>NC_081415.1:296233317-296973317 GCF_030272615.1 Cryptomeria japonica
CAGTGAAAGAACTATTGTGAGAAATATATTTGATGAATATCAAGCTATTGGTTCAAAATCACGTACTAAATATTCTAATGCTACTCAACATGTCATTACATCGACCATAATGAGCAAGAAAGTAAAAAAAGATCATTTGATAAGAAAAACAAGTACGTCATTAAACGTTAGTAGGACGACATTAAGTAAAGCATTAAAGAGACGGGAAAAAATAGAGGAACATAACAATAATTCTCTTTGGGCATTCTTGGGTAGACTACCACACAAAGACAAGGTTGTTGTTGATGCACTAAGAACATTAATTGAAAATTTTTGGCATGCCAACACAAGAGTTTCGCCCAACCAAACAGATGTTGTTAGAAGGCGAATTGGGTCTACAAATCGTGAGCCACATGCCAAACACTATTTGGATATGACTCAAACTAAATTTTATGAAAGATTCCTTCAAAAGTTTCCTCAAATAAGAATTTCTCAAAGATTTTTTGAAATGGCAAAACCTTTTTATATTAAGATTAATCATGTACGCACCACGTGTTGTTGTAGGATGCATATTGAATTTTCCATGCATTATGATATTTTTCATCATATTTGTTCTACTTTGCACACTAATGATGTTTTGTAGGAATGTAATATACAAGCACCTCCTAAGTGATGATCGTACTCATTCATCGGAGTTTGTACAAGGATGCTTTAAAGTTTTCTATGATAGTTTAAGGGAAAGGAACATATGATACAACTGACACTTAATATGGCCAGATAATTGTACCACACAATTCAAGAATGCAAGGATGTTTTATTGGTTGACAAGGATGCATATGACAAGTGGTGTACAACATTTTTGGAATTTCACTGAGGCTAGACATGGTAAGGGAGAGCATGATGGTGCAGGAGCATGTGTGAAAAGACCCCTAGCTAGGGAAGAATTGAAGTACGAAGGTGGTGCTGAGTTGATAGATGTAGAAACAATTGTGTGATGGTGTAAGTCTACGATGGGTCTAGGTAATCCAGGTACGTCAATGGTTCATAGATATTTTTGATTGATCACTGAATCTAACATTGAAAACTATCTATATTGTTGTACAGTTGCAGGATCGAGTGACATGCACTCATTTATGAGTTCAAAATCAAGTTCACTGGTAATTTATACAAGACAGATGGTATGTTTTTTCTTCATGTATGTATTGTCTATGGGAAGAATGTGAATCACAAGAGTGGGTTGACAAATGGTCTTGTAGACCGTTGGTTCCCATTGATTCATATCAAATTCTCAAAGCACTACAATTGAGCCAGATGGAGACATCAGTGGATTTTGACCATGTATCCGACCTTAATGGATTCAAGTGATTTTTTGAGTTAATTTTTTTGCAAGTATTATTTTTGGTTCATTTTGTTGTACATCATACTTTATTTTTGGTATTAATTAACACTTTATAAAATGCAGGTCATGTGTATGCAGTTGTTGCAGAAGAGAACAATGAAGAAGGAACAGATTACTATTTGTGTCATTGTGTTGAGCCAAAAAGAAAATTGGCAACCACAATCATTGATGGAGAGGGTATTGAGTACCCAATAGGCTTTGTTTTCGTGACAAGAACATGGCTTCGGAGATACCCTATCAAGAATTATGATGTTTGGTTGTTCGAGGACTTTGAAACACACAAACATATTCTTCATTTCTCTAACCTTGTTGTTGCAACAAATATTCATTTGACTAAGTATCGTGGTAGACCTCATAACAAGATTTTATGGAAAGTTCATGAATCTGACCACGAGGCAATACTTGACACAATACGGGTTAGAGCCAATCTTGAAGGCTTACTTGATTGATTCTACGGTTCAGAGTAGAATGATTTTGAGAATTTTGTATAAATCGTCAACGAATTGTTCTATATTCATTTTTTGTATATATAAATGCCCATGAGCTGATTTTTACATGTTTAGGGGCATAATTTTGTATATTTAAATGGAAATGAGATGATTTGTATATATGTACATGCCAAATTTTGTATATTAAAATGGTGATGAGCTGAATCGCACATATTGTAATGCCAAATTTTATACAAAAGCCCATGAGATGATTTGTATATTAAAATGGCAATGAGTTGAATCACACATATTGTAATGCCAAATTTTGTATAAAAGCAAATGAGGTGATTTGTAAGACATTTTTTTGTATAATCAAATAGCCAAGAGCTGATTTGACCATATTTAGAGGCAAATTTTTGAATAATATGTGATAATGTTATGTGACTATGTTTTGATTATATTTGATGTGTCCCTGGTCAATCATGAGCATTCTTGATTCATTTATAATCATGGAGAATTATTTGAGTCATTATCGGGTCATAGGGGTCATAGATTGAGACTAGATATAATTTGAGCAAAAATTGTCAAAAAAGTTGTCAAGCAACTTCTACATTGCGTCGGTAGGGTATGACTCAATGTTCTGGCACTTTGGGATGCATGACAATAGCATGCCTAGTGTAAATGTGCCCAACTAGATGCGCTCATGATGTTGGTTTGTGCACACGATGAACCGAATCAATTCTAGCCAATCTTGCAACTTTTCATTGCATGCAACAGGCGAAAAAATGCTACCAATTGAAAATGGCTCCGACTCGTCGAAAATTGAGATAGGCCATTGGAGAGGAGCCTCACACGACCCCATGGGTTTAAATAGATTGACCATATGTGTCTTGGATTTGAAGAAACAGTCTGTCAAATTTTGACATTTTATGACTCAGAACAATTGAGAGATCTCATCGGTATGGTATGACTCTTGATGTTATGGCACTTTGAGATGCATAACAGGGGCATGCCTAGCATAAACCTACCCACACAAATGTTCTCATGATGTTAGTTTGTGCACACGATGACCCAAATCAATTCCAGCCAATCTAGAAACCTTGCATTGCATGCAACTGACGGTTTTTGCAGCAGGCAAAAAAATGCTACCAATTGAAAATGGCTCTGACTCATCAAAAACAAAGATATTCCATTGTAGAGGAGCCTCACATGACCCCATGGGTTCAAACAGATCGACCATATGTGTCCTAGATTTGAAGAAACAGTCCATCAAATTTTGACAATTTTTTGGACTCAGGGCACTTGAGAGATCACACCGGTATGGTATGACTCTCGACGTTCTAGCGCTTTGGGATGCACAATAGGGAAATTCCTAGCATAAACCCACCCACTCGAACGTGCTTGCGATGTCATTTTGTGCACATGATGAACAAAATTTGACCATTGTGAGCATGAGGGTGCTCTCACACCAAACACATATTATTGTTTATATTCATATTGTCGATTTTGGTTGTTTATATTCATATTGTTGATTACATATGCAAATATTCATTTAAACTTATAAAAGGGCAGCCACCAAATACAACAAATACACAATAATGAACTGAATACAAGGAGTTTTGTAGGGTTAATTCAACATTTTAGAAATTTTATCAAATCATATTCCACAATTGCAATGTTTTATATCATATATTTTTGTTGTTTATATTCATATTGTTGATAACATATACAAATATTCATTTAAATTTATAAAAGGACAACCAAAATAAAACGAATACAAAATAATGAACTCAATACACATTTATTGGATCGAATATTGATATTTATATATATATAAAAAGGCATGTCTGCCAAGTCAATACAAGTATTACAAAAATGTGGCATATGCCATGTCCAAATCGATATACAATAAAAATGTAGAATATATCTACATGTATTGGTCATTCTATGACCAAAACTAACACTATATGATCCTAAACTTGTGGTGGATCATCAAAATCAAGCCTCTTCAATGCAGTACACGGCTCTGTAGATGGCTGCAAAACCACAATTCAAAAGCCAAGTTAGAATTCTTTTGTAGAAAATAGTTCACAATTAACAACATAACTATGCATTTAACTTTAATTCCTTTACAATTGAAATTTATATTACCTCATCGACCGATCTATGAGCTAATGTCTTCGCTCTCCTCTCCTTGTCACTCTTAGGAGTTTTCTTGAAGACATACTTAAATGGATCCACATTATGGTCATACCGCAAAGGGGTCTATTGTAGATTAAATGTACAATTAATACAATGTACTAACATAAATATATCAAAAACACTTAAAATCTATAATATAGAGAACAATGTTGTACCTGTGCCTAAGATGCTTCTCCAATGGACTAAGGATGGCTCACCATCGATGTAGAAACTGTCACTATTACCTATACAAAAAATGTTCAAAGCTTAAATACAATTAATATAATAATAAGTATTGAATGTTAAAAACAATTAATTTTACATATCAAACAAAAGTGTACCTGATCCTGAGATGCTTCTCCAGTGTATGGAGGAGGGTTCGACATTGATAAAATAGGTATCGATATTTCCTAAATGAAAAAATTATAAGATTATAATATATCACAAGTTCACATGTACGTGTGTATATAATCATGAAATCAAGAAAATAAAGTAGAGATACATACCTCCGCCCTCTCTTGATCCACGGGCGAATCAGGTACATTCAGTAAATCCACATAGCTCAATGGTTGTTGTACATGTAAAATAGACAAAAAACACTAATCAATCTACAAACCCCAACTAATACTTGATTTCAACATTTTCAAACAATTGTACAGCTAAAAATGTGTTCAATTACCTTCTTCCCATGTTTTGGTGTCTTCAAGGAATTCTTTTTCTTAGGACGAGCCCTAGATGTGGAGGGGATACCCTAAAAAAACAAAATTAACATGAGATATTAGTACAGATAATAAATTAAACATAATTTTAAAAATCTAAAATGAAATGACTTTCATATTCCATCAAAATAATACATAGAAAGGGTTGTACAAAATATGATATTGTATAGCCTTGTAGGCCAAAATCGATCGCTGAGAGTGTGATGTCATCAATCTGGGACATTTCATCCCCTGTCAACACCTACAAACCAAAAAAATTTCCAAGCATTAAAGATAGTTAGTATATCTTGTATGTTTTTGAATTCAAAGTGTACTATTCTATTTTAACATGTTACAAAATTTATACCTCAAGCATCGAAGTTGCATCTATAGTAACTGGGGGAGGAGTATGGGATATCGCTACTGCATCATGAAATGCATATTATTTGTCTCAATTTAAATCAGTGTATAAATGAAAATTCATTTATGTAATTACAAATTTAAATGGACTGATAAATAAAATGCTATGAATTCAAATCAACACACATGTGTCTCTCGCTCATGGGCAAACACCATGTCCATCAACTCATCTGTCAGTGCGAGATCTTCAGTCATGCAGGCCTGACATCTACTCCCGCAAATCATGCATAGATGAGATGAGGATCCATTTGCACCGACCGCATCATCTATCCCCGAGCATATCCCGAGCAACTAACACACATATGTTGCATGGGCTCTTTGTCGCCACCTAATGGCTCATCATCCAATACAATAGGGTGTGTTAATGACGTCCCATGCTGGATGATGGCACTAGTCAACATTGTGGCTGCCTGAAGAGTCTATAGCTCCATCGACTCTTTCAGCTCTACTGGGACAGCCTGATGCACCTTGGGTTTGGGTGCTAGGGGACGGTGACTCTCCACGGGTAATCGCCTATGGGCTCCAGGTCTATCTTGGGCAAAGCCACCACCTCTACCATGGAACTCTCTCATGTCAAAATAGTTTGGGTGCACATTGAGCACAAACTCACAATATACTTTTCTCAAAAATATAATGGCACCTCATAATTATTACAAGGTGGATCATCAAAGACCATCCACCACCTCTGCCAAAAAAGATTCTTCATCTGCACATTGGTACACCAATGTATGGGAAACCTCTTTGCATTAAGAGGTAATGACTGACCAGTTTTGGGATCAACGAAAAGACCACATATTTGTTGTTTAGTAATATTTTTGTTTTTTACTCCATTGTATGATAGCCCATCGGCATAGAATTGATTACACATATCCCTAAAGCTTCCCCATTTGGTAATTTGTGTGGAAACAACTATGGCACCACTAGCTAATGTTTCTAGGCTAGTGGCGAGGGATTGATGATTCTCAAGTTCAAAATTTTTCAATTTAACAATCAGTCTATTGATTTTAGACATATTTTGTCCTAACTGATTAATTAATTGCTCTTGTGTTTCGGGTGTGCGGTCAAAAGGAGGAATTGGGGGTTGTTCTTGTGTGTTTTTAGGAGGTGCATTTGGTTGTTCTTGTGGGTTTTTAGGAGGTGCATTTGGTTGTTCTTGTGGGTTTTCAGCTGGTGCATTTTCTTGTTCTTGTGGGTTTTTAGGAGGTGCATTTGGTTGTTCTTGTTGTGGATTAGAAGAAATTGGTTTTTGAAACAAAAAATGAAAAAACCTAATCAAATTAATGAAATTAAATTCAAAATGTAAAACAAATTGAACAAACAGGAAAGAAAGACAAAAATAAACAAAAAATAACCTTGATCCATAGCTTGGAGGACAAATCTAGCACCCCGTTCGCAATTTAGGAGAGGAAATGGAAAAAAAAATGAAGTAAAAACACACTATCCATAGGTAATTGAGACCCGGTTTTTTTTTTTTAACTTTTTTTAACAGGCACTGCGTATGCACTCATTTTCCTATGAGCAGTGTGTACATGCTCATTTTCCTAGGTGTAGCGCATACGCACTCATTTTCCTAAAAGTAGCACGTACGCACTACCTTTTGTAGGCTCGGGAAGTACAAACCTAAGCGCGTACGCGGGAATTTCAAATTTTTAAACCACATATGCATTGCTTGTTTTTGCATGTTTTTTTTGGGTGGTGTCCACTTTTCTAACTACCATCTTTGTGCACATACCCAAAGTGGGGGTGAATCAGTGTTATACTAGAATAAAATATTTTAGCCTTAACAAAACATTCATGCACCAACCCGTATACTGGTATAAACAAAATTGAAAGAAGTAAAGCAACCAATAAGCCAAACACATAAATGAGAACCATAACACACATATTTATATGTGGAAAACCTCAAAGAGGAAAAACCACGATGGGATTTGTGACCCACAATATCAATCCACTGTCCATATGAAGAGACATTACACTATATGATGGGCCTACACTTGCAGGAAGGCTTACATCCTAGAGCACACTGCTCAATCACAATAGGAGCCTCACTGGCTACATAAAATTCTAGACAACAATTCAGAGAAGTGTGAACTGCTAAGATAGCATCTTCTATGCCAGAATACAATTCCAATTTAAGCTCTGTTTGTTCTGGTTGAAACCCTAAAACTCTTTATCGGAATAACCCTTACAATAAATTCCTCACATACATAATCTCTCTAATATATTTTGCATCATATCACATTTACATATCCATTACATTACATTCCTACCATATTCCAAAATGATCTAATCAATCTGCCCTATATACCCTATACAAATTTATGCCTTATGTCGACTTACAAGGATATATACAATATTAGATTACATGTCAGTCATATAACATAAATGTATAAACATTAAAACAAGTTTTCGATGCCGGATCTAAGATATGTCGGCCTCCAATATCGATAACCTTTGTTGTACCATGTTGACCTGCATTGTCAGTGACCAAAGAAATCTTCCTGACCTGTCGATGTCAGTGTTGGTGTGGAATCTGTGAGGTGTCTGTTGGTACACCATATGAAGCCGGAACCCAAAATCATGTTGCCATCAACGACAACATAGTGAAACCAACCAATAGAGTGTCAATTGCCAACAAATATTGTCTTAAACATTCCTCCCAATTTCATCTAGTCCTCCCATTAATAATTCATTTATATCTGTGAATTAAAATCTACCCACACTTACAAGAATAAACTATTTACAAAATTACAATGTATGAAAATATAGAATTTGAAGCACAATTTTCAAAATAATGTACCCTTTTTATAAGGACAAATCCCACATTTCCACCATAATATTTATACTTAATGATTATGAATAAATAGAAGTATATTGAGCCCTTGTTGATATCGAATGCAATGTTCTTTCCTAGATTTTATATTATGCCTTTTACAAATATAGTAGCACAATTATCTTGGAATGACAAAAAGTTATTTTGGGTTGAATTTTTAGTTGGAGAATGTTATAACACAACTAGAGGAGGTGAGCTAGTTGAAAGAAAAATTGGCTATGGCCTAGGTAGAGAGAAAGGTTGCTATCTAGACTAAGCTAACTCCTTATCATGCCATATCACAAGAAATGGTTTGCATTCTACAACACAAATAAATTACACAAAAGATGTTTTTTATTAAATAACCAGGGAAGGTTACACAAAAGATGTTAATTGCTACTATGTTCTTACATAATTTACTAACACGATATTATCATGGCATGACACAATATGTTGAGTGATGATATGGATATAAGATATATTGTACTTGGCAAGTTGAGAAATTTGAAGATCATATTGGCGTATTTGAGGAATTATTGTATCCATTGCTTATACCTATTTTGACATGTATTTCAAGGTCATGGATGAAGATGACTTGTATAAGGTTGAAGAGAAATAGAGGGCATAGAATAAGTAACTAAATAGAATGATAGAATGGGGAAATTAATAGAAGTAGAGAGAAGGGCTACTAGAATAGACATAAAAATATTTTAAAGAATATTGTCATAATTGAAACTAATCATTTAGTTGAAGATTATGCACAAACACTTGCAATTGTATACAAGTTATTTATTGAGTTTTGTAGACTAGTGAGAGTGGGTAACCTCTAGGCATGTCCTAATGAATTTCGAATTTCATACAATTGAGGTTGGGATTATCCATGGAGATCTTATTGATGAAAATTTTGATTTTCTTAATACAAATAACATGTGGCCATGTGAGAAGAAAGACAAACAGTGCTCTAATTTCAAAAGTAAATATAAAGTTGCACATACAAGTATATATGATGTTTATAATTTATTTATATGCACTTGTTTATTAGCAATAATATTTGTATATTAGTCAATTGTCAGATGTTTAGAATACATACATTTTATTATTTTGCACCATATTGTTATTATTTTTTGTAATTATTTTCTAAAGAATTAAAAAGTCTCTATTATGTATTCTTGCACCTACTTACTATTGGTGATTTATTTTTGTTGCTAGTTTGCATCTTTTGTTAACCATGTTACACTTATAAGTAGATTTTTGTTTTTGATTATAGAAAAAATGGGTTTTGAAGGGACCTTATAGGTAGATTTTTGTTAGACCCTATATCTATTTTTGTATTATCTATGTACCAAATGCTTGGGATTTAGGATTTTGACACTTACAAATTTGTAGGGGTTATGCTATCACATTTTGTATAAATACAAGTTTACGGTTTGTATTGGGGGGGCTCATGCTAAAATTGTATAATAATCTATGCATTAAGTGCTTCTTTACTCTTTGTAGAATAATCAGATCTATTCATATTTAACATCACTTGGCTCGTGGTTTAGTCTAAGAAATAAAAAATCCCTCAGTAGTGGGGTCACCCCACAATGTAGCGGTAAGCTACAAGGTTGTGTTGATATGACATCCTAAGTTTGAGTCCCTGTAGGTCTTCTTAGCAGTACTCCCCACTTGCCACAGTGCTTTCCCGTTCCCCGCGTGGTGTTGACCCATTGATTGTTGAGGTGGCTAGTCGTTCAATGCTCAAGGTAGTTGTTCGGTCAATGTCTGAGGTGTTAAGGCCTTCACATCATCATTGTCCCTCGCACTTCACAATTCACCACCAAACTATGCTCATGCCTATACAAACAATGTGGAGTGATAAGGTGTCCTCGAAGAGATAAGGCGTGATGGTTTCCATGTGGAGTGATAAGGCTGTAGCTATTCTGGCTCCAAAACGGCATGCCATGCCATGATGTGGCTCCCCAAAATCACATGCCTGTTCATGCCATACAGCCCCATACAACATGTTTCGGGACCCACCATCGGGCTTCTGACGTGGAGGCATGTTGTCATTTGCGGTTGACGGAAAGCATTTGCATGCGGCTAATATTTGCCGGCCACTCTCCTAGTCATGCCTCATGGGTACGGCTATAGTTTGTAGCCACGTGTGTCCAAAAATTTGAATTTCAATTTTAAAACTCCTCTCCCACTCCCACCCAAACATAATTTCAAACATATTTGTTTTGAATTCTACCACTATTGAATTCCATTTTCATTTTCTGATGCTGCAATTTCATTTCCATTTTTTGATGCTAGGTTTGGATGTCACAGCCAGACTGGGGTTAAGAGGTTTTTCTTGCTAGTGCTAGTCATTGTCATCATGAGAAGCGTGGAGATGAAGGGTTCATCTTATAGAAGTGGTGCTCCTGACGTTTTGTCTCAGATCTATAAGGAGCTGCCTTATTTTCCTAGTGTGGATGGAGCAAAGACTTTTCTGGGAGATTTCTGGCATTATTCTTTCATGCTGATATGCATTTTGGCAACTTCAGCTGAGGCATTGAATGACATAGGTTTGAGTTACATATTAATGAAATCTATTAGTCTATATTGTATTTGTTAATAACAGTGATGATTTCTGTAGATATTTTTGTTGCCCATGGTGAAATCAGTTTGCATAGGAAAGATTTCAATGGCAGACCAATCTTAGGAGATAAGGTATTGATACTTAAAATACCCATAACATATTTTTTCCTCTGACTGCATATTTAGTGTTTTGTTTCTTTTATCTGTGATGCACAAGCATGAATTGTTGTTTCTTTATCTGTAACAGCTTGGAGAAGCCAAAAGAAAGAAAGAAATCAGATTTTTTCCAGAAGGGTATGGGTAAAAAACCAAAAGTGTTAAAAAAGGGAGAGTAGAAATTTGGATTCATCAATCTGATTATCATGATCCTACCACCCATCCAGTTGCTCCATCTCCATGATAAACATAAAATTAGGTTTATTGTTCAAAGTCTTCATTGCAATATTTGAAGGATGTATGGATAGAAAGTAGTGTGTGAATGTTATTTTTGAGCGTCTAATTATCATAACATTGTCTAAGCACACAATGCATGGATTGCTAGGGCTGTAAATGCTTGATATTTTATCTTTTCTTAAGTACGAATGACATAGTGTAAAGAAAAAATTTGTCTTGTTTTTTTGCTGTAGCTGGGTATGATTAAAACGATGTCTAGATTTACAGAAGAATAACTTCCCTTGGTTCTTTCATATTCTTTGTCATGCTTCTCCAGTGGTGTTTTTGAATCTAAAATATTGAAATCAATGTCTTTGTAGATATAGAGTTTATTTTGTGAGGTTTTTTCCATCATAGAGTTTGATCGAACATCAGTGGAAAAAGTTCATACTCTCATACCTAGAGACATTTCATGTTAATCAATGTCACATTCTTTGAATAAAAAAAGTGTCTATATATTAATGTGACTCTTGGGTGCTATGAATGTGAAGTGATTGTATTTTATAAAATGTGTGAATGAATCGCACTTCATAATCTGTGAATGAATCGCACTTCATAATCTACCAGTGTATGAAGAAAATAGATAACATTTTTTCCCCTTTACATTTCAAAGATATTTCAGTCTATTATTATTATTGTAGACTGCGAAAAAAATTTGTCTTCAATTTTTTTGTCATTTTTTTTCTTCGTATTGCTTTATGAAATTCACAGTCATGTTTGCTTTATAATTTTTATAGTGACAATGGTTAGTGCAGATAATGGACGAGGCATATGTAACATATGCTCAAGGTTTACTTGTGGCTTTGAAGCCCCCAAAATTATAGTTTAGTTTTCTAAAGCGAAAAATTATCAATAATTACAATTTATTATTATTGATTAGGGACAAAATTGATAGCACGTATGATTTTTTAATGGTTTATGAAGAAGAATTTAAAGTGTTTTTAATTTAATTGTAATTTTTCAAATCCAGATTATTTACACAGTTATATTTTAAAATAGAGTGAAAAACTTAGTCTAGCAGGTTATTTAGAAAATGATGTTTGTATCCTCATACAAGGATCCAATCATAATTTAAATAAAACTTTTGAATCATAACCCATCTAATCATAATTGGAACAAAACCTTTAAATCATAACAGGAACATAACCTATGAAACAAACTTTAAATTAGGAAGATAATCAATTTATGTTTAGAATGGGGGTGAGAGGGAGAGAGAGGTAGAGATAAAGATAGAAAAAGAGGGGGGAAGAGCAAGAGAGAGGTTGGTACAAGAAGATGTACAGAGCTAAGGAGAGAGGATTGAAGAATAGATAGAGATGAAAGAGAAACAAATGAGGAAGATGAGCTCAGCACAAATGAAGTGACTACATCGGGGAAGCCTACGTCGATAAGACCGAAACAACTTGAAAGCGACTAACACACTATGTTAGTTGAATTCGCTATTTTGCGGTCCAAAAGGAAATGGTGGTCATGCAGTCCGCAAATCAATGAAATTGACTAACACGCCATGTTAGTCAAATTCGTCATTTTGTAGCCTAAAGGAAATGACAACCACGCAGCCCACAAATCAGTGAAAGCGACTAACACACTATGTTAGTCAAATTCGTTGTTTCATAGGGCAAAAGGAAATGGCGGCCGCCTAGTCCTCGAATCAACAAAAGTGACTAACATATACTATCAGCAATGAGGAAAAAATGTCATCCAAATACCTAATGGGGTTATCGGTGGAGATCTTGCCGATAGCTGATGGAGTGATGTATTCATAGTAGTGACATCGGGTTATCGGGAGGTCCCAATTTATGTTACCCTGATACCCGATGCACTAAATGGAGAAGGCGACTCTATCAAAGAGACTCTCTGATAAAGTGATACCAAGAAAGAAGCGGAATCAGACTCATCAGGATAACATGCATTATTGGGAAGATGCGTTTGAGTTATCCCGATGCCCGATGAGGAAGATGAGCTCGGCATAAATGAAGTGACTACATTGGGGAAGCCTACATCGATAACACGTTGTACTACAAGGCTGTTTTGGAGCTAGAATATTTGTGGCCCATTGATAAGACCGAAACAACCTTAAAGCAACTAACATGCTATGTTATTTGAATTTGTTGTTTCGCGGTCCAAAAGGAAATGGTGGCCACGCAGTCCGTGAATCAGCAAAATCAACTAACACGCCATGCTAGTCTAATTATTCATTTCACGGTCCAAAAGGAAATAGCGGCCACGCAGCCTGCGAATCAGCAAAAGCAACTAACACACTATGTTAGTCAAATTCGTTGTTTCGTAGGGAAAAAGGAAACGGCAGCCACCCAGTGCGTGAATCAGCGAAAGTAACTAACATACACTATCGGCAACAAGGAAAAAATGTCATCCCGATACCTAATGGGGTTATCGGTGGAGCTCTTGTCGATAACCGATGGAGTGATGTCTTCATAGCAGTGACATCAGGTTATTGGGAGGTCCCAATTTATGTTACCCCAATACCCGATGTACTAAATAGAGAAGGCGACTCTATCAGAGAGACTCTCTTCGATAAAGTGATACTAAGAAAGAAGTGGACTCAGACTCATCGGGATAACATACATTGTCGGGAAGATGCGTTTTGAGTTATCATGATGCCCAATGAGGAAGATGAGCTCGGCACAAATGAAGTGACTACATCGGGGAAGCCTACGTCAATAAGACCGAAACAACCCGAAAGCGACTAACATGCTATGTTAGTCGAATTGGCTGTTTCGTGGTCCAAAAGTAAATGGTGGCCACGTAGTCCGCAAATCAATAAAATTGACTAACACGCCATGTTAGTCAAATTTGTCATTTCTCGATCTAAAAGGAAATGGCAGCCATGTAGCCCAAGAATTAACAAAAGCGACTAACACACTATGTTAGTCGAATTCATTGTTTCACAAGGCAAAAGGAAACAGTGGCCACCCAGTCCACGAATCAGTGAAAGTGACTAACATACACTATCGGCAACGAGGAAAAAATGTCATCCCGATACCCGATAGGGTTATCGATGGAGCTCTTGCCGATAACCGATGGAGTGATGTCTTCATAGTAGTGACATCAGGTTATCGGGAGGTCCCAATTTATGTTACCCTGATACCTGATGCACTAAATGGAGAAGGCAACTCTATCAAACAGACTCTCTGATAAAGTGATACCAAGAAAGAAGGGGAGTCAGACTCATCTGGATAACATGCATTGTCGGGAAGATGTGTTTTGAGTTATCCTAATGCCCAATGAGGAAGATGAGCTCAGCACAAATGAAGTGACTACATCGGGGAAGCCTACGTCGATAAGGCCGAAACAACCCAAAAGCGACTAACACGCTATGTTAGTAAAATTCGCCATTTCTCTCTCTCTTAGGTTAGAGGGAGAGAGAAGAGAGGATGGAAGGAGAGAGGGAAAGAGAGGGTGAGAAGGAGAGATACTTGAGAGAGAAAGAGAAAGGGAATGGGAGAGAAAGAAAGAGTGTTAGAGGGAAAGAGAGAGACTTGAGAGAGAAAGGGAGAGAGGGAGAGAGGGAAAGAATGTGAGAGAAACACTTGAGAGAGGGGGAGCGAAATAATGGGAAAGAGAGAGGGTGAGGGAAGAGAGAGGATGGGGGAGGGAGAGAGGGAAAGATAAACATAATAGGAAAGAGATACACCTAAGAGAGAGGGGGGAGAGAGACCAAAGAGAGAGAGAGAGAGAGAGAGAGAGAGAACAAATGGGAGGCAGAGAGGGAGAGGGAAGATAGAGGATGGGGGAGGGAGAGAGGGAAAGAGGGAAAGAGGGAAAAAAAAGGGAGAGAGAGAGAGAGAGAGGAAATAATGGAAGAGAGACCTAAGAGAGAGGGAGAGAGGGGAGAGAAAGATGGATGGGGAGGGAGGGAGAGAGGGAAAGAAGGGAGAGAATGGAAAGAATGGGAGAGAGACACCTACGAGAGAGGGAGAGGAGATAGAGAAAGGGAAAGGGAGGGATAGGGAGAGATGGAGAGAGATAGAGGGAGAGAGATACCTAAGGGAGGGGGAGTGAGAGAGATAGAGATAGACGGTGAGAGGGAGAAGGGGGTTGGGAGGGAGAGAGGTAAAAAGAGTTAGAGGGAAAGAGATAGAGACCATATGGTATCCTAAGGGGTCATGTGGTGTTCTACGACCCCTTAGGACACCATATGACTCCTTAGGACACCATATGGTGTTGTTATTGGTCATATTGTGTCCTAAGGGGTCATATGGTGTTCTATGATCCCTTAGTACACCATATAACCCCTTAGGTCTTGTTAGGGGTCATATTATGTCCTAAGGGGTCAGACAGTGTCGTATGACCCCTTAGGACACCCAATGGTGTTGTTATCTGTCATATGGTGTCCTAAGGGGTCATATGGGGTCCTATGACCCCTTAAGACACCATATGACCCCTTAGGACACCATGTGGTGTCGTTAGGGGTCGTATGGTGTCCTATGACCCCTCAGGACACTATATGACCCCTCACGACTCCATATGGTGTTGTTATGGGTCGTATGGTGTCCTAAGAGGTCATATAGTGTTCTATGACCCCTTAGGACACCATAGAACCCCTTAGGACACCATTTGGTGTCATTATATGGTGTCCTAAGGGGTCATATGGTGTTCTATGACCTCTTAGGAGACCATATGACCCCTTTGGACACCACATGGTGTTGTTATGGTTCATATGGTGTCTTAAGGGTTCATATGGTGTCCTATGACCCCTTCGGGACACCATATGACCCCTTATGTGTCATTAGGGTCATATGGTCTCCTATGACCCCTTAGGACTATATATGGTGTCCTTATAAGTTGTATGGTGTCCTAAGAGGTCATATGGTGTTCTATGATCCTTTAGGACACCATTTGGTGTCATTATGGATTGTATGGTATATTAAGGGGTCATATGGTGTCTTATGTCCTCTTAGGAGTCCATATGACCCCTTAGTTGTCGTTATGGGTCATATGGTGTTCTATGATCCCTTAGGACACCACATAACCCCTTAGGAGTCCATATGATGTCATTATGGGTCATATGGTGTCTTAAGGGGTCATATGGTGTTCTATAACACCTTAGGACACCGTGTGACCCTTTAAGACACCATACAACCCATAACGACACTATATGGTGTCCTAAGGGGTCATAGGATGCCATATGACCCCTCAGAACACCATATGGTGTCCTAAAGGGTCATATGGTATTCTATGACCCCTTAGGACACTATTTGGTATTGTTATAGGTCCTATGGTGTGCTAAGGGATCATATAGTGTCCTATGACCCCTTAGGACACCCTATGACCCCCTAGATGTCGTTAGGGGTCATATTATGTCCTAAGGGTCATATGGT
Source organism: Cryptomeria japonica (assembly GCF_030272615.1). Taxonomy (NCBI): domain Eukaryota; kingdom Viridiplantae; phylum Streptophyta; class Pinopsida; order Cupressales; family Cupressaceae; genus Cryptomeria; species Cryptomeria japonica. The sequence goes on from NC_081415.1 coordinate 296,249,571, forward strand.
CTCATTATGTGTCTTATGTTGTCCTATGACCCCTTAGGAAACCATATGGTGTTGTTAAGGGTCATATGGTGTCCTAAGGGGTCATATGGTCTCCAACGACCCCTTACAACACCATTTGGCCCCTTATGACTCCATACGATGTCGTTATGGCTCGTATGGAGTCCTAAGAGGTCATATAGTGTTCTATGACCCCTTAGGACACCATTTGGTGTCATTATGGGTCGTATGGTGTGCTAAGGGGTCATATGGTGTCCTATGACCCCTTAGGACTCCATATGACTTATTATGTGTCATTACGGGTCACATGGTGTCCTAAGGAGTCATATAGTGTACTATGACCCCCTTAGGACACATGCATGGATCCCTAGGATACCATATGACCCTAGAGAGGGAGAGAGGGGGGGGGGGAGGGAGAGGGAGGGAATGGGAGAGAGATACACCTAAGAGAGGAGGAGAGTGAGATAGAGAGATAGAGAGATAGAGACTAAGAGGGAGAGACAAGAGATAAATGAGAGAAAGAGAGATGGAGAGAGAGAGGGGGGGAGACAGAGAAAGGGAAAGAGAGAGAGAGAGAGAGAGAGAGAGAGAGAGAGAGAGAGAGAGAGAGAGAGAGAGAGATAGAAAGAGAGAGAGAGAGAGAGAGAGAGAGAGAGAGAGAGAGAGAGAGAGATAGAAAGAGAGAGAGAGAGAGAGAGAGAGAGAGAGGTGGATAGAGGGATTGGGAGAGAAAGAGAGACCAAAGAGATGGAGGGAGGGAAGGTGTGAGAGAGAAAGAGAGGGTGAGAGATAGAGATAGTCTAAGTGAGAAGGAGGAAGGGATGGAAGGAGAGTACAAGAGACTAGAGAAGGAAAGAGGGAGAGAGTGAGAAAGAGAGGTAATGAGAAAGGGAGAGAGGGAGGGGGAGGAGAGAGGGAGAGAATAAGAGAGAGATACACCTGAGAGGTGAAAGTGAGATAGAGAGAGGATGAGAGGGAGAGACTTAAGAGAGAAAGAATGGGAGAGACATACACTTGAGAAAGGAGGAGAGTGAGATAGAGAGATAGAGGCAGAGAAAGAGTTAAGAGAGAAATAATTGGAGAGAGGAAAAGAGAGAGAGAGAGAGAGAGAAAAGATTCATGCAACATTGTTTAGGCACATAGCGTGTTGATGGAAGATTTGACTAACATAGCGTGTTAGTCACTTTCACTAATCTGTGGACTGAGTGTTTGTCATTTCCTTTTGCCCCACGAAACAACAAATGCGACTAACATAGCGTGTTAGTAGCTTTTGCTGATTCACGGGCTGCGTGGCTACCATTTCCTTTTGCCTTGCGAAACGGTGAATTCGACTAACATGGCGTGTTACTCACTTTCACTGATTCGTAGACTGCATGGCCACCATTTCCTTTTGCCCCATGAAACATAGAATTCGACTAACATAGCGTGTTAGTTGCTTTCGGGTTGTTTTGGTCTTATCAGCGTAGGATTCCCCAATGTAGTCACTTCATTTGTGTCGAGCTCATCTTCCTCATCGGGCATCGGGATAACTCAAAATGCATCTTCCCAACAATGTATGTTATCCTGACGAGTCTGACTCCCCTTCTTGCTTTATCACTTTATTGGAGAGAGTCTCTCTGATAGAGTCCCTTCTCCATTTAGTGCATTGGGTATCAGGGTAACATAAATTGGGACCTCCCAATAACCCGATGTCACCACTATGAAGACATGACTCCATCGGTTATCAACAAGAGCTCCACCAATAGCCCCATCGGGTACCGGGATGACATTTTTTCCTCATTGCCGATAGTGTATGTTATCCCAATGAAAATAAAGGGCTTTCGCTAATACGCGGGCTATGTGGCCGCCATTTCCTTTTGCCCTACAAAATAGCGAATTCGACTAACATGACGTGTTAGTCATTTCACTGATTCGTGGACTATGTGGCCACCATTTCCTTTTGCCTCACAAAACAATGAATTCGACTAACATAGTGTGTTAGTCTATTTCGTTGATTCGCAGACTGCGTGGCTACCATTTCCTTTTGGACCGTGAAATAGCGAATTTGGCTAACATAGCGTGTTAGTCGCTTTCGGGTTGTTTTGGTCTTATCGGTGTAGGTTTCCCCGATGTAGTCACTTCATTTGTGTCGAGCTCATCTTCCTCATCGGGCATCGGGATAACTCAAAATGCATCTCCTCGACAATGTATGTTATCCCGATGAGTCTAACTCCCCTTCTTGCTTGGTATCACTTTATCAGAGAGAGTCTCTCTGATAGAGTCCCCTTCTCTATTTAGTGCATCGGGTATCGGGGTAACATAAATTGGGACCTCCCGATAACCCGATGTCACTGCTATGAAGACATCACTCCATCGGTTATCAGCAAGAGCTCCACCGATAACCCCATTGGGTATCGAGATGACATTTTTTTCTCATTGCCGATAGTGTATGTTATCTCGATGACAATAAAGGGATTTTGCTGATTCGTGGGTTGCGTGGCCACCATTTCCTTTTGCCCCACGAAACAACGAATTCGACTAACATGGCGTGTCAGTCACTTTCGCTGATTCATGGACTATGTGGCCACCACTATTTCCATTTCCTTTTGCCTCATGAAACATCCTAGTCTAATCTCTCAGGCCCACCATCCTTTCGTTGCTTCGCAAAAGATAAACTCCACACTATTTCACATACCGAAATAACGCAGACTGTCGGATCCTTTTCAAGATGCACCTTCTTTACTTTCCATGTCATCCTCACACTAGGCCCACTTCCCTTTCACTGCTTCACGATAGGTTAGTCAATCGCAACCACTAACTGTAGAATCGACGGTGTAAAATGCACAACTAACATGCGTGTTACTCATTACTGACCATGTATCGGTATAGCAGATCGAGACCGCTCCTGATAGCCAAAACATAGTCCGATATGTCCCATCGGGTATCGACATAGTTCAATTTATGTTCCTCTAATGCCCCAATGATCTCAATATACCAGTCCGCATTGTGAGTAAGTCCCTCGTGTTATCAGCATAAATCACCCCGAAGAACTCCTAGCAACTCTCCATCTGCCTTAATAGTCCTATCGAGACTAGGCATAGCATAAAATTGCTTCTTCCGATGTCCCGATGAGTCCTAATGCATGTTTGTTTCACGGGGCAAAAGGAAATGGTGGCCACGTAGTCCATAAATCAGTGAAAGTGACTAACATGCCATGTTAGTCAAATTCGTTGTTTCACCGGGGCAAAAGGAAATGGCGGCCATGCAGCCCGTGAATCAATGAAAGCCCTTTATTGTCATCGGGATAACTTACACTATCGGTAATGAGGAAAAAATGTTATCCCGATACCCTATGGGGTTATCAGTGGAGCTCTTACCGATAACCGATGGAGTGATGTCTTCATAGCAGTGACATCAGGTTATCGGAAGGTCCCAATTTATGTTACCCCAATACCCAATGCACTAAATGGAGAAGGTGACTCTATCAGAGAGACTCTCTCCAATAAAGTGATACCAAGCAAGAAGGGGAATTAGACTCATCGGGATAACATACATTGTCGAGGAGATGCATTTTGAGTTATCTCGATGCCCGATGAGGAAGATGAGCTCGACACAAATGAAGTGACTACATCGGGGAAGCCTACGCCGATAAGACTGAATCAACCCGAAAGTGACTAACACACTATGTTAGTCTAATTCACTGTTTCATGGTCCAAAAGGAAATGGCAGCAATGCAATCTGCGAATAAGCGAATTAGACTAACACACTATGTTAGTCGAATTCACTATTTCATGAGGCAAAAGGAAATGGTGGTCACACAGTCCACAAATCAACGAAAGCGACTAACATGCTAGGTTAGTCGAATTTGTTGTTTCACGGGGCAAAAGGAAATGACGGCCATGCAGCCCGTGAATCAATGAAAGCCCTTTATTGTCATCAGGATAACTTACACTATTGGTAATGAGGAAAAAATGTTATCCCGATACCCAATGGGGTTATCAGTGGAGCTCTTACCGATAACTGATGGAGTGATGTCTTCATAGCAGTGACATCGGGTTATCGGGAGGTCCCAATTTATGTTACCACCGATACCCAATGCACTAAATGGAGAAGGTGACTCTATCAGAGAGACTCTCTCCAATAAAGTGATACCAAGCAAGAAGGGGAGTTAGACTCATTGGGATAACATACATTGTCGGGGAGATGTGTTTTGAGTTATCTCGATGCCCAATGAGGAAGATGAGCTCGACACAAATGAAGTGACTACATCGGGGAAGCCTACGCTGATAAGACTGAAACAACCCGAAAGCGACTAACACACTATGTTAGTCTAATTCACTGTTTCATGGTCCAAAAGGAAATGGCAGCAACGCAATCTGCAAATAAGTGAAATAGACTAACACACTATGTTAGTCGAATTCGCTATTTCACGAGGCAAAAGGAAATGGTGGTCACACAGTCCGCGAATCAGCGAAAGCGACTAACATGCTAGGTTAGTCGAATTCGTTGTTTCATGAGGCAAAAGGAAATGGTGGCCACGTAGCCCGTGAATCACTGAAAGCCCTTTATTGTCATCGAGATAACATACACTATCGGCAATGAGGAAAAAATGTCATCCTGATACCCGATGGGGCTATTGGTGGAGCTCTTGCCGATAACCGATGGAGTCATGTCTTCATAGCAATGACATCGGGTTATCAGGAGGTCCCAATTTATGTTACCCCAATACCCGATGCACTAAATGGAGAAGGGGACTCTATTAGAGAGACTCTCTCCGATAAAGTGATACCAAGCAAGAAGGGGAGTCAGACTCATCGGGATAACATACATTGTTGGGGAGATGTGTTTTGAGTTATCTCGATGCCCGATGAGGAAGATGAGCTCAGCACAAATGAAGTGACTACATCAGGGAAGCCTACGCTGATAAGACCAAAACAACCCAAAAGCAACTAACATGCTATGTTAGTCAAATTCATTGTTTTGCGGTCCAAAAGGAAATGGCAGCCATGCAGTCCATGAATCAGCGAAATAGACTAACACGCTATGTTAGTTGAATTCACTATTTCGCGAGGAAAAAGGAAATGGTGGCCACACAGTCTGTGAATCAGCGAAAGCGACTAACACACCATGTTAGTCGAATTCGCTATTTCGTAGGGCAAAAGGAAATGGCGGCCACGCAGCCCTTTATTGTCATTGGGATAACATACACTATCAGCAATGAGGAAAAAATGTCATCCTGATACCCGATGAGGCTATTGGTGGAGCTCTTGCCGATAACCGATGGAGTCATGTCTTCATAGCGGTGACATCGGGTTATTGGGAGGTCCCAATTTATGTTACCCCGATACCCGATGCACTAAATGGAGAAGCGGACTCTATCAAAGAGACTCTCTCCGATAAAGTGATACCAAGCAAGAAGGGGAGTCAGACTCATCGGGATAACATACATTATCAGGGAGATGCATTTTGAGTTATCCCGATGCTCGATGAGGAAGATGAGCTCGACACAAATGAAGTGACTACATCGGGGAAGCCTACACCGATAAGACCAAAACAACCCGAAAGCAACTAACACGCTATGTTAGTCGAATTCTATGTTTCATGGGGAAAAAGGAAATGGAGGCCACGCAGTCCGCGAATCAGTGAAAGCAACTAACACACCATGTTAGTCAAATTCACTATTTCGCGGGGCAAAATGAAATGGCGGCCACGCAGCCCGTGAATCAGAAAAAGCTACTAACACGCTATGTTAGTTGCATTCGCTATTTCATGGGGCAAAAGGAAATGACAACCACTCAGTCCGCAAATCAATGAAAGTGACTAACATGCTATGTTATTCAAATCTTCCATTAACACACTATGTGCCTAAACAATGTTCCATGAATCTTCTCTCTCTCTCTCTTTCCCTCTCTCTCCCATTCTTTCTCTCTGCCTCTATCTCTCTATCTCACTCTCCTCCTCTATCAAGCGTATCTCTCTCCCATTATTTCACTCTTAAGTCTCTCCCTCTCATCCTCTCTCTATCTCACTCTCACCTCTCAGGTGTATCTCTCTCTTATTCTATCCCTCTCTCCTCCCCCTCCCTCTCTCCCTTTCTCATTACCTCTCTTTCTCACTCTCTCCCTCTCTCCCTCTCTAGTCTCTTGTACTCTCCTTCCATCCCTTACTCCTTCTCACTCAGACTATATCTATCTCTCACCCTCTCTTTCTCTCTCACACCTTCCCTCCCTCCATCTCTTCGGTCTCTCTTTCTCTCCCAATCCCTCTATCCACCTCCCTCTCTCTCTCTCTCTCTCTCTCTCTCTCTCTCTCTCTCTCTCTCTCTTTGAGTCCCCTTCTCTGTGTCACTCTCTATCTCTATCTCTCCCTCTATTCTCTCTCTCTCTCTCTCTCTCTCTCTCTCTCTCTCTCTCTCTCTCTCCTCTCTCTCTCTCTCTCTCTCTCTCACACTCACTTTCTCTCTCTCCCCCCTCTCTCTCCATCTCTCGTTCTCTCATTTATCTCTTATCTATCCCTCTTAGTCTCTATCTCTCTATCTCACTCTCCTCCTCTCTTAGGTGTATCTCTCTCCCATTCCCTTCCTCTCCTCCCCCTCTCTCCCTCTCTAGGGTCATATGGTATCCTAGGGATCTTTGCATGTGTCCTAAGGGGTCATAGGACACTATATGACTCCTTAGGACACCATGTGACCTATAACAACACATAATGTCATATGGAGTCCTAAGGGGTCATAGGACACCATATGACCCCTTAGCACACCATACAACCCATAATGACACCAAATGGTGTCCTAAGGGGTCATAGAACACTATATGACCTCTTAGGACACCATACAACCCATAACGACATCGTATGGAGTCATAAGCGGCCAAATGGTGTTGTAAGGGGTCACAGGAGACCATATGACCCCTTAGGACACCATACAACCCCTAACGACACCATATAGTTTCCTAAGGGGTCATAGGACAACATAAGACACATAATGAGACCATATGACCCTTAGGACATAATATGACCCCTAACGACATCTAAGGGGTTTATAGGGTGTCCTAAGGGGTCATAGGACACTATATGATCCCTTAGCACACCATAGGACCTATAACAATACGGTCATAGAATACATATGACCCTTTAGGACACCATATGGTGTCCTGAGGGGTCATATGGCATCCTATGACCCCTTAGGATATCATATGGTGTTGTTATGGGTCGTATGATATCTTAAGGGGTCACATGGTGTCCTAAGGGGTCATCTGGTGTCCTAAGGTGTTATGGAACACCATATAACCCCTTAAGACACCATATAACCCATAACAACACCATATGGACTCCTAAGAGGTTATATGGTGTCCTAAGGGTTCATAGAACACCATATGACCCCTTAGGACACCATAAGACCCATAATGACACCTAAGGGGTCATATGGAATCCTAAGGGGACATAAGGACACCATATGACCCCTTAGTATACCATACAATCCATAACGACACCAAATGGTGTCCTAAAGGATCATAGAACACCATACACCTCATAACGACACCATATGGAGTCCTAAGGGGTCATATGGTGTCCTAAAGGATCATAGGAGACCATATGACCCTAATGACACATAAGCGGTTCATATGGTGTCTGAAGGGGTCATAGGACACCATATGAACCATAACAACACCATTTGGTGTCCTAAGGGGTCATATGGTCTCCTAACAGGTCATAGAACACCATATGACCCCTTAGGACACCATATAATGACACCAAATGGTGTCCTAAGGGGTTCTATGGTGTCCTAAGGGGTTGTAGAACACTATATGACCTCTAAGGACACCATACGAGCCATAATGACACCATATGGAGTCTTGAGGGGTCATATGGTGTCCTGAGAGGTCATAGGACACTATATGACCCTTTAGGACACCATACGGCCCCTAACAACACCACATGGTGTCCTAAGGGGTCATAGGACCCCATATGACCCCTTAGGATACCATATGACACATAACAACACCATTTGGTGTCCTAAGGGGTCATAAGACACTATTTGACCCCTTAGGACACAATATGACCCCTAACAACACCTAAGGGGTTATATGGTGTACTAAGGGATCATAGAACACCATATGACCCCTTAGGATACAATACGACCAATAACGACACCATATGGTGTCCTAAGGAGTCATATGTTGTCCTGAGGGGTCATAGAATACCATATGACCCCTTAGGATACCTTATGGTCTCTATCTCTTTCCCTCTAACTCTTTTTACCTCTCTCCCTCCCAACCCCCTTCTCCCTCTCACCCTTTATCTCTATCTATCTCACTCCCCCTCCCTTAGGTATCTCTCTCTTTCTCTCATTATCTCCCTCTCTCTCTCTCTCCATCTCTCCCTATCCCTCCCTTTCCCTTTCTCTATCTCTCTCTCCCTCTCTCGTAGGTGTCTCTCTCCCATTCTTTCCATTCCCCCCATTATTTCCCTCTCTCCCTCCCTCCCCATCCATCTCTCTCTCCCCTCTCTCCCTCTCTCTTAGTTCTCTCTCTCCCATTATTTCCTCTCTCTCTCTCTCTCTCTCTCTCTCTCTCTCTCTCTCTCTCTCTCTCTCTCTCTCTCTCTCTCTCTCTCTCTCTCTCTCTCTCTCTCTCTCTCGGATCTCTTTCTCTCTGGTCTCTCTCCCCCCTCTCTCTTAGGTGTCTCTCTTTCCTATTATGTTCATCTTTCCCTCTCTCCCTCCCCCATCCTCTCTCTTCCCTCACCCTCTCTCCTTCCCATTATTTCCCTCCCCTTCTCTCAAGTGTCTCTCTCACATTCTTTCCCTCTCTCCCTCTCTCCCTTTCTCTCTCAAGTCTCTCTCTTTCCCTCTAACACTCTTTCTTTCTTTCCCATTCCCTTTCTCTTTCTCTCTCAAGTATCTCTCCTTCTCACCCTCTCTTTCCCTCTCTCCTTCAATCCTCTCTTCTCTCTCCCTCTCTCCCTCCCAAGCCTAACCTAAGAGAGAGAGACCTAAGAGAGAGATATAGATACTAAGTGAGAGGGAGGAAGGGATGGAAAATGAGTATGAGACTAGAGAAACATCCCAGGTGAGAGAGAGGGGTGGAGGAAGGGAAGGGTTTAGAGAGAGAGAGAGGTTGATGGAAAGAGAAGAAGAGACTAGAGATTCAACCTTCAAGTGAAGCCTATTCAACCTTCAAGTGATTCTTCTAAAGTTGAAATCCCAAGATTTAGAAGCTTTCAATGCATGCAAGATGTTAAATGTATGTAGAAAACTAGGTCATCATTCCTCAAGAGAAACCCTTTAAAGAGATGTTTCCACCTCAAGGAATCCCCAAATCTTATCAAACTCCTTTTAAAATCAACTTTCATACCCTAGCATCATTTTCCTTTGTCCAAGAGGTCCTATTATATATCTAAAGAGCTATTTTGTTGAACAAAAGAGAGACTTTTTTGAGGTAGAAACAAAGTTATCTTTTGTCAATACACCTGCAAATGATGTAGAAATAGAAAAATTAAATTTATTGCAATAAAATGATATGTATGATGATATAGAACAATATGTTAAAGAGCAAGGAAAAAGTGTTGATAACAAGTTTTTGATTGTTTTGTCTAATGAGTTATCTAGTTATATTGAGCAAGATGATGAGATAATGCTTGTTTTGTTTAATGAGCTACCTTTGTATGTTATTGATGAAGAAGAAGATACATTTATAATAAATCAACAATGATTTTGAAACATCATCAAAATACAAATTATGTTGACCTCAAGGTGTTGATTCATCAATATTATGTTTTCTCTATCTCGGTCTCCCCTCCTCTCTCTCTCTCCATCTCTCTTTCTCTCATTTATCTCTTGTCTCTCCCTCTCAGTATCTATCTCTCTATCTCACTCTCCTCCTCTATTAGGTGTGTCTCTCTCCCATTCCCTCGCTCTCCTACCCCTCTCTCCCTCTCTAGGGACATATGGTATTCTTAGGGTTCATATGGTATCCTAGGGATCCATGCATGTGTCCTACAGGGTCATAGGACACCATATGACTTGTAAAGATACATAAGATGTCATATGGAGTCCTAAGGGGTCATAGGTTGTCTCAATTTAAATATGTTAGTGTACTTCCCTTCTTGGTGATTTTGGATCTTGGTGTCTCAATTCAACCATTGGAGGTCACCCTAATTGGTGCAAAGAGAGGGAGAGAGGGAGAGAGTGAGAAAGAGAGTTAATGAGAAAGGGAGAGAGGGAGGGGGAGGAGAGAGGGAGAGAATAAGAGAGAGATACACCTGAGAGAAGGGGAGAGTGAGATAGAGAGGATGAGAGGGATAGGCTTTAGAGATAAAGAATGGGAGAGAGAGAGACTTAAGTGAAAAAGAGAAAGGGAGGGGGGAGGTAGGGAGAGAGTGGGAAAAAGATACACTTGACAAAGGAGGAGAGTGAGATAGAGAGATAGAGGTAGAGAGGGAGAGAGAAGAAAGAAAGAATGGGAGAGAGAGAGAGAGAGAAGATTCATGGAACATTTTTTAGGCACATAGCATGTTAGTCACTTTCACTGATTCGCAGACTACGTGGCCGCCATTTCCTTTTGCCTCACGAAACAGCAAATTTGACTAACATAGCATGTTAGTAGATTTCGTTGATTCGTGGGCTACGTGGCCATCATTTTCTTTTGCCCTACGAAACCTGTGAATTAGACTAACATGGCGTGTTAGTTGCTTTCACTGATTTGTGGACTGCATGGCTGCCATTTCTTTTTCCTCACGAAACAGCGGATTTGACTAACATAGCGTGTTAGTCACTTTCGCTGATTCGTGGGCTACATGGCACAAATGAAGTGACTACTTTCTTTCTAATAATGGGGGGAATATTAATTTAGTTTGAAAGCTCTCATTTTGGCTTACAAGCAGGAGAAAAGAGTTTGAAAAAATCAAACTTTGAGCGGGATTACGGATGACGGAAATGGTAACTGGTAATAGCGAAGTGGATGGGTCAGAGGGGCCCACACCAACCACTCTAAATGGTCAATTCTTTGAGTGCATTCATTAAGCCTTTCTATCAACTGGAAAATGGCAACATGCCTCTAGATCAGCCTGATGGTGGGTCCTAGAACGTGACTCATCCAATTATGGGAGGGCATGGGAGGGATGTATGTCAATGGACTTTGGATGCATGTCGTCTGTACGACAGGTCACTTTTGGAGCTAGAATACACGCGTCCGAGTGATAAGGTGAGGAGGAATAAAGAGTGATAAGGGGTGAAGAGAATGGAGCGATAAGGTGAGGAAGGATAAGGAGTTGTATTTGGAGAGATAAGGAGATAGGAGGTCTGAAGTGATAAAGAGAAAAGGAGGGTGGCGAGCTAATGACAGTTCTGGGAGGTGTTAATGCCTCGAAAAAAAATCATGGGGACTAGTCAAAAGTGTTTACCGACTTAAAAAAAAAAGGACCTCGGTAGTATGAATAATATTTAATATGTTTTTATTTCAATGTTCTCATGTATATTCTAGTGGCCTATGTGTTGTGTTGCTACCTTTTAAACATGCTAGTGAAAGCACTAAATCATAAAAGCTTCATAAGAAAAAAGATACCTAATGTGTTCATTTTGGTCATGTATCAAAACATGCATGAATGGTGTATGAGACTACTTCATTTAACATAAAATTAGACTCACCAAAATTACATTAAACCCAAACCTAATTCATTTAACCAATCGCAAGTATGAACTGTTAAATGTTGTCACTTGTATATTTCACTTGTAAATACTTATACACCTCTAGAAGTACATATAGAAAACTAATATCTTTTAATGGGTTAGAGAGATAAAATATCAATCACTATTTTGTGAGATTATGTTAGAGAGATAAAATTATCTCGTTAGGCTAGATTTTGTAAATTGTCAATACAAAGGGCTACCATAGCTATTCATGCAAATTTTCATTTGACAATATACAAATATTAAATAAATCTTTGTTAATCTAGTGACATCATACAAGTCCATTTGTCATTTGCAATATTATGGAATGCATAATAGAACATACTTTAATGTCTTTTATAGTCATTGAAGCTAAGGCATGTTTTGTATATCATATTAGGAAACCTATTATGTGGTATGATATTTTTAGTGAAGAGTGATCCTTTGGAGTAACAAATTGTTACATGCAAAGAGAATATTGCCTTAAATATTCCTCCCAATTTCATCTATTCCACCCATTAATAATTCATTTATATTCATGAATTAAAATCTACCCACACAAGAATAAACTATTTACAAAATTACAATGTATGAAAATATAGAATTTGAAGCACAATTTTTTACATAATGTACCCTTTTTATATTGACAAATCCCACATTTCCACCATAATTTTTATACTTAATTATTATGAATAGATAAACGTATATTGACCCTTTGTTTTTTATTATGTGAAAATCAGGTTTTGAAGGGACCTAGAAACCCTTTACAAAGGAGCCATAAAATATAAAAGCATTAAGAAACTAAACGGGACAGACAACGAAAAAACCAGCAAAGTACTGGACAAAAGCCATTACAAAATTCCAACACTACCAGAAAAAAATAGAAAAAAGACAAATTACATTATTTTTTTTAGGGCATTAGACAATTTCTTACTAATCCCTTGCATTTCTTTGATATTCTCCCTGAGAATTGGGATTTCCTTTGAAGAAGCCAAGGCAGCCTTTTTCAAGATCGCCCTAGTCCTTTTAGTCACACCTTCAGGAGCACTATCCACATTCCCAGACTCAGTAGCAGCCTCTTCAGCATCAAGGTCCACAATAGACTTGGTAGAGTTGGGACCATCAAGGTATTTGGCTATTTCCTCCATATTCCTGGTCGCAGAGTTGAGGATCTCCAGAAACAAAATCAAGAAGTTCTTCATGGCAGCCTTCCCTTCCTCCAACTTGTTGATTTGAACTTCCAGCTTCTCCACTTTTTCATCCATTTCCTTTTTCCATTGCTCCAGGTTGCTTTCACCTTTATGTCCCTGCTCTTCCTGATGTTTAGCCTTTTCTCCATTTTATTAATTCTTTCATAAACCCATCTATCAAATCCTAGACGAGCATCAGACTGGTTCTTAAGCTTATCCAGGATAAGCATACCAGTATTCATCTCATCACCAACTCTATCCTTTTCCATGCCCATATCCTCCTTATCCTTGTTCAGCTCTGTTTCCATTTCCTTGTCCTCCTATTTTTTTTGGTTATCTAGCTCCTCCATGGGCTAGTTGTTGAGATCACCAAGGCTCACACTGTGGGTAGGTTCCTCCTTATTACCCTCATCATCTTCCTATTTTTCCTTCTCATTACCACTGTCCATTCTGGATGTTTCCTTGACCAAGCTTTTCTGATCAGAATCTTCCTCTTCCCCCACTTCCTCATCTTTCCATCTCTCTGCCCTATCAGTATCATCAGTCTCCATAGCACTACCTTCTTTTCCCGTATACCCAGGATCAACATCCACATCCTTATGTTTATGGCTCAAAACCGTGTCCTCCACATTTTTCTCCACATAGCCTTTTTTAGCCTTTTTACTTTGTTTCTGCTCATCCTTGTCGGGCCCAAAATCCTCACTTTTCCTCTTGCCTTTGCCCGGGGACACCGACAACCTTTTGTTTTCTCGAATCACCAAAATCTTACAATGCTCATAAATGAGCAAAATAAGACCATAATGTAGCATAGGAGAAGAGGGGTTCTTACTATGCTTGTTCAACGAAGGCGACAAGGACCTGAAAAGCTAATAAGGAAGAGACACCCTTTTCTCATGCCTAAAGTGGTTCAGAAGCACAAAGTGATAGGTATGGACCCTAGTGAAGCGTCCCTCCATAGTGATAGGTAGGTATATTGACCCCTTGTTGATATTGAATGCAATGTTCTTTCCTAGATTTTATTATGCCTTTTACAAATATAGTTGCACAATTTTCTTGGAATAACAAAAAGTTATTTTGGTTCGAATTTTTAGTTGGAGAATGTTATAACACAAAGTAAGAGAATAATCTAGAGGAGGTGAGCTAGTTGAAACAAAAATTGGCTATGGCCTAGGTAAAGAGAAAGGTTGCTATCTAGATTAAGCTAACTCCTTGTCATGCCATATCACAAGAAATGGTTTGCATTCTACAACATAAATAAATTACACAAAAGATGTTTTTTATTATATAAGCAGGGAAGGTTACATGAAAGATGTTACTTTCTACTATGTTCTTGCACAACTTACTAACACAATATTATCATGGCATGACACAATGTGTTGAGTGATGATATGGCTATAAGATATATTGTACTTGGGAAGTTGAGAAATTTGAAGATCATATTGGCGTATTTGAGGCATTGTTCTATCCATTGCTTATACCTATTTTGACATGTCAAGATCTACAAGCATATCTCAAGGTCATGGATTAAGGTGACTTGTATAAGGTTGAAGAGAAATACAGGGTGTAGAATAAGTAACTAAATAGAATGATAGAAGAATGGGGAAATTAATAGAAGTAGAGAGAATGGCTACTAGAATAGACATAAAAAGATTTTAAAGAATATTGTCATAATTGAAACTAATCATTTAGTTGAAGATTATGCACAAACACTTGCAATTGTATACAAGTTATTTATTGAATTTTGTAGACTACTGAGAGTGGATAACCTCTAGGCATGTGCTAATGAATTTTTAATTCCATACAATTGAGGTTGGTATTATCCATGGAGATTTTATTGATGCAGATTTTGATTTTCTTAATACAAACAACATGTGGCCATGTGAGAAGAAAGACAAACAATGCTCTAATTTCAAAAGTAAATATAAAGTTGCACATACAAGTATATATGATGTTGATAATTTATTTGTATGCACTTGTTTATTGAGAATAATATTTGTATATTAGTCGGTTGTAATATGTTTAGAATACATACATTCTATTATTTTGCACCATATTGTTATTATTTTTTGTAATTCTTTTCTAAAGAATTAAAAAGTCTCTATTATGTATTCTTGCACCTACTTACTATTGGTGATTTATTTTTGTTGCTAGTTTGCATCTTTTGTTCTTATGGTATATTTTATGTTGTGTATTGCTTACTCTTTGTGGAATAATT
The DNA here is from genome assembly GCF_030272615.1 of Cryptomeria japonica. Lineage (NCBI taxonomy): Eukaryota > Viridiplantae > Streptophyta > Pinopsida > Cupressales > Cupressaceae > Cryptomeria > Cryptomeria japonica. The sequence continues at coordinate 296,264,617 of NC_081415.1, forward strand.
AGATCTATTCCTATTTAACATCACTTGTCTCATGGTTTGGTCTAAGAAGTTTTCTAGTTACACCTAACTTATCTTTAGTTACAAGTTTGTCTACAACTCTTACAAATTATACTAGCTTTGGCAATAAGATTAATCTATGTTGTTGTTACCTATAAGCACTTTTGTAACTATTTGTCTCAAACATGTATATTAGGAAAACACCATTAAATCAGTTTGAGATGATTGAAGAGGAGGTAAACTATCACATTACCATCATGTATTTTATAAGTAATAATGATGTTTTTGACTAGGGCATGAAGTCACATATAAGTGCTTACAAGATTATGTGTTCCTAAGTATCCCGAATGATCTCGACATGCTACGGATGAAAGTCCAACATGCATACTAGCATGACCAAGTCTAAAACTCTAAAAAAAATGGAAGTTGGATATTGGATGAGAAACCTATGACTTTAAGGAAAGGATGCATGACGTGCCAAAGCCAATCCCAAAATTTAAAGAAAAAAGGGGCTTAGAGGGGAAAGGGGAGTTAGGTGGAAATGCATGCTAGGGATGAAAAGTCCAACGGGCATGCAAAGATTACTACACTTGAAACTTTAAAATTGGAAATTTAGACTTTGGAGGGAAAAGGTGACCTTTAAATAAAGGATCCATGGAGGACCGAATCTAGAATCCCAAAATTTAAGGAAAAGTGGCTTATAGGGGAAAGAAGAAGAGTGGGGAAAGGAATGATAAGGATGGTAAGTTTGATAGAGTTCCAAGCTCTAGAATCTAAAAAGTTAGATTTTGGGAGAAAAAGGTGACCTTTAAGAAAAGGATGCATGAAGCACCAAAACTAGAATCTTAAAATTTAAGGAAAAGAGCATTATATGGGAAAAGGTAATATTGGGGGAAAGGCATGCTAAGGATGACATGTCTCATAAGCATGCCAAGATGAAACTTTGAAATTTAAAAAGATAGATTTTGTGGGGGAAATGTGACTTTTGAGGAAAGGATGCTCATAGTACCAAATCAAAATTCAAAAATAAAGAAAAGGGGCTTATAGGGGAAAAGATTAGAGGAAAAAACATGCCAAGGGTGATGATTCTAATAGGCATGCTAGTATAATCAAGTCTAAAAATTTAAAATTTCCTAAAATCACCTAAAGACATGTCAAATTACAAGGTATTTATTGCAAATGTGATGTTGATGGTGTTGTTATGGTTGTCATTGATGTCAACATACTAAACTGGTATGGTATTGGTTTTTCTAAGTTGGTGATCCAGAATATGTTTCTCGAATTGATTGGTGCTCTAGAAGTTGTGCTCTAGATGGTAATTGATAGTGTTGTTTGTGACCTAGATTTCTCCATTTTTTGGATATGGTGTTGATTGCTTGTATTCATGTTTATATTGGTTCCATTCTTGTTTTTCTAAGTTGAGAAATTGCTATTTTGGGTCTAGTCTGATCCAGAATTGGAGATTGTGCAACAACATTTGTGTAGCGTATGAATCTTGTTTTCGCTATAGTATTTGTGAGGGATGTGTAACGTGTTGATCTGATCAATGAAGTGTGTTATGGTGTGGTCCACTTCTCATTCCTTTCCACCATGAGAATGTTTAGTGCAGACCTATTTCAAAATTATGTTTTGGCCGACTTGGATGGTTATGAAATTAGGAGGATAGTATAAGTAAAGGATGACTAGAATGAATGAGATATGGATGATATGTGAGATTGAAAAGCTAAACCTAATTGATGATTGATGTGAGATTTTGTGTGAAGGTTTGTAGTGTGCTATTAGGTACCGAAGGTTGTTTCGGTATTGTTGTTTGTGGTAGTTGTATCATAGTGGTCGATTTTATTTTCTTTATTTTTCTTTCGGTAGTGAGCCTTTTTGGGCAGTGAGCCCTCTTGCAATGAGCATTCTGGCAGTGAGCCACGTTTGTAAAATCATCTTAATCAGTGTCATCCTAACAAGTGTTATATATTGAGAACTAACATTCTTAGTGGTTTTTCCCTTCTTGGGTTTTCCAAGTCATATATGGTGTTCATTGCATATGATTTCTTTGTGTATGTGTGTGCTTTCATATTTACATTTGTTCATGTTAAATAATTCATATGTTGGTTATTTCAGATCTACGAAAGAATTAAAAAGTTTAATTGACAAATGATTCACTCCCCCCACTCAGTTGTACAGACATTCAATAATTGGTATCAGAGCTTTGGTTCCTTGGAAAAGAGCTTAACCGCTTGAGGTAGATCTTATGGCACATAAATTAACTATTCCTATCTTTGAGGGATCCAACTATGGCTTCTGAAAAGTAAAGATGAGAGGTTACTTGATCTCCTTGGGTTACAACACTTGGAAAGTGGTGGAAACTATGTATGTATTGTCATAAAATAGTTTTACTACTCCAGATGAGATTCAGGCTTATAAAGAAAATGAAAAAGCAAGGTATGACATCTTTGATGTTTTATCAAAAATTGAATTAACAAATTTTATTTCATTAAATACTACTTATAAGTTTGGGAAATTTTGGGGGAAATCTATGAAGGAAATGACTGAGTTAAATTATCAAAGAAGTTGACTAATAAGCGCAGATATGAGAACTTGAGAATAGAAGGAGAGGATATAACAAGTTATTTTCATAGGGTGGATAGTGCAGTAAATGAAATTAGAGAACTTGGTGGCACATTAAATGATGAAAACATAATGGAGAAGATTTGGATGACCCTACCAGAAAGCTACAGTGCTAAGATCTTTGTTATTTAAGAAGTCTGTTATCCAAAGAAGTTCACTAGGGAACAACTATATGGCACTCCAACCATGTTTGAGATGAGGAAGTTTGGAAGACCCGGATGATGAAGGCTCAGATCAGATGGAAGCAAACTTTGTGAGGAAGCTAAAGAAATGCACCAACAAATATAAAGGTATGAAAGATTGGTCACCTATACTAGATATTTGGAAAAAAGGAACAAGACAAAAATTTAGAGAAAATATAGGGAAGTTAAAAAAGAAAGCCTATTAGGTTAATGATGATGTTGGTATCTTGGATTATGAATCAAACTATGAAGATGATTGTTTTTGTAGATAAGGATGTACCAAAGACTGATGTTTCTGAGACTGTTAAAGCTATTGCTACTGCTTTACATTCTACTAGAGATAGAAATGAATGGATGATTGGCAGTGGATGTTCAAATCATATGACCAAAGATAAGAGAGGTTTTAAAACTTGAGAAATATGATGGAGCTTCTATTAGGTTCAGAGATGATCAAATGACACAAATTATGGGAATTGGCTATATTACCTTTGATGGAAAACACAATACTAACAATGTTTACTATGTGAAGGGTTTGCATCATAATCTCCTAAGTGTCGGACAAATGTGCGAAAATGCTACAATGTTGTTTTTCAGAATGGTGGTTGTGAAATCTGGAAGAGATCTAGAATTGTTATTGCAGTAGGGAAAAGGATTGGTGGAAACATGTATCTGCTAGAAGGAGCTACAAGACATTGTTTGTTATCTCAGTTCAATGATAGTTGTCTCTAGCACAGGAGGATGTGTCACATCAACTTTGACAAATTGGTAAAGATTAGTTCAACAAGTAAAGTAAGAAATTTACCAAGTCTTACCAAACCAAATAACAATGTTTGCAAAGAATGTCAAGAGGGAAAGAAGACAAAAGGAAAAATTAGAAGAAAGGACAATCTTCTACTAGACTATTGGACTTGGTGCACACAGGCTTATGTGGTCCTAACAAAATGACAAGTATACAAGGTGAGAGGTATTTCATTCTCTTAATTGATGAACACTCTAGAATGACATGGGTTATATTTTTAAAGGAGAAATCGGAAGCATTAGAAAAATTAAAAATTCAAGGCAAGAGTTGAGAATAAAGTTGATAGATAAATTAAGTGTTTGAGATCTAACAGAGGAGGACAATTTATTTCTGATGAGTTTAACAATTTATGTGAGAAACATGGAATTAGAAGACAATTATTCACCCCAAGGACACCACAACAAAATGGTGTAGTGGAAAGAATGAATAGATCTATACAAGAGGAAGCCAAAACGATGATCAAACCAGCAGGACTACCAGATATTTACTGGATAGAATCTATACACACAGTAGTATAAACCCTTAATATAATTCTATTTCAGAAAAGATATGGGAAGATGGCATATGAACTATGGCATGGAAGGATTACAACAATGAAGTATTTCAAGGTATTTGGAAGAATTTTTTATATCTAGAGAGATGAGGATAATCTTAAAAATTTTGACAACAGAGCAAATGAAGGCATAATCCTAGGATACTCTACAAGGAGCAAGGCATAACGATGTTATAACAAAAGACTAAACAAAATTGTTGAAAGTGCAAATGTGAAGTTTGATGAAGATATTTCTAAAGACTCTGATAAATTAGTAAGATATAAATTAGATGAGTCATTTGATAGAAGAAGGGAAGAGGAAAATAAAGAAGAAGAAAAGAAAAATTAAACTCTAGATGCTCCGACAACTACATCAAAGACCCTGAGGTATGTACAGAGGAATCACTATGAGGATCAAATTATTGGAAAGAAGAATAGAGGAATTATTAAAAGAAATAAGGCGGCCCAAGAACATTTTTTGTTATGTTTACTTTTTAAAACTAAACTGAATTCAATAGAAGAATCTTGCAATGATCAAAATTGGATAAAGGAAATGAGAAAAGAACTAGACCAGATTGAGAAAAATGATACATGGGAACTTGTACTCGGACTAACAGATAAAAATGCAATTGGAACAAATTGTGTATTCTAGAACAAGTTGGATGAAGATGGAAAGGTTGTAAGAAATGAAGAAAGGCTGGTTTGCAAGGGTTACACTCAATTTGAAGACATTGACTTTGAGGAAACATTTTCTCCAGTAGCTCAAATGGATGTTATTAGGATGTTCTTAGCCTTTCCATATTTTAAGGAATTTAAAGTTTATCAGATGGATGTACAATCAATATTTTTGAATGGATAACTAAAAGAAGAAGTTTATATTGAACAACCAAAAGAATTTAAGTTGAGAGATGATCCAGATATTGTTTCCAGGTTGAAGAAGGCTATGTATGGATTGAAACACGCTCCTAGAGCTTGGTATGGAAGGCTAGACAAGTATTTGATTGGTCAAGAGTTTCAAAAGGGATCTGCTGATAGTAATTGTACCCTCTTTTCACTTCTCCTTTCACCACCACTTGAAGTGGAACCTTGTCTCGCAGGGAACTTGAATGTTGGATGGCCAAATTCATTGCAATTGTAGCATCTTCTTGAGAATGTATTGGAACTTCTATCTCCAAATATGCCTCTAGAACCACCCCTTTTATCTGAAGTATATTCCTTGCCCTTGTTTGTATCTCCTTGGTCTTCATAGGATTGTTTGGATATAGTGAAGGATCCTCTACCCCTCTGATTGTTGCCTCTTCCTCTCATGGACTTGTCTTGTTTCCTTTTCAACTTCTCTTCAACCCTACATGCCACTTGAAAACATTCTTCAACATTTTTGGGGGATACAAGATCGCTTTCATCTTGAATGCTAAACTTCAAACCATTCAGGTTCTTGCCACTTTCTCCCTCTCATTCTCCACATGTCTGGACCTTAGACTAAGTTTATGAAACTCCTCAGTGTAGGCAGCCACATCCATGTCTTTTTGCTTCAATTTTTAGATCTTCTTGAACACTTGGACCTAATAGTCTATAGGTAAGAATTTACTCTTCAATTTGTTCACCATTTTGTCTCATGAATAGATCATGGGATTTTTTTGCTTCACCCTTTCTCCTTGTTAGGTCCTAGAGACAATTGAGAGGGGGGGGGGGAGGGGGTGTGAATCAGTTGACTAATAAATTCAAACCAAAAACTTATTAACCAGCTTAATGCTTAATACTGATAAACCAGTTAAGTATGCCGGTAGATAGTGTTAACAGTAAATTGCTATATCGGTAAGGATTAATGCATGAAACATAAAAATAAAGTCATCCACAACACATGACACCAATATTTGTACGTGGAAACCCTATAAGGGGAAAAACCATGGTGGGAAACCTTACCCACAATCAGATGATACTACTGTAGATAGTAAGTGTACATAAAAGGCCAACAGCCTAGAGCTCACTGCTCAATCACAAAATGGGAGTCACACTAACTAGAGTTGGATGGTTAAATTCAATAAGAATGTATTGCACAAAATAGCATCTTCATATGTTGGATTCAGTACCGGTGTAATGTTGATATGCTTCTGCAAAAACCTAACATCACCTTCAAATGATGTCTTCATGTATATCCCTACTTGATCTCGCATATACCTTCACTTAATTATTTTTCGCATTCCACACTTGATCTTACAAATAAGATCTTACATTTATACCATACCCTAAGACCAATTTTAGTAGGTCGGCTCTACAAGATATTACAATAAAAACATTTTACAAACAATATAATATCTGATGCAATAACCGATTAAACATGTTAGCTTAATGCATTTACAACAATAATAAATCATCTCCATAGCGTGCCATGCTGATCTGGAAAAGATAAACCTGCCGGTGTAACCCTAGATAACCTGGACCTATTTGCTGGTAAATGCAAATATGCAAATATGAATATGCTAATGATTAATTCTTCAAAACAAAGTGTCCACACAATGTCTTCGACATTACCAAGTGTCCTCCATATCATTCCAGGTACCGGTGAACAATATACCCTGCCAGTGAACCATATACCAGTAATTGTTGCAAAGTTTACTGCTTGCCAGTGAATGTTGTTGGATCTCCAAAGTAGGTGTTGACATCAATGACAAAACCATACCAAAATACCAACAATCTCCCCTTTGGCATTGATGGCAACACAAGATGCAAAAACAATCAAAGTGCCAAAACAGAAATGCCAAATACAAAAACCAACAATCTCCATTTCTCCCCCTAGGAGTAACATGTGTTTATCCAAAGATTTATTTTCAATACCAATCTCTCATACCAATTTCAAAATCTCTCCCCAAAAAGATAATGTGTTTTTCCATAGATATCTCTCCCCCTTTGACATCAAATGCCAAAGTTACAAAAACTCAAGTTCATAAAAAATACCAACCAATTCAATATACCAACTACTCCCCCTGAGAAGTAGCTTCCTCATCAAATACCAGAATAAAAGATTTATCTTTTTAATTCTGCCAGTTGATAACAATCATCAACTATCTAAGTCTCTACCGATGGTCGTATGACTCCAAGCTGATCTCTAAGATACTCAAAAGTCTCCTTAGGCAAAGGTTTTGTGAAAATATCTGCAAGTTGTTCTTTAGTATTCACATAAACCAGTTTTATCTCATTTTCTTCAACTTTTTCCCTTAGAAAATTCAATTTGACAGAAACATGTTTTGTTTTAGAATGTAATACCAGATTCTTGGATATATCAATTGCTGCAGTGTTATCACAGTATATAGTAATAGGTTCCTTGCATTTTACCTTTATGTCTTTCAACATTTGCTTAAGCTATAATACCTATGTATAGTTTGTTGCTGCTGCAACATATTTTGATTTTGTTGTTGATAAAGATGTACAACCTTGTTTCTTACTTAATCAAGAAACTAATCTCTTTCCAAGAAAAAATGCTCCTTCAGTGATGCTCTTTCTATCATCTATATGTCCTGCCCAATTTGCATCTATGTATGCACATAGATCAAAATTTTCATCTTTAGGATACCATAATCCAAGATTTGTTGTGCCTTGTAGGTGCCAAAAAATCCTTTTTACTGTTGATTCATGATTTTCCCTAGGATTACTCTAAAATCTAGAAACAATACATACTGCATTCATAATATCAGGCCTAGTTTGTGTCAAATATAGTAAACCTCCTATCATAGATTTGTATCTAGTTAAATTAACAGGTGTAGATTCATCCCTTTGAGATAATTTGTCATTTGTAGTCATAGGTGTGCTTACCGGTTTAGAGTTCTCCATCCCAAATTTCTTTAGTAATTCTTTCAAGTACTTGGATTGACTCAAAAATATACCTGTATTAGTTTGAGAAATATGCAAACCTAAAAAGAAATTTATTTCTCCAATCATAGACATTTCAAATTCTTGCTACATTTCAAGAGAAAATTCCTTACATAATCCATCTTTTCCTCCAAAGATTATATCATCAACAAATACTTCAATAATCAAGATGTCATCATTAGTTATTTTGTAATATAAATTGCTATCTACATTTCCTTTAGTAAAACCAATCTTCAAAAGGTACTTATCCAACCTTGCATACCAAGCTCTTGGGGCTTGTTTCAATCCATACAAAGCTTTTCTTAACCTACAAACCATATCATTGTCATCTGTCAAAGAAAATCCATCAGGTTGTTTAATATATACTTCTTCTACAAGATCTCCATTAAAAAATGCGCATTTAATATCCATTTGATAAACTTTGTAGTCCTTCTAAGCTGCAAAGGCAAAAAATAATCTAACTGTCTCAATTCTGGCTACCAGTGCAAAGGTTTCATTGTAATCAACTCCTTCTTTCTGAGAATATCCCTTACACACTAGTCTTGCTTTATTTCTGACAACCTTACCATCTTCATTAAGTTTGTTTCTAAATACCCATTTAGTTCCAATAACATTTTTATCTTTAGGTCGGGGAACTAATGTCCAAGTATTATTTTTCTCAATGTTTCCTAATTCTTCTTCCATAGCTTTAATCCAAAATTTATTTTCACATGCCTCATTTATAGATGATGGTTCAATTTGAGAAATAAGACATACCTCTTCATTTGCCAATCTTCCTCTTGTCATAACTCCTTTAAATTTGTTTCCAATTATCTAATCTTCAGAATGTTTCAATCTTACATACTGGGGTGTCTTAGTTTGTTGTTGTTCTTCAATTATTGTGGAGTCTTCTGACGATACCGAGGTAACTGGATCTTTATTCTGTACCAGTGGATTCAGTATAGGTTCATTTGTCACAATTTCTCTTGCCGGTTCAGAGTCTATATACCTTGAAGTTCCTCTGAATTGTTCATCAATCTTTACATCCATACTCTCAACAATTTTCTGCAATCTTTTATTAAAACATCTATATGCCTTGCTCTTAGATGAATAACCAAGAAATATTCCTTCATCACTTCTAGGATCAAATTTGCCAATATACTCATCTCTTCTAATATAACATTTACTTCCAAAAATTCTGAAATACTTAAGAGAAGGAGTGTTACCAAACCATAGTTCATGAGGGGTCTTATCGGTTTCTCCTTTGATGTGAACTTTGTTGAATGTATAGATAGCAGTGCTAATTGCCTCTCTCCAATACACATGTGGTAGATTTGCTTCTGATAACATACTTCTAGCTGCATCCAAGATAGTTATGTTTTTCCTTTCAACAACTCCATTCTGTTGTGGTGTCCGAGGTGCTGATAATTGTCTTCTGATTCCATTCACTTCATAGAATGTATTAAAGTCCTTAGATGTGAATTCTTCTCCTTGATCTGATCTTAAGCATTTGATTTTCTTACTAGTTTCATTTTCAACCATTGCTTTGAATAGTTTGAACTTTCAAAGTGCTTCTGATTTCTCTCTCAGAAAAGTAACCCAACACATTCTAGAATAATCATCCATAATTAGCATGAAATATCTATCACCTTGTAAGCTTCCAGTTCTATCTCAACCACATAAATTAGTGTGAATTAAATCAAGAGCATTATTGGATTTTTCTGGAATACTTTTGAAACTAGCTCTAACTTGTTTTCCAAATTGACATTGCTTACAAATTGTATTCTGAGGTTTCACAATTTTAGGTAGATCTCTAACTACCTTAGAAGTACTGATTTTTACCATGCAATCAAAGTTTACATGACATAGTCTCTTATGCCATAACCAACTTTCATCTATATGTACAATTAAGCATGCCTTTTCACTGTTATTCAAATGAAAGATATTGCCTCTAGTCTGATTACCGGTTGCAATTTCCAAACCAGTTCTATTCATGATTTTACATTTTCTATTTTTAAATTGTAACTGAAATCCCTTCTCAACTAATTGACCAACACTTAAAAGATTATGCTTTAATCCTTCAACATAGTAGACATTGTCAGTGTTATGCTTACCATCAAGAGATATTGAACCCTTACCTTTGATTGAACAGGCTTTGTCATCTCCAAATCTTACTAAACCTCCATTGTATTCTTGAAATTTCAAGAATTTACCTTTGTCTCTAGTCATATGATGTGAGCATCCTGAGTCAATAATCCATTCATCCTTTGTTTCAACTTTAGCTGCTAGGGCTTGTTCTACCGATTGAGCAGTAGGTGTTGGTTGATCTTCTGTTATAGCGACAAAAACCCATCCATTGTCTGTTGGATCCTCATCAGAATCATCAGTCACACCTTCATCAGCAATGTAATGAGATTTGTCTTTGTTCTTCTTAAATTTGTATCTCTGATATTCAAGATTGGGCTTGTATGTTCTTCTAGCTTCTTCTCTTAGTCTAGCATGTCTATCAGGGCATCTTGAAGCCATATGACCAATCTTATTGTAGTTAAAACATTTAAAGGGTATTTTACCTTCATACTTACTTCCAATTGGACCTTTTGGCATTTTCCTTGCAAATAGTGCTTCAAGTTCTTCAAGCTCTTCATTCTCCTTTCTGGATTCTTCAAGTTCTCTTGCATAAAAGGCTCTCCAGTCTGATTTATCAAATGATGGAGAAGATGATGTTGATGCTTTAAAGGCCAAATCAATCTTGATAGTAGCAATAGGACCAAATTCCTCAATTTCAAAAGCTAAAAGTTTTCCAATTAATGTATCCCTAGTTACTGATGTATTAGGCATTGTTCTCAATTCATTTATAGTAGTAACCTTCATTTTATATGCCAGTGGAAAACCTCTTAAGATTTTTGAAACAACTTCATCCTCACTCAAGGTTCCTCCACAACATTTAATACCCAAAACAATTTCATTTACTCTTTCCATAAAAGCAGAAATCCTTTCATCTTCTTCCATTTTCAGATGTTCATACCTGACTCGGAAGCTTTCAAGTTTTGCAATTTTGACTATGGAATCTCCTTCATTCAGTGTTTCCAAGTGATCCCAAATAGCTTTAGCAGTAGACCTATCTGATAATCCCATGATTTGTTGATCTAATAATGCGCTCAAAAGTGCTTCTCTTGCTTTGCAATCACTTTCTTCATCTTTAGCTAAAGTAGTTGGAGTTGTCTGACCAGCTATAGAAGCAGTATAACCATTCTTAGTAACTTCCCAGATGTCTTTACCAATGCAATTCAGATATGTCTCCATTCTGATCTTCCATATTCCATAGTTGGTTCCATCAAGCTTAGGACTGTCCTTCCTGAAATAATTAGTAGACATTGGATCTCCTCAAGTTTTTAAACTTCTGCAAAAGAGGACTAGGCTCTGATACCAATTGTTAGGTCCTGGAGACAACAGAGAGAGGGGGGGGTGGGGGGTGAATCAGTTGTCTAATAAATTCAAACCAAAAACTTATTAACCAACTTAATGCTTAATACCGATAAACTAGTTAAGTATGCCGGTAGACAGTGTTAACAGTAAATTGCTATTATGGTAAGGATTAATGCATGAAACATAAACATAAAGTCATCCACAACACATGACACCAATATTTGTACGTGGAAACCCTATAAGGGGAAAAACCATGGTGGGAAACCTTACCCACAATTAGATGATACTACTGTAGATAGTAAGTGTACATAAATTGGGTCTACAAATGCAGAAAGGCCAACAACCTAGAGCTCACTGCTTAATCACAAAATGGGAGTCACACTAACTATAGTTGGATGGTTAAATCCAATAAGAATGTATTGCACAAAATAGCATCTTCATATGCTAGATTTAGTACCAGTGTAATGCTGATATGCTTCTACAAAAACCTAACTTCACCTTCAAATGATGTCTTCATGTATATCCCTACTTGATCTCGCATATACCTTCACTTAATTCTTTTTCACATTCCATACTTGATCTTACAAATAAGATCTTACATTTATACCATACCCTAAGACCAATTTTAGTAGGTCGGCTCTACAAGATATTACAATAAAAACATTTTACAAACAATATAATATCTGATGCAATAACTGATTAAACATTTTGGCTTAATGCATTTACAAAAATAATAAATCATCTCCATAGCGTGCCATGCTGATCTGGAAAAGATAAACCTATCGTTGTAACCCTAGATAACCTGGACCTATTTGTTGGTAAACGTAAATATGCAAATATGAATATACTAATGATTAATTCTTCAAAACAAAGTGTCCACATGATGTCTTCAACATTACCAAGTGTCATCCATATCATTCCAGGTACCGGTGAACAATATATCTTGTCGATGAACCATATACTAGTAACTGTTGCACAGTTTACTGCTTGTCGGTGAATGTTGTTGGATCTCCAAAGTAGGTGTATTTAGTAGGTGTTAACATAAATAAAAAAACCATACCAAAATACCAACACTCCTTGGGTATAGTTCCACCATTTCAAGGGAGCCCCTTTCAATTTTGTCTTTGAAAACTTCACCTTCTTCTCCTCTGGCACTTCCTTGTACTCAAAGTAGTTATTGAGAGAATCAACATATTATATGGCGCAAGAGCACCTAGGACTTAGGATTATAGTCCTTTCACAATTTTGGCTTGTACTGACCTTAGCCAGGTTAAATTCCTAATAAGGACTCTAGGAGGGTCCAAGGAGTGAGTGTGATGTTTGTTTTGAGTCGTGTAGGCCTAGTTGAGTTGGTTTTCTTTCTAGGCTTGCACTTTGTGAGTAGATGATAGTTTGAGTAGGAAATTAGCCTTCTTGATGGTTAAAAGTGGCATAACTTGGTATGAGAATTAGAGAGGTTTAGTATGGTCTTAGGAATTCTTAAAATGTCATGAGAAATTACTTGAAATAGGTCTCATAGGTTGACAAAGCAAAAAGTGAAAAGTTGTAAAAGTTGTCATGACTACTTTTGTCCTAAATGTGATAAGTGATGGAGTTAGGGATAGGAAAATGCCCTAGAATGGCTCCACACATGGGGAAGACTATAAGAACCTCCTCTTTCATGGTTACCAAGGTTTGAAGATTGATTTTGTTTGATTAACATTCTGAAACTACTCATTTTCAGACTATTATCACTGTTTTCGGCTTATTTTGCTTACAATGTGAATACAAATGGATTGAATCCATTGATCTAGTTATGGATTGATTTTCTTTGGTGTGTTTCAAAGTAATTTATTTCATTTCAGGCTTTTTATTTAGTGTGTTGGTTTTTTCATAGTTTTGTTTTCAATCAACTAGTTTTGGCTTGTAAATAGCAACTTTATGTAAAATTGTTGCCCCATAGAATCCCTTCATGCTACCATCATGGCCTATTGGGACATGGAAGGAAACCACTTGTACAGTGCACATATATAGGGATAAGTTTAGGAAGTGGTGTTTGATATGGCTAGCACCTTGTTCTAGGCGAGTCTAGGAGCAACCCAACTAGAGAAGATACGATGAAATTTGAAGTGCATAGTGCAGAGGTGAAAACAAAACCACAACCAAATAATTTGGAGGGGTTCATGAAGTCCATACAGAGTTTCCATAGCAGGTATAAGCCTTGACAAGATCTTTTGATTCCCATTTCACAAACTTGGCCAGTCACTGCCAGTTAGGAGGCCTAGAAACCCTTCAAAACCCTCATTTTTGGGTTAGGGCATTGTACGACGAGTTGGGAAACTACAACCACCAAAATCACTTGGAGTTAGGTGAGTGTTTAAATAAAAACCAACCTTGTTGTAGGCTCTTTTGGACCAATTTCCTCTAAACACTCAAAAACCAGACTTTGGAGACCTAATAGGGGTTCATTCCTTGTAGCCTTTTTCTAGGCAAAATGGTGAAATCGATAGGAAGAATAATGGATGCAAACCACAAATGGACCCAAATGGAATTAATTTCATGTTAAAATCCACCTCCAGACCTCTACAATAACTCACAACAGCGAGAGGTGAAATTGACAAGTTGAAGACAAGACAACAAGAATGATCATATGGGAAACACTTTGAAATGGTAGGGTTCCTAGTTAAACACTTGTTGCAAACACCTTGAAATTGGTAAGAGCAAGCCCTATAAGACATTGAGAAGGACTTGGAGGTCTTGGAGCATAGCTAGGTCTAGAGAGGTTGGGGGAATTGAGCAACTCCAACTAGGTGAAGTGTGAGCAAGTTAGGTAAACCCCATCAAATTGGTATAAGAACCTATAAGATTTGGGCTAGGTAAGTATATGTCCTCAGTGGAATCTATAGGAGACAACAACATGGTGACCAATGCAAAGTTGGCAAAGAAAGTGGATGATTAGGAGGAAGAAAATCGACTCCTTAAGGAGAAATTGATTGAATTGGAAAGTAAGCTTGGTGAAGTTGAAACTAAGGCAGATGAAGTGTTGGTAAAGGTTGAAGGAGCAGAAGGGAAAGGTAAAGAGGTGTCTGAGGTGGACAAAGTAACTAAACCTAATCCTATCTTAAAACAAGAACCTTTCCTAAAGGCATTGAAAGGCTTAAGTTGTAAATCACTAGAAAGATTGCCATTTTTTATTGGTAAGATGGAAGCAGAAGTGGTTCTAGAATTGATAGAATGCATGGAGAACCATTTTGAATGTGAAGGCATAACTGAAGCCCAAAGAGTCAAAGTGGTCAAGTCTAGGGTGAAAGGAGTTGCTCTCACATGGTTGAAATTTGTGCAAGATGAGAGGAAGAAAATGGGCAAAGTAGCCATCTCTTCTTGGAAAGGGATGTTAGTCAAACTCAAACAAGTCTATCTCCCTGGTGACTATGAAGTGTGGATTCATAGAAAAGACAAAACTTAAGACAAAAAGACCTTGATGTGAGTAGTTATACAGAGGAGTTTCACAAACTTAGCCTTAGATCTCATGCGGTGGAAGAAGAAAGTCTCAAAGTTGTTAGGTACCTAAATGGACTATAGTGGAATATCCAAGAGGAACTCAGTCTAATGATCCCAAACACAGTTCATCAAAGCTATCAACTTACCCTTAAAGTGGAAGAAAAACTAAAAAGAAAACATGACTCAAGTAGTAACAGGGGCAGGGGTAGAGGAAAAGAAAATAGAGGCCATAGGGGAGGCTTTAAAGGAATAAGTTCAGAGCAAACAACACAAGGTGAGTCTAAACTCACTGACTAGCAAGAAAGTGGCACTGGTAAAGGAGGATTCAATAGAGGAAGGGGGTCAAATAGTGGTTTTAGAGGAAGATCTAGTGGACAAGGTAGAGGTTCCTCATACTTTGCCTCCATCAAGTGTTACCATTGCAACCAACTTGGTCATCTAGCATATAGGTGTCTAGAGAAGGGATCATCATCACAGAGTAGTGAAAGGAGAGTGAACTATCTTCAAGAAGAGACTTCAAGCAGCAAGACTTCAGAAGCTGCCTTAGAATCAAAGGTAGGTGACAACTTGATGATAAGAAGAACTTTGATAAAAGAACCTGTCAAAGAATATCCTAGCCAAAGGAGGTCATTATTTAGGATCAAATGCAAGATAATGGACAAAGTTTGCAAAGTGATCATTGATTCAGGGTCAACAGACAACATTGTGTTAGAAGAGGCAGTGAGTAAGCTTAAATTGCAAATGATACCTCACAACAGCCCTTATAGAGTCACTTGGTTGAAAAAATGCCAATGTGTCCTAGTCAATGAGCAAGCATGGGTGGATTTTACCATTGGGAGGTATAAGGATAAAGTGTTATGTGATGTCCTACCCATGGATGCATTTCATCTTCTATTAGGAAGACCATGGCAATTTGATGGACAAGTTATTCATGATGGAGCCAAGAATGCATACTCATTCAAGAAAGATGGAGTCACATTCAAGATCCACTCTATCCTTGAGGAAGGTGAAAAGAGGGCAGAAAGTCCTAATGTTCTTTTGGTGAGTGAAAAATAGTTCTTGAAGACACTTGAGGAAGGTGAAGGTATAGGATTTGCATTAGTAATGAAGCCTAAAGAGGAAGACAAGAAAGAGCAGCAAGATTTGCCAATAGAGGTTCAAGACCTATTGAAGAAGTTCAAGGGAATAGTGAGTGATGTACAGCTAGCCACCTTACCTCCTAAAAGAACCATAAGCCATCAAATAGACTTCATTCCCGGAGCATCCTTACCTAACAAGGTAGCTTACAAAATGACTCCCCAAGAAAATGTTGAGATTGCCAAACAAATACAAGAGCTTTTAGACCAAGGCATAATTAGGAAAAGCATTAGCCCTTGTGATGTACCTACCGTGTTAGCCCCAAAGAAAGGTGGTACTTGGAGATTGTGCACTGACTCGAGCTATAAATAGGATCACCATCAGATATAGGTTTCCAATTCCTAGAATAGAGGACCTAATGGATTGTTTAGGGGAAGCCAAATACTTTACCAAGATTGACCTTAAAATTGGATACCACCAAATTAGGATTAAGGAGGTTGATGAGTGGAAAATTGCATTCAAAACAACAGAGGGTCTTTATGAATGGCTTGTAATGCCATTTGTCTTATCCAATGCTCCAATCACCTTCATGAGACTCATGAATGAGGTGATGAAGGACTTCATAGTAAATTTGTGGTGGTATATCTATATGATATTCTCATTTTCAATAAGGATAGGGTAGATCATAGTAATCATTTGCAAAATCTATTACAAAGATTGTATGAAGAGAAGCTAACCATGAACTTGGACAACTATGAATTTGTTAAGGAGTTGCTTTACCTTGGATTTGTGTTGTCTAAAGGAAACCTCAAGATGGATCCCAGCAAGGTTGAAGCCATAGTAAATTGGCCTACTCCTAAGTCAGCAATAGAGGTGAGAAGCTTCCATGGACTAGCTCAGTACTATAGGAAGTTCATTAGGAAATTCAGTGCTATATGTGCACCAATGTTGGACGCCACTAGAGGTGGACTGAAGGCAAATTTTTAGTGGAATAAACAAGAAAATAGAAGTTTTGAAATCTTGAAGGAGAAGATAGTAACTCAATCGGTGTTAGTGTTACCTAGTTTTGAGAAGCTCTTCATAGTGGAATGTGATGCAAGCAATGTTGCAGTAGGTGTTGTCCTAAGCCAAGAAGAAAGACAAGTAACTTTCCATAGTGAGAAGCTAAGTGATGCAAAGAGGAAATACTCCTCTTATGACTTGGAATTATATGCTTTAGTGCAGGCTTTGAGGAAGTGGAGACACTATCTCCTTCCTAAGGAATTTTTAGTCTATACGGACAATCAAGCTCTAAGCTTTCTAAACTCACAAGAAAAACTCAGTCATAAACACATGAAATGGGTGGACTACATGCAAGCCTACACATTCACAATCAATGAGAGAAAATCTCATACAAGAGAAGCATAACGGCAGCCTTAGTGGTCATTTTCGAGTCAACAAGACTCAAGAGTTGGTTCAGAGGTATTATTATTGGCCTAGAATGAATCAAGATGTGAAAAAGTATGTGGAGACATGTATTGTTTGTCAAAAGGCCAAGGGCACTTCTTCAAATGTCATTTTATACCAACCTCTTCCCATACCAAATAGACCCTGGGAGTGCATTAGTATGGACTTTGTAGTAGGTTTGCCAAGGACAAAGCAGGGATTTGACAACATTTATGTCATTGTGGAAAGATTTAGTAAGATGGCCCACTTTGTGCCTTGTAAGACTACTCATGATGCATGCCAAATAGCTCATTTCTTCTTCAAGGAAGTGATAAGGATACATGGTTTACCCATGAGCATTGTTTCAGATAGGGACTCAAAGTTCATGAGTCATTTTTGAAAGACACTTTGGTGAAAGCTTGGCACCAACCTATCTTTTGGATCAGCCTATCATCCACAAATAGATGGGCTGACCGAAGTGGTGAATAGAAGCTTAGGGAACTTATTGAGGTGTCTTACCAAAGAGTATGGTCTGACATGGGATCAAGTGCTATCACAAGCTGAATATGGTTGCAATGACACAATAAATAGGACCACCGACAAGAGCCCTTTTGAAGTGGTCTATGGTGTTCACCCAAGGGGTATATTGGAGCTAAGAGACTTAGGGAATGCAGCAACAAGAAGTGGATATGTAGAAGACTTTTCTCAGTCAATGAAGGAGGTTACTCACTCGGTCAAGCAAGCATTGAAGAAGAACACAAGTAAGATCAAGCAAAAAGTTGATGAGAGAAGGAAGTACCTATAATTCTAAGTAGGAGATATTTTCATGGTGCACCTAAAAAAGGAAAGGCTACAGAAAGGAGTACCTAACAAGTTGCAAATGAGAAGGTTGGGTCCATGTGCCATTCTAGCCAAGTATGGAGAAAATGCATACAAGGTGGACCTACTTAGTGACATAGGATTGTCACCGGTTTTCAACATAGCAGACTTAGTTGCCTACAAAGGACCAATTCAAGGTTTAGATTGTAGTCACTCAAAGGTATCAGATGATGCAAACAAC
The DNA here is from genome assembly GCF_030272615.1 of Cryptomeria japonica. Lineage (NCBI taxonomy): Eukaryota > Viridiplantae > Streptophyta > Pinopsida > Cupressales > Cupressaceae > Cryptomeria > Cryptomeria japonica. The sequence goes on from NC_081415.1 coordinate 296,283,063, forward strand.
CTTAAATTACATTCAAAACCTAATCCAAAGGCTGAAAAGGTATTGAGTTCAAGGATCGCTAAGAAGATAAGGCATCAAATCTATTGGGAGCACCTAATCAAATGGTAGGGTATGGATGATGTTGAAGCTACATGGGTGCTTGAAATAGAGTTTAAGAAGTTAGGCATTGATCAGAATCTGATCCCCAAGGAGGTGACTTAGTTTTCTTTTGTTTGGGAGAATGGTGCAGAAGCACCTAGGACTTAGGCTTATAGTCCTTTCACAATTTTGGCTTGTAATGACCTTATCCATGTCAGGTTCCTAATAAGGACTCCATGAGGGTCCAAGGAGTGAGTGTGATGTTTTTTTTGAGTCAAGTGTAGGCCTACTTGAGTTGGTTTTCTTCCTAGGCTTGCACTTTGTGAGTAGGTGACAGTTTGAGTAGGAAATTAGCCTTCTTGATGGTCAAAAGTGGCATAACTTGGCATGAGAATTAGAGAGGTTTATAATGGTCTTAGGAATTATTAAAAAGTCATGAGAAATGACTTGAAATAGATTTCATAGGTTGACAAAGCAAAAAGTGAAAAGTTGTAAAAGTTGTCATGACAACTTTTGTCCTAAAAGTGATTAGCGATGGATTTAGGGATAGAAAAATGCCCTAAAACTCCTCCACACATGGTGAAGACTATAATAACCTCCTCTTACATGGTTACCAAGGTTGGAAGATTGATTTTGTTTGATTAACATTCTGAAACTACTCATTTTCAGACTGTTATCACTGTTTTTGGCCTATTTTGCTTACAATGTGAATACAAATGGATTGAATCCATTGATCCAGTTATGGATTGAGTTTATTTGGTGTGTTTCAAAGTCATTTGTTTCATTTTAATCTTTTTAGTTAGTGTTTGTTGGTGTTTTCATAGTTTTGTTTTCAATCAGCCAGTTTTGGCTTGCAAATAGCAATTTTATGTAAAATGGTTGCCCCATAGAATCCCTTCGTGCTACCACCACGACATGTTGGGAAATAGAAGGAAACAAATTGTATAGTGTACATATGCAGGTAGAAGTTCAAGAAGTGGTGTTTGATATGGATACAACCTGTTCTAGGCGAGTCCAGGAGCAACCCGGCTAGAGAAGACATGGTGAAATTTGAAGTGCATAGTACAAAGGTGAACACAAAACCACAACCAAATAATTTTGAGGGGTCCATGAAGTCCATAAAAAGTTTCCATAGAATGTATAAGCCTTGAAAAGACCTTTTGATTCCCATTTCACAAACTTGACCAGTCATTGTCGGTTAGGAGGCCTAGAAACCCTTCAAAACCCTCATTTTTGGGTTAGGGCATTGTACGGCGAGTTGAGAAAACAAAACCACCAAAATCACTTGGGGCTAGGTGAGTGTTTGAAGAAAAACCAACCTTTTTGTAGGCTCTTTTGGACTGATTTTCTCTAAACCCTCAAAAACCAGACTTTGGAGACCTAATAGGGGCTCATTCCTTGTAGCCCTTTTCCAGGCAAAATGGTGAAATCGGTAGGAAGAATAATGGATGCAAACCACAAATGGACCCAAATAGAATTAATTTTATGTTAAAATCCACCTCCACACCTCTGCAACAACTCACAACAATGAGAGGTGAAATTGACAAGTTGAAGACAAGACAACAAGAATGAGCATATGGGAACACTTTGAAATGGTAGGGTTCCTAGTTAAACACTTGTTGCAAACACCTTGAAATTGGAAAGAGAAAGACCTAGAAGAGATTGAGAAGGACTTGGAGTTCTTGGAGCATAGCTAGGTTTGGAGAGATTGGGGGAATTGAGCAACTCCAACTAGGTGAAGTGTGAGCAAGCTAGGTAAACCCCATCATTTTATCACCTCCTCAGCATCCATCTTGCCTTCATACATTGGAAGCTCCATCTTTACATCAAAGATATCCCCTTTCACTGATTTCAAAGCATTGATAAGCCTTATTTCTTTAGGATCCATCTCCTCTTCCTAAGGATTTGCTTGAGGGGTTCCACCTTCACCCTCTCCTTATTCTTCTTTAGGGTCACTGTCACTTTCTTCACCCCTTTCTCTCCTTCTCTCTCTAGCTTTTAATGCTTCAATATCATCTTCTAGGGTCTTCAATCTCCTAGCCATCACTGGCCCACCTTTTGGAGGCATTTTGGCTTCACAAGACAACTTACTCTTTTTCACACACCACTACTTTCCCTTATTAATCAGAACTTTACTCTAATACCACTTTGATGCAGAGGTGGGGATAATATCAATCAACATACAAGTTATACTTAAATGAATTCAAGGTGCATTCCAATTACACCACTTGGATACATTGCTTCTTTGGTCTATTTCACACATGTCATCTAAACTTGAATAAGTAAATATAGTATTGGCCTAATCATGGACTCTCACTATGGATTTTGATGGCACACAATTCATCATTACATCAAACAACTCAACAATGTATTATTTTATTAAACCCTCATGACAACATTTACTATGAAAAGACACAAAAAAACATCCATATCTTTCCCAAATGATCAAATACTCTCACCTATTTTTATCCTTTTGGGATGATGCAATACAAAGATATAATTTTCTTAATGCTTGTTGGAAACCCTAGTTTTATCATAGACATGCTCTCACCAAAAATGTCATAACTCATTCAAAACTTAATGAAATTGGATCAGATAAAAAGTAAATGAAACTACACTCATTTACCCACATTTTTCATTGGTTTTACACCATTATTGTATCATACCAATATGTACAATATGTTTCTTTCAAACTGTTACAGGAAAAAATAGTCATTCAAGACAACCTGCACCAAATTGCTTATAACTTTTGAAAGACTCGATGAAATTGTACCAAACCACTTGTATATTAAACTAGAATCATTTATTAAAATTTCCAATTGGTTTTATGGTTGTAATATACCATCAATTTCCATGCCACATATTTTTGCAAACTATTATCTTCACCAAAAACTATCAAACTAGACAACCTTCCCCAAAATTGCCATATCTTACACAAAACTCAATAAAATTTAATGAGACAAAAATATTTAGAAACTAGAAACAAATATATTTCCATCCATATATTATAGTTCTCAATATGAGGTCATCAAAAGGTCGTACAATGGCATGTTTCAAACTGCAAAATTTGAAAACTTCAGAAAGCAATGTAAGGATGCTACAAAAATAAGTTCCTTCTTTATTCCATCCTTCTCCAACCCTCTCCAACCTCCAAATTAGATTTTGTGAAAAAAATTTATAAAATTTGCATCATATTAAACTACCTAAATAACCTACAACTACCCATAAACAAATTTTAACAAACTTTTAAAAAGTTGTCATCAAGTTGCAAAAGTTGTCATGACAATTTTGACAACTTTTGAGCAACTTTTACAATTTTTATCCAAATGACTCAAAACTTGACATAATGATCCAAAATGATCATGAATGGTCAAAAATGACCTTAAAAACATTAAACAACACAAAACAAAGCAAAAATATAAACTTTTCCTCTTGTAGGCATATTAGGTCATGAGGGTGCTCTTGCACTAGGGTCCTCCTGCACCAATATATATATATATATATATATATATATATATGATGCTCGGATCAACATATTATCCAATAAATCCTTAACCAAAAATATGATAAAAAATTTGGCCTCTACAAGATCTTCTTCATGCTTCCTTCACACATTCTATTTATCGATGCATATACCTTAATTATCAAAACAGAAAAGGGGTCTACCAAACCTATAGATATGAACCCATAAGCACAAATCTCCAAGAACAACAACTCCTAACTCCAAAATACAGATACCATGTATACCACATATGTCAGAACATAAAACATGATAGATACAATTGGATATAATGTATGTGATTGGTGTCAGAACACACAACTGATAGCGAGATAGAATTTAAACCAAGATAAGCACAACTTAGGATTCGAGAGATGAGGATCTTCTATAAATAACTTTAGTAGGTCATTTATGCCTTGCATCATATCTCATACCTTTCTTCCAACAATACTAGAACTCCACTACCAAAACTATGTCCAATAGCATACACTATCCAATCCCAATCGAATAACCAAATTTGACAACAATGACAATATTCTAACAATCTCCCGCTTTGTCATTCATAGCAAAACATATCAAAAAAAAGAATAACGCGTGAAACTCAAAAATCCCCTTTACTCATGTATTATTGATATCTCTAATACTCTACCTATCTCTATGTCTTCATTTATTTTCATTCTTATTTCTCTTCCCCTTTGACAACAATGACAAAGGGTGCCTTAAATTAGAGACAATCAAAAAGGAAAATGTCAAAACTGTATACCAACCCAAAATAAGTTTTCAATTGCTCTTCTTCTGAAATATTTTCTTTTGTTTTTCCTTCAATTTCGGAAGTATAATCTCCTAAGAATGAACACCAGTTTGATGCTAACTGATAAACTTCTACATTCCACCAACAAGTCAATAGCATGAGAAAAAAATTCCAGAGGAGATGGATTATGCTCATACTCAACCACATGATTAAGCAATTGATGCAAGAGAATCCCTGGTTCTTGGCAATCTTGCATCAATCAAAATATTGATTTTCAGCTTGTTTTCTATTTTGCAGTTTCAACATTTCTCTCTGCATTTTCTTGCATTTTCTCACCAGGTCAGCTGGATTTTGCTTGTGAACATGATTATCTTTTGTATTCCTGAGCTGCGAGACGTTTGGATCATTTTCTGGCAAGTTATCACTTCTGGATTCCGAGACAGTTTTCTGCCTTAGAACACCAAAGCCGCCTCGACCTATTTTCTATTGATGAATCTTGTGGATCCTTTCCATAGCTTGAAGAGCCCCAATCCATTGATTCCAATATTCCTTGGCATGTGGCCAACCTTCCCTCTAATCTACACTTCTTCCTTTGGATTTTTCAAAGGATTTTCATTGGCAGAGGTCGACCTGGTGGTTTTACATGCTTGATCATGTTCATCATTGTTTGATTCTTCTTGGGCCAACCAGATCCCTATAGACCATATAAATCAATGTAATTAAGCATCATAAATCATCAGAGAGAAATAGAAGATATATCCTAATATTTAGAGGTTCAGAGTTGACCGATTATATAATTGAGAATGTATGTAGCAGGCCAGTGAGCCAAATATAGTAGCCCAGATGTTACCTATTATTTGTAATCAGTTTTCATGATCTAATTCATTCATTTTTGTATTGTCTCCATCATCTTGTCTTGCTTTCATTGTGTTTACTCTTGTTGAATGGTTTGGATAGACCTAATTGAGGTCCCTCATAACCATGACTGCACCAAGTGGTATCAGAGAAAGATTTCATTTTGAAGATTGCATTGTCCTAAAGATTTTGTTGTGGGGTGGCAGATTGTGGATCTGACCTATAGCTGTTGAAAATTGGTGTGAAGATGGCAGGAAGAGGAAATAAGAATGGTGGAGTACATGGGAATGTAAACCCTACTATGATGGAAATGTTGAGAGGAATTGCATCCCAGTTAGAAGCAATTGAGACAACCCCAAGAAGAGGCTGACATATTGAAGATGTGAGCAAAGATGAAGAAGAAGAAGCACTGATAGAACAAGTAGAAAACCCATCGACAATTGATCCTGGTGAAGAGAGGTTCTTAAGGGTTTTGAGTAGGGTGAACACTAAACCACATTTTACACCACCAGAGTATGATGGAAAGTTGGATTTGGATGAATTAATGGATTGGATCTCGGAAATGGAGAAGTACTTTGATTTTGAGAACACCATAGAAGAAAGAAAGGTGAAATATGCCTATACTTGGTTGAAGGGTCATGCATCTCTTTGGTGGGAACATTTATAGGTTGATGGATAGAGAAGAGGTAAAGAGAAGATCAAATCATGGGAGCAGATGGTTGTTAAATTAAATTCAAAATTTATGCTAGCTAACTACAAAGTAAATCTATTCTAGAAGTTAAAGAACTTAAAGCAGAAAGAATCAAGTGTGAAGGAGTATACTGAAGCATTCTACAAGTTGAATATTAGATCCACACATGTCGATGATGAGGTTTAATAAGTTGTGAGATATTTAAATGGATTGTGGATGTCTATACAAGATTAACTTAGTTTGATCAAGTTGCAGAGTGTTGAACAAGCTTACCAATATGCCTTGAAAGCAGAAGAGAAGTTGAACAAAAGACATGAGCAGAGACAAAGAGGTAGAGTTGGAAGGTTTTCTGGAGGAATATTTCAAGGAGGAAGAGGATATTTTGGAGGAAGAGGAACCTATATAGATCAAAATAAGGACAAAGAAGTAAGAAAAGATGGCAGTTCATACCGAAAGGATGACATAATTTTCTATTGGAGAAGAGAACCTATTGTTATCGGAATGAAAATTTTGGAAAAGATGATAGAACACAAGATAAGAGAGTGTTTAAAGGAACTTTCTTTAAGTGTGGAGGAGAAGGACATCATTCTTTTTAATGTAAGAAGACATAGAACACCGGAAGACCAACATTGGTAGAAGAAAGCCCCACCAGATCAATTAACAAACTGGAAGATGGAAAAATGTTGATGATGAGGAGAGCCTTGTGTCATACCATAGAGAATGAAGAGCCCTTCCAAAAGAGAAATTTTTTCAAGACCAGATGTAATATATCCGGAAAGTGTTGTAAAGTACTTATTGATAGTGGTAATTTGGATAATCTTTTTTTAGAAGAGATGGTGAATAAATTGAAGTTGGAAATATTGAAACACCCTAAGCCTTATCAAATAGCATGGATTCAGGATGATCATAAGTTGTTAGTAAGTGAGCAATGCTTACTGAAATTGAAAATTGGAAATTATCATGACGAAGTTTTGTGTGATATTATGCCTATGGATATTTGCCACCTTTTGTCGAGTAAACCTTTGCAGTTTGATAGATAGGTAATACATGATGGAAGAAATAACATATACACTATTGTAGAAAATGGGGTGAAACAAACCTTGTTACCCTTGGAGGAACCCCTAAAGAGTGAAGTTTGTATGAATGTTAGAATCTGTTTGGTGGATGGATGGAATCAGACATGAGAATGTATGTTTTACCTTAGGTCCTAAAAAGACTGAGAACCTGGAGCATGAAGAACTACCAGAAGAGATAAAGGAGTTGTTGACAAAGTCTGGAGACATCATTTCAGATAATCTACCTGATGGATTACCACCTGTAAGGAGTATCAATCATTGCATGGACCTGATTCCCGGAGCTAGTTTGCCTAACAAAGTTGCACACCGGATGACACTGGTAGAGAATGAAGAGTTGAATAGACAAGTGCAGGAACTCTTGAAGAAAGGTTTGATCAGAGAAAGCTTGAGTCCTTGTGCAGTATCAGTCGTATTAGCACCTAAAAAGAATGGAGAATGGAGGATGTGTACTGATTTTAGATCCATAAACAAGATCACAGTGAAGTACCAGTTTTCTTTACCTAGGATGGATGACATAATGGATTATTTGAGTAGAGATAAATACTACACAAAGATAGACTTGAAGAGTGGATATCATCATATCACAATCAGAGAAGGACATGAGTGGAAGACAACATTCAAGACAAATGAAGGATTGTATGAATGGTTGGTGATGCCTTTTGGGTTAACTAATGCACCAAGTACTTTCATGAGATTGATGAATTAGGTATTGAAGAAATACTTGGGTAGGTTTGTTATTGTATATTTGGATGACATTCTCATTTTTAGTAAGACAAAAGAGGAGCATTTGTTGCATTTAAGACAAGTTTTGTAGAGGTTGAGAAGAGAAGTTGTTGATAAATCTAAAGAAGTGTAGTTTCATGAAGGAATAATTAGTCTATTTGGGATTTGTGATATCTGCAAATGAATTGAAGATGGACTCTGAAAAAGGTAAAAGTGATTGTTGAATGGCCTACACTGGAAAGAATTGGAGACGTAAGATCATTTCATGGATTGGCTAGTTTCTACCACGGAAGTTTATTAGAAATTTAAGTTTAGTTTGTATCCCTATGACTAAGACAATGAGAGGAGATAAGAAGGAATTCAAGTGGACCACCAGAGCAAACAAGAGTTTTGAATTGTTGAAGCAGAAAGTGACTGAGCAACCTATGTTAGCTTTACCAGATTTCAACAAAGTATTTGAAATAGACTCTGATGCAAATGGAAATGCAATTGGAAATGCAATTGGACCTATGTTAAGTCAGGAAGGAAGAGAAGTAGCTTATTTCAGTGAAAAGTTGAATGATGCAAGAAGGAGATATTCAATGTATGATCAAGAATTTTATGCCAAAGTTCAAGCCTTGAAGAAGTGGAGACATTACCTATTGCCTAAGTATTTTGTGTTGTATACTGATCATCAAGCCTAATAGTATTTAAACAGTCAGAGAAAGTTGAATCGGAGACATATGAGATGGGTAGAATTTTTGCAGAGTTGCACCTTTATGTTGAAGCTGAGGAGTGGGAAGTCAAACAAAGTTGTTGATGCTTTGAGTAGAAGGAGGAATTTCCTGACATGGATGAGAGTGACAGTATTAGTCTTTGAAGAGTTGAAGACCTTGTTTAATGATGACCCAGATTTTGCAGAACCTTGGAAAGCATGTAGAGCACTGGTTATGGTAGATAGAAGTCAGTGGTTAGATTATTTCATTTAGGATGGGGTGTTATTTGGAAGAGTTTAGTTGTGTATACCTAAGAGTTCTATGATGGAGAATTTGATAAAGGAGAAGCATAGTGAAGGATTAGCTGGTGTAGCGTCCTAAAATTGCGACACTTGCAATTTCGACCACATTTGGGTCTTCACGATGGCGACGCAACACTAAACCTGAATGGAGACCCCGAAACTTGCTCATGACACCAAAAACTGCATTTTTCCAGCACCCTGGCCTGATCCTCCTTGCACCTTGCTGTCTCGGAAGGTGGGACAAGAGCGCCCAGCACCCTGGTCCTTCAGGACCAAGGCGCCCAGTGCCCTGGTCCCCCAAGACCATGGCACCCAGCGCCCTGGTCCCTGGCCCTATTTTGGGCCCGGTCTCCTATGGGACTTCGGGCCTTTTTGTTTGCAAATTGGAAAATAACATTTCCTGGTCGGCCTAAGGTTGGGAAAATCAGTCTTTTAACCCTAATTGGCAAGTATATAAACTACTTTTCCTCTCTCATTTGAGAGGAGGATGGAAAAAGGTGAAAATGATATTCAAACATTCAAGCATTCAAGCATTCAAGCATTCCTTCAAGCAATTGATCATTCTAAGTCTCCATTCAAGGCTAAGTGTTGCATTCAAGACAAGGATTCAACCATTGAAGAGGAGATCACTTACAACACATTACATGCTACAACATACAACATACAACAACATCTATACCTTCACATATAAGGATACAAACATCCTTACAACAAGGTATTAGTACTTGTTTTACATTACATTTACAGCATTTCTCATTTCTTGGTTAATTCCAAAACTGGGGTTTGACCTAAGGGCAAACCCCTAATCCCTAACCCCCCAATCATCTTCGCTTTTCTGTGTGTAGGTTGCAGGTACGCGGCTGAAATTGAAGATCTGGAATCCTTGTGCAGAGACGAACAGATCCCCCTTCGTTTCGCGGATTTTTCGGAGGACCGTGTGCACGCCGGGCGCCATCGTCCCGTCAACTTTTGCTCAAATTTGTAGGACAGCATCGTCTCAACATTTTACTACTAATTCCAGGTCCACAGCTTCATCCTATATCCCTAACTCAATTTATAAGCGAATCTTTCTCACTTTCTATGCATTCCTAGTTCAATCTTTCCATCTACATTCTTTACAAAAGAGGGTGTCCTTGCTATCACAACCCTTGAAACTCATTTAGAATCCAATCTTGCATTGCGTGGGATTGGATCTTGTGGGTTTCAACCCCTCTTTTGAATGTAAAGTCCCTCCTAAGTGAAAACCATCAACCCTAGTGACTCTCCCTTCTCCCTCCTCGGAGTTGGGGAGGGGAGAACGACTAGGGTTCGATTTTTCCGCTTTACATTTTGGTGAACCTGACGTGAACATCCTTTCTAATTATTCATAGTTAGATCTGAAAATTGGATTCCTTGATTACATTTCCATGTTTGATCTTTGGCAAAATTTTAGAGGTTAATTGCATAAAAACCCTAAATTTTCTTTTTAAGTAATTAAACTTGTGAAATGTTTAATTGTTAATGCTTGTTTCAGATCTGCCCTTCTATTACAAATTATCAATTCATATTTGTGCTTTGATTTTGAAAATTAAGTGGTTAAGTGTCAAAACCCTAATTTTTGAAACCCTCTTGATTCAACCTTTGACTGATAATTTCACTAATCAAAACATCTCCAAATTAGCTGTAACTTTGGATTCCGCAATAAAATCACAATATCTTTCATCCCTGAAAATTTGGAAAAAAGTTGCGAGGACCATGTGCACTCCGAGCGCCATCATCCCCGACATTTTTTTCAAAATTTCGGGAGCGAGATCTTACTGTATTTTCCTACTAAAATCCAGAATTTTGGCTGATTTTATCAATTTTAACACCTTCAAAATTACAGTCAAAGTTGGTCTAGTGATTGCTTGGATTGAGGCTTCTAATCATTCAAAAATTGTTGAAATTGAAATTTGTGTCAAAATTGTGTTTCTTACTGTCCTAAATCTGAAAAGTGTGTTATCATTCATTCGAAATTTCAGTGATTTATTCAAATTTTTGCAATTTGTGACTTTTGAAATTAAGTGCTTAATTACAACAACTTTGATTTCCGCTTTCAAAATTGAATTTTGCGTGAAATTGAGTCAACTTTCAAATTTCAAAACTTGCATTTCTTTTGGTATTCCCTCTAAAATCATAAAATTCAAAATTTCAGTTTCCCTCTCTTTTTCAAAATTCAAATTTTGCATTTTTCGACAATCTTGGTAGGGTTCAATTTTGAGATTGCAACTTTAATTTGGCCTATCTACAGATCGTAAAATCACTCAATTTTTTCAGGTTAGCTGTAAAATCATCATAACTTTCATCCCTGCAAATTTCAAAAAAAGTTGCGAGGACCGTGTGCACCCCGAGCGCCACGGTCCCGAACATTTTTTCTGAAATTTTGGGAGATTGTCCTGATTGTATTTAACAGCTTAAATCTAGAAGAGTGGCTGGTTTTATTGAAATTTGCTACCTCTAAAAATTCAAAATCTTCTCTCTCTCTTTAGTGCATGAGTTTTACAACAATAAGCCCTACTTACACTATTCTCGTTAGACGAAGCCTAAGAATTAAGTCCTTCCAAGGTTTAATTACTGAGGAGATGGAACCTAATTTGAATGGTCTTTTTAACGAGGACATGGGTAATTCCTCTAATCCTCTTAATGATGAAGAAGCTCTCCATGAGGTTTCTGTAGAACAACTTTCAAAATTGGATAACCAATTTGATGATTTTCGACAATGGATGTCTCAAGAATACCCTGATAGTCAAGCTCTTCCTTTAATTGAGGGTCTAAAATGTATGCTTCAAAGTGATAAGAATGGAATTGATATTTTGCGTGGTATTGCACACATTGTGGATTCAAATGTGATGCCTATGAAAAGTTGTGCCGAAACCTTAGATTATACACAACCTCCTACTCAAGACAATCATTCTATTCCTTTGACGACTCCTATTGCTAGTATACCTACTTTTACGTCAAACATAATGACTACTTCAACACAAGACATTCCTCCTATGATCACCAGTCATGGGGGAAATCCCTCTTCTTCAATTAACCCTCTTCCTTCATTCAATCCAACTTCTTCATTCATTCCTTCAATGAGTGTTCCTATTATATCACCACAAATGAACATGACGCAAGGGGGCAACTCATTTAATCATTCCATTCCTCCTTATAGTGTTCCTCCTGTCCAATCATCTCCTATGACTAACTACCATAGTGTCCCACCACCTTACTCTCTGCCTTCTTTCAATAACATAACACCTCCATCACAATCTAACACGTCTAATATGAACTCTTCGACTGAAGCGACCATTAATAATCTTGCACAAATTGTCTCTTCTTTACAGCAACAAATTGCCTCTATGAATCAATCTAAGTTTAGTGTGCCCACATTTGATGTTGCGAGCCCACTTTCTCTTGACATTGTTCGAGCTATTCCCCCTAAACATGTTGAAATTCCACATTTGGAGCTTTATAATGGTAAGGGTGATCCTCTAACACATGTTAAGACCTTTCAAACAATATGTACTGATTTTGCTTATGACCAAAGGTTGCTTGCAAAATTGTTTACTAGAACATTAAGAGACAAAGCCCTACAATGGTATTGCTCGTTGCCTTCCTATTCTATTACTTCTTTCGAACAACTTGCAAATGCTTTCATTCAACAATTTCAAAAAAATATAAGTCCTAAAGTTACTTTGATTGATTTAATGCATTGTAAACAAGGTGTTAAAGAAAAAGTGACTGATTTCATTGGTAGATATAAGCATTTTTATGCTCAAATTTCTTTTCCAGTGCCTGACAATGATATTCAAAGAATCTTTATTTCTAATTTACAAAAAGACATTAGAGAAAAACTCCTGTTTTCTGAGTTTACTTCTTTCCAACAGTTGTGCGCAACTCTTCACAATTATCAACTGACTGTGAGTCAAATGGAACAATCACATCCTATGACTCCGAGTGATAAGGGTGATAGTAGTCAACAACCATTTGGGAAGTTTAAACTGAACAGAGAGTCCATTAAATTCAATGAAAACATCATCAACAACAATGTGAATGCAGCATCAGGTGTGTCTCCTATTTCTAAGTTTTTCAAGAAAGAAAGAAAGTTTACTCCTTTGAATGAATCATTGCATAGTATTATGAATAAGTTATTGGAACAAAATGTGCTTGCTCTTCCACCTATAAGGCAAATTGATCCTGCAAAGATTAATTCACCCTATTTTGATAACAAATCTTTTTGTCAATTTCATCGTCAACCTGGGCATGATACTGAAAAATGTTTTGCTTTAAAGGGGAAAATTCAAGATTTGATTGATAATAATACTATCTCTGTTTCTGGTGTGAATGATAAAGGCAATACATCTGTAGCTCCTCCTAACCAAAATCTTCAGATTTTCACTGATCCATTACCTTCTCATACCTCTAATGCGATTGATACTACTAATTCCTCTGTCTCACCTGATGATCTTGTGTCCATGACTCCGAATGTGATTAACTGTGTAGAGCAATAGAAAATCCCTAAAGAACCTTCCATCACATTTGATTCCAGTGAAACTATCAGGGCACCTGATGGTCCTTTATATATAGTTGCAAAAGTCAAGAATACACCTTGTCGTGGAGTGCTTATTGATCCTTCTTGTATGGTTAATGTCATTACTGAAGAATTTATTTTTACTTTGCAATTGAATCAAGTAATCTATGATGAAACAGATGTGGTTGTGAAACTATTTGATGCATTTTCTTCTCCTGCAATTGGTTCTATTACATTACCTATTGAGGTCCGTAACAAATCCCTTGATGTGGACTTTGCTATTATTCCATCTTCCGAACAATTTCCTGTGAAGCTTGGTTATCCTTGGCTATCTTCCATGAAAGCTATTGCTTCTCCTATTCACAAGTGTTTGAAATTTCCCCATAATGGTGAAGTTGTTACTGTCAATCATAGTCTCTTTAAACCAGCTGAAAGAACTTCTACCGTTCCTCTTGATTACTTTTGGCCTAAACAATTCCAATCTCTTCCTCTGCAAAGTGATCATCTTTTCAAATCTTATCAAAAGTGGAAAACAGATATGATCCTATCTCTAAGTGAACCTAGAACACCCAAACTTGATATTCCTATCGTTCTTGAGAAGGAAGTTCTTCCTTTGAAAGATAAAACTAATGTCTTTCCTCAAGAAGATTCCCAACCCATCCCTATGGATGTGACTATGCCTATGATTAATAAACTTCCTAAAAGTAGACCTATCCCTCCTCGTCATGATGGACTTGGTCTCCTTCCAAAACCAAATAATCCTCCTTTATATGGAGCAGTTCCTCCTCCTTCCTCTTATGGAGAGAAGAGACCTTCCTCTTCTCCTATTGTTCAGCCTAAGAGACCACAACCTAAACACCCAAGTGATAAGGATGAGAACATTCCTCCTCCTCAATCTTCTCAACTTCCTACTAAGACTAGATGAAATCGTTCTGCACGTGAACGCCGGCGAAAGCGTCATCTTAGAGCTCAAACTTTGCAATCCCCAAAAACACCTTCAACAAGCATTATTCCATTTTCTCCTTAGCCGACGATTGAGCCGAAATCTCCTAAACATAAGATGCATGATGGTCTTGATCCTGTGCGAGTTAAAGATCCTATTTTTATAAATCTTGATGATGATATAGATGAAAATGTTATTCATGATGAAAATGCTACTTCTCCTGTTCATTCTGATAGTAAATATGAACTTGTTGATATTGATAACCATTTATCTAACGAATTTTCTAAAGCACTTATCCTAGCTCCTAGACAAGAACAACGTGGCTTGGAACATGAACATAGCCCTTGTTTGGATCTTGTGATAGCTCCATCTGCTATGTTGGATGTTCCTCCTCTAGCGTGTTTCCTGCCTTCCCAAAACATTGATCAGCAAGATCGGGGGGTAGATGACATGCTAGACTAGTTTCATTAGCATAGCAGACTCTCTCCTCCTCTCTTTCTTTTGTTACTTCTTCTATGTGTTATTCTCATTCTTCTATTTGTTGTCCTTAGTGTTGACTACTTGAGGATGATGCAAAGCATTGAGATCTCTTTTGGTCTCTCTCATGTTGACTCAAAAGACACATGTGTTCCCTTCTTCTAGGTGACCTTCCTTGATTGGGGAATGAAGAACAATTATGCATACATACATATGATATACATGAATTATCATATAGCATACTAACCCCAAGGAAAGCGAAGTCACCTCGTGCTTTGTGTTTTTTGTCTATTATCCTTGGGCTTATCTCACACTTGGGGGCTAAATCCTTGTGATAACGTGCTCCTTTCCCTTTTTCATTTTCTTATATGTATCACTACTTTAAAGCAATCACCCCCGATGAGGCGTGTGCGATCGCTTTAACGTAGGGGGGCATACATCCCGTTCATATCTTTTCAAGATACTTGAAAATTTCTTGACAAATTTAGCTTTGCCTTGAAAATTTTTGATATCTTTCTTGCATGACTCATAGTGAGGGAACCTTGCTACTGACAGTCATGGTTCTCCCTCGTGATCTTCCCTTTTACCTTGTCAATCGAAGTCGTAAGATCCTTAGTCCACTGGGGGCTTGGTGTATCTTGCCTCCTTGACGTGGTGAAAGTTTTTCAATGTTGTTTCCTTGTACTTTACCGGAAGTATGAGCGTACGCTTATACTCCTGCTAAAGTGGGGGCTAAATGTAGCATCCTAAAATTGTGACATTTGCAATTTTGACCGCATTTGGGTCTTCATGATGGTGATGCAACACTAAACCTAAATGGAGACCCCGAAACTTGCTCATGACACCAAAAACTGCATTTTTCCAGCACCCTGGCCTGATCCTCCTTGCACCCTGCTGTCCCGGGAGGTGGGACCAGAGTGCCCAGTGCCCTGCTCCTTCAGGACCAGGGTGCCCAGTGCCCTGGTCCCCCAGGACCATGGCGCCCAGCGCCTTGGTCCCTGGCCCTATTTTGGGCCCGGTCTCCTATGGGACTTCGGGCCTTTTTGTTTGCAAATTGGAAAATAACATTTCCTGGTCAGCCTAAGGTCGGGAAAATCAGTCTTTTAACCCTAATTGGCAAGTATATAAACTACTTTTCCTCTCTCATTTGAGAGGAGGATGGAAAAAGGTGAAAATGATATTCAAACATTCAAGCATTCAAGCATTCAAGAATTCCTTCAAGCAATTGATCATTCTAAGTCTCCATTCAAGGCTAAGTGTTGCATTCAAGACAAGGATTCAACCATTGAAGAGGAGATCACTTACAACACATTACATGCTACAACATACAACATACAACAACATCTATACCTTTGCATATAAGGATACAAACATCCTTACAACAAGGTATTAGTACTTGTTTTACATTACATTTACAACATTTCTCATTTCTTGGTTAATTCCAAAACCGGGGTTTGACCTAAGGGCAAACCCCTAATCCCTAACCCCCCAATCATCTTCACTTTTCTATGTGTAGGTTGCAGGTACGCGGCTGGAATTGAAGATCTGGAATCCTTGTGCAGAGACGAACAGATCCCCCTTCGTTTCGCAGATTTTTCGAAGGACCGTGTGCACGCTGGGCGCCATCGTCCCGTCAACTTTTGCTTAAATTTGCAGGACAGCATCGTCTCGACATTTTACTGCTAATTCCAGGTCCGCAGCTTCATCCTATATCCCTAACTCAATTTATAAGCGAATCTTTCTCACTTTCTATGCATTCCTAGTTCAATCTTTCCATCTACATTCTTTACAAAAGAGGGTATCCTTGCTATCACAACCCTTGAAACTCATTTAGAATCCAATCTTGCATTGCGTGGGATTGGATCTTATGGGTTTCAACCCCTCTTTTGAATGTAAAGTCCCTCCTAAGTGAAAACCATCAACCCTAGTGACTCTCCCTTCTCCCTCCTCGGAGTTGGGGAGGGGAGAACGACTAGGGTTCGATTTTTCCGCTTTACAGCTGGACACTTTGGTGTTGAAAAAATAGTAGCATTGGTGAGTGAACATTACTTTTGGCCTCAGATTCATAAGGATGTCAAAAAATTTGTATAGAGATGTAGAATTTGTCAGGTTGCAAAAGGTAGTAATCAAAATGTGGGATTGTATAAGCCTTTGACAGTACCAAAGAGACCATGGGAAGACCTAAGCATGGATTTCATACTTGGATTACCTAAGACACAGAGAGGGAATGTTTCAATATGTGTGGTTGTGTATAGATTCTCAAAGATGGCTCATTTCATACCTTGTAAGAAGAGATCAGACGGAGTGCATGTAGATGACTTATTTTTCAAAGAAGTAGTGAGATTACATAGATTACCTAAGAGCATAGTTTAAGATAGAGACACTAACTTTGTTGGTTATTTTTGGAGGACACTTTCGAAGAAGATGAAGATATATTTTAAGTTTAGTTCTACTTTTCACCCACAAACTGATGGATAGAAAAAGGTGGTAAACAAAAGCTTGGGAAATTTGTTGAGATGCTTAGTTGGAGAAAACTAGAAGTTGGGACTTGATCCTTTCACAAGCATAGTTTACCTTCAAGAATTCAGTGAACAAGAGTACAAAAAGAACACCATTTTAGATTGTTATCATAGTACACCCTAAAGTTATATCAAAATTGATGGATATCAGTAATTAAGACAAGTGAAGTGCAGAGACAGAAGAATTTAGAGATCATATGAAGGCCTTACATATTCAGGTTAAACAACAATTGTAGGATATGAACAACAAGTATAAGGAGAAAGAAGATGAGAAGAGAAGACATAAGGAATTTGAATCTTGCAATGAAGTGATGGTGTATCTGAGAAAAGAAAGATTTCCAGTTGGAACCTATAACAAGTTGCAGATGAAGAAGTTTGGACCTTGCAGGATCTTGAGGAAATTCAGTTTTGGAAATGCATATGAAGTGGAGCCACCGGATAGTTTGAGTATTTCACCTATATTCAACATTGCAGACCTACATCAGTATCATGAATTAAAATTCAATGAATATAGTATTATAGACTTGGAGAAATGGTTGCTCCAAAAGGAACCAGATCAGATTGAAGATATTTCGGATAGTAGGATTGGGCGAAGTACCCGGAGCAATCAGTACATGGAGTATCTTGTTAAATGGAAGGACAAACCAGTTGAAGATTCATCTTGGATTTCTCAGGTAGAGGTGGACTGCCTTGGTTTTCCTCTAACCCCAGCAAACTAAGGGACTAACTTTTTTTTTAACAACCCCGGATGTCTGATGCAGGAGCATCCCCAATTCTTGGCAATCTTGCATCAACCAAAATATTTGTTTTCTATTTTGCAGTTTCAACACTTCTCTATGCATTTTCTTGCATTTTCTTGCATTTGGACTATGATATCTTGATCTTGCTCGGGGAATGGAGTGTCAATAGGACTTTGAATAGGATGGACAAGAATAGGGGAATCATCATGAGTTTCTGGGAAGATGAGATCCTGGTCAACAATTGGATGGGATGATAAGATTTCGGGATCTTGATCTTGATCTATTTTAAGACACATTTCTTCATGCTCTAAATTATCCTCTTGACATGGGGTTAGACTTTGGATATGCATGGAGGATTCTGACAAGGGATCAATGTTTTGGGATGAAGGAAATGCACTTTGAACATTTGTGATGGATTCTGACAAGGAATCAATGCTTGAACATGAGGAAGAGGGACTTCGAATAGGGCCCTCTAAAACAGGTAATGGCAATAAAGTGCATTGTGGCATTGGGTCTTGTATTTCTGAAACATGACAAGGATGTGCATCATGAATTGGATTATTTTGGCAATCAATTATGGATAGCTCTTGGGTAATTGCATCCTTGGGTGTATTGTTTGATGAGGACAATATGGAAGGTTCTTGTGAAACTTCTAGAGGTGCAGGGATAGATGCCACTGGAGAGTCAATTTGTTTGCGGGGGGATGAGGCATTGCTAGACATAAGTGTATTATCTTGATCTTCGTCAAAGAACTCACTTGGTCGTTTCCTTAAGATCATTGCAATAAAGACACCTTTCTTTCAAGGTTTTGACATGATTGGATCTGGAATTTGAACTTGTTTTTGGTTTGATGTCATGTTTTGATATTGGACTTGGTTCAATTGTTTCGACATGTTTGAAACTTGGCTTGGTGTGGGCTGCAACCTTTGTTTTTGAATGTTTGGTTGTTGTTGTTGACATTGATATTCCACCATTGGTTGAACCATTTGTTGACATTGTATAGTTGGTTGGACATATTGTTGAAATTGAACCATTGGTTGTGTTGGTTGTATATGTTGAACAATTGGTTGAACCATTGGTTGTATTGGTTGAAAATCTGATTGATAGTAAACACCTTCTTGTTCTTGTTGTGGAGGCACATAATGTTGAAATTGATGTTGTCTCTTTTCTTGAAATTGTTTCATCATCTCTATTTGGGAGAGGAGAGCTGGTATGTCTGATCGTTCAAGAAGAGATTTGACATCAATTGGCTCAATATTTGGATTTTGACCTGGAAGTTTTCGAAACATTTTGGACATTTGTGATCTATTCTTCTGAATGTTTTTCACTCTTTGTTCCAATATCTCATTTTCTTGAGCTAGTTTCTCCTCTAGTTTTTGTATTTGGACATTTACATCATCATGATAAGTTTGACCAATGTTGCCTTGTTGTTGGGTTTGATATAATTGTGATTGCATTGTCAGTTGATATGTCAAACTTTGTTGCATCATTGGTGCTTGGAACCTTGTTTCAATAGACATGTCACTATGCAAATGCAATATTTTTGGAATTTTTTAAGGATAATGTATGATATGAAACTAAATGCAAACTAAATAGATGAAAATGCAATCTATGTTTTTGGTTGTTTTTCAAGATTTTGGACAAACTTTTGGAATGCAAATCTAAAAATGAGACCCTTAGGAAATTGAAATGATGTCTAGACCTCAAAGGACAAAAGGACTTAAGTGACAAAAGGACAAAATGACAAAGTCTCCCCTATATGCTTGGATACTAAGCTAGGTTTGGCCAAATGACATTGATGACAAAAGGACAAAAGATTTGATAAGGTCTAGACCTCCTAACAATGACTTGGGGTTTATCAAAGATTTGGATTACTCAAGTATGACAAGACCTCGGTTTGACACTATATGCAAAAGGACAATTAATATGCAAATGACCCTAATATGATATGATAATGACCTAAGCTTGATGAAGAGACCTAGGGTATACAAATATAAATGTATGACAATGATATGACTCTAATGCAAGAGGACACATGCAAGTGGATGACTCTTATTGATATGCAAAAGGAGTATGACCTAGGTGAAACCCAACCTTGGTACTTGACAATGAATTTGCAAGATGCAACCTAGGATGAACCTAAATGCAAGTGACATGAATGTTAAGACAAGATTTGGAACAATGTTGGATCATCATGTTTGAAGATGCTTTTTCGAATCTTGTTGAACTTTTGTTGGTTGAATATCTCTTGTGTTTAACCTTGTTTTGAATCAATTTGTCTTGCTTTTGAAATGAGATGCAATTCAACTTTTGACAAGCAAAGAAGACAAGATGTTTTAACATAGACTCAAGACAATCATGCTCATTTCCACATTTCTTATGGTAGGCAAAGACATTAGGTACTTGAGAGGTAGACTCATTATGAGATTCAAGGAGAATACATAGATGCTTGACCCCATGGGCTCCCCTCCACGGCACTCACTTCTCAGGGCAGCCAAGCATCAGTCCCCATGGAAATCTCCCCATGGCGAACTTAGTATCTCTTCCAAGTATCCGAATTTGTCCTTCTCAAGCAACTAGAAGGGTTTTTGGCCTCTAAAAACAAGGTATGTAGTAAGGATTTTTGTTAAGCATTACTCCTTGATGTCACGCAAGCGTGATTGAGACATTAAGCCCATCAAGATACCAAACAAATGTAGTCACGCAAGCACGATTTAGACCAAGAGGCCCTACTTAGATGTTGATATGAGAAAGAGTCCAAGGGTCATCACTTCCCAAGTAACTACAATTCCCACGTAACACTTCCTTCAAAGCTTTCGCCCATCAGGTATTTTTTTATAGTGAGTTAGAATGCCAAGGAATTCTAGCCGTACTCACTTTGGGTCATTCCCTTCTCATGATTATCACTTGCTTGTAAAAGCAAAGTGGTCGGGAAGGCAGGCCCTCTAAGGGTGACAAACAATCAACAACACAAGCATGGTATCGAAGATCTGGATTTCTGATCACCCTATGAAGGATGAGAGCATACTCTCCTACTCCAATGTCAAACTTAACAATAAAAGCAAACAAATGTTCATTCCCACCCATTTATAAATCACTAAGTGCCTAATTAAAAATCTCAAACACACAGTTTGGTTGTTTCTCCAAGCCAACCTGCAAAACCCAAGTTAGAGGTTTGATTTGTTGTCTTTGACCATCGATTCTGCATAACACATGTTAGTAGTTTGATTTATAGTCTTTTCCATGCATATGCCAAGATTCTGCACAAATAATTAGTACCAAAATCCAAAGCACAGAAAACAGAATGCAAAAACACCAAAAATTTCAAGTAAACACTGCATTTTTCACCTTTGTTCTGGACTTTACACAAGCGCAGAACTCATGACACAGGCGCAAGATGTCTGACACAAGCGCAGAATGTCACCTACACAAGCGCAAGATGCAGGACACAGGCACAAGATGCAGGACACAGGCGCAGAAGTGTCCAGAATACCCTGCACGGCCCTGGGACCTACAAAATCAACTTGAAAGCACTCCAAAACACAGTAAAGGGGTTAGAAGGTTAGTATTCACGTCGGGTTCACCAATTAATGTAGCATAGGAAATAGGAATCATCAAAGAAATAAGTAAAAGGACATATTATTCATTATTAGCTCAATCATAAACACACATTGCAATGATCTAATCCTAAGCACACTCAATAGAGACATAAAAACAAAGCATTCAAAAGCAAATATCATGCAAACCAGATGATGATTTGGATGCTTCTTCCATGCGGCTCCATTTTTCTTCTTTCCTCTTCAAATGGATTTGTGGATCTCACCTACAAGTGCACACATACAATTGAAAGCAAGATGGATGTTGATTATTGGTCAAGAGTACTAGAAGCATAAGTTCGATAGTTTGATTAGGGATTCGGGATTAGCTTTGATTGAAAATCATCCAATTTATAGAAGAATTGGATAAATGACAAGATTAGCATGATGCAATTCAAATGGAAATTGCAAATCAATATGACAATTATGACAAATTATGCACTTTCCATGCACAATTTGATTGATTGATAATTGATGACAAATTATGACACATTCTATGTCAAAATTGATTGATTATCAATTATGACAATTTATGACAAATTGAAATGTCATTCCCATGGAATTAGGAGATGAAATAGGAGGGAAAAGAAATTAGAAATTAAGAAAATTAGAAAATTGAAATTGATGACAATTAGGAAGTAGAAATTGATGGAAAAATAGGAAATTAGGAACTAGAAGAAATTAGGTAAATTAATTAATAATTTGTCATTTATTAATTAATTTACAAGAGGAAGAATAATTAGCCAATTAAATAAAGATTTAATTGTAATGAGAAGACTTAGGATAAATAAGTAATTTATTAATCCTAAAGGAAGAAAATGATAAGCAAGGTTAAATGACTAAATCACAAAACCCTAGAAGGCGAATTAGGTCTTGAAAGATAATTGACTCGATTTGATTTGATTTTGAATTGATAAATGACCAGTGTTGATAAATGATTTGACTGAGATTGGTTGACAAAAATCAATGACAAATTGACCAAATTGACATGATTGAAAAGGACAAGGATCGATGACGAATCGATCGCAATATGACAAGATTGACCAGTTGATAAGAGATTGACAAGATCGACCAAAATCATGATCAAAGATTGTTATCGACAAGACCAAATTCGAAAGTGAGACAAATGAAGAATGCAGAAGAAAGACTCGATGCTCGCAAATGATAAAAACCAAGTGCGTGACATAGGAGAAATGTTAATGTGACGCAAAAACCTAAAATGAGGCAATGCGCAAATGTTAAAGTATGACCCTGCAAGCGTTGACCATTTTTAGGTGTCTACAGGAACCTATAACAAGTTGCAGATGAAGAAGTTTGGACCTTGCAGGATCTTGAGGAAATTCAGTTTTGGAAATGCATATGAAGTGGAGCCACCTGATAGTTTGAGTATTTCACCTATATTCAACATTGCAGACCTACATCAGTATCATGAATTAAAATTCAATGAATATAGTATTACAGACTTGGAGAAATGGTTGCTCCAAAAGGAACCAGATCAGATTGAAGATATTTTGGATAGTAGGATTGGGCGAAGTACCCGGAGCAATCAGTACATGGAGTATCTTGTTAAATGGAAGGACAAACCAGTTGAAGATTCATCTTGGATTTCTCAGGTAGAGGTGGACCGCCTTCGTTTTCCTCTAACCCAAGCAAACTAAGGGACTAACTTTTTTTTTAACAACCCCAGATGTCTGATGCAGGAGCATCCCTAGTTCTTGGCAATCTTGCATCAACCAAAATATTTGTTTTCTATTTTGCAGTTTCAACACTTCTCTCTGCATTTTCTTGCATTTGGTCACTCGATCTTGCAAAGCTGGATTTTGCTTGTGAACATGATTATCTTACTTATTTCTAATTCGTGGGACATTTGGACCATTTTTTGGCAAGTTGTCACTTTCGAATTCCAAGACAGTTTTTCGGCTTAGAACATCAGAGCCGCCTGGACCTATTTTCTATTGACGAATCTTGTGGATCCTTTTTGTAGCTTGCGGAGCCCTAGTACACAGATTCCAATTTTCCTTGGCATGTGGCTGACCTTCCCTCTGATCCACACTTCTTCCTTTGGAATTTTCAGAGGATTTTCATTAGCGAAGGCCAATTGGGTGGTTTTAAATATTTGATCATGTTCATAATTGTTTGATTCTTCTTGGGTCGGTCAGATCCCTCTAGACCATATAAATCAATGTAATTAAGCATCATAAATCATCAGAGTTTAAATAGAAGATATATCCTAAGGTTTAGAGGTCCAGAGTTGATCGATTCTGTAATTGAGCATGTATGTAGCAGGCCAGTGAGCCAAATATAGTAGCCTGGATGTTACCAGGTATTTGCAATTAGTTTACATGATCTAATTCATTCAGTTCTGCATTGCATCCATCATCATGTCTTGATTTCATTGTGTTTACTCTTGTTGCATGCTCTGGATAGACCTCATTGAGGTCCCTCCTAACTGTGATTGCACTAGCAATGCAGAGAAAAGTTCCAAATTTGCTTCAATAATCTCCTTAACCTTCTAGAAAATACTCACATAATATTCTCTTTGTCTTTGCAACATTTTAGATCATTCTAAGCAGCAATTGGAGAGAAAGGAGGAATAGGAAGTGGCAATGGGAGAATTAAAAATTCAAATAACTTGCAAGGTGAGAACTCTGGTTCCAATGGTGGGAGAGGCCAGAACAATGTAGTTGGCCCCATAGGAGAGAAGGATAAGCCTTTGGACATTCTAGAGGTTGTTGACATCCCGTAGACTTGTGGTACTCTGCTAGAGAAGACAGCAGGTTCCTCTGGGCTTTTGGGGGAGGGGTCCAGCGGGGGGCCCATCCCATGTAATGACTCCTTGGAGAGAAAAAAAGAAACAAAAAAATGGTCTTCCCTCTTTGGAACTAGACCATCTGGTAAATCCTCTTTACCTCATGTCAAGAATATTTCAGATCCTTCTAGTGGAAAGTTCGCCATCTCTATTCCTAGTTTGGTTTTGGATCATAATATAAATAGTATGTCGAATTCCTTGGTAGGCAAATTTATGGGCCCGCGTCCTAATATTGAAGTTGTTAGGGTTTATGTTAAACGAAAATGGGCCCTGAAGGGTAATGTTGAAATCTTGGCTTTACCTAAAGGCCTCTTGTCTTTTACTTTTTCATATGAAGAAGATAAATTAAGGATTCTATGTGGGAACCCCTGGATGGTAGGGAAAGACAGCTTTGGTTCTTCGAAAATGGCATCCGAATTTGAATATGAATTACTCTCTCTTGGCACAAGTTCTAGTATGGGTAAAGCTACCAGGTTTGCCTCTTGAATATTGGGCAGAAAGCATCTTCTCAAGAATTGCAAACTTCTTTGGTGAACTCCTCTCTATAGACCTAGTCACAGCTTCAAAAAGGAGACTCACTCATGCTAGGTTCTGTGTAGGGATAGCCCATGACGTAGATATGCTGGAACAGATAGATCTAGTATCAAAGTTGGGAAAATGGAAACAACATATTGAATATGAATCCATCCCCTTTGCCTACTTCCATTGCAAAAAAGTAGGTCACTAGGCAAAATCATGTCCAATCAAGCCGAAGGCAGAACCCAAGCAGTCTAAACCCCAAACTGAAAATCAAAAGGCTCCAGAAAAAATGGTATGGTAAGTTAAAAACTCAAAGAATAAGGAAGAAGACTATAATAGATTTAATCCATTGGGGGAGAAGAAGGAAGTGTCCTCAACTTCTATCTCTATCCCCTCAACCTAGGAAGTATTGAGAAACGAGGCAACCAAATTCAGCACCTCGGTTACTACTCGAATAGAGGAACTGAAAGATCAAACTGAAACTTCAAATGACATAGCGGAAGTGGTTGCTGACACTATGAGGGAAAGGAATTGCAAGAGAAAGATGACCAACCTGAGGAAGGGGAGATCCTTGGCTCCCAAGAAGAAAAGACTGACTCTTCACTGCTCAGGCCAAGTTCTAAAATAAAAGAAGCTCAAAAATGTGCAATACTAGGTATGAACCTCTCAGACTCAGACCAAAGCTCAAAAATAGTTAATAGTTATTTAAATGCTTCCAGAACCCCTAACTGGGGTAATGAAGAAGAAATTTTCAAAATCCTCAGTAACCCGGAAGCGGCTCCTGAGATAGATGTTGAGTGGAAAATACCAAAACACGGGAACAAGAAAGGAACCACTCCCTCGGCTTCTCTCCTAAGGAAATCTAGCAGAATAGCTCAAGTTGATGTTGGCTATATCTCCTCTTCCTCAGGTCGACCCTCTAACCATAAAGTCAGAGACAAAGAGGCTAGTAAAAATATTGCAAATGGGACCCAGAAGACTCTCAAGGAGTTAGGAATTGGTAAGTAACTATGAAGATTATCTCTTGGAATATTAGGGGACTCAATAATCCCCATAAACATGACATCATTAGGAATATGATAAGGGACAGTAAACCTGATGTTTTTCTTATTCAAGAAACCAAAATGAGTAGAGAAAAAGTTGAATCTTTCAAGTTTTTCAAATATGGTAATGTTAGTGGTGGCAGTTTGGAAGGTGCTTCAGGAGGCATAGCTACCATCTGGAACCTTAATACTATCAAAGGACATGTTCTTATTCAGGAAAATAATTTCTCTTGGATCAATTTTGAGCATTTAAAAGTTGGTACTTCATGGGTCCTCACTAACATCTATGCTCCCAATATTTTGAAAGCTAGAAATTCCTTCTGGAAAAAACTTATACAAGTTAGGGACAGCTTCAGAAATCTTAGCTGGCTGGTTATGGAAGACTTCAATACTCCTTTGAGAGAGGAGGAAAATTTTGGAGGAAGTCCCTCTCAACTGGAAAGTAGGTTGGCCCTTATGGATTTCATTAATTCTCAAGATCTCAATGACTTGGAAGTACAGGGATGCAATTACACTTGGACTAATAGGAGAACTGGTAATGATCTTATCCAAGTTTGTCTTGACAGGACTCTCATCTCTGATGACTTGTACAATCATTATTTATGTTCTTTGTCGGCCCACATTCGGGTTGGATCTGATCACTTTCCTATCACCTTTATTGCTGACTCAATTAATAGAAGGAGACACTTTCCCTTCAGATCTGAAAAAATATGGACCCTTCACCCAGATATCAAAAGTAATATTCAGAAATGGTGGAGTATCCAAGTTGAGGGAACTGTGATGTATAGAGTTGTTAAGAAGCTTAAAAGTGTTAAGGATAACATAAGACTCTGGAATAAATCCAGCTTTGGGAATATCTTTGAGGCCAAAGGTAAAGTCCAAGAAGACCTTAAAAAAATACAGGACCAAATCTAGAAGGATGGTTTCAGTACTGTGTCCATTGCTGATGAAAATGAGACTCTCAAAAAATACCATGATATCATTGCTAAAGAGGAAACCTTCTAGAAGCAGAGATCAAGATGTATTTGGCTTAAGGAAGGAGATAGGAATACTAGATTCTTTCATATGTCAATGATCAAGCATAAAGCAGCTAATAGGATAACCAAACTAATGGTGGATAATGGGGAGTTGGTCAAGGAGGATGAAATAAGGAACGAAGCTAAAAGGTATTTCTCGGATCTACTCAAGAGGGATCACAGATTGGATGCTGAAGCTCAAACTTGTTTTCTTCATAACATCCCTTGTCTCATTGATGACCAAATGAACATCTCCCTCTCTTCCATTCCTTCGAACTTGGAAATAAAAAATGTTGTTTTTTCCTTTGATGGTAATAAAGCGCCTAGCCCAGGTGGTTTCCCCATGTTCTTTTTTCAAGATTTCTGGGATATTGTCGGAAAAGATGTCTCCAATGGGGTCAAGGAATTTTTTGGGGATAGAAAACTTTTGAAAGAAATCAATGGTACTTTCATTTCTCTCATCCCCAAAACCCAAGGTGCTGACTCTATGGACAAGTTTAGACCTATCAATCTTTGCAATTCTTTTTATAAGATTATCTCCAAGGTTCTTACTACTAGAATTATGTTTGTCCTTCCTGCTTTGATTAATCACCAGCAAAATGGTTTTGTCCCTAGAAGACAAATTCTTGACTCTATTATAACTGTCCATCAAAATATTCATTCTCTTGTAAGAGCCAAAAAGCAGGGTCTCATCCTCAAGCTTGATCTCTCCAAAGCCTATGACAGGATTGACTGGCCTTTTCTTGTGAAGGTTCTTATGGCTTTTGGTTTCTCCACTAGAGTTATTGACCTCCTCAGCCAGCTTATCACCTCTGCCTCTTTTCTTGTTCTTGTCAATGGTTCCCCATCCCCCTTCTTCCAAGCTTCTAGAGGTCTAAGGTAAGGGGATTTCATATCCCCCATCCTCTTCATCATCATGGCAGAACATTTTGGAAGGTCTATGGAAAATATGGTTTTGCAAGGCTCCTTTAAGGGACTCCAACCTTCTTCTACTAACCTTATTTGTTCCCACCAATAGTTTATCGATGATACTATTATCATGGGGGAATCTAGTATCTCTGAAGCTAAAATCTTGAAGAGTACTCTTTGTAAGTTTGCCTCAGCTTCTGGTCAACTTATTAACTGGGTCAAAAGTGAAGTTTTTTTCATCAATACTCTTGAGAGAAGACAACAGAGAATCAACAGAATCCTGGATTGTAGGATTGTTGATCTTCCTGTGACCTATCTTGGTCTCCCCATGGGCATTGCACCTCTTGATCCTTTTTGGAGCTCTCTTGTGGATAAATTTCATAAAAAACTTGTTGGTTGGAAAGGAGCCCTTTTAAGTCAGGCTGGAAAGCTCCAACTACTTAAAGCTTCTCTTCAAAGTATTCCGATTTATGCCCTAAGTCTTTTCAGAATTCTAGTTAAGTATGCTGACGCAATCAAGAAAATTCCTATAGTCTGGGGTCGAGGACAAGAAAAGAATGTCTTTGGTGGCTTGGGACCAGGTTTGTAGACCAAAAAGTAAAGGAGGTCTGGGCCTGAGGAGAATTCAAACCTTAAATGAAGCTCTCCTGTCCAAACAGGTCTGGAGAATGTTCCATTTAGACACTGAATGGTGTAAAACCTAGCAAAGTAAGTACTCTCTTCTGTACTCCTCTCTTTCTTCTTTTATCCATTCAAAATTCAATATTAATGGATCCCACATATGGAATCATGCCTCTAAGTGCAAAGAAAGTATTTCTAAAGGAGTGCTCTACAAAGTAGGAAATGGTAGGAAAGTTAAATTATAGGAGGACCCCTGGCTTTTTGATAAACCCTTGACTAAAATCAATGAATGGTCCCTCCATGCTCCCTCCTGTATTAGAACTTTTGGCTCTTTAGTTGCTGAGTACTGGTCTGGTAACAAATGGCAGAACACTAAAAGTATCCACCCTAGCCTTTCTAAGCTCGAGATCCATCTATCTTCAGTCTGGTTGAATAAAGAGGAAGACTCTCTTATTTGGAAACATGAACCCAAAGGTACTTTAACTATTTCCCCTATGTATTGTGTCCTTTCCCCCACCCCTCCTGGTAATCCTTACTGGTCTAAAGCCTCGATTAAGGGTCTTACCCCCAAAATTATTTTTTTCTTCTGGACCATCCATCAAAACAATATCTTGACCCTTGACAACCTAAAGGGCAGAGGCTTTGCCTTCCATAATAGATGTTCTATGTGTCTTTAAGAAGAAGAGTCTATGAACCGCCTGGCCATCCACTGTTCCTATTCTACCTTCGTCTGGGAAATATTTCTTAAAAGTTTTAGCATTGATTGGGTGTTTCCTAACACTATCAGTGAACTATTTTCCTCATGGAATTTTCACTGGACTAACTCCTTTTTGAGATCTTTATTGTACCTATCTCTTCCTCACATCCTGTGGGGACTATGGAAAGAAAGAAACAATCATATCTTCAAGGATGTATCCCTCAATCAGGATATTGTGTTCCAGAAAATTCAATGGGGGATTGTGGAAAATATTGGGATCATTAAGGGTCCCTGTTTCTCGAACAACCCCCTGGAATTAAACATTTTAAGCTCATGGAATTTGAAGATTGCTGACAGTTCTGACCCCAAACAAAATAAAAGACTTGAAGCTAGATGTCAAACCCCCCCTTATGGTTGGTTCAAAGTTAATTTTGATGGTGCTGCAAAAGGTAACCCGAGCCCTGCAGGTTGTGGAGATATTCTTAGAGATGATAAAGGAATTTGCAAGGAAATGGTTGTTGTCCCAATTGGAAGCCAAATAAACCATAAATTTGAAGCAATGGCAGCTCTTCAAGGTATTCTACTTGCTAAAAAATGGAATTTCCCTTACTTATGGATTGAAGGGGACTCAAACAATATCATAAAATGTCTTAAGGGAACCTCAAAGCCCTCATGGTCGATCAACAATATCATTAAAGCCGCTAAAGACCTTATCAGCACTTTCAAAAAAAGTTACATATCCCACATCTACCGTGAGGCCAATGGCTCTACTGACTAGGCTGCCAATGCGTCGGTTAACAAAGATGAAATGATTACATGGACAGGAGAACAAGGACTCCCTGAAAATGTCAGACTAATCATTTTTAATGACCGATAAAGAAGCACTCTGAAGATTTTTGATGGACAGAATAATAATGAAAAGGACTAATTGGAGTACTTTGAGTTATATAATAATGAGAGCCTCATTTATTATAATAATTATTTCATCAGTTCCCACGCTTTCTAGGTAAAATTGATAGTTCCGACAAGCTTTCTGGCTAAATCGTTCTGCAAGTTTCAAAATTTGGCTCTGAACAACAAAAACATGGGTGGTAATAAGTGGAGATATGAACTAAGCGGCTGCAAATAATGGAAAGAGAAGGAGGAGGTCTCAAGCATCTTGCAGAACGGTGGTTTTTTGAAATTCATGGAGAGAATCCACGGATGGGATGGCACGGTTACGAGTTTTTTCTGCAAAAACTGGAGAAAGGGTATGCTGAAAATGGGAGACTAGACTATTGAAATTGATGAAGATCTTATTGCCCAAGCCACGAGCCTTAGAAGGGAAGGATGCAACTACTATAGAGACAGGAAAGTCAGTAAGGAGGCCATTGATAGATACTCAGAAACTAAGAAGGAGAAAAAACGCCTGGTGAAGTTAAGTAAAACTTACTACCCACCTAGGGCTTTTGTTAAACCCTGGTGGGAGGTCCTCTTTATTTTAATGCGCTACATTACATTAGATGGTAGGTTTACAAAAGTTTATGGTTACCACTTCGTCTTGCTGAATCATTTTAGGCACTGTAGACACTTAAAAGTAATTATTTTAATTATTTTTAATTCCTCGCATAATTAATTAATTAATTATGTTAATTCAAATTCCTCTCAATATTAATTAAATATAATTAATATTGTCACTATAGCATATGATTGATTTATTCAATCCCTTTCTTTATTCTTCTAAAAAAAATCAAATCCTCACAAATCTTCCTCTTAGCTAATTAATTTCAAATCATCTTCTTAAATTAATTCTTCTAAAAACTCCCTAAACTCACTTAACATTATTCTTCTAGTTTTTTATTCCCTCCACTCATTCTCTCTCCTAGTCAAAACTCCCACAAATATTAATCCCACCTAACATTTCCTCTAATCCCTCTCCTAATGAGTCGTTAATGGTTAATCATCATGATTAGCCACAAAGTCAACTCTTCGTCTTTTTCATCTAGCCACTAGCTTTAAATGTTTTTTTCCTAGGTGAATGTAAGATTTTTGAAATCACACATTCCTCTAGGCATCCCCTCTCCCAAGGAATTTTTAATTCCTTTTTATTCCTCCAATCCCCATAATATCCTTTTTTGGAGAATTATTAATTCCTCCAATGCATCTTGTGGAGTGTGGAGATACGAAATGCCTTTAAGGCATATTTCTTGGTCTCCACACCCTCTCTTGGAGCTTGTGTGAGCTCACAATTAAATCTTAGCCCTTCATCTTGAATCCATCCTAGCCATCCATTTTTCCTTCCTCTTTCTATAAATAGGGTTCCATCCCTTCATTCAAAACATCTTGAAATCCAGTAAGTTTATGCTGCCCTTTTGAGCCCAGGAAATCATCTTGGCAACTTGATTATCTCATCCTCATCATTTTTCAAATCCATTCCATTTGTGCACAACATTGGAGAGCCATCCACATCCAGCAATCAAAGGAGCATATCAAGTGGAGCATTATCAAGGGGCGCCTTCACTTCATCAAGCTCAATCCGAAGGAGAATGTAAAATAGCAAGGTGAAATGGTCTTTTCATTCTATTTTAGCATTCTGCATGTTTATTTTGCTAGGTTTTGATCATTTGACCTTCAAATCTGTTTTCCCCTCTTCATTTTGGCATGCTCGGTGGGACCCACGTCCCTAAGAACTAATGTTTTATTTTTTTTTTAGGTTTTTGTGAGTTGTGAGACGCAGGTTCCAGAATAGCGCGACTGCAGAAAAAAAAAATCTTTTTTGCAGGTTCCAGAATAGTGGCTCTGTATTTCTACGCAATAGCTTCTTTTCTATTTCTGTTTCGTTTTTGTTTCTATTCTTTTTCTGTTTCAGTTTCAGTTTCAACATGATAGCTCTGCGATTAGCGCGAGCGTTTTTGTGGGAATTTGAATTCCTGTTATCTGATCTGTTATTTGCTCTATTATCTAATGTGTTTAATTATAATCTGTGTGAAAGTAGGAGAGTATGCTCTTGTCTATATAGACAATCAGAAATCTAGACCTTTCACTTTTCTATTCTGTTTAGCGCGACTGTATGCTCTAATTGTAGGAAAGTGTGAAAATAGGAGAGTATGCTCTTGTCTATCTAGACAATCAAAAATCCGGACCTTTGACACTTTTCTATCTGTTTAGTGCTACTGTTTGCTCTATTAATCTGGCTAAAAAATTTAGGCGCTAGCTGTAGTCTGCATTTTTATTTTTTTTCATTTCCTGTTATCTACTATGTTTAAATATAATCTGTCTGACTGCAGGAAAGTGTGAAAGTAGGAAATTATGCTCTTGTCTATCTAGACAACCAGAAATCTAGACCTTTGACATTTTTTATTCTGTTAAATTTAGGGTTTCTGCTCTATTAAATTTAGGGTTTCTGTCTGCTCTGTTGAGTAAATTTTTTTCTATTTTTTCACCATATCTTTTTTATCTCGACTCCATTTTCCTTCAAACTTCATCAGATTCTCCGCATTGCCATTTTCCACATTTCCTTTCTTGGAGGCCTTATCCCAAAAAACCACTTTTTGAAGCCCAAAATCTCATATTTCTCTATTTTTAGGGTTTGTCATAACTCCTTCCCCTTTTATCCAATCACCTCCAAATTTTTCTCATCTTATCCATCTCCAACTTTTGTTTTTTTGCCCCTCTTGGACAAATTTTCCCACTCCTTCATCTCTCCTCCAAAATCCTCATTTTTCACTTGCCTATCCCTTGGAAAGTGGCAAAAACCTAGTCAAACCCCATTTACCCATCAAAGCTTTCTTCAAATCCACATTTTATCATTAGTAAAAAAGTTTTTAATCGTGTTTTTCTATTTATTCCCAAAAAATCAAAAAAAAATATTTTTGTCATTTTGTTGTTTTTTTGCAGGATGCTTGTTGAAGACTCTATTTTTCCAAACTACTAATCAAGTTGTTTTGCAGGACGTTTGTTGAAGACTCTATTTTTCCAAACTACTGATCAAGTTGTTTTGCAGGACGCTTTTTGAAGACTCCATTTTTCAAACTACTAATCAAGTGGTTTTGCAGGTTGCCTAGCTGATTCAACCAAATATTGTGCATTTATTTAAATTAGGCACCTAGATATTAATTAAAATGGAATGAACCATTGTCTTATGTGTTTTTAAGAAAAAGCGTAAAGGTAGGAAAGTATGCTCTCATCTTACTAGACGATCAGAAATCCAGACCCTCCAACCTTTTCTTGTTTGATTGTGTGTTTACCCCTAGCGGGCCTGCCCTCCCAACTTGCTCTTTGAGAACGTAAGAGGGGAATGACCCAAGTGAGTACACCCGGACCTGGGGTTCCCAACTCACTATAATAAATAGGCCATTGACTACAAAAGGGCTAATGGTTGGGGCTATATGAGAGTTCGCTCTCACATTGGGTGCTTAGTAGGATCCTAGAGATCTCAATCACGCTTGCATGACTACTAAGTTCTTGGTGCTTCATTGGGCTATAGGCCTCAATTGTGCTTGCACAACTTCAAAGGGTAGCTCCTAATGGGAAGACTTACTAAACACCTTGTTCATAGTGGCCAAAAACCTTCTAGTCATTGGTGCAGGAGGTCGGACCTCTGAAGCGGCCCATATTCTTACGGCCCTTAGTAGAGACACAAAGTTCGTCATGAGGAGTTTTCATGGGAATTGATGCTTGGTTGCCCCGAGAAGTGAGTGTTGTGGAGGGGAGCCAGTGGGGTCAAGCATCTAAGTGTCCGCTCTGGGTAAGCGTAGATGGGAAACCAATTGGGATTCAATGACTATTGTCCTTGCCAGCCTTAAGAATGTTGTATATGAGCATGAGTGTCTTTGATATAATATGCTTTTGATCACTGTGTTTGCTTTATTTGATACATACTTGCCAAGAGAAGACTAAAAACACATCACTATCCTCAAACACTTTGCAAAAACATTTGTCAAGACACAAGCAATTGTCCAAGTCATTACCCACACAAAGTCCAAAATTGCATCAAAACTTTGTCCGTCCCATTTTTCATAAGCCTAAGAGAGAAGCTAAAAGTCTTTCATCTCCATCAACATTCAAATTTTTCCTTTGAAACATCAACTATCATCCAAATCAGGGTGGTCGTATCCCTTCATACAACTTACCATTCGAATTGATCCTTCATGTTCATACCAAAGACAACCTAGTCATCAAATTTCTTCTAAACCATCATTACTATACCTTCTTCATCAATCATCTTCAAATTTCTTAAATCCTTTCATCCTCAATTTTCTTAAATCCTTTCATCACAAATTTCTCAAATCCTTTCATCACAAAATTCTCAAGTCCTTTCATGACAAATTTCTTAAATCCTTTCATCACAAATTTCTCAAGTCTTTTCATCTTGAAATTTCTCAAATCCTTTCATCACAAATTTTTCAAGTCTTTTCATCCTCAAGTTTCTTAAATCCTTTTATCACAAATTTCTCAAGTCTTTTCATCCTTAAATTTCTCAAATCCTTTCATCACAAATTTCTTAAATCCTTTCATCCTCAATTTTCTTAAATCCTTTCATCACAAATTTCTCAAGTCCTTTCATCACAAATTTCTTAAATCCTTTCATCACAAATTTCTCAAGTCTTTTCATCCTCAAATTTCTTAAATCCTTTCATCGCAAATTTCTTAAGTCCTTTCATCCTCAAATTTCTTAAATCTTTTCATCACAAATTTCTTAAGTCCTTTCATCACATTTTTCCTAAGTTTTTTCATCACAAATATCGTGTATGGTCGCAACTCAATCCCAAAAGAAAAACATGGTTGAACAACAATATGGCATGCCAGAAATTGGTATCCTATATGAAGATCTCATGCAAGATCATACACAAAGTGGGCAACCTAGCGATCAAGATCAATCAAAATTTTGACATGGTTAACGAAGATGAACTTTGTCCGGAAGTGCAAACTTTCCTAGCGGATTCTTATAACCAAGAGATGATGGAAAAGTTTATTAAACACAACCCTATTGCACTTCTGAAAACTCTCCTTGAACATGGAGCTCAACTTCTGCTTGAATTTAATATATCCGCTCTCACCCAACAACCACAAGGAGACCTTGCTCCCACACAAAGTGTTGCACCTACTATTCAAACTCAATCAATTGCAGCCCCATCAATCATCCAGGCTCAATCAATGCCACCCGCAGTACCTCCCACCATGGTCTCCATCCCACCTTCTTCCTCCTTACCATCCATACCACTATCAAATCTGATCTCATCCATTCTCCAACAAACTTCTATACCACTTTCTTCTATTCAACCACAAATTTCTATTCCACAAACTTCCCTTCCTCTCAACAATGTCGCAAATTTTATCTGGGTCGTATTCAATCCCATCACAACAGTTGGTGGACCGCAACCAACTGTCACTCAAACCCCAGTGACATCAGTCATCACATCCCACATTCCCACCTCCTCATCATATCAATATATTGGTGGTGGTGCACCTTCTTTGGTTCATCCAATTCTTGAGGTAAATACACTTCATCATTATCAAAGCCCACAACAAGACCTCATCAAGGAAATTCAAGACATGAAGAATATCATCAAGGACATGAAACAAAGGACTAATAAAAGGAAAACTTACTCATTCGAAGAGTTTTGCCCTTGTCCTTATGACCCATCTATATCAGTTGCACCATATCCCCTGAGATTTGAGATCCCTAAATTCATCAAGTATGAAGGCAAAGAAGACCCCTACGATCATGTTCGAGAATTCCACATCTTATGCCAGGAAGTCTCCTATAGTGACCTTTATCTTCATAGACTCTTTCCCAAGAGTCTCATGGGAGACGCCTTGGCATGGTTCTCATCTTTACCATGAGGTTCCATTGTCTCTTTTCTAGACTTAGCAAAAAAATTTGTGGCCCACTATGCATACAACATGGGTAATGATGTTTCTATGATGGACTTATGCAATACAAAACAAAGGCCTGGAGAAACCTTCGCCAATTTCCTACAAAGATGTGAATATCTTATCAAGAAATTCTAGTGGGACATGCCAAAACAACATCAAATTGAGCTATTCCAAAAGACCTTGGTGCCTAAACTTTCAAGACCTTTAATATCTCAATATATCAAATCCTTCCAAAAATTGACAGATAAGGGTCTCGCCCTCGAACGTGTCTTGTTGGAGGAAGGAACCTTGAAACATTACTAGAAATCAACACAAAGTTCTTCCTCTTATTATAATGACAAGCCAAAATTCTAGTCCAAAAACAAAAATGTGGTCAATGATAGTATAACTGATGCAAAGCGGGTCCAAACTATGGCCGCTCCCCCAAAATCCACCACCAACAACCATCAATTCAACAACCAAAATCAATCCCAAAAACCTCACAACAATGTCTCAATCCAGGGATGACCACCCCGATCGAATAACAGGACTCCAAGAGATTTCACTCCTTTGGCTAAGCCTATTGAAGTGGTGTTTCAAAAACTTGTCCAAGCAAGTATATTGGTTTTTCCAATCACTCGCCTGTTTGACCCCAATCAACCTAAACCAATATGGTATGATGAAAATGAGTATTGTGAATACCATCGTATCAAGGGACATGATACATGAAAGTGTATGAAACTGAAGATCTACATACAAGATCTCATTGATAGAGGGGAGATTGAGATAGCAAATACAAAACCTGGTAATAACAATGACAATCTCAAAATGTACCAGGAACCCTTCCCGAAGCATGATAAAGGAAAAGGCTCATCATCTAATGCAATGGGTTATGAGTATGCTAATCACATAACTGGTTTTGATTTTTTGGTAGGTCGCATTGAACCTGCAAACAATAATGTCAATGTCATAACCATCCAAGGAGTTAATCCTCCTTCTTCCCAAAGCAGACCAAACCCTGCTCAGATAGTCATTCAAGGTGCCATGCCTTCCACCTCCCATTTCCAGAATGACTGCAATGCAACTACAAACTGAGGAAGAGTCACTATCCAAGGAGTTCCTCCCCCACCAAACCCCCCACCCATGTCTTCCACCCACCGATATGACCTTCTTGATCAACTTGGGAAGACACCCACACATATCTCCATTTTGGAACTTCTCAAGACTTCCCCGGTCCATAAAGAAAGTTTGAAACAAGCCTTTCTCCAATCACGCATTCTAGATAACATCAATGCCACCCAATTCCAAGACCTCATTGGAAACCTTGCTACCTAGCAACACATTGTATTTAACTCCAAAGATGCTCCCGCAGATGAAGACCATAACAAATCTTTACACATTGAAGCTCTCATCCACAAGCACAAGGTCAAACATATCCTGATAGACGGTGGATCCGGGCTTAATCTGTGTACATACAAATTAATTAAACAATTGGGACTTTTTGAGGACCTGATAGACACATCAAGAAGGATCACAATAAAGGCATATGATGATGCAGAAAGAATTTCAAAGGGCGTGGTCACCTTACCTCTTCAAGTGGGCCCCATTACAATTGAAACCCCTTGCCAAGTACTAGATCTTGACCTCCCCTACAACATTCTCCTTGGGAGGCCATGGATTCATTTCTTGCAAGCCGTACCCTCCACCTATCACCAATGCATCAAATTCCCCTATAACGGAAGAGAGATCACTATCAAAGGTGATCCCCAACCTTTTCAATATTGCAAACTATTAGAGGGGAAGCAGCCGTATCATTGCCCACTAAATAGACCCTCGCCAATGCCTCCATCTGACACATCAAATGTTGCCTCCACATCATCCCAACCACATAATCAAATCAAGTTTTTGGACAATGGCTATGGAGAATACAAATTGGAGGATGTCTTATTGATAGGCAACCTCCCTCTCTCTCCTAAGTCATTTGGCAAACCAAAAGAGATAAAAAAGGACCCAAAACCAATCATGCAATGCAAAAACACCAACTTCTAGCAATGGGGCCCACTTGATAATGAGAGCCTCGAAGCAGATATCTCTTCATGGTTGTACCGAGAAGAAGATGAAGATCCAACAAGAATATCCAAAAGCATCTGCCATAGTTGAAAAAATGAGTTACAAAGGACACGGCCTGGGAGCAGAGGAGAAAGGAAGAAAAACACCCATAAATCCTATCTCCTACAGATACAACAGAGGCTTGGGGTACACCTCGGTGCCTAAGATTACTATCGCTGGTGCCCCTTCTAGTCCTTCTTCAGATATCAAAAGAATTGATGAAGAAGAATTCTACGAAATGCCTTATGAATATGAGAAAGATATCTTCTTGGATGCTTACATCAATACCATCACCTCCATAACCCCTCCCACTTCACATGAGCTACATCTTGTCCATCCTAAACTCATTGACTAGGGCCAACAAGACAAACCCACTTTAGATATCTACACCAACGATAATGCTCTCATTGCTCTCCTAATAGCGCAAAATATGGAAGATTGTAGTAGAATCGAGGGTATTAAACTACACGAAAAGGGATACTTTGGTAGTCAGGTCAATTCCCTTAGCCACAAAAAAGATAATAAAAGAAAAAGATATGATTCCCTAGGTGAAAACCTCCCTGAGGCGCCTTTGGATGAACAAGAAATAAAAACAAAGGGTGTATCTGAAAGTGAAAACCTGGAAAAGGCACTTGACGATGAGGGATTTGACCTCCCTACCATTGGTTACCTTCTACAGGACAAGTCAAATTTGTTGATAGAAGAAACAGACAGCATCAACATGGGCACCGAGGTCATTCTGAAAAATGTGCTCATTGCCAAATCCCTCATAGAAATCAAGAAACAAGACTTCATCAACTTCCTTGCAGAGGTAAAAATCAATTTTGCATGGTCCTATTCTGATATGTCAGGGTTGGACCTTGCCTTGGTGGTTCACAATCTCACCGTCTACCCAGATGCAAAACCTGTAAAACAGAAATTGTGCAAAATACACCCACATATTCCACTCCTAGTCAAGGCGGAACTTCAAAAGTTGTTAGACACAGAATTTATCAAACCAATAGATTATGCTGAATGGGTCTCCAGCATTGTACCTATCGGCAAACCTGCAAGGGGCATTCGCATCTGCATAGATTTCTAAGATCTAAATATAGCTTGTCCTAAAGATGATTTCCCGCTCCCCAATATAGACATGATTGTGGACCTTACAGCAGGACATGAAATGTTATCGCTAATGGATGGGTTTTCTGGATACAACCAAATCAGGATAGCAGATGAGGATCAGCATAAAACTGCATTCACAACACCATGGGCTACTTTTTGTTATCGGGTCATGCCTTTTGGTCTCAAAAATGCTAGAGCTACATATCAACATGCAATGACAACAATTTTTCATGACCTCTTACACAAAATTATGGAGGACTATGTGGATGATCTACTAGGAAAATCTAAGACAAGACAAGAACACATTCTCATTCTCAAGCGGATCTTTGAAAGATTAGAAAAATACAAACTACGGTTGAATCCAAAAAAGTGTGTGTTTGGAGTCACATCGGGAAAACTATTAGGATTCATTGTTTCCCACAAAGGCATCGAGGTTGATCCTGTAAAAGTAAAAGCTATCATGGAAATGCCTCCACCAAAAACTCTCAGACAACTGTGCAGTCTCCAAGGAAAACTCCAGTCTGTCAGGCATTTCATTTCACAGCTAGCAAACAAGTGCCATCCATTTGCACACCTATTGCGTAAAGACACAAAATTTAAATGGGATTTCCTATGTCAAAAGGCCTTTGAAAAATTAAAAGAATATCTAGCATCACCTCCTGTATTGATGCCTCCTGCTCTTGGGAAACCCCTTATTTTGTATATATGTGCTACTGCAGTGGCATTGGGGGCATTATTGGCGCAAACAGATGATCAAGGGAAGGAATACGCCATTTTCTACATCAGTCAGACGTTGGTAGGATATGAAGTCAATTACACCCCCATTGAAAGAGCATGCTTGGCATTGGTGTTTAGCACACAAAAACTCCAACATTATATGCTAAACAACAAAATAAAACTAATTGCTAAAATCGATCCACTTAAATATCTCTTGTCCAAGGCTGCTCTCACTAGCCGAATGGCTAAATGGGTCATGCTCTTAAGTGAGTTTGACATTGAATATGTGGATAGAAAGGCAATCAAGGGACAAGTCATTGCAGATCAGTTGGCTGAAGCTCCACTTCTAGGCAACCATCCTCTTCTCACAGAATTACCAGATGAGTTCATTATGACTGTTACCACATCCTTCACATGGAAATTGTATTTTGATGGCTTCTACACTCAAAATGGATCGGGGGTAGAAATATTATTAGTCACACCTCAAGGATATGCCATCCCCAAATCATATAAGATAGCCTTTACATGTACCAATAACATAGCAGAATATGAGGCCCTCATCACAGGTTTAAGCTTGGCTATCCACTAGAAAATAAAGGAATTACAAGTCTATGGCGATTTCCAACTCATCATAAAATAAGTCAATGATGAATACCAGACAAAAGATGATAAACTCCTTCCCTACCATACCATGGTTGAAGATCTTAAGCAACATTTCACAAAAATCAAGTTTGACCAAATCCCACAAACAAACAAAAGGGTTGCGGATGCAATGGCCACCATTGGCTCCCTCCTTCAAATGCCAGCACACGGTCAGAAGTGCAAGTTCTTGGTCGAGCAATTGTTTATACCAGCATACGACCTACCAAAGTCTAAAATGGTGTGTGTTCTCGTTGGTCTCGAGTTCCCTTGGTACCAAGAAACCTTCGCTTTTCTCAAAGACAACACCATTCCCCCACACCTCACCAAAACCCAACAGCAAACCTTCATCCGCTGATGTGCCCGTTACACCATCCTTGCAGACACCTTGTTCAGAAGGCCCCTCCTAAGGTGTTTAGATAAACAAGAAGCAAAATGGGCATTACGCGAAGTACACGAGGGTATATGTGGGGCACACTCAAGTGGACTCACATTGGCTAAAAAACTTTTGAGAACAGGATACTATTGGCCTAAAATGGAAGAAGATGCATACAATTATGTGAAGAAATGCATCCCTTGCCAGTAGCATGGCGACAAGATTCATGTACCATCACAAGAATTGTAGCCATTCATTACACCATGGCCCTTCTCGCAATGGGGGCTCGATCTCATTGGGAAAATCCACCCTTCATCTTCCAACAAACATAAATTCATTATCACCACCACCGAATACTTCACCAAGTGGGTAGAGGCTATCCCTCTTACTTTCACCACCGGCAAGCAAATATCCAAATTCATCCTGAACTACCTAATCTGTCGATATGGCATCCCAAAAGTTATCATCACAGATAATGGTAAACAATTTAAGAACTAGGATGTCAAAGAACTCTGCCAAAAATTCAACATCCAACACCGCTTCTCCACTCCATATTACCCCCAAGGCAATGGCCAAGCTGAGGCTTCTAATAAAACCCTAATAAAAATCCTCAAAAAGACAGTCAATGAAGCAGGCCGTGATTAGCACCTCCAAATCCATCCTGCATTGTGGGCCTACCACACCTCCATCTACACCCCCATAGGTGCCACTCCTTATTCCCTAGTATTTGGTTCTGAAGCCATCCTTCCCCTTGAGATCGAGATCCCCTCTCTAAGGGTATTGCTGCAAAATATCCTACCAGAAGAAGAATACAGAATTGCCTGCTTACAAGAGCTAGAATTGTTAGATGAAAGGTGCCTCAAGGCCTTGAATCATCTCCGGATATATCAAAATCATCTGCACATGAGTTATCATAAAAAGTCAGAAACCAAGAATTCCAAGTTGGTGATCTTGTCCTCATGGAGAATCAGAAAAATCTACAAGAAAGAGAAAAGAAAGGCAAGTTCGAGCCTAATTGGCTTGGACCATATGTAATCATAGTGAAATATGGATCAGGATCTTATCAGTTGGCTACTCCTGAAGGTGATCCTTTGGATGATCCAATGAATATCATGCACCTCAAAATATTTTATGCTTAGTCCTCAGAAAGTCTTAAATTGTCAAAAAAAAAAAATCAAGAAAAAAAATTAAAAAATCAGAAAAAGATCCTGAAAAAATCGTCACTTTGGTGAAAACCTGTGTGCAGGCGCCAAGGTAAATAACCAGATCCACTATCTATCATGTCGACACTACAAATCATCTGCCATCCAGCCCACCCATGTGCAACATTCCTTCTTTTCCGCCTCCCAATAAAACATGCGTATGATGATGAAGTCTTCGCCTGAGTCATGAACAAGGAATGTCCCATTGAAACTGAGATTTTATGCCTCTGTGTGTAAGCTTCAAGAAGTCTTGAGAAATAATCCCAAGTCCATCCTAGTTCTACTCTTGGCAAGAGGTATCATTTGGTCACAAGGAAGAGACTTGTTATATTTTGTTAGATCTTTTCATATAGGCTTGCATCTTTTGCCCTACGACTGCCACTATTTACGACTGCCTGGGTTCTTCCATATCCAGGTACATTATGATAGGTGCATACTAGGGCATATTTCATAGTATGGCATATTTTGGATCCTTCTTATATTAATTGGTGACCTAGTACTAGTGTTTATCAACACTTACCTTCTCGTGTACAAGAGGTATCAGTGTGTTTGAGGGTTTCCTTGCACGAA
Source organism: Cryptomeria japonica (assembly GCF_030272615.1). Classification (NCBI taxonomy): domain Eukaryota; kingdom Viridiplantae; phylum Streptophyta; class Pinopsida; order Cupressales; family Cupressaceae; genus Cryptomeria; species Cryptomeria japonica. The sequence continues at coordinate 296,325,713 of NC_081415.1, forward strand.
CCCACAATTTTGTATTAGTGTTTCTTAACACTTGCATTGTTGTGTGCAAGAAATTCCTGTTTGTCTACAGAGTCAGTCCATGCCCTGCGTTTCTCATGGCATCCTGATTTCTATAATCAATGGTGCAAGTCACTCAAGGCAACATCAAACTAGGTTGGCTCTCCACATTTGTTCTGCACAAAATCTCACCATCATTCCATCAAATCCTAACTCAACAATCCCATGGAGTTCTCAATTGCCCCCATTTTCCTCTGCGGTCTCGCTTCTCATTTTCTTCTTTCCAAATACCTCATGACTGCTTCATATTTGTTCCTCATCTGTCCCTTCCACCTTAATTTTTCTTCCTCTATTTTTTTTTTTTCCTCACATAATCAATTTTGATTCTGATTCATGTCTTATACAAGATGAATCCTTCCTCAAACCAAACGTTGTGATCTAATCATGTCTTATACAGGATGAATCCTTCCTGAAACTAGATGTTGTGATCAATCATGTCTTATATAGGATGAATCCTTCCTGAAACTAGATGTTGTGATGTTATCATGTCTTATACAGGATGAATCCTTCCTAAAACCAGACGTTGTGATCAAGCATGTCTTATACAGGATGAATCCTTCCTAAAACCAGACGTTGTGATCTGATCATGTCTTATACAGGATGATTCCTTCCTGAAACCAGACCTTGTGATCAATCATGTCTTATATAGGATGAATCCTTCCTGAAACCAGATGTTGTGATCTGATCATGTCTTATACAGGATGAATCCTTCCTGAAACCAGATGTTGTGATCAGTCATGTCTTATACAGGATGTATCCTTCTTGAAACCAAACACTCTGATCATGTCTTATACAGGATGAATCCTTCCTGAAATTAGATGTTGTGATCAGTCATGTCTTATATAGGATGTATCCTTCCTGAAATCAGACACTCTGATCATGTCTTATACAAGATGAATCCTTCCTGAAACCAGACATTGTGATCAGTCATGTCAAATACCTCAATTGATCTCCTGAGGGGGCATCACCATACCATAATCTATCAGTCAAGAGCCGGGGTATCCTATCAAACCAATATCAACATCAAAACAAGATTATTCTTTGAATCAATGTGTCATCACACCTTGCTTCAAAGAGGGGCAAAATGTTTAATTCCTCGCATAATTAATTAATTAATTATGTTAATTCAAATTCCTCTCAATATTAATTAAATATAATTAATATTGTCACTATAGCATATGATTGATTTATTTAATAAATCAATCCCTTTCTTTATTCTTCTAAAAAAAATCAAATCCTCACAAATCTTCCTCTTAGCTAATTAATTTCAAATCATCTTCTTAAATTAATTCTTCTAAAAACTCCCTAAACTCACTTAACATTATTCTTCTAATTTTTTATTCCCTCCACTCATTCTCTCTCCTAGTCAAATTCTCCTACAAATATTAATCCCACCTAAAATTTCCTCTAATACCTCTCCTAATGAGTCGTTAATGGTTAATCATCATGATTAGCCACAAAGTCAACTCTTTGTCTTTTTCATCCAGCCACTAGCTTTAAATGTTTTTTTCCTAGGTGAATGTAAGATTTTCGAAATCACACATTCCTCTAGGCATCCCCTCTCCTAAGGAATTTTTAATTCCTTTTTATTCCTCCAATCCCCATAATATCCTTTTTTGGAGAATTTTTAATTCTTCCAATGCATCTTGTGGAGTGTGGAGATACGAAATGCCTTTAAGGCATATTTCTTGGTCTCCACACCCTCTCTTGGAGCTTGTGTGAGCTCACAAGTAAATCTTAGCCCTTCATCTCAAATCCATCCTAGCCATCCATTTTTCCTTCCTCTTCCTATAAATAGGGCTCCATCCCTTCATTCAAAACATCTTGAAATCCAGTAAGTTTATGCTGCCCTTTTGAGCCCAGGAAATCATCTTGGCAACTTGATCATCTCATCCTTATCATTTTTCAAATCCATTCCATTTGTTCACAACATTGGAGAGCCATCCACATCCAGCAATCAAAGGAGCATATCAAGTGGAGAATTATCAAGGGGCGCCTTCACTTCATCAAGCTCAATCCAAAGGAGAAGGTAAAATAGCAAGGTGAAATGGTCTTTTCATTCTATTTTAGCATTCTGCATGTTTACTTTGCTAGGTTTTGATCATTTGACCTTCAAATCTATTTTCCCCTCTTCAGGCACAATGAGAAGGTTAATTTTCCTTATTTTCTGCTCTACTCAATGAATGCCACCATTAAGGCCTAGAAAGATAACACTATGGGGGACACTGCCATGCATCAAGGCTTAATGGTCCTTATTTACTACCATCTCAAGGCCAATCAAATAGCCCGGATGTAGCCCTATGTTGAGTCTAAGGAGGATGGATCTAACTTTTCCTTTTCAGTGGATGAGGAGTCTGACAGTGACCCATCGAGTGATTATGAGGAGAGCATGGATGTTTTGGATTATGAAATTGGAAAGAAGAGGAAACACATTAAAACAAGACCTTCTTCCTCTAACGGTAAAAAACCTAAAGGCAAAATCCCCCAGATTAGCCTTTCCTTAGAGGAGGAGGTCTATAAAGACTCAGAGAAGGAGAACCCTCAAGGGATGCTGAAAAAGAAGACTAAAGTTCACACCCAGACCAGAAATAAGCACAAGAGGAAGGAGGAGAATGTTAAGGAGCTGGAGGTTTATAAGCAGGAAAGGACCTTGGAAGCCAAACAAAATCCGGAGAAGGTGACCATGGATGAGGCTCTTAGGGTTGAAGACACAACTACTATTCGAGACACCCCAAAAAAGGAATAGGATATCCCTGGTAAGGTTGATCCTCCCCCTAACCCTCCTCTAGAGAGTATGTAAGGTTTCATGCATACTATGGAGTGGCTTATAACTAGTTACAATAAAGTTGTGGATGACAACAAAAAACTCAGTAATAGAATTCAGATTTTGGAAACCATCAACACTGGGGAAGGGAAGACCATGGATGATTACATAGAGGACCTAAAAAATACCATTGCTAAAGATGAAAATATAAGAGACTCCTTCAACACCAGGTTTGAGAAAATAGAGAAAGATCTGCTAGAAAGGAAAAATCTTGCTGACGCTAATGATCAAACTATCTCGGGTACTGTCAGTAAAGTCGGCAAAATTGAAGAGTTTTTGAAGAGAATTACTGAACAGAGTTTAAGCATCTTGAAGATTTCTACTAGCAACATGAATACTCTCATTAGTAAACTGGATGAAGAGAAGGAGATCCTGGATATTGACCCGGACACTAAAGGTACAGGGGAAGCTCAAGGACCCAAAACTCGTACTAGAGGCAAAAAGAAAGAAATGAAACCTAACAAGGACCTAGAAGATCTCAAAGCTGTTGGGGCCACCTATGACCAGCTGGTGAAAAAGGTGGAGGACTTGTTGAAGACTATAGCTATGTAGCGCTTTCCTTGTTTCTTTTTTGTTTTTATCTTAGCTGTCTTTTTGGTTTGCTGGATTTTCTGCCAGTCATTTTGTAAGCGGTTCTTAAGTTCTGGACTTTTTAGTGTCTTATCTTAATCTCCTTTGTTAAAGGTTTCGAGTCTAGAAAACCTATTTTTCTAATTAATTAGAACAATTTAGCCTGAAGATAATTAACCTTTTTCCTCTTCTCTCCATCCTTTTCAATCAAAAATTCAAATGATTTTCCCAAGGAACACATTTCTTCTTCAACAGTATCAATTTTTTCTTTATGTTTCACTACAACAACTAGCCATGAAAGACAATATATGTACACCTTTCTTGCATTGCTGATACAAACTATCATTTCTATTATGCATTTAGATAAGACCCTTTGTTCATCATTGTGCTTATCCAGCATACTCTGCATATTATGACCTTCTCTTTCTAAATCTTCAACACCAACAAGTTTTTCAATTAGTTTTTCCTTTACAATCTTAGACAGAGATTCCAGAAACACATTACTAACATCCTCAATCTTGATATTGTTCCAAACCAAATGATTTATCAAAACCTCCTCAATCCTATCTGCCTCTACATAAGTAAGCCACAACTTTTCAATCTTCCTTATTTCATTTGCAGTTCTAATGATCTCCAGCAAGTTAAACTCATTATCAGATTCTTTTACTTCCTGCTTTGCAACAACCAACTCTCCCTTAGCCATAGGAGATTCTAGACCTTCAATTAAAACAATGTATTTCTCCTTCTGATACTTTTTTTTCTTCTTAGATTTTGGGGCACCGGGAGCATAGATTCTCTCCTTTTCCTCTTTTCAGAGGAAGAACCTTCCTTAGCAGAACTGGTAGTAGGGGATACCAAAATGATACTCCACATAGCCATAAAAAAAATAAAAAATGAAATAAAAATTACATGCATCCCCTCTCTTATCCAATCTATTCAAATATCTAAAGATTTTCCTTGCAACTGGGACTCCATATTTTCATATCACATTTTCTTTAGCCTAAAGGGATACCAAACAATACATAACTAACATATAAGCAATGATCCAAACCAGAAGGGGTAACCTTGCTCTTTTGACATCTTGATGTTCTGTAGCAATAAATCCCTTAATGGTTCACAAAAGTCAAACACTCTATCTTCCATAACAAGCATATGTGTCGTGTACACAAAAAATAGCCATAGTGGAACCTTCCCTATTTTGAAGTAAATCTTATAAGAAATGCCATGTGTTGTATGCTAAAATTCATTAAATGTAAATCAAATAGGAATGAAAGGGAAATCACGAGCCACTGTCCTAATTGGAATCCAAACAAACAGACAATGGAATAATGCAAAACAAGAAAGAAATAGGAATACAAAGTTTATCAATCAAAATTCCCTATTCCAAGACTGCATATAGTTTCCATTGCTCTTCTCTTCTTTATGGTATGATGGATCTCAGATATCACGTTGGCAACCTGCAAATGACACAAAGATTCAAAATTCATGATTGTTGAAAATGGAGATTGAATGCTCAATTTATATATAATTGGAAAGGATTGATTGAGAGGTGGAACATAATAATAAGAGGTGGAACTCAAGTGAGCTCACATATAGTACCCCTCCTTGATCAGACTCTTTTTGTATTTATGTTTGACTTTAGTTGATTGTTCAATGCAACATTATTGTATATTGATTTAGACTTTATGCGATGTTATTTCATGCTTTATCTGAATTTGTGGTGTATACTTTCATGCACTATCTCAGTGCTTATGATTAATGTTATTTTTATGGATCATTATTATGGAGTGACACTTTTACCCTATATGTTGTTGGAGTTGAGAAAATACAACACCACAGGAGCCCAAATGATCTCCGCAAGCTAAAAAACCTGTTACAAGGAGAAACAAGGAAGCAAATCATAGAAGAAATAAATACACAGAAAATATGCTTAAAAAGAGAGAGCTCAATATTCACAAAAATGTGTAATGTAAAAAACCTTCTTCTCTTACAATGAAAAGAATCAACTCAACCTTTAATAGGTCAAGAAACCCTAAAAGGGAAAACCTAGGTTTGCACATAATAATTAATAAAAGAATTAATTATTATGCACCTAAAGTTAGCTTAAGTGTAAAAGAGATAAAGGGAACTTAAATAATTAAACAATTATTGTTTAATTAATCAAGTAAATACCCGAATACTCTAACACCCCCCCTTAAGCTAGACTTAGGGAGAAGCTAAAACCTAGAACAACTATTGAAAGCAATAAAGATGGGTCCTGGCAACAAGGCCTGATCAGGTACCCAAATACAATGAAATCTCTATGAACTAGAGAAATAGAGAAAATCGTGTGGGAAAAAACTCTACTCCAAAAAGAGATGAAAAAGAAAATCACTGAAGCATGAAGAACCTGCAAACTTTATCGAAGAATAACTGCTAATCTGAAGAACCTCCACTAAAATAGAACATGACTAGGTAGAGAAGACTATAATCCATATGAGTGCCCTCAAATGATACTACTCAAATCAGATGGCAAACAAGGCAAACACTAAACTCGAAGATACAGATGGCATGAGAAACCAAAGCCTAAAGAGCTGATCAATCAAACCACAGAAGCATTAGAACCAATAGGACAAACCTCCTCATAATGTTGAAGAGGGAGAGGGACAAGAACACTGAAAAGAACAGCCACGAAGAACTGCATGACGAAGAACCAGGGACATCAAAGGTGCTAAGAAAAGTACATGGTGTCGTGGAAGGAACACTCACTTGACACACATCATGAGGTGAATTTCGTGGAAGGAACACTCACTGGAAAAAGGAAGATGGAAAACAATAGGCAAACATCAACCCCCTCATGGCACTTTATCAATAGTGCATGTACAACAAGGCACAAGATGTGCAAGATTCCAAGTAAACAATGCAGGATGACACTTTATCTCATTGCATTTGCATAAATATAAGCTACAATGATAAGAAGACTAGAAATAGAAATCAGAACCAAAATAGAGACATCCAACCCAGAGAAGAGAGCCCAGGACCTGAAACAACCAAGATATCCACCAGAGTGCTGAAAAGCAAAAAACTGAATAAAATATGCATGGAGTAGAATCTGGAAATAAAACTCATATGGCTAGAAAGTACACAGCACACGCTTTCCAAAAATATAAAATTTTCAAAAAATGGAGTTCGGATGCTCATTCTATGTCCCCTGGAGTGCAAAAATAAGACCTCACTTTGACTGGAAAAAAACATAGTCAAATAGCAAAATTGGAAAAAATTACCAGCATGACAAGGTCTAGCTCAGAACCAGCTTTCCAACGCCTATTCATTTTCAAAAAATTGACTCCGTATGCCCAAGATATAACCAGAAAACCAAACCCCCCTCCAAAACAAGAGGAAGGGGTAGTCTGGTGGCTATTCGAGTGGAGGTGGTTAGGGAGTGGCGCTCTGGTGGCGGATGGGTGGTGCTCTGGTGGCGGTCAGGTGGTGCTCCAGTGGCAGCTGGGTGGAGCTCCAGTGGCTAGGGGTTTGCAGCAGTGGCTAGGCGGTGAATTCCGGTGGGACCGAAGGGAGGCCGGCGGTGGCGAGGCTGCAGGGAGGCCGACGACGGAGGGGGCCGTAGGGAGGTCGGTGGCGGTGAGGCTGCAGGGAGGTTGGCAGTGGCATTGGGTTGAGCGGCGGGGGCAATAGGGAGGTCAGCAGTGGCGGCGAGCTAGGAAACAGTGGGGCCGGGGACTGAGCACGGCGGTGGGGTCGAGAGTGTTTTTGTCCCTCTCCCTCTTCAGCATTATGGGAAGGTTTGTCCTGTTGGTTCTAATGCTTCCATGGTTTGATTGATCAGCTCTTCAGGCTTTGGTTTCTCATACCATCTGTATCTTCAAGTTCAGTGTTTGCCTTGTTTTGCATTTGATCTGAGTAGTGTCATTTGAGGGCACTCGTACAAATTATAGTCTTCTCTACTTGGTCATGTTCTATTTTAGTGGAAGTTCTTCAAACTAGCAGTTATTCTTTGACAGAGTTTGATGTGAGATGTGTTATTTATATGTTGCATGTTTGCAAGTTTATGGGATGCGAGGGGATGATTTTCCTTCACTCACTCCGATGAGACAAGGAACGTAAGGATTCACCATCATCGGTCTGTGTGTCATGTTTGTTTATATATTTGTCTATATCCATGTGTGGTTCTTTGGTGCAGGATATTGCAGGTACTAATACCGGGTAGGTACAGCATATCGACTCCACCTGGTTTCACAACTCTGAGCGTGCCTTATATGTCTGATGGCAATGGAGGAGATAGTGGTTGGACCGTAGCTTGACCCACAATTACACTCATGTGAGTGTTGTCACTCGATCGTCTTTTCCATTTGACTGGTATGCGAGTCAGAGTGCTTTATACTTTCGTCTTGTGAGTCATTATTTGAGCATTCCTCATTTGGCATATTTTTGTTTATTGGAATGGTTATTTAATTGAGTGAATGATGCTATATTTGTTTTAGTGTAATTAGTTCATTATTATGCTATTAAGTCTATTGATTTAATTAAATAAATGATTTTCTATAATTAAATGGTTAAATGGCTTATTTTATTGTGTAAAGTTCTATTATTATTATATTGTGAAAAGAAATAAGTATTTGCCTTGCCATTTAAATGTGGAATGATTATGTTGAAAGAAAGTATTGTGAAAATAGAAATAGAAAATAAAAATAAAAGCTTTTCCTTTTACCTTTCCATTTCAATTTTGTATTTTATTTTATTGGAAAAGGGTAAATCTGATTGTTTTTACTTTTAAAATAGTTTAATCTGATTGGTTGGAAAACTTTTAACCTAGAAAAGTTTAGGTTGAAATTTATTTTTTCTCATATATTCCTGAGAGATCATGTGAAGAGGGAAGGAGAATTTTTGAAGGAGAAATTTGGAAAACCATTAGGAAGAGGAGCTGGAATTGGCATGGGTTTGCAAGAATTGGGATTCTTCCATCATTTTGCTTCCTAATTTGCTGAAGGTTGGATAATCTCTTCTTGTTTTGCAATTTAGTTTTGAATGTTCTAGTTGCTTCCTGTGTGTTGAAAAATGTAAATCTATTTTTAAATTCTTGTGGAATTATTGGGATGAAAGAAAGAGTGACTGTTACTATTGATTTGAGGAATTCATATCAAATGTTTGCATATGGGAAAGAAATGGTTCATTTCTCTATTTGTTGTTTGTTATTTGTTCTTGAAAATCAAGTTCTTGAATTATCTCTTCTATTCAGAATAGAAATTAATAGATTTAGTTTTCTATGTGTTTTCTAGTATTTATTTGCCCAAGAATATGGGCTTATGTTGGCAAAAATTGGTTATTTGCCTCTTGCAAGATGCAAGGAATTTTTCCTATGTAATGGAAGTGAAGAAATTGATCTAATCCTTCTCCTATCCTTTAAATTCTTCTATTGTTGCCCAAAATATTTATGATAGGGGCTCTTGTGTATTATTAACTTGCAAATTTATCCTTATTGAAAATAATCCTTTCATATTTTGGGATTTTTGCACTGTTCATGTGCTCCCATGAAAACGGTGAACAGGGGAGGTTTTATTTTGTGATTTAATTATTTTATATAAAAAGTTATTATTTTAATAGAATAACCCTTGCCCACATGGCGGTCTAAGCCCCACCACGTGGGACAGTAGTGGCTTGCTACCCGCAGGTAGCAGCACTATCGGTCGGTAGGGGCTGCTATGCAGTAGTAGCACTATCGGTCAATAGCGCTGCTACGTGGTAGCAGTGCTACTGGACGGTAGGACTACTACCAGTCGGTAGTACCTGCTACCAGTCGGTAGTGCCTGCTACCAGTGATAGTGTCTACTATCAGCGGTAGTGCCTACTACCGGTGGTAACAACACTACCAACAGGTAGTGACTGTTGCTCCCAGCAGCAACACTACCATGGGTAGGCTTTGGCCACCGCGTGCCACATTAACCCTCCGCGACATAATTTAATACGTCATTGACTTAATTTTATTAAACGCTACGAAATTTTAAAGTTAGCTTTAATGTTAGATTTTAATGGTACTTTATAAAGTGATTTTTATATTGATTTAATATATTTATTTATTGAAATCAAGGCTTGAATAATAAATTAAATTGGTAAGTTTGGATGTATTCTAGAAATGGATTAAATGTTTATTATTAATTCATATTTTATTCGGTTGAATATTTAATTTGGATTTTATTTGTGTTGGAATATTGAATTGGAAATTATATTGAGATGAATGTCATATCTGAATGATGCATTAAATAAAGGGTGTTTTTATTGAAGTTTCAATCCATGATATTTGCAAGTGTTTATGATGTTGTTTTCTCAAAGATTGTTTGAGTGTCAACTTAGTGGAACTAGCTGCCCTTGCAAAGAGTATTATTTATATTTATTTCTTGTCTATGGTTCAGTCGTCATGTTGTGGCGTATTTGGTACCTATTGATCAAGTGATGTATGATGACCTCATTGTCTTAACCATGTAGTGTCTTTTCCTTATGATCAACCAAGAGCCAATATGTCCTTATTTGACCACTTGTATTTGGATAGTGGTGTTATGGTTGTCTGATTCACCATAGGGTCCTCATGGAGTGACCATGTTTGCTTAGTGTCCTTTGAGAGAGTGGCTTTTGAGTAGGGGTCGCGCCTAAAGTGGATTGCAGGATAACCCCTCGAAATTCAGTTAATAAGTGATAACCTAATAATTTGATTAGGAGATGGGTAGTTTATAACATTATATAAGATATTGTACCCCATGCATGGTTGAGTGCTCGTATAGGCTCAAGATGTAGTGGGAAGGCCTAGAATGGCAAATTGACCACCTTGTCATCACGAAGGGTTGGAAGGGTCTGCATGAGACTTAGTTGGAGCCAGAGGTTTGAGAAAGGTTACCAAGATAACCCAGGATGGGGTTCGGGACCTATGGAGGCCTACCATGGTAACCATCATAAGCTATTTGATGACACTCTCTCTTTAGGTTCACTTGTTTATTGTGATGTTGAGTCGCTTGTGTATTGTGATGTTGAGTCACCTGGAATATTGTGGAGTCGTATTGTACTATCATGGAGTCGTATTGTTCTGTCGACCATGTCATGCTTTTTCTTGCTTGAGGGTCCTCTGCTATCTCCTAGCACGGTGGGGTGATTCCATTTTAGGAATTACATGGCCGAGTGGTAGTGCCACTTCCCATTGGATGTTCTTGTTCGTACCTTCATGCGAGGATTGGCTTCGCAGGTGTTCCTGTGGTTCGTGACTCATGCTTTATCTCATGTTGGAGATTATTATTCTTTGGAGACCTATGTGGTCAATTGTATCAATGAACTTATGTAACATTGTATTTGGTTAAGTTATAAACTCTATATGTTATGAGAGCCATGTATTGGAGGATCAATGTAATCCTAAGTTTGGATGTTATTTATCAGCTTTCTTTATGATTAGTGTAAATGCTTTATTGAAGAGAAATTATATTGTATCCTTTCAATCTTTCTAATGGAATAATATGTTATTGCATATGGCTTATTATGTTTCTTAGTATTGATGGTTAATTTGATTAATCATAATTGTGGAATTTGACTTTTGGTTTTAATTCTTCGTTGGTAACCCTTTAAGGAATTCTGGTGTAAGTCTTCTGCTTGTGTTGTTGCAGTGCTATTGTAGTAATTAATGCACTTAATATGATTTATACTTTTTAAAAAAGTTTATATCACCCTTAGATGTGGTATTCCTTTGGGGTTCCTGGCGAGGCATTACATCACATGTTGATTGATAGTTGAACTGTTGAATTGGAGGTGAAACAGAATAGATGGAATAGATAAATTGAGTCAACTGATTAAGAAAAAGCTGACTGAAGGATGAAAAAGGGTGATTGGAGGAAATAAACAGGAGGAGATAATTAACTGATTGAAAGCTTTATTTATAAAAAGCTAACTAAAAGGTAAAAATAGAAATTGAAGAGATAATTGAATTAATTAATTAATTTATTGTATTAATTAATTTAGCATGTGCTTGAACTTTAACTTTGATTTTCAATTTGATCTTTGCATGAGATTTTAATTCAAATATTGAATTTATTTTAAATTCAATTTGTTATTTGAATATATTTAGAACTTGACTTTGATTTTCAATTTGATTTTTTAAATCATGCACATGTATTTGAAATTAGAATAAATTAGAAGAATTAGAATTTGGAAGAATAAGTTAAATTAAATGAAATGAGAAGAATTAATGAAAGTAGAGGAAATAATGAAATTAAATGAAATTAGAAGAATATGAAATTAAATGAAATTAGAAGAATTAATTAACTAATTAAATTATTTAAAGAAACTATTTAATTATTTAGAATGAACTTTAATTAAATAATAAAGATTATTTAAACTAAAGGATTAAAATCATAATTAATTAAATAATAAATATTTAATTAATATTCAAAAGAGGGTTAATAGAAGAAGGGATCAAATTTAATTAATTAATTAGAGGTTGCTCTGCGTGCGAAAATGCCTCTGCGTGCAAAAAAGCAATGCAATGCATCGACATCCTTTTTTAAGCGTTCTTATCCGCCGCGAGGAAATTACAGAGGCTCTGCAAATCATTTCGTTGTTTTGGCTAACAACTCCAAGACTAAGGATCTTGGAAGGGTCATACCACAGACCCGCAATCAAGAGGCCTTCTTTGCAAAAACAAAATACTCTTTGGTTAATGCGATTAGGGCTCCCCCCCTCTCTACAAAGGCTGGGATCAGGATTGGCATTTGGTGAGCTGCAAAAATAACAGGGCTTTAGGGCAACCAAATGGCCCCAAACAGAATTCTAGTCATTGTCGGGAGGAGGGTTTTGTAAAACCTAACAAGTCAAAGAGTTCCTCTGCTTGCCATATTTTTCCTTCATGAAAATCCTTGGGTAAATTTTCAGAGGATATGGAAACCCCTGGTTGTCACAATTCTAAGGAAGTCGAGCACCCATTGTCAGATCTACCTTCAAATTCCCCATCTTCTCCTAACGGGTTGGTCATTGAAATGATAATCATACCCAGGCCAAGTATCAAATGCATTGTAGCGACAGAATGATCTTTGCTTAGTGGAAAGGTTGGGGGATCCTGTCTAAAAAAATTGCCAACGGGGTGTCATCTTCTTTCAATAACTAGGTAAAAATTGACATCCTTCCTGATAATTTCTTAGCTATTGAATGTGGTAATCAAAGTCTAAGAAATTCATTGTTAAACAGGGATATATTAATATTTAAGGGTCTAGGGTTTGATTGCTAGGAATGGCAACCTCTCTTTCTCCCATCTCAATTCAATTCCTGCATGGTTAATAGAGAAATCTCACTGGATAAATTTCCTGTAGAATTACGAAATAATGACTTTTTAAGAATAATAGGCAACAAAATATGTAAATTTGTAGAAGTCAAAAAATCAGCCCTAAGCTTCTTTAACCAACTCCTAATTGTTAAAATGAATATTAACATTAAATCTTTAGAGCCTATAACTCTAAAATGTGATAAATCTTATTTAACCCTAGAATTACCCTTTTATAATGGTTCTTTTGAAGATTCTATGCCAAGGAAGATCCCCTTCGAGAAACCTTTTCCTAAATCGTTGCCCATGTCTAATGGCACACCATTCAGTTTCGTGGAAGGAGGGGGTTTCACCCTAGAGGGCTATAAGATTGATAATAACCCTAATCTCACTTCAGACCTTTGCCCTTATAGCCCCCCTGTTAAGCCCTCTCGCTCCCCTCTTCCTCCACTGCTAACTATAAATTCACCTATAGATGACTCTCTTCTCAGGGATCGAGATCTGGAAGATGGTAAAATCAATGAGGTTATCCCTCAAAAAGAGTAGCTCGGTCTAACAAATATGTCATCATCTAGCACTCTCATTCCACCAGAAAAGCTAAATCCCTTGGGGTCTCCCCCTTTAATTGAACTAATTACCTCTGAGCAATTAGCAATAATGGATAGGATTTCCCCGGATCCAGGATTGGCATCCTTGCAGGATCATCCAATCTCTCTAGCCTCAAGATTGGAGGGCTTTGAGGAGGCAAAGGCTCGCTCTCCACCTTTGAAAGCTATTTCTGATACAATTGTAGAATTTGAGAGTGATCGTGTGGCTAGGGAAGTTAACATCATTGCTAATTTTGTAGGGGAAGAAGTAGTAACTGACCTCATGGATCAATTGATTGCTGAAATTTGTGATGATGAGGAGTTGGAAAGACAAAGGGATTTCTTAGTCAAAAATCTAGTGGATGTTACTAGAGTCAACTTAGAAAGAGATGATCTATTTATAGCATTAGATAACTTAGAAAATGATAACCCAAATACTCTAGGCATTCTCAGCTCTGACAGAAGCAAAGACTCTCCTGATTGTGCTAAACACAATAAGAGAAGAGGTAGGAGATCCCTTGCTGAACTAAGATCAAAGGATGGAGATGCCAATGGTCAGGCTAAAATATCTACTCTTTTTAATGCAGGGGAGGGGAAGTTCCTCCCTAGAGAGCCATGAAAATAATAACATGGAATGTTAGGGGTTTGAATGCCCCTAACAAACAGCACATCTTAAAGTGTTGCATCTCTAATTCTAAACTAGATATAATGTTAATCCAAGAAACCAAAATGAACTCCTCTGAGATAGTCCTTTTTGAGATAAAACTAGGCATTAGACAGCTAAAGCACTCCCCTGCTACAGGGGCCTTAACGGGCTTAGCCATCATTTGGGACTCTAGATTCATCTTGTTTACACCTTTAGAGATTAAGCAAAATTGGATGGGAGGAGAAGTAGTGACTTATAAAAATAACCTAAGATTCAAATTGATTAACATTTACGGTCCTATCCAAAATAGGGATAAGGCTAGGGTGTGGGTGGAACTGGATTCTTTCCTCAGAAGTTTCCCAAATGATGTATGCATCATTGGGGGTGATTTCAATGCTATCAATAAGGTAGAAGACAAAAGAGGAGGTAGCAACAAACTTCCTCCAGCGGCTATAGATTTCAATCATTGGATCAATAGGAACTCCCTGTTGGAAATCCAGACAGAAGAAAATGCCTTCACCTGGAACAACAGAAGGCTTAGTTTCTGTAACACTGTTGAGAAACTAGATGGGTTCTTTATCCATGGGGGGCTCTCAGAGCTTAACTTTACCCTGAATGCAAAACCTCTCCCTTTAGCAGGATCTGACCATTTCCCACTCCAACTAATCTTATTATCTGACCACTCCCCTAAAAAATATCCCTTCAAATTTGAGAGCATGTGGTTCAGAGATGATAACTTTTTTAACTTAATTGAGAACTGGTGGAGAAGCTCTGTTTTCTTTGGTTTGAAGATGTTTATTATCACAAGCAAGTTAAAGCTTATCAAAAGGAAGCTCTTAGAATGGAACAGGACTAATTTTGGAAATATTTTTGATAAAAAACTCCTAATAGAAAATGATCTTAAGAATTTTAACATTGAGGTTCTTGAGAAGGGGATGGATGAACATCTCTTCCTCAAAGAAAATGCTCTACTCTCTGAGTATGAAAAGACACTCTCCAATGAAGAGATCTTTTGGAAACAAAAATCGAGGGAGACTTAGTTGAGTGATGGGGATCGAAATACAAAGTTTTTCCACAATAGTGCTAAGTAGAGGCGATGGGTTAATCGAATTTCTAAAATTAAGAATTTCCAGGGTTCCATCATGTCTGAACCGGATGATCTTACCTCCCAAACAGCAAGGTTTTTTGATAAAATCTTAAACAATATTGAAGGCTCCAACCTTAGAGGCCAACTCAATATTATCAAGAATCTTCCAAAACTCATTAACGATGACCACAACAAAATCCTATCAAAGAAATTCTTTGAGGATGGAGGTTAAATCTGTAGATGAATCCCAACAAGGCCCCGGGCCCGGATGGCTTCCCCACTAGCTTTCTCCAAAAATGTTGGGGTTTTATGGGGACAGAGATCACGGATGCCTTAGAAGGTATTAGGAACTCTCGTAAGATTCTCAAAGAAATCAACAATACCTTCTTAGCTCTCATCCCCAAAAAAGAGAATCTAGAAAGCTTTAATGACTTCAGACCAATAGCCCTTTGCAACACTCTATACAAACTCTTAACCAAAACCCTAGCAGCTAGACTCCAAAATCTTCTCCAAATTATCATTAGTGAAGAACAAATCGGCTTCATAGTAGATAGATCAATCTATGATGGGGTTATTATAGCCCAAGAAGCCATTCATTCGGTCCAGCTCAACACGACCCCAAGTATGCTAGTCAAATTAGACATAGGCAAATCTTACGACAAAGTTGATTGGTGCTTCCTATGCAAATGCTTGGAGGTCTTTGGATTTCACAAATCCTGGATCAACCTAATCTTTGAATGTATATTCACCCCCAAATTCTCAGTGTTGGTTAATGGTTCCCCCGAAGGTTTCTTCAGCAGCTCAAGAGGGCTTAGGCAAGGAGATCCTATGTCCCTCTTCCTCTTCATCATCATGGTTGAAGCGCTAGGTAGATCCATCTCTAAGGCCAAAGAGGAAGGTGGGATCCAAGGAATCCCCATTACCAGCGGCCTCCCTCCCTTTACCCACCAGCAATTTGTCGATGACACGATGCTTTTTGGGCAGGGAAGTGTAAGGGAAGCGAGTGCCTTCAAAGGCATCTTTAATTCCTATATGCTAGCCTCGGGTCAAGAGGTGAATCTGGCCAAGTCTATAGTTTTTATGTTCAACATAGACCCCTCCTTAGGGAAATTGATCAGTAATGTCCTGGAGATTAGTGAAGGAACTTTTCCTTGCAAATACCTAGGCATTCCCCTTTACAAGGGTAGAAGACCCTCAAAATTATGCGACAACTTGATGGATAAAATCAAGTCTAGGATTAACACTTGGAAAGGAAAATGGCTCTCATCTGCAAGTAGAGCGACCTTGGTTAGATCGGTCTTGTCATTTATGCCCATTTACCAGCTCTCCTGTCAATATTTATCTTCTTCTAAACTTGCAGAGCTCAACAAGCATCTCAGGACTTTCTTCTGGCAAGGTGCTAATGACAATCGTAAAATATCACTCATATCTTGAGACAAGATATGCAAACCTAAAGAAGAAGGAGGAATTGGCATTAAAAACCTTCGTGATCAGGGCAAAGCCTTGGGTGCCAAGTTGGTTTGGAGGATGTTCAGAACCCCCACCTCAAATGGGCTCGCTTGCTGCACCACAAATACCTTAATGGAGGGAATCCTATCCAAATCTTCAAAGAAACCAACCCTCCCAAAGGGTCCTGCCTATGGAATTTTATGTTAGATTGTAGGAGGATTATCTCTGACAGGCTTATTTGGAACCTGGGGTCTGGGGATAAAGCTCTTTTCTAGTCAGATTCATGGGATGGATATAAGGCTATTGATAATATCCATGACTTTGGTGCTACTTGTATCCTTCTTGAATCTCATAGAGGACCCCTATTAAACAACTATATCTCCCCTTTAGAGGATGGGGCTAGTTGGCAATGGATCGAGAAGGAAGATGTGGATATCTCGGTAAGGGATAAACAAAAAATTATGGCAATTCTTAAATCAAGGAACATTGCCTTAGGTCAGAATGAGGAAAAGCTCATCTGGGATGGCTCCCTAAGAGGAGAATACAACTTGAAGGATGGGTACTCTCTCATCTCCAAATCATTTTTAAGACCTATGACTGAGCTTCCCTTGAAACTTTGTTGGGATAAATACTATCTTCCTAAGGCAGGTATCTTCTCCTGGCTTGCGGTTCAGAACAAGCTCCTAACTGCGGACAAATTTAGAAGAATGGGGTATGAGGGCCCTAGTAGATGTCCTCTTTGCAAGGCAAATGAGGAAGACACCAATCATATCCTCCTTAACTACCCCTTTGCTCACAAATGTTGGATCTGGTTCACCAACAAACTTGAATGGTCTACAGCCTTCCTCCACACCATCTTTGGAATGCTCAAGGCATGGCCTCTCCTCAGGCATGGCTGTCTCTTTGAAGGTTTATGGACAACTCTTCCTTCTTCCATTATGTGGGAACTATGGAAGGAGAGAAATAGACGTATCTTTAAGAATGAAAAACTAGAGGTTCCCAGAATTATTAACAGGATAGAGTCAGCTATCACTGAGCTCATGAACAACTGACTGTCATCAGGCACACTGAAGAATGCCTCTATCACTTATTGGGATGAAAAGATGATAAAACATTGGGAAGGCTTATCCTTTCCTCCCTTTGTAGGATATGGTCCTATTGCAAGTCTTCAATCAAGGGATGCATGCAGATGGCAGCCCCCAGGTGAAGGTTTGGTGAAGCTAAACTTTGATGGGGCATCTCATGGCAACCCAGGGCAAGCAAGGATAGGATGTGTTGTTCATAATTGGGAAGGCAAGGAACTAGCAACCCTTGCCTCTCTGATTGGCATCAACACCAAAAATTGGGCAAAACTTATGGCCCTGGTGGAGGGTCTGCATTTATGTAGGAAACTAGGAGTTAAGAACTTGGAAATTGAGGGAAATTCGGCTATAATTGTGAATGCTCTGAGGAAAGGTAGTATGCCTAATTGGAGACTAAATACTTTATTATCAAAAGCTCTTGACTTATGCAAAGATTTTGATAGGTTCACAGTTAATCATATTTATAGGGAGGGAAATAAAAGAGTGGATGAGTTGGCCCACTTGGGAGTTGATGGCATCAATCTCCTATCTATGCCACCTTAAGGCAACCCCCTCCTTTGTTTTTGTGTCCAAAGTGGTTGTTAGCATGTTTCTCCTTTGATCCCCTTAGGTTTCTCTTGTCCTGACTCTATTTTAACCCCCTTATTTATTCCTCTTCCTGCCCCCTATATTTATGTATAGATACTTAGACAAACATTCAATTTAAATATGCCCATATATCTATTCTCCCAGACTTTAACTCAGGTAGTTAGGCTCAATCCATGGTCGGATATAATCATTAAAACACAAATCTCAATCATAGATTTTATTCCTCTCCTTCATACCCATTTAGTCTTCCATCCTTTAGCCTAAGGAGAGGCCCCTTGTCTAATATTTTTGTATATACTTTTCTAGGAACTTTCATTACCAGACCCTCGCCTTGATTCAGTCATCCATCCCCATATTCAGCCTCTCATCAGCACATATATATATATACACATATATGCAGGTTTTATCTCACATTCTTGCGGCCCAAGACCCTTTCATGAATTATCTGGGACAAATAAGCACTCTCAATGCATGTATCCTTCTTTCATCGAAATACTGTATTCGGTCACTATGGTTGTTCCCTCACCGATACTTATATGATATCCATTGGGTTTTTTTTGTCGAAGAAACCCCGAGCTTCAGAGACCTCCTTTATTTTTTCCACCGAAACACTTCTTCCATCAAAATCATCATGCCCTGTTGGTGAATGGATCTATTGTCTCACCGAAGCCTTTCTTTATCCTCCCTTATCATCTTCCACCGATAAAGTCGCATCAGTGAAACCATGTGTATCGGAGGCATGCCTTTTAGCTTCCTCAAAACCTATTTCCTCATTGATATCTTTTATCGATGTAGCTTCCTTTTGTCTGATCAACATTATTCTTTCGATGAGAACATTCCTTACGATGAGTCCTTTTTATGTTACACCAATGGTACTATCTCCTCCAAGACCTTTTCCCGTCGATGAAAACCATCTCCGCTTTCCTCGATATCTTTTGTTGATGGAATTACTGTCTTTTATGAGTCTTTTATGAAGTTCATCGGCACTTCCTTTCTTCGATGGCCCTTCTATATTGATGAGACATTGTTGGGTCTCATTGACATTATTTGAACTTGGATATCTTAATAGGATGCTATTACACCTGCTTGATGACTTGAGGGCCACCATGGTATTAATGAAAATGATGATTTCTTTTAACAATAGGGGGATTTTATAATTTAACTCTATAGATAATCCTTCTTTCATCGAAATACTATATTCGGTCACTATGGTTGTTTCCTCATCGATACCTGTCTAATATCCATTGGGTTTTTATGTTGAAGAAACCATGAGCTTCAGTGACCTCCTTTATTTTTTCCACTGAAACACTTCTTCCATCAAAATCATCATGCCATGTTCGTGAATGGATCTATTGTCTCACCGAAGCCTTTCTTTATCCTCCCTTATCATCTTCCACCGATAAATTTGCATCGGTGAAACCATGTGTATCGGAGGCATGCCTTTTAGCTTCCTCGAAACCTATTTCCTCATCGATATCTTTTATCGATGTAGCTTCCTTTTGTCTAATCAACATTTTTCTTTCGATGAGAACATTCCTTTTGGTGAGTCCTTTTTATGTTACACCGATGGTACTATCTCCTCGAAGGCCTTTTCTCGTCGATGAAAACCATCTCCGCTTTCCTCGATATCTTTTGTTGATGGAATTACTGTCTTCGATGAGTCTTTTCTGAAGTTCATCGGCACTTCCTTTCTTTGATGGCCCTTCTATATCGATATTATTTGAACCTGGATATCTTATTAGATTGCTATTACACCCACTTGATGACTTGTGGAATACCATGGTATTAATGAAAATGATGATTTCTTTTAAATAATAGGGGGCTTTTATTATTTAACTCCATAGATAACTTTCATCGAAATATTGTATTCAGTCACTATGGTTGTTTCCTCACCGATACCTATCTGATATCCATTGGGTTTTTATGTCAAAGAAATAGCGGGCTTCGGTGACCTCCTTTATTTTTCCACTGAAACACTTCTTCCATCGAAATCATCATGCCCTGTCGGTGATTGGATCTATTGTCTCATCGAAGCCTTTCTTTATCCTCCCTTATCATCTTCCACTGATAAAGTCGCATCGATGAATCCATGCGTATCGGAGGCATGCCTTTTAGCTTCCTCGAAACCTATTTCCTCATTGATATATTTTATCGATGTAGCTTCCTTTTGTCTGATCAACATTATTCTTTCGATGAGAACATTCCTTTTGGTGAGTCATTTTTATATTACACCGATGGTATTATCTCCTCGAAGACCTTTTCCCATCGATAAAAACCATCTCTGCTATCCTCGATATCTTTTGTTGATGGAATTACTATCTTCGATGAGTCTTTTTTGAAGTTCATCGGTGCTTCCTTTCTTCGATGGCCCTTCTATATCGATGAGACATCATTGGGTCTCATCGACATTATTTGAACCCAGATATCTTAATAGGTTGCTATTACACCCACTTGATGACTTGTGGGCCACCATGGTATTAATGAAAATGATGATTTCTTTTAACAATAGGGAGCTTTTATAATTTAACTCCATAAATAATCCTTCTTTCATAAAAATACTATATTCGATCACTATGACTATTTCCTTACCGATACCTATCTAATATCCATTGGGTTTTTATGTCAAAGAAACCTCGGGCTTCAGTGACCTCCTTTATTTTTTCCCTCGAAACACTTCTTCCATCGAAATCATCATGCCCTGTCGGTGAATGGATCTATTGTCTCACCGAAGCCTTTCTTTATCCTCCCTTATCATCTTCCACCGATAAAGTCGCATCGGTGAAAACATGTGTATCGGAGGCATGCCTTTTAGCTTCCTCAAAACCTATTTCCTCATCAATATCTTTTATCAATGTAGCTTCCTTTTGTATGATCGACATTATTCTTTTGATGAGAACTTTCCTTTTGGTGAGTCCTTTTTATGTTAAACCGAAGGTATTATCTCCTCGAAGACCTTTTCCTATCGATGAAAACCATCTCCACTTTCCTCGATATCTTTTGTCGATGGAATTACTGTCTTCGATGAGTCTTTTCTGAAGTTCATCGCCGCTCTGCTAGGATAAGCTTTAAGACTAGAAGGAGGCAATACCTTACATTAATGAGCATAGGTATATAAATGTGCTGGCATATCTCACTCCCGGATATATGTGATCATGGATATATAGGTATTATTATTTATGTAGATATTGCCTTCTTTTAGGACTAACACTTACCTAGCTATCCTCATCTCTATTTTACCTTTTCGGTCCCCTATATTCTTGATGCTTTGTCTCTTAAGAAGCTTTCAAGCTTTAATGTCTCTAGGTTGCTTTAACTTAGCTTCGTAATCTTGTTAAGTTGTGTATATGCTTTGCATCATCCTCTTCCATGTGTATGATCAGCCCCAGCCACCTTCAGGCTTTCTAGGCCTTCCATGGTCGCAATATATATATATATATATATATATATATATATATATATATATATATTTGTGTGTGTGTATATATATAGGTATATATATATATACACATACATATACACACACACATATATATGTGTGTGTGTGTATATATATATAGATATATATATATATACACATACATATATATATATATACACATACATATATTTATTTATATATATATATATATATATATTTATATTTATATTTATATTTATATTTATATTTATATTTATATTTATATTTATATTTATATTTATATTTATTATCATTCACATTATATATTAGGATTTTGTTCAGACTCACATCTATATTATCATATTCATATATAGTTTCCTATTTTCCTGCCTGTTCTCTCAGTTTTAAGTTAAATCAGTCTCAGATACATATGTCAATCTTCCTCTTTCTTCCCAGTAATCCCCAGCATCATATTATTAGATTAAGGGTCGACCTAATAAAAAAATTTCTCACTTAAAGCTTTCCCATGACACTCAATTAGGGCCTGGAAGGCTCTCGAACCATATTCTTTAAGATGGTAGCTCCCTGAGATCTCTTTGCAGGAATACTTATGGAATTTGCCTCATTAATATTTATTAATTTTATGCTCTTCGATGGGTAATCACTCTCGCATTATGTTTCTAGAGTTTTTTTTAGACTAATATTTTGAGTTGTGTATCCTAACAGGGTGACCATCTAGGTAGGTATGATATATTGTATAAGTTGACCTGTTTGGTTTTCCTTTTCCTAACATTCTGGTGAGAGATTTTCTCAAGATTTTGTGCAGCATGAGGAGCAGAGCACGCTTAAAACTATGTTTCGGGAATAGCAAGAACTGTCACCCACAAATGGCAGCATCACCCCAAGAAATGGGCAATCTGTTGCTCAACTTTACACAGAGGATTTATACATACAATAGTCATTATTTTGGACAAGTTCCCTTTGTGATCTTGTATCTCCATTTTGTATCGCATTCTTAATTTTTTCTGATCCTTCAGGGATCTAGGCTAGACTAGAGGTTTTCTTCCCTCCATTCTTTCCTACCGGTGCCCACACCGAATGGAGGTGTAAATGGAAATCTATCTATTTTTTAAATTACTAAAATTCTTTGGCCCCGGCCTTTTATCGATCAAAAAAAAAAATTTCAAAAGAGGGTTAATGATTAGATGATTAGAGATAGAAATTAAAAAAGAATTTATTTAAATAATAAAGATTATTTAAATTGAGGATTAAAATCATAATTAATTAAATAATAAATATTTAATTAATTTTTAAAATGGTTTAAATGATTAAATGAAGATAGAATTGAAATAGCATAATTAGTAAGATGATGAGGAAATATGAAACTTAGAAGAATAAGATTAATTAACTTAATTAAATAATTTAAAAATTATTTAATCAATTAGATGAATAATTAGTACATGATCAATGAGACATTTTTAGGTGTCTACATTTGCCCCCTCTTTGAGACAAAGTCGGAATGATGTTGTTTCAAAGAAAACGAAAAAATTATGCCCCAATATGCCTTGGTAACACTGTATAGTATAAATATGCCCCCTTAGAAAAGGTGGTCGAAAAATTCAGAAATTGAGACCATATTTTCAATATCAGTATAATGAGAAATCGTGTGAAGTTTCATGCAATTTCAAAATCGTTTGAGTAGCCTACAAGTTGTTTGAAGTTGATGGGGACCACGAGCGTCGGAGTGGGAAAAACCCTAATTTTGAGCTATAAATAGAGAGTTTAGCTTTTCATTTGCTCATTTGCATTGTTTTGAGTTCTTGGAGATCCTTGCGAGTCTTTTGCTTTCATGTGAGCATTTTATCATCATGGTTGGCTATAGGGCATGAGTGCACTTGTCTGATCAAGTACGCTCTTATCAGAGACCTTCGGGGACTAGCGGCATGGTATGTTTCCAAATTTTTGCTCAATTGTTTTCTAGTTTTTTGCAATTTTTTTAAAAAGTTTCCAGAGATCTAGGTTTTATTCATTACACATACACCTATCGGTTTTCACGCATTAGTATTAAGTGTCACGCAAATGCTTTAAATGTACCGTAAAAGCTTAAGTGTCAAGCATAAGTGCTTAGTGTTACGCATTCCTCTATATGTTTACGCATTAGTGTTAAATGCTACGCATTCGTTGCAATTGTTACGCATAAGCTTTAATTGTATCAAAATAGTGTTAAATGCTAGGCATAAGTATTAAACTTTATGCATTCGTTGTTAATTAAAGATTTTTTTTGTCATACGTTTGATCAAATTTTTATCACGGCATCCGATATTTGACATTTTCAATGTTTTCTCTATGCAAGAGAATATTGGAGTGTTATACTGCCAATAGAGTAGACCCAATGGACTTGATCTTCATGTTGATTTACTTGATGAGGAGATTGCACATGTCTGACATCTGGGATTATATCATGTTTTACATTTGCCAAAGGTTACGGCCAACAGGGCCTTGATTACAGCATTAGTAGAGCGGTGGCATTTTGATACATGTACCTTTCATCTTCCTATTGGTGAGGAATCCATTGCCTTAGAGGATGTTTGGCGTATACTGCATATTACCATCCATGATGTGAGAGTTGTATATGATCATGATGATGGCGTCACTAGACTGTGTGCCCTTTTTGAGTGTGAGGAGTAGGATTTATAGATCAGTGGTCATTATGATATCCCTTGGGCTTGATTAGACTATGATGATCTTACTATAGTATTGTGCAGTATCATAGGTGGTTTATTGATTCCTGACAGGCAAGATCATGTCTTTCCAGTTGGATGGGGCAGAGTACTCCATGATATGATTGTTCATCATCGATTTTATGCTTGGAGTCCTTGTATATTAGCCATGGTTTATTATCAGATGCTTAACATTGTATACTTGGGATACCGATCGATTAGCTGCAGTGTGACATTGCTCTAGACTTGGGCATGGGAGCACATTTCTATCTCAAGGCCAGTTATTCATGTTGACTTGTAGCTTGATGAGCCCTATGCATATAGATATAAACCTTGTATTAGACACGAGGGTTCGGGTAACACCTTGTACTGGCGACATCAACCTGATATCTTGCAGCATTTTATTTGGAGACCATATTTAGATTGCCTCGGTTGGGCAGATGATGCATAACACTTTCCTTTCTATAGACAATAGAGATATCTTATTGGGAGGACCATTGAGACTCGGAGGATTATTGAGATGTCTCTTCCAGGATGAGTACTCATACAGTTTGGGGAGGTACAGGTGACACCTATTGTTACAGTGTACTTTTCTTGTGTTTCTTGTGAGGTTTCTGATTGGGGTGTGTGCATATAGCCACATGTGGTTGCTATCGAGTTTGATGCTCTTCAAGCATTACAATAGGGTTGGAATGCAGGTGCAATAGATCCAGAGATGACTCTTGAGTATGATGCATGGTGGGCCAGACATAGGCCTATTCCATTGACTAATCCAACTGTTTTGATCACAGCACAGTAGATATGACATCCTAGACAGCATCTAAGGATCAACATGGGGGAGAGGAGGGTGGAGGAGGGTGGAGGAGGAGATGAGGGAGGAGGAGGAGATAAGAGAGGAGAGGAGGACATAGACATTGGTGGAGACACCAAGTCTATGAGCAGCAAGGATGACAATGATTCTTCAGAGTCATCGAGCAGTGAGGATGGGGATGATGATGATATGTCAAACCTAGAGGATGTGTCTGTTGCTGAGGGGGGAAGAGGACAGGGTGGTGATGGAGATGATGATGATGATCCACAGATTCACAGAGCATGGATTCAGAGTCTAGGCAACAAGGTTGCCAGACTTGGGCAACAACGAGATGTTGAGTGGAAGGCATTTCGCAGAGGCTATGGTGCATTAGAGACTGAGATAAATTGTCTTTAGAGGGACAGAGATGAGGCAATTAGGTGGTCATAGATGATTCAGGCTACTATGATCGTCATTTCACTCCAGGTACCGATGCACATAGATAGTCTGACAGACTCTATTATGTTGCACAGGAGGCTTTTTATTATTGATAGCTCTACCATGATGATGTACCTGAGGGACAGAGAGATCCTAGCTTTAGTGAGGTTAGAGGTCATTCTGGTTCTAGTAGGACTTCTACACAAAGACCCAGTAGTGGTGGTGTTATGGGTCCACCTCGACATCCTGGGGAAGGATCTAGTGAGCAGGATCCACCTATTGATAGAGGCAGTGTTGGTTAACACATTGAGATCATGTTATCTGAGCCTTTGGGCTTGTTTTATGATTATTGTATTTGGACACATTACCATTTTTTAGTTATATATATGATATGTAGTTTTTGTCAGTGATCTATTATGCCTTGTTTCCATGTATGTTGTATGATGCTATGAGTTATGCAATGCATGTTTATATGATTTATAAGTGATTATTTATGAATGCAATGGTCTCTACATGATTTATGATGTAATGATTAATGAATGGTTTAATGCTTTCTATATGAAAAACATGATGTTTATGAATGCAATGGTTATTAAATGCAATTTAAAACTATATGGATGCAATTTTGTTTTTGTATGATAATACCAGAATATTCTTTTAACTCAGATGTACCTTGAAGAAATGTTAGTAAGATGAAAAAAAGAAGAGATTGATGAAAGAATAGTGTTAGATGACAAAAAATTATTTAGAAAGAGATTATGAGAAAAGAATCAACAAACTATCAATAAATAGATGAGATGAGAATGAGAATGATTGATTCACGAACCTATGTCATTATTTATTGCGCAATATATATTCATCACTGGGCCTTATTATTGAACAATGGAGCTTAGCACATCAGGTTATAAGGAACCAAGATGTAAAGACATCTCATTGAAGAAACAAACACGTAGCAGACAAGGAGTGAACCCCTCCATTCTAGGAAATACACTAGGGGTCAAGGTATGTGTAGCATTCACTAGTTGAATGCTCCTATCATAGACACCCACTAGAGAAATTTCCCTAGAACTTCATCAGTTCACACCACAAACAGAAAACAAAGAAAAAGATAATGCCCGTCATGGCTCCTCTAGTCACTTGTGGACATCCTTGAGTAGCATAGGAACATATTTTGTCGCCAAATGATAAATGATAAAGACTGACCCAAACAAAAATTAGAAGCTATACTGACCTTTTGCCTTCATTCTCAGTTGCTTGATGTGATAGTTGATAATGTCGGATCTCCTAAAGTTGCGGACCCCGTTTAAGACTGACCTATCTGATTTCGAGTGTATCATCTTCTGTTTAAGACAAAATAATGATCACTTGATATGGATATGATACGATTGATAAGACAGTTTGATCAATTGATTGCAGATGTTTGACTAGATAGTTGTATCCTTTGTTAACTTCGTACAAAGTGTTTGTTGGATATCTGCTAGGGTATTTGTTTCTTGCAAGACATTTTATTGCAAGTTTTTTGATTGATTGATTGATTTTTTATTGTTTTTGGATTTTGTAGATTGATATTTGAATGTTTTTGGTTGATTTTTTCAGGACATTATATGGATGTTTTTGATTGAGTTTTTTAAGACATTACATGGATGTTTTTGGATTTTTTTTGTTTTCTCGATTTGTTTAGATTTTTATGTTTTCCTAATGTTTTTGGATTTTGTGGATTATATATTAATGTTTTTGATTGATTTTTTGAGGATCGTATTTGGTTTTTATGGTTTTTTTGGGACTTTATATGATTTTTAGGATTTTTTCAGTTATGCCCCCAGTGTGCAGACCTGTATGACATAATGATCTATAGACTATATGTGGAGACAATGAATTTTTGACATGACCTATTTTAATGCAATATGCATGATGAAGATGCATTTCCTATTCAAGCAAGGATGACTATGTTTGTTTAGCATTTCGTAATACAACAATTGAATTGGAGATACAAAACATTTCATAGATAAACATTCAATCGATCCTTAAATTCCCTTGGAACATTCAAATTAACACACTTAGTGACTAGTATTTACAAATGGAGATGCGGAAAACTTCCCCATTGGTTCTTGAAACTTTGATCTTCTTTTGCCCTTTTGTGTGCAAATGAGTTAATTCTCGCTCTTGTGATCATTAAAGATCCTTAGCATCCTATATGACTAGCTACATGGATTATTCTAACTTCAAAATCATCCCAAATAGAGCCTCGCTTCTAGCAAGATTTTAGAGCTTCGATGAGGTTATAGATTGTAATTTCTCAAATATTGCTCTATTGCTAATAGGTGTGCATAGCCTTGTTGGAGTTACTCGCATGTTCCCATAGTCAACCTTTTTGTCGTACTTTGTATGTGTGATATTTCAGTTATATATCATTGCTCTTTTGCCTTGAGATGAATATTTGGCATAGCACTTTTTATATGTAATTTTTACTTTATTTCCTTGCCTTTATTTGAAGTAATGAAACCTACTTGGGTGTGACAATTACAGTGGCGCTGAAGTAGAATTTTAGACTTTTCACTAGTCATATGATCAACTAGGTGTCTAGAATGAATTAGAGATTTTGTTAATGTGTTTGATATATAGCATTTGATAGATTTTGGGTTAACAAGTCTCAAATAGTGAAATCACTACCCAATCATAAGTAAAGAATCATCACAGGGTAATGTTGAAAATGAACAACCTTAGGACCTCAAAGACTTCATGTCTGAATATCTAAGAAAGGAGATGACCCTTGTTTCTCTTGAACGCAAATGGATGATAAACTTGGACAGTTGCCTTATTTTATTGATGTTGGTGTATGTAAATGCAGAACTTATGTTATGAAAATTGTGAATATGATGTTCTTGGAAAGAAACTATATGTGATGCAATGCTTTGAACAAAATGATGATGCAATGCGGAAAGAAAAATCTAAGCTAACCCAGCCTTTAGATATAATATCATTTAAGGTGTATGTTGTTCATAGGATCAAGGAGTGGATCTCCCTCCATGGTAGCCAAATTGTATGCTCCATTTCCGATAACCCTTGTTATGATAAAAGGACCTAGCTAGTTAGGTTCAAACTTCCCTGGCTTTTCTCGTTCCGCTAGGTTCCTTTGGTTCTCCTTGAGAACTATATCTCCCACTTCAAAATTCCTCGGACATACTCATTTATTATAACTCCTTCTCAATCTGTTCTGGTAACCTTGTAAATTATTGAAAGCATTTTGTCTCTTTATATTGAGCGTTTCCAGCTCTTGTAATCTTTCAACCCGATAGTCTTCCTCTGATATGATGTTCTTTAAGGAGACTCTTAAAGATGGTAGTTCTATTTCAATAGGTAGTATTTCTTATGTACCATAGACCAAGGAATATGGTGTTGCTCCTGTAGGGGTACGTATTCTTGTTCTATAAGCTTAAAGAGCGGGATTTAACTAGAGATGCCAGTCTCATCCTGCATCAATGACAACTTTATTTAGGATCTTCAATATTGTCTTGTTTGTTGCCTTTGCTTGTCCATTACTTTGCGGATAATATGGTGTTGCAAATCTCTGTTGTATTTGAAATTTTTCACACAATTCTCTCATTTCTTTATTTTTGAATGGACATCCATTATCTGTCACTATGCACATTGGAATCTCGTATCGGCAGATAATGTAATTAAGCATGAAATTTTCTATTTGCTTACCAGTGGTGTATGTAAGGGGAATTACCTCGACCCATTTAGTAAAATACTTAATAGCTATTAAGATGAATTTGTGCCCATTGGAAGAAGTAGGATTGACTTTACCAACTAGATCTAACCCCCATTGTGAAAATGGCCATGGTGATGTAATAGGTTGAAGATCTTGTGCTAGTGCATGAATAAGGTCTCCATCCTTTTGACATTGTTTACATTTTTGTACATACTTATTGGCATCCTTTTCCATGGTTTGACATTGGAGAAGGGATCCATTAAAGCCCTTTCTATACAATGTGTCAACAATAATAGTGTGTCTAGACGCTTGTCGAATAAGAGTTTTCTTTTGATTTCTAGACAAATCCAGAGACATGTGCTGAGTATGTAAGTATGTGTATATCTCATTATACCATGGAGATTCCGACCCCACAATTATACGTACATATTCTAATGAGGGAATCTCATATGCTAGTATCATAAATTTTTCTACAATAAACTCAAACTAAGTTTCATTATTAGGCAAATTTAGTAGAGATCCTATTGTAGCCATGGCGTCAGCTGCCTTGTTTTGTATCTTTGGAATCCGTTCAAAAGTGATATTACTGAATTGTTCTTTGTAATCCTCTACCATTTGTTTATAAGGTAGCATTTTATCATCTTTTGTGTTATAGTAATCATTGACTTGATTTACAATCAGTTGTGAGTCACCGTAGACTTGTAATTATTTTATCCTCCACTGCACATCGATACGAAGTCCTATGATGAGAGCTTCATATTCAGCTATATTGTTCGTATAGGGAAAATTTACTCATAATGACTTAGGGATAGAATCACCTTGGGAGGTGATGAAAATAATCCCAGCTCTGAATCCATGATTTGTATAGGACCCATCAAAGTATAATTTCCACATGGTAGATGTTGTCACTGTAAACACAAATTCATCAAGAAAATCTATTAGTAGCGGGTGATTGTTTTGCAAGGGAGCCTCTACTAACTGTTGTGCTATAATTTTCCCTTTGATTTCCTTTCTATCCACATACTCTCTATCAAACTCACTTAAAATCATGACCCACTTATCCAATCTTCCATTCAATGTTGCTCTTCTTAACAAATATTTGAGTGGATCAAAATGTGCAATGAGTTGTAGTTTGTGACTCAACATATAATGTCTAAGTTTTTGAGATGTGAAAAATCACTGCTAGACATGCTCATTCTATAGGAATGTAATTAAGCTCATATCCAATTAGGGTTCTACTTATATAGTAGATTGCTCTTTCCTTTCCTTGATCATCATGTTGTGCCAACAAGGCTCCTAAAGATGAGTTTGTTGTTGATATATATAGTAATAGGGGCTTTCCTTGAGTAGGTGGAACTAATACTGGAGTATTATGAAGATAATCTTTTAAAGCTTGAAAAGATTCTTGGCACTGTTATGTCCATTTGAAGGTAACTCCTTTTCTGAGTAAATACTGGAATGGATGACATGTATCTGCTAGTTGTGCTATGAACCTTCTTATGGACTGTAGTCTTCCTTGTAACCCTCTTAACTGCTTAAGTGTTGATGGAGGTTGCATATCCATGATTGCTTTGACCTTTGCAGGATCTACTTCAATTCCTCTATTAGACACAATAAATCCCAAAACTTTGCCTGTTGTTACACCAAACATGCACTTTTTGGGGTTTAACCTAACATTGTACTGCTCTAATCGATCAAATATCTTTGCAAGGACTTCAAGGTGACCTTCTCTTGTTTGTGATTTAGCCAGTAGATCGTCCACATAGTCTTCCATGATACTGTGGATCATGTCATGAAATAGTATCATTGTAGCTCTTTGATATATTGCTCCTGCATTATTAAGACCAAACGGCATGACGTTCCAAAAGTATGTTCCCCATGGACAAGTAAATGTCATTTTTTGTTGATCTTCTACTGCAATCCTGATCTGGTTATATCCTGAGAAATCATCCATTAATGAAAGCATTTTGTTCCCAACAGTTAAGTCAACTATCATGTCTATGTTGGGTAATGTGAAATCATCCTTAGGACATGCTTTGTTTAGATCTCAGAAGTCGGTGCAGATTCATATGCCGCCAGTAGACTAAGTCATAGGTACCAAATTGGATATCCATTCTACATAATCAATAGGTCAAATGAAGCCCACATCCAATAGCTTTTGCAGTTCTATTTTGACCAGTAATGCAATATGTGGATGCATCTTTCTTAGCTTTTGTTTGTACGGTTTAATTCCTGGTAGCAATGGTAAATGATGTAACACCAATTTGGATATAAGCCTGGTATATCCACATAAGACCAAGCAAAATTGATAGGACATTGTTTGAAAAACTGTATGAATTTGTCCTTTTCTTCCTAGTTTAATGATTTTGCTAAGTGGATATTATGTACAACTTCTCCTTCTGCTATATTGACTTCTTCAGTTTCTTCCATGGGAAATGTTGAATTCTCTTTTTCAATAGGTAAATTGTCTAATCCACTCTTTCCATTGTGATTGCCTTGATCCATATCTTATGTCACAGAGGCACTTGGTTCTCCAAAGTATGTTATTCTATCTAGGTCTATAGCAAATCTTGCTTTGTGATCACCTTGTAGAAACCCTTCTGTGACACCAAGGAATTTTGCAATAGCTTCATCATTCTCAAACCAATCTAGAGTTGGTTTTCCTTCTCATCCCCAATCAATCAATTGTGAATGTACAAGGGGTAATTCATTACTCCCTTCTATTGTAACAGATTCTGATAACATGCATACCTTGTTATTTGAGTGACCTGGTATATTTTCATCATCTATAGGCAATTTGTGACCCTCTATCATGTCTATTGCTTGTGGGCTAGAATCATGATCTGATAGGAATTCTTATTCATGAGAATCTATCTCACTTTGTATGCATGTTTTGGCTTCTGAGGTTGTATTACTTATCTCCTCTTGTTCTTGCACCTGAATTTGTTGTAGATTCGCAGGCCTCCTTTGTGTGGGGTCACCCTTCTTAAACCTGGTATAAGTCATTGTAGTCTTTCTTCATCTGATTCATTGGGTGGAGCTTGATTTGTTTCCCTTCACAAAAGTATTGACAACAACCAAGGATTAGGCTCATTTACTAGTTCTAAGCCTATGTCTGTTACCATATTTGCTCGTGTGAATGTGTCGGATACTATATTGTTGGGTGACTTTGTACTAGGTTCTTATAGAAGTTGTCTCATATCTTCACCATCTAATTCTGTACTAGGAGATGTTGGTGTTTTCTTGCTCATCTAAGATGAAGAAGGAAATTCTCATGTTGACAACTGACTTTGAGATATGTATTTTGACGGTAGCCTTGGTTTGTTCAATATATCCAATGTGCATTGTCTTGCTTCTATTATATTTGGTACATGTTTATATCCTAACCCTTGATTCTTTGGATTTTTGTTTGGTACAATGAGTTCTAATCTTCCTTTCTTTTGCAATCCCAAGCCTGTGGTACCATCATACCCATGTTTTTGTAGCATCTTGAATTTGTTGCCATATTGATCTAAAGGTAACCTAGGTATTGTCATGTCATCTTCTTCTCTATATATCCAGTGATTAATATCTTCATTCAGAGATTCTTCTTGTAAATCTCCCCACCTAATGAAAGAGAATGAATCTGAGTATTTGACTATTTCTTTTCCTTTGTCTTGTTTCATTACTATGCTTTGAGGCTTCCCAAAAGACCATGGAGAAAGAGATAATCGTTTTCCATTTGAGCTACTTGAAATAGAGTATTCCCCACAACCAACATCCTTAATCTGCAAAGAAGATGTTGTAGGCGCATTCTTCTATATTTATGTGATTGTTAATGACTCCATTTGTGTAGTGAGGGGTGTTGCTTGATTAATATTAACCTGGTTATCTACACTTGCTTTTAAGTGATTACAATGTTGGAATGGATTTCGATCACCCTTTATGGTGATTTCAATGCTATTGTATGGGAATTAAACACATTGATGAAATGTCGATGGTACAGCTTGCATGGTATGAATCCATGGATGGCCCAATAACATGTTGTACCCTTGTTCTCTATCCAACACTTGGAAAGTAACCTCTGTTGTTATAGGTCCTATTTGCATTGGTAGCGTAACTACACCTCTTGAAGGACGCTCTTCATCATCATATGCTTTGATGTTTATTCTTTTTGAAGGTTCAATATGAAGCTTAGAATATCCCAATGCCTTAACTAGCTTTAATGTACAGATGTTGAGACCATCTCCCCCATCTATAAGTACTCTTATGATTCTTCATTTATGTATGTAAGCTTCTAGATGTAGCGGGTCATTACAGAGAAGTATATCACTGGGAATATCTTGTTTCCTATGAACGTAATACGAGTACCCTATGCCAAATTTCCCACATGGATTGGAAGGCATTTTCATCTATATTTTTGTCAACTATTGAATCTTGAAGTGCTTTGTCCAAGATAGCTTTATGAGTTGGTGATATACGCAATAGTTCAAAGAGTGATATCTATGTCAGGGTTTTCTTGAGTTGGCCATCATTATAGGTCCCTACTGCTGGTGGTGAGTTTGATGGTACTCCTTGTAAAGTTACTTTAGATCTGTGAGTAACTACTACACAGTCTCTGTCTCTAGGAGTTATCGTGATTGTAGCCACTGTATCATCTCTTATGAGGGAATTGTCTATAACATACGTTGTGTTATCAAGGTTTATTTCATATCCCTTCCTATAGTCATCATGTGCAAGTCTCATATCCATGATATGTGCTATAAGTTCATCTTCAAACCATCCCGAATGAAATGATTCTTCACGCCCCTAGTCCATAAGACAGAGATTCTTGTCTTCATCATATTTCAGTGCTTCTGACAGCATGCAAATTTGGTTATCATAGTTGTAAGTCTCTTGACATTTCTCATCATTATCAAGTGCTTCTTGTGAATCATCATTTACTACATCTCCTGAGCTAATGGCATGAATAGTATAGTCATATGAGACTTTTGTGTAGTTATTTGTATTATCTTGTGTTCCTAATGTAGATGTCTTCCCTTTGTCATGTTTGACAAATAGATCCTTAAAGATGGTATGATTCATGTTTGCTGAAGTTTTTTTGGTGTCAATCATGATGTCACCTTGATCGATAATATCTTGGATTAAGTTTTTCAATTTATAGCAACTTGCAGTTTTGTGACCTTTAGTATGATGATATTCACAGAAGTCGCTATCATTCCACCATGTAGGTTTGAAAGGACCTAGTTCATAAACTCTTACTTGTCGCAAAGTGATCATGTTTGTCTGTATCAACTTTTTTAACGTTGATTCAATAGGTTCCCCTAGAGGTGTGTAATTCCTTTTTGGAGCATTTACCCTTGGAAATTGTGTGTTCATAGTTTGCACAGCATTTACATTGGTTGATACAGTGTTATTCTCTTTGTGTGGACTAAATGATTGACTTGGGCCTTATAAAGACAAGACCAGTTGAGTTTTGTTCACTGTACGGGCATCTACAACACCATTGTTGATCACATTTTTGTTTTTCGACCAAAATTTAGATTTATCATTGTTGTTGTTATTGCCATATTTTATGAGACCTTGTTCTACTAGTCCTTTCTCACACTTTAGGGATTTTTCAGTGATTTGTTCAAATGTGGTCAAACATTTCATTTGTATCGGGTACTTGATTTTAGGGATAAAGTTTTATGTGAACATGTCAACTTGCTCTATTTCCAGAATAATAGTCTTGCATCTCCTATAGAAAGATCTCCATCGTTGTATGAAGGACGCGAATGTTTCATTCTCATATTATTTCATGGCACATAAGTCCATCAAAGTGACTGGGGTTTCAATCTTATGGGAGAAGTTAGCAATGAAATGTTCACCTAATTCACCCCATGATGTGATAGTTGGTGGTAAATGTGAAAACCACTCTAAGGCTAAGCCTCCCAAACTTTTAGGGAACAGTCTCATTAGATAAATTTCTTCAATTGCAACCTCTATGCATGTCGTAAAAAATGCTCTGATGTGATCTCTAGGATCACCTTTCCCTCTATATCTATCAAATTTTGGTGTTTCAAAATATGGTGGGAAAGGCGGCATGTATAATGTGTGATCAAAAGGATAAGGATGTAAGTGTTGCATTGTGTAGCTCTTTTTTATTGTTACCGGTTTGCATAGTTGTCATCTATTGTTGTAGATTTTGTACTTGTTGGGACAAAATATTTGTTTGAGTCAGAGGTACACTTTGCGCATGTATATTTCCCACAAAAGGATTCATGGTAGTATAACTAGGAGATTGTTGAAAGGTACCATAATTATAATTCTGTGTGTTATGAGTTCCACTAGGTACTGTGAAATAAGCGATATGTGAAGCCATGTTTGACTAGGTTGTACTCATTTTTTTAGTGGAACCTAGGTTTGTATTCTGATGACTGTATGTAGATCCTAACCGGAGGTTGAGTCACACTTGTTGTATGAGGAACTTGTGTTTGAATAAGTGCTAAGACACTTGACATTATTGGTATAGCCTGTGTTGATGTGCTAACATTTATTGTTGAGGATGATGCACTTGATTGAGAATTCACATTTGAAATGACATTTGTTTGTATAGATGATGTTGGTGCATTCTAAGGAAAACTTGAGGTCATTGTTTGCATTTGTGTCATATATGGTATTTGACTACTATTTGGACCTAAAGTATTTCCTAGTGGTAAGATTGTTGTGATATCAAAATCTTCAGGTGGTTTGGCCCCATTTTATAGTAACAACGAGAGATATTTGTCCCTATCATTATGTATAAGTGTCTAAGATCGTAAGGA
This sequence comes from Cryptomeria japonica, assembly GCF_030272615.1. Taxonomy (NCBI): domain Eukaryota; kingdom Viridiplantae; phylum Streptophyta; class Pinopsida; order Cupressales; family Cupressaceae; genus Cryptomeria; species Cryptomeria japonica. The sequence continues at coordinate 296,361,728 of NC_081415.1, forward strand.
CATGTGGGTCATGTTGAGCTGATTCAATCTCTTTGTGTGTTAAATTTTGTTGTAGTTCATGTATTGTGGGCATTGCCTGAGGATTTTACTGTTGACTAGCTGATATGTCCATGTTCCAAGTTGGATTTACTAACAAGTCATTGTTTGGGTCAATTTTACATTTTGCCTTTTGTGACCTTGTGATGGGTATTTAAGACTTTTATATGAGGATGGTTTAGAACCTAATGCAAGACGACAATAATGCAAGACTCTAGACCTAAATATGGAATATGCAATTCTAGACCAGACTCTCTATTGAGGATTTTGACGTAAGACTTGTTGAGTATTTCGAGATTTTTGTAACGCAAGTTTTTCAAGCTCTTCTCTTAGAAGTTCTGCAGCAATTTCTCTATCAATTCTATGGGCAATTTTATACTCTTTATTTAGCTCGTACTCGACTCATATATAATGAGGTGCATTTCTCTTTAATTGCCAAGCCAAGTTACCTAAACCGTCAATGATTTCTCATTGACCGTCATTTGGCACTAGATTAGGTTGCTCGAAGAGGAGCAAACCATCACCTGGGAGACCCATTAAGATGTATGCTATGAATTTCTAGGATGATTGTGCAAATAATGATGGACTACGATAGACTTATATAAAATCTAATAAGGACAAAATTTAAGGGTGTATATGAGGATGATAATAAGGACGTAAATGAGGACTTATGGAAGTTCTAAGGACGTAAATGAGGATGATAATAAGGATGTAAATGAGGACTATAAGGACTATGAAAGTTCTAAGGACGATAATAAGGACCTAAATGAGGACTATGAGGACTATGCAAGTTCTAAGGAAGATAATAAGGATGTAAATGAGGACTATGAGGACTATGCAAGTTCTAAGGATGATAATAATGATGTAAATGAGGACTGTGAGAACTATGCAAGGACTAAGGATGATAATAAGGATGTAAATGAGGATTATGAGGACTATGCAAAGACTGCCTATGGTCACAAGTATGTAAAATTTTGAGTTTGTAGGACTGTCTGACATTTCAAGATGGACTCTATTTCCAGTAATTCTATGTGTAGTACAAGTTTGTTGTTTTCCAAATCTGAGAACAATTGTTTGAAGATAGGTATAGCTGACTGAACTGTGTTTTGACAAACTCTAAGAATTTAGAGATATGTAAGATAGGGCCTGGTCTGGTATAATGATACATATAAAAGAATAGAATACAATCTTAGGCTAGAAAGTGGACACCATTCAATGAGGCCCCTGTAGTAAAATACTAAAACAAGATGAACAGATAAAGTGTTTGGCAGCACTGGCTCCACTCCACGACACACACTTCTCGAGCATGTCAGTCTCTCTTACCCGAAAATCCGAAGATCTTGTCACCGAGGGATTTTTGTCTCATAATGCAAGGTACATGAGGGGTATCTATGGGGTACGATCTGCACTCCCGGAATCACTGAATGTAAGATTTGGGCTACTAAGTTGGTTATGTAGTCACATAAATCTATCCATTTTAATTAAATGAATATTTACTATTTATTTGATTAATAAATCCACTAGCCAATAGTTAATTAAATTAACATTTAAATAATTCATGTTCAATCATTCTCCTATTAATTAAATAAATTATTCAATTTATTTTAATTAATTCATTACACCAAATTCACAATCAATTAAATGAATAAATCTTATTTATTTAATTTAATCCATTTTTTTCTTTTAAATAAATAAATATAATATTTATTTAAATCATTAAATCCCCCCCCCACTTGCATTCTCCTACAAATGCAAGTTGCAACCACAAGTTGAAATAAATTAATTTTATTTTAATTTAAATCCTATTTTTCCTCACCCACCAAATCCACTTGCAATCCTAAATCCCCTTCTAGACCCTTCTAACCACTTTCTAATCATTCCTAATTAGCCTAATCCATCTCCTAAATATTGTCACATTCCTAAGCAACTTGGAGTCACTTCTCAAAGACTCCCAAGTCTTTGAAAAGCATTTAATGTTTTATGTGTTCAACAAGCTAACCCCTAAAGTCTTCCAAACCACTAATGGCTCTTACATGACCATTAATGGCTCTTACATAAACATTTATGGTTAAATCCACTTTCTCCCATGGTTAGAGACTTTACCTCTAACTCAACCCTCATTTAACCCATGGGTCTCTTCAAGCATTTATTTCTTTGACCATGGTTATCCTCACTAACTCTTGCACAAGAGTTTATCCATTGGATAAAGACATTATTTATTGGATAATGGCTTTATTCTTTCAACTCAACATTAACCTTACTTCCCAAGTTAACCCTCAAGTCATGTCAAGCATTTAATGCTTATTCCTTCTCCTCTCAACCCATCTCTTGTTGACATTTGTCATCCTAGGATTGGGTTGAAAGCCCTCACATGGATCTTAAGCCCTTCAATCCTGACCCTTGTTGAGATTACTCAATCTCAACCCTCCATTGCTCCATTTTACCTATAAATAGAGCTCATTTCTTCATAATCTAGATCTTGAAAACTTGTATGCATCTGACTTGTAGTGAACTTTAGAGAGCATTTAGCATAATCATTTCACATTGTCATTTTGTGCTAAAATTAATCTTAGTTAATTACATAATATCTCATATTTAGTTTGTTTTACACTTTCATTTGCATAGTTTAAAGCATTTGCAATCTTAAACCTCCATAAGACATCCAGAATAGTGCAAAAAGCTACTGAGAGCTACACTCATTTGGGAACTTGGAGAGGAGAGGAATAAGGGAGGAGAAGCTACAAGCATAGTGGAAGGCATTTGGAGATGCCTTGTTGCATTTGTTTTCTTTGTTAAATGTTCCATTTTTCTTTTAGTGTCTCTCTTGATATGCTTGCTTAGGATAGTATTTGATCTTTGATTTTCTAACACTAACACTTGTCTCTTCTATTTTGTTGGTGTTTGTTATCCTAACCATTCCTTTTTATAGAGCATCATCTGGTGAACCCAACGTGAATCGAACACACAACCTTCTAATGTCATTTTTTCAAAAACTACTAACTTTTTGCATGTTTTAATTGACACATAGGTCATGCTTTAGCACTTTTGTTCATGCTCTAGAGCTTCAAAAGTTGGTACTTTAGCACTATTGTTCCTAATAATAGCACTATTGTCTCTCAACTGGCGCTATCATCTTTCTTTAAGCGCTATTGACCATTAAATAGCGTTATCGTTTCTTCTTTTAGCTCGTTGGTTGATAGAATTAATTCTGTCTAATAGAGTTCTTTTAGCATTTTTGTCTCTTTTTTAGTGCGTTTGCATTTCTTTGGGTGCTTTTGATTGTTATTTAGCGCTTTCGTGTTAAATAGCGCTTATGTTTTCACACAGAGTAGCGCTATTGTAACAGAGAGTTGTAAAAAAGGCTTTTTGTAACTAAGAAATCAGGATTTAGGCTTGTAGAAGTCCACCATAATCATTTTGGCTAACTGTTTATCTCTTTGTGCAGGTTTTTAAATTAGATTAGGAAGTAGATTTACTTTTTTTACTAACTTTTTCAAAGTTGGCTTAAAAATGAATTCACTTTTTATTTTAGTTTAAATAAACTTCACATTTCAATTTGGGCTCTTAAAAAGAATTACACATTTTTTTTGGGCTCATAAAAGGAATCTTATTTGTCAAAGGTAAAATGAACCACAAATTCAAAACCCAACAAATTTCTTTTTTGCAAGATAGGAGCAAAATATTTATTTTGGTGCTTAAAATCAACAACACAAATTTCATTTCTTGCATCAAACTTAAAAGAAATCACAATCCACACTTCATTTTGGGCAAAGTTTAAAAAGAACAAATTATTTTTCCTTCAAGTTCAAAAATGATTTTTTACTTCAAGCACAACGTGTTCTCAATTCAGTTGACCAGGATTTCAAATTCTTACACTACGAAACATTTTGCCTTTGAAGTTAAAAAGAACACCATGATTGTTGGAGAAACATCTCCAAATAGTTAGATCACATTGCATTGAAAATCAGTTAAAAAAAAAAAAAAAAAGAACAAGTTTTTTTGGTGATTGGCACACTTGTGCAAAGTTTATCGAGTGGTCCTACTTCTAACACACATTATCCTCTCCCTTGGCTTTCGTGGTCCTAGGTGCAAGAGAAAAGTGTTAGTAACACTCAAAAATTTATCTTTTTAAGAGAGGCCTTCCAAGAGACACATCACTCTTGGGAACGACCTCGTGTGGTAAATCCTTCGAGCCGCTATAGAAATAAAGTGTGAGCAAAAGCTGTAGCCTTGGGTATAGTTGTTCCTACAGTGTAACTTACCGAAAGGACATATGGGCCCCACCACAAGTTACAAGGCTCTTAAGTGAGTCACTGCAAAATGAACTTATGTCCAAAAACATCAAAAATTACTAGACACCTTTTTATATAGACACCCACTCATTCTATTGATTGAGAATATTTGTGATAAATTCAGTGCAAGAGCATAGATGGTTTTTCTCCCAAGATACTCACCATACATATTTCATTGAGTAGAAAAAAAAAAATTGAAAGGCTACTTGTAGCTTGATAAAAGTGGTGACTCCCCTATCATAGGGATCATCTATCTGTTATGCTCATGCAAGACTTAGTATATCACATCCTTACCTGCTATGGCAGGATTCATAAGCTATGTACTACCAAAGTTGAAGAAATATCAAGATGTGGGTTGAAATTATCGCAACTGGCCATTTGACCTTAGGGATAAAATGTGTTTGAAGTGTCTTTGTTTTGTGTCACACCAGTGATAAATTGAGCCGACTTCAGGCTTTTGGAAAAACATACAAAAAAACATTTGAAAAGGGGTCAAAAAGTTCAAAGATTGGGTTGATTTACACCCACACTTATTTGTGCCTTTTGAGGAAACATTATTGTGTTTGTGTGCTTGCTCTATTTTCTTGTGAAAGAAAATCAAAACCAATTCAAAAATAAGTATTCATCCAACACAAAATTTTCAAAATCAACATTTGACAAATATCAAAAACAAAGTGCAAACAAGATATCAAACTATATGACCATCCTTCACATTTTGAGAAAGAGGAATCTTCATCAACATATCAATTTGAAGAAAAGACCATTAAGCTCAAAGACTTTCATCAAAAGAAGGAGATTTTTCTATCTCAATAGACAAATTTTTGTCTCACATAGAGCCTTCTTGTGTCACATGCATCTATATCTTCAAGGGAAATCCAACGATTTTGATCAAGATTCTTTGAACCATAGAGCTTTTACTCAATATAGAGCTTTGAGTTATCATAAAAACAAGGGAGGCAAAATCAACCCTGCCTTCTTTCCAGACATCTGCATTACATATAACATAGCTCGGGAAGAACCACCAACCCCTGAAACAGAAGAGGAAGAATTTGTCCCATTTTTAACACAAAGTTATTATTGAAGTTAACATTCCATCCATTCTCACATCCATACATCATCAATCCATTCCAACTCTCGAAACATAAAGAGGTCTTGTCCTAAGTTCTTTTCAGATATTGCTTAAATCAAAACAACAGATCACTCTTTAGAGTGTCTCTACATCTAGGATAAACTCATCCTAAGAGGCATTTTTACACAGGTTAAAACTAGTCTATGAGTGCATCCTCTCATTACTAGGTAGCTTGGTCTCTAACACATCTCAGACCTTGCTATACCTTATCATCTCAAACATTGTCAACAAACACAACAAGCAATTCATAGAAGGACTTTGGTAACATCAACCTTTAGTGTTAGAGATCCGTATGCTAAACACTTCACCAAACATTTATCTCTCATTCCATCACCAACTCATAATCATTTTCACCAAACTTCAACAACAACTTTCAAAAATGGCTCAAACCAGATCAAGGACTAGACAACTAGAACTCGAAGAAGAAGAGGAGGAAAATCTCAATTAATTCCAAGAATCCCTAAGAGGAAATGCAAATGATGATAATCCTAGTACTCCCACTCCTGAAGCAATAGAAAGGGCACAACACAACCCCCTCTTCAATCGACTTTTTGATGAAATCCTCAAAAACAACGTTGATGCTCACTTTTTGAGACTTGCTCAAGAGGGAGCCAAACTACCCTCTGATTTTGATATTGCACAATTACGGCAAGCATTAGAACACCATAGTCATAATGAGGGTCGAAGAGGTTGAGATAACTTCAGATATGACCTTAATCAAGGAAATCCCCCACCTCCTCCTCCTCCTAATGACATTGACATGTTGAGGCAACAAGTCAAGAATCTAGCCCAACAACTCCACAATGGTGTGAAAACTACCTAGTTTTCACTTAATGATATTTGTCCCTATCCCTTTGATAGCAATCTACATATGCCACCTTTTCCACGAGGGTTTGAAACACCTAAGTTCAAAAAGTATTGGGGAAAAGGAGACTCTCGAGATCATGTTAGGGAATTTCACTCAGCTTTCCTAGAAGTGGCATATGAAGACACATTTCTAATGCACCTCTTTCCTCAGAGTTTGGGAGGGACAACCACACAATGGTTTTCCCAATAAACAGGTGGTATTAGGACATTCGAAGAACTAGTCTGGAAATTCATTGCACATTATTCACACAATATAGAATGCGATGTAACCATGGCAGATCTGTGTAACACCAAGCAAAAACCAGGGGAGCTATTTTCATCTTTCCTACAACGGTGGAGACAACTATCTAGTAGACGTTCTCTCCACCTACCTGAATGAGAGCTAGTGGAAATATTTATTTCCAACTTGAACAATGAAATGGAATTCCACCTAGACATGAAAGGCACAAAATCCTTTGCTAACATGATCACCCAAGGGTTAAAATGTGAACAGACCCTCATTAAAAAGTGGCTTATCAAGATATACAATGAACCAAAAGATGGCCCTCACCTGCGCTTTAACAGTGATAAACCCAACTTCTAGAATTCCACCTAGACATGAAAGGCACAGAATCCTTTGCTAACATGATCACCCAAGGGTTAAAATGTGAACAGACCCTCATTAAAAAGTGGCTTATCAAGATATACAATGAACCAAAAGATGGCCCTCACCTGCGCTTTAACAGTGATAAACCCAACTTCTGGAATAAAAACAAAAACATCATCAATGACGGGGTTGTGGATACAAGGACTATAAAGAGTGCACAACTTGTGGTCCGATTTGTGGGGGAAAATCCCCCTCCTAAGAACAACACAGTTGCTCCTCCGCAAAATCAAGGACGTAATGCACCGCAAGAGGAACCGAGACAACGACAGCAAAATTATAAACTAAAACGTACATACACTCCCTTAGGGGAACCTATTGAAATAATGTTACATCAATTGGTCTCTTCAAATTTGGTGACCTTACCAAAGACATCTAATTACGAACCTTAGGTCAAACCTCCATGGTGGAAGGATAATGAACATTGTGAATTCTATCAAGGGAAAGGGCATAAAACAAGTAACTGTCATAGATTGAAAGATCTTGTTCAGGATATTATTGACCGAGGAGAGATTGAAATTGAAGGACATGACCTAAAACATCAAATAATGATCATATCATGTTTAAGAATCTTCTTTCATCACAAGATCAAAGGGTTCCTTCCACTTCAGGATGAAACATAGATACCAATGATTATACATGAGCCACCTATAATTACACTGTGAATCACCTATATGATGCCAATGAACAAATTGCAACCATTACCATCAAGGATCCAAGCCCTACCTGCAATGTTGTTATGTAACATAGCAAGATTACCATTAAAGAGGCTCCACAAGGCACAGCCTCCATCCCAAAGTAGTATAACCTTGTGGAATAATTAGATAAGACGCCCACACTTATATCCATCTTAGAGCTTTTGCGCCTATCCCCATCTCATAAAACAATCTTGGATCAAGCTCTCCAAGAGGCGTCAGTCCCTGCCAATCTAAATACAGATCAATTTCAAGCTATGGATGGTAATCTGAGGTCATCACCATGTCTCACTTTCTCTAAAAGCGACAATACATCCTTCCAAGAAAGTCATAATGCCTCACTCCATATTGAAGGATTTATCAACCAAAACAGGATCAAGCAAGTCTTGATCGACAATGGAACAAGCCTAAATATATGTACATTACAATTGGTCACCATACTAGGATATGCAATTGAATCAGTGGACCCCCGCAAAAAGATAACCATAAAAGCCTATGATGATGCGAAGCATTCTTCAAAAGGAGTAGTTGTGTTACCAATCCGAGTGGGACCAATGGTGAAGCACATCATATGTCAAGTTCTGGACCTTCCTCTATCGTATAATTTTTTATTAGGAAGACCTTCAATACATGCCATGCAAGTCATTCCATCCACCTATCACCAGTGTATCAAGTTTCCTCATAACGATGTAGAAATTAAAATCTTGGGTGATGCAAATCCATTTGCATATTGTAACAATATCAACCATCAGCCAGAGATTACCATTCCCAACAACAAAGAAGTTATCCCATCCACATCATATGTAAGTCCAGCCTCTCTTTCTAGTTCCAACACCACTATACCAAAGCAAGAGAAGCTAAAGATGAAAATGGCAGAGGAAGGTCCTGGGAGTACAATTTAAGCCAACTCTTTTGTGTTGGGCAACTACCCACTTCCCCTAGAACTCATGGTAAGCCTCAAAGGTTACTTCAAACACCACTGGTCAAGCCAGCATGCACTTTGGCACCTTTTATCCTTGGAAAGAGTCGGGAAGGGGAGACCAGAGATGAGGACTTAGCAGAATGGATCAATAAAGACCCTATCACCATGCAAATCCCACAAGCTAAGCTTCCCACAAATCAATATGGCAAAGGCCTTACCATTATGAAAAGAATGGGCTATGATGGTTAGAGTGCTTTGGGACCTCACAAGAAAGGATGACATGAACCATTGCAGCCTGAATTAAAGCCTAAAGATAAAACTGGATTAGGCTTTCAAAAAGAGACTCTTCCTAAGCTCATATTCAAAGGGAAACCTAGCAAACCTCTATATTAGCCTAATACTTTAAAGAGGCCACCCTTGATTATATCAGCAGCACCAAGAACCGCATCAACTACCCTGATGAGGCTAAGAATCCCAGCAATACCATCCACAACACCAATCATCTCACCAATCAAACCAACAACTCCATCAACAGCAGCAACCACATCAACATCACCATTAGCAGTTGCAGAACCCCTAGCAGTATCAACAACACTGATAATTCCATCAGAAGTAGCAGATTCAACAATGTCAATACTCCCAATATCAGATTCATTGATCCCCATAATCCTCCTCGCAACACCAACCATTCCATCTCCAAAGGTACATTAGCCGATTACACCTGCAGTGTTTAACTCAAAGGATATCCTGGTTTGCTATAGTAATCAGATGTTGGACAGCGACTCAAAGACCGACTCGTATGAGTGGTAATTTGATTCCATACATCTCAATACTTAAGATGAGGAAGACGCATCACCACCTCCACCTCACAAAGAAATCCCTATTTACGAAGAAGCATAGATTAAAATCTCTTGGATTCCTGAATTGGAAACACCTTCCACAGACCCTACTTCACATCCTATGCCTGATTCTGATAGGGAGAGTACCATCAATGACCTTCACCACAATGTCTTAACCCTCACTGACACATCCCATGAACTTAACTTGATCAATGAGGTAATGCCCATTATCCATCCTGAACTCATCGAATGGAACCAACCTGATCCCCCATGCCTTGACCAATTCCAAAATGATGAGGTGATCGTTGACTTTTTGGAACTACGGGATAACATAGCAAGTGGGGATCACAAAGATGGATTTTCCATTGAACTTAATAGCAAGACCTACTTCGGGGCGGATGTCAAACCTTCCAGCTACAAAATATTACAATACAACATGGATCTTTCAGTGAAAACCACACTGTGGTACTGTTTGATCCCAAAAAAGTAAAAAGAAAGAGCATATCCAATGGTGAAAACCTCTCTAAGGTGCCTACAGATGAAAGGTTTGACATCCTCCCCTCTAGTGCAAATTAGGAACAATCAATGATCCTTATTGAGGAAACAAAAGAATTCAACATGGGGACCCCTAAAACTCCTCACCAAATACATCTGGCATCTCTTTTTAACTCCAGAGGAACAACCTAAGTTTGTAGAATTCTTCTAGAAGCGTCAGATCAACTTCGCATGGTCATATGTGATAACTCAATGAAGAATGAATAGTACCAAACTGGTACTGAGAGGGGGGGGTGAATCAGTACAGACAAAAACATATTCCTAAAACTGGTTTGTCAGCAAACACTATGCTTTGGCAAACAAACAGTAACACCGGTCTTAAACAGAGTACAACTGGCAAAACCAAGAATAACTGAGACAACCATAAACTGGTTGGCACTTATCTTTTCATACAATCTAATACTTCATTTCCATTTCACCCTAGTGCATGAACAGGTAATCTATCATCAAAAATATATAAACAGCTAGATCAACATGATTTACCTTCATACACAAATCACTTAAACCATCACATGACACACAGATTTTTCATGTGGAAACCCAACTAGGAAAAACCACAGTGGGTATGAATACCCACAAGCTATTTTTGAACTCTTTAGAAGTCCGCTCTGTTAGGAGCCTTGTCTGGTTAAAGACTGATACAATAGGTTTTGTTAGGAACCGATCTTGTTAGGGATCACCCAGTTAAGGGATGGCTAGAATAGCCGGTTAAGGGTTAAACCCTGTTAAAGGTTACCTTGTTAGAGGATTTCAAGAACTCAATGGTTTTGAGTCACCCTATTAAAGGATTTACAGCAAGCTGGTTAAAGCTACCCCATTAAGCGATTTCCCAACTATTGAAGTGGTTAGAGATAAACAGGTATTACAATGATCTGGTAATAGCACTCAATGCCAATGCAGATCCACTTTAGCTCCTCTTCACCTTCTACACTTACACTCTACAGGTATCACTTCTATCCTCTAGTCTGGTAAGAATCATGTATCTCTTCACTTGGATACACACACACAACTTTTGCCAACAACCTTAGAAAGAAACACAACATCGACCTTATAGGAAATAGATAGGTCGGTAGCATAAACCCTAAACCCTAAACCTGTTAGGTTAAGCAATTCAAATGGTTCAATCCTGACCATTGAGCACATTGCACTAAATGCAATAGTCTTGAACTGATCTCAAGACGTTCTCCATCATTTGTTTTCCACCGCTTTCATGGTGGCTGATAACCCATCATGCATTTTCACCATTTACAGACTTCGCACATTCTTGAGGTAGATAGGAACAATCTCTTCATGCATGATCCTTCACACACACAAGGCTGATGTGGCAACATAATCTATTCTTTGTTACAATGCTAACTCATCACACAAAGTCACCGGTTGAGTCACACAGGCTTGAAGCACTTCAACCAGAAACCCTGAAGTTGAAACTACCAACCGGTAGTCATACAAAGCTTCCATGTACCAATTCTCATATCAACATGCCGGTTCACCTTGAACAAACATACTGCTTCACTTTGGCACATATACTGGTTCACAATGTTATACCGGTTCTTGGTAACATACCGGTTCTCTCTTCTTCAGCATATTGACATCAATGACAACATACAATGTCATCATGTCCTCATACCAGTTCACATAATGCCAACAATATGTAGACATGTCTGGTCTTGATCCTGATTTAGTCATGCATCACCTCACTGTGGCAGAAGGAGCTAAACCAATAAAACTGAAGCTTCACAAGATGCACCCCTAGATTGTGGTACTAGTTAAAGCAGAACTTAAGAAACTCTTGGATGTTGGTTTTATTAGACCAATTGATTATGCAGATTGGATATCCAACATTGTACCTGTCGGCAAACCAAATGGGGGCATCTGTATTTGTACTGACTCTAGAGATATAAACAAGGCATGTCCTAAAGATGACTTCCCCTTACCAAACATTGACATGATCATGGACCTGATAGCAGGACATGCCATGCTTTCTCTTATTGATGGCTTTTTAGGGTACAACCAGATAAAGATCGCACCAGAGGATCAACATAAGATAGCCTTCACATGTCCATGGGGAACATATTGTTGGAACGTTATTCCTTTTGGTCTAAAGAATGCAGGGGCGACCTATCAAAGAGAAATGGCCACCATCTTTCATGATATGATGCATACCATAATGGAGGATTATGTTGATGACTAACTGGCAAAATCATTAACAAGAGAAGGTCATATAGAAATATTAGAGAAAATATTTGACAGACTGGAACAATGTCATGTTCGACTCAACCCAAAGAAATATGTCTTTGGAGTAACCTCAGGGAAGCTTCTAGGATACATTGTCTCAAGCAAAGGCATTAAGGTCGACCTAGCAAAAGTCAAAGCAATCATGGACATGCCACCTCCAAAGAACATCAGTCAACTAAGGACATTACAAGGGTGGCTTCAATCCATCCAAAGATTCATTGCACAACTAGCAAATAAGTGCCATCCTTTTACACATCTGTTACACAAAAACATCCACTTTCAATGGGATGCCAGATGCCAGCAAGCATTCTAGGTGCTTAAGGAATATCTCATGAATACACCATTGTTGATCGCACCAGATCCAAGTAGACCTCTATTTCTCTATATTTCAGCAACAAATACGACATAAGGAGTACTGCTAGCACAACACAATGCAGAACGTAAAGAGTGTGTTGTGTACTATATCTCTTGCACACTGGTTGGCTATGAACTCAATTACACACCTATTGAGCGAGCTTGCCGAGCAGTAATCTTGGTAGCCACTAAACTAAGGCACTACCTATTAACACATAAAGTACAACTCATTGCAAAGATCGATCCAATAAAGTACTTACTTAGCAAACCAGCATTGAGAGGTCACTTGGCCAAATGGGTGATGATTCTAAGTGAATTTGACATCGAGTATGTGGACCGTAAGGCTATCAAGGGCCAAGTTACTACAGAGCAGTTGGCCGATGCATCCCTCATTGGCGATCATCCTCTTATTTCCAATTTTCTAGATGAAGAGATATTCATGATCACAACAGCATAACCATGGAAACTATACTTTGATGGTTCATATACTAGGCATGGATCGGGGGCAGGCATTCTGTTTATCACACCTCAAGGTGAAAGCATCCCAAAGTCTTACAGGCTAACTTTTCCATGTACAAACAACATAGCAGAATATGAGGCCTTGATCAAAGGACTCAGACTAGCCATACAATGGAAACTGAAAGAGCTACAGATATATGGTGACTCCCAACTGGTCATCCGACAAGTCACAGACGAATATCAGACCAAGGATGATAAACTCATGTCATACAAGCAAATGGTGGATAGTTTAAAGGCATCATTTATGACTATCACCTTTGAGAAGATACCCAGATATCAGAATAGAGTTGCTGACATTATGGCTACCATTGCATCTCTCCTAGATCTTCCACAGAATTCCACATGCTACAAGTTCTTGGTACAATAGCTTTGGATTCCCGCTTATGATATCCCCAAATCTGAGATGATATGTTGCCTTGTCGATTCTGAATCCCCATGGTATGGTGAGTTCTACACCTATCTTCGTGATCACACACTTCCTCATAACCAATCGAATAACTAACGCAAAACCTTCATTCGTCAAACTGCTCAATACACCATCATTGTTGAAACCCTATACCAACGCAGTCTTGATGGCACTCTCCTTTGATGTTTGGAACAGGATGAGACAACAAAGGCCTTGGAAGAGGTACATGAAGGAATTTGTGGGACTCACTCAGGTGGTCCTTCCTTAGCAAAGAAGATCATGTGCCCTGGATACTATTAGCCATCCATGGAAAAAGACTCCTATTATTTTGTTAGAAAATGCAAGAAATGCCAGGTTCATGGAGACCTGATACATGCACCAGCATAGGAATTGATACCAATCACAACACCATGGCCCTTTTTTCAATGGGGACTTGACCTTGTGGGTAAAATCCATCTATCCTCATCCAATGGCCACAAATTCATTATTACCACCACCGAATACTTCACAAAGTGGATCAAAGTTGTTCCACTTACCTAAGTCACCAACAAGAAGATCGCCTCATTCATCCTTAATTACATCATCTGTTGGTATGGTGTACCCATGTCCATCATCATAGATAACGAGCTTCCTTTCAAAAATCAGGATGTCCGTGAGCTTTGTGAGAAGTTTCACATCCAACATCGCTTTTCCACTCCTTATTACCCACAAGGAAATGGTCAAGCCGAAGCATCAAACATGAACATATGAAGAATCCTCAAGAAGATAGTCAATGATGTCGATCGTGATTGGCACGTTCAATTAAATCGATCACTATGGGCGTATCGAACTAGTAGTCGAACCTCTACAAGCGCAACTCCCTACTCACTGGTCTATGGCATAGAAGCCATCCTTCCTATTGAGGTTGAGATACCATCTCTATCGGTTTCCTTGCATAATCTGATAGATGATGAAGCATACCGAGTGTCTCATCTTCAAGACTTGGAACTACTTGATGAAAGGTGACAAGCTGCATACAACCATCTCAAGGCCTATCAGCAGCACATGAATGGAAGCTATAATCACCGGGTTAAACCTTGTACATTTGAGGTAGGTGATCTTGTTCTTAGAGATAATCCTCATAACCAACCAAATAGAGAACATTAGGGAAAGTTTGAATCAAACTGTTTGGGTCCATATGTTATCACTTCTGTATTTGGGTCCGGGGCATATCAGTTGGCTACTTCAGAAGGAGAACCGCTAGCAGATCCAATCAACAACATGCACCTCAAACGGTTTCATACATAAGTTGTACAGAGCATCAGGCTCCCATACATATCAGAAAGAACACCAAAAACATTCAGATAAATGTCCTAAAGAAAATACAAAAAAATCAAAATAGTAAAGAAAAATCATGCTTCCAAACGGTGAACAACCACTCTGGTGGCACCTTGGGTAAGTATGATGATGAAAACCTGGCAAACAAGTGCCACTCGTAAAGGCTATAGCTCCATTGTCTTTTAGACTTGTTGTGATCACATTCATTGCATCCACTCATCCATCAGTCAAAACCACGACTTGTTATTGATCACAATCAAGGATAGTACTTCATGCGTCTTGCATCCTGCTTTTTTCATAGTCATGTCTAAATTAGGGGCAATACCCTTAACCTATTGATGGAAGTGGATTTTGAATTACTTGTGATTCATTGAGTTCTTCATTCAAAACTATCTCACAAAATCAAAAAACATTCAAAACTATCTCACAAAACCAAAAAATATTCAAAACAACTCACAAAATCCAAAAACATCATAAAAATTAAAAATCGACCAAAAACATGGTCACGCATAAAATCCTTTGTACATACGCATCAAAGAAGATTATCAAACAAACATTTTGAACTACTCAAACAAATGATCACTTTTCAAATCAACCAAATAATCAACATCGACACACAACTATCTAAACAAGGATGCATCCTTCCTTACCACCACAAACACAAGATAACATTTTCTTTGACAAGAATTTTTTGTTTAAGCTATCAAGTACTTGGTCAGTTTGATAAAGTTATTTATTCATTTATATCAGGTTCCTACGCTACTCCGAGATATCCACAAGTGATTAGAGTAGCCACGATGGTTCCTAAGTATCATTTTGTTTATTGTCTATGAATTGTTCCAATGAAGTTCTGGGGCATGTACTAATGGTGTCTACATGGGAAGTTCACTAAGCTACGTGATCATATGCAAAAATAGAATCATGGATCACTATGGCTTACTGACTACAGTGTATACCTCGACCATATGAGCATGAACCATTATGGAGGGTCCATATTCTTTATTTATGATGCTTGCTTACAGGAACAATGCTCCAAACTTGGTTCCTATCGCCTCGTCCAAGATTGATACTACCATTACTCAATGATGAAAAATAAAGCACTATGGATCATCATTTCATCTCATATGTTTATATTGCATTCTTTTGCATATCACCCATCCATTTGACCATTCATTATTCATATTTATGTTTTTTAATGCAAGTATGAACAAGTTAAATATGAGAAGTTATTTAATATAAATTGGTCTTGGATACAATATGACAGAGTTCTCTGATACATCATCAGTGCATCATACAATTTCTCACCAACTTGCATTCATCCATCATAACGCATGATATCATCATTCCATTATATTTAGTTGCATTTAAATGCATCTAGTTCATTATTATTTATTTGCATGTAGGTTCATTTCATCCATTTTAGATATTCATTTAAGTGCATTTAATATCATTTAGTTGAATTCATTATCACTTACTTAGATTAGCATCCCTACATCATTCATCATCATTTAAGTTTGTTTAGAATACATTCATCTAGATTCATTTAGTTTCATTCATTTGCATTTATCTATCTATTCATTAAGTACATTCATTTATCCATCTAGTATATTTTGTTGGTGTAAATAATTATTCATCATGGATATTATTATACTTTACTTAAATTTACTTAGGAAATGCATTTCATAGTAGTTTGGGTATGAGAAACTTGGGTGTTTGTGCCACATTGGGATAGTGTGTGTAGGAGAATTTCCACCTTTTATAGTGTTGATCTTATCTTGTTGTTACATTCCACCTCATGTGGAATATTATATTGTTTCTCCTACCTACCCACACCTATTTCCTACCTACCCTTGTTTCTTATTGAGCCACATGTCATGTATGTGTGCTCACATATTCCTAGCCTTTCCTATATAATAAGGCTCATCTACATTGTTTGTGCGAGCAACGAGCAATCATTGAACATCTTGTAATGATCCAGTTGATCATATTTTGCATCTTGATAGAATAAAGTTTATTTCTATCATCTATTTTATCTCTCTTATTTGTGCTTTCCATTGCCTCTTGATCTTGGAAAAATCTCATAATTCTTATACTCATTCATTTTATTCTCATCTTTAAAAGTTTCATTTGGATTCATTAAGATGCATTCATTATCCTTTTAATTGCATTAAGGTGTAGTTATTCATTATCCCTAAGTTGCATTATCATTTCACTTAGTCATATTTTAAGTCATTTAGAATCATAACATAAACATTTGTCTCAAACAGTTGTTTATTCATTTTACAAATGCATTCATTTAAAATCATCACATAAACATTTGAATCACCATTTGTTTATCCATTTTGCATTCATTTTTAAAACATCTAAGAGCATTCACATAAACCATTCAATTCTTTATATTTCATCATATCAAACATAGTTTCATATCATCATTTCATCAACATAAACATAAGTACTATCTATCTCATAGTCAACATCATTCATTCATCATTTTTGTATACATCATCACCATGGCATTACATACATAAAGCATTACAACAAATGCATCATACATACATTAACCTACATCCACATGTTAGCATCACATTCATAAACATGCCTATAAACATCATAAAATCATCATCACATGCATATAGAAATCATTTTATCATCATATACATCTAACAAGTAAAAACATCCATCTAAGCATAAATCATATATCATCATCCTACATAAACCCATACATATCATCAACATGCATATCATCACAAAATATGGGATCTCCTCATATATCACCTCATACATCATCTCACAAAAACATACATGTATCAGAGTACAGTGATGTCAAAAATATCGGCTACCAAGAGCCATCCAAGTCACAGTCCAAAATGACAATGTAATACAATACATAAATCTCTCTCAAATGGCACTCAGCCCAGATGTTGCACCCCCATCACCGCCTGCTCCACCACTACCCCCTGCACCATCCACGCTAGCTCGCCATGGAGGACCCATCACACCACCACTACTCTACATCCTCTGGGATCGCTCTGATCTCGCCCGATGCATATGTGAATAACTTAGTGCCCGCTAACTGGATGGCACCACCTGCTCATATAAACCTTGCCAATAGTCAACCTCTCCACCTGCCCATCGTAGTTCCCTCACCAACAAATCAGTTGACAGACCATGTCCCTGTACTCCCTCCAAAGCTCGAACTCTCTCTTGTAGCTGGATCACCCTATCAACTGCCTCATCTCTCTCCCACAGCACTACAGTCAACTCTGACTCCTGTGCAAACAGCTGAACATCTCTAGCTGCAACCTTTGCCTCCATCTCCTCCACCTGTGCCTCAGCTGCTGTAAGTTGAGTCTGCATATAAACTACCATATGCTCTCGCGCGTCTCCCATCCCCATTGAATACTCTCCTCCACCAGTAGCTCCCTCTCCCATATCCATAGGTGCCTCTCCCTCCCCCATATCCCTACCACCTAATCTGACTCCTTCCTACATCAAAGACCCCTGTGATAGTCGCAACGGTTGCCCACCTCTCCCTCTCTGCTATAACCATCCTCATCCACCACCTCCACCTCCAAATCCACCACCACCACCCCCTCCACCTCCTCCTCTTCCTCCACCACCACCTCCTCCTCCTCCTCCATCACCTCTACCTCATCCATCTACTACAAGTCCTCAACCTCCTCACCTTCATCTCTGTCTCCTATCATCCTCAAAAGCTAGAATCAGCTCCACCGGATCTGATATATGTGGAATAGGATGTGCAGTCATATACTGTGTGTACTCATCTATAACCCCTACATCTACAACCCCCAGCCTCATATGCCATGCTCTCGCCTGTAAAGTCTGAAACTCTGCTAAGGCCTGATCATACGGTAACACTAGCCCCCACTGGAATCTCTCCCGTACCGCTCATGCATACTCCCCTGATCCACTCGGCAATCCTTGCCTCCGACTAAACTACCTCATCACTCTGCCAAGTACCTGTCTCTCCATATTGTAGGATGTCCTACCAATCAAGTATCATGTCCTAAATACATAAGGCAAGGCCTCTGCATCACCATCCCAGGGCTCACACTCAATATAGGGCCTCCATATCACTATATCTAAATCATCTAATGCCCACTGCCACCACCACTCTAACTTCCCCAGGTGGGGTTGACTCATCATACCTCTATACATGTACATATAAGGCCGATCTACTGCCCTAAATCTTAGACTAATAGGTCGTGTCACGAGTAGGTGCTCCCATGCCCAGATATGCAAAAGAGTGATCACAACTCCTAGAGAACTCGTCTCTCGGTACACCACCTCATGAAGATCCTGATATAAATGTGCTAGAACGCACGATCCCCATGCAAAATGGGTCCCCTCAATCACCATATGCTCTATAACCTATCCCCAACCCTTGGCCAGTCCATGTGATCGTCGATCGGGACATAGCAGGCCCCCAACAATCCCTGATAACACAATTGGAAGTGGCTTATATAATGCAGCTATCTCCTCCCATGCTATCGAGCCATCATGAATAAAAACATCCTCATCAAATATCCGCTGCATAGTTGTTGTCCCCCATGCTCGGTCATATGTCACCAGATCCCCTCGAATAGGGATGTGCAAGATCCGCCACACATCCTCCAGTGTCACGGTCATCTCACCCATAGCCAAGTGGAATGTGCAAGTCTCATTGTGCCATCACTCTGCTAATGCCATCATCAGGCCACGATTCATCTGAATCACGGGCATGTACATCACATCATAAAGGCCTATCGCTGCAATGCAATCAATCTCAGCCTCTGTCAACCGATCTCTCAACTGCTGCATGACTAGATGCCTCTCTCACATCTATAAGATGGGAAGATCCTCCTACACATCACACACATCCGCATCATCATCAGTTATTTTGTTTCAAAATTTCTTAAGTTTAAACCTAGACTATCAGTAGATACTCTGATCAAGTATCTTCAAGTCTCAAGAGGTAAGCAATCATGGCAAAACTAGACTACAATAGGCATTTATCATAATGACCTAGTCTCAATGGGGCTGCTATGGTTCAAAATAACTAACTTATCCATCCATCCACCATCGGCATCAGGAGATTATTTTTCTAACACTGGGGCATCTATTTTTCAGACAATAGCGCTATTCTACTAACAATTGCGCTAAAACAACTACACACTAGCGCTAAAAACCAATAGTGCTAAAACCACTGCACAACAGCACTATTCTAGGATAACCGTGCTACAAGATTGACTCAATCACACTAAAACTACAATCATGCTAAAACAACTACACAACTATGCTAAACCCTGCGATAGCACTAAAACCACTACGCAATAGGGCTATAGCGGCACAAAAGCGCTAGTTTAGGTGACAACAACATTTTAGCGCTATTGTCTTGACTCAACTTGGACACTTGAAAAAAAGACATAAAAGCAAAAATTAAAATTGGTGTACCACTGGTCCGTAGTCATCTGGTCATTGGAATCAACAGACCCACTCTAGTCGATGATCTGTTATCGGTACTAGCATCCTGACAGCTACTCTCTCTTTCATAAAAGGCACTATCAGAGCTCTGATTCGCTGTGGAGATGGATGCAAATGACCCTATTTTTACCCCTTCACCCCCATATATACCCTTTGCCCTCAACCTAATTTTACCCCACTCAGCGTCGTGGTCCGTGTGAACTTCCAGCGCCTCCCATTTCTCTGTGTTATCTCCGATTTCTTCTATTCTTTCACTATTATTACTCAATTCTTCTATTCTACCTCCCCGCCCAATCTCATTCTTTTTCGAGAGATCGCTCGATTTTTTGAAATTTTTTGGCTCATCTCTCGAGGGGGCATACCACCCATTAAGTTAACATTTATGGGACATTTTCTTCACGCCTATTTTTCTTTCTTTGAAATGACACGATAAACCGCATCATCTCAAAGAGGGGAAAATGTAGTCACATAAATATGTCCATTTTAATTAAATGAATATTTACTATTTATTTGATTAATAAATCCACGAGCCAACAGTTAATTAAATTAACATTTAATTAATTCATCTTCAATCATTCTCCTATTAATTAAATAAATTATTCAATTTATTTTAACTAATTCATTACACCAAATTCACAATCAATTAAATGAATAAATCCTATTTATTTAATTTAACCCCTTTTTCTATTTTAAATAAATAAATAAAACATTTATTTAAATCATTAAATCCCCCCCCCACTTGCATTCTCCTACAAATTCAAGTTGCAACCACAAGTTGAAATAAATTAATTTTATTTTAATTTAAATCCTATTTTCCCTCACCCACCAAATCCACTTGCAATCTTAAATCCCCTTCTAGACCCTTCTAACCACTTTCTAATCATTCCTAATTAGCCTAATCCATCTCCTAAATATTGTCACATTCCTAAGCAACTTGGAGTCACTTCTCAAAGACTCCCAAGTCTTTGAAAAGCATTTAATATTTTATGTGTTCAACAAGCTAACCCCTAAAGTCTTCCAAACCACTAATGGCTCTTACATGGCCATTAATGGCTCTTACATAGCCATTTATGGTTAAATCCACTTGCTCCCATGGTTAGAGACTTTACCTCTAACTCAACCCTCATTTAACCCATGGGTCTCTTCAAGCATTTATTGCTTTGACCATGGTTATCCTCACTAACTCTTGCACAAGAGTTTATCCATTGGATACAGACATTATTTCTTGGATAATGGCTTTATTCTTTCAACTCAACATTAACCTTACTTCCCAAGTTAACCCTCAAGTCATGTCAAGCATTTAATGCTTATTCCTTCTCCTCTCAACCCATCTCTTGTTGACATTTGTCATCCTAGGATTGGGTTGAAAGCCCTCACATGGATCTTAAGCCCTTCAATCCTGACCTTTGTTGAGATTACTCAATCTCAACCCTCCATTGCTCCATTTTACCTATAAATAGAGCTCATTTCTTTATAATCCAGATCTTGAAAACTTGTATGCATCTAACTTATAGTGAATTTTAGAGAGCATTTAGCATAATCATTTCACATTGTCATTTTGTGCTAAAATTAATCTTAGTTAATTACATAATATCTCATATTTAGTTTGTTTTACACTTGCATTTGCATAGTTTAAAGCATTTACAATCTTAAACCTCCATAAGACATCCGGAATAGTGCAAAAAACTATTGAGAGCTACACTCATTTAGGAACTTGGAGAGGAGAGGAACAAGGGAGGAGAAGCTAAGGGTATGGTGGATGGCATTTGGAGATGCCTTGTTGCATTTGTTTTCTTTGTTAAATGTTTCATTTTTCTTTTAGTGTCTCTCTTGATATCCTTGCTTAGGACAGTATTTGATCTTTGATTTTCTAACACTAACACTTGTCTCTTCCTATTTGTTGGTGTTTGTTATCCTAACCATTCCTTTTTGCAAAGCATCAGGTTCTTATTGTAAAATTTGGAGGGGTCCCGATCCAATGACGAATTCTCAGAGCAAGCCACTTAAGACTTTAGTTGAGCTTATCAGTGCAGGGAAGGCCCCAACATACGTTGAATTCACTCAACACTCTAGCCGCCTGACCAGTATATTTATATAGCGGCTCAAAAAACCTACTCGAGAGTACGCTGAGAGAGATGATATCCCCAACACATCCCAATTCGAAGTACCTCTGTGGGGTGATTAAATCCCCAATCAAAAATACCCCTCACTACTAAAATAAAAAAAATTGGGTGTTGTTATCACCTTCTCCCTTTCTCCCAAGACCCAGAAGGTGAGTGGAAAGGTAGTTGATGCAACAGTAGGTTCCCCCCAAACATGATAAAAAGTTCTTTCCCTTAAGAAAAAAGAAATGTGAGTTATTCTATTGAGCAGCATAATTCATGTTCATTTTAAAAACCCAAATTTAGGTGTGAGATACGCATGTGCATGTCAATTTTAAAACACCAACCTAAAATGTGATTGCATGCATACCAATTTTAACCATTGTTTATTTTAAGCTCAAAGCTGAAGTGTGATAACATGTGTATGCGGGAAAAGCGGGTTGATAGAACTCAAAATGTGAAAAACGGAGCTCTAGGGAGCCTTGCTCACACACCCACAGGACTTCTTGGTGTCAGCTATGGAGTCATGAATTATGGCTCAGCTTCTCAAGGATGGTTCCATGGTTCTCTATCTTGCACGGTCCCTCAAACCAATGTTTTTTCTCTTAGATTACTGAGCAAAATGGTTTAGGGATGACAAATGCAAGAATGAGGGATGCTTTTGTTGATCTTAAGATGAGATGCATCCTAAGCTATGCATGATGCTACAAATGCAATAAACTAGCTATAAGATGACAAGGTTAGTAAACCAGACTATCCTAGCATACTATATTAGTTTATGATTTAAGCTAAATGATAAGGAACATACTCTAAATTTGCATATTTAGATTAATTCCTATTTAAAAGGGAGGCTAAATGATGAGCATAAATGATATATGAAAGCTTGAATGGATTTTAGTATAAATGTGATGCTAGAGACTTGGATGATGAAAAATGGAGGAATGAGAGCTCTATTTATAGCAAAAACAGGGCAATGGATGGTTAGGATTGAAAGAGGCAATCAAGGGCCAAGTTTGAAAGTTGGGAATCCATGTTTGCAATTGGCACCAATAAAATGGTGACAATTGTCAACATAAGGTTGGTTGAGAGGAGATGTAAGAAGCATTAAATGCTTGAGAAGACCTCATGGTTACCCTAGGGCTTAAGGGTTAAGGTTAAGTTAGGGTTATCCATTGGATAAAGCTTTTACCCAAAGGATAAACTCTTGTGCAAAGGTTTAAGGATAACCATGGTCAAAGCAATAAATGCTTGATGAGACCCTTGGGTTGCATGGAGGTTGAGTTTATGGATATTCTTTAGCCATGTAAGAAGGTTGAGTTAACCATTAATGGTTATGAAGACTTTGGGGACAAATTTGTAAGAGTCCTTCCAAATTTGGGGGTATTCAACAAGTTAGCTTGTTGAATGGATAAAGGCTTTAATGCATTTTGAAGACTTTACTCCAAATTTGAGAAGTGACCTCCTCAAATTTAGGGAAAAGGGATAATGGATGGGTTTGGGTTAATTAATTAGGATTAGAAGAATCTAGAAGAGGTTAGAAAGAGGGTTAGGATGCAAGTGGGAGGTGTAGGATTTTGCAAGTGGGTGAGGGAAAATAGGTTTTAATTGAATTTAATTCAATTTGGTTGCAATTAAATAAATTAGATTTATTTAATTTAGGATAACTATTTTAATTAAATTTGAATTTAATTTAAAAGTGGACAGGGGCTTTAATTGAATAAAATGAATTTATCCTATTAAATGGTATAAAGAATTTAATTGAGTAATTTACTTAATTAAATAGAGGAATGTGGGTAATTTAATTAAATTGGATTTAATTAAAATAGAGAAATGAACATAAAATATTCATTTAGGAATATGGTCATTTTTATACGTCTACATTTTGCCCCTCTTTGAAGTGACATGTGTGCACATGTTATTTCAAAGAAAATGATGTGTCGTTGCGATTTTATGATCAATGTCATTTTTATGAATTTTCATGGTGTGCCCCAGATTTGATGTGTGATGCCCCAGATTTGATAAATGATGGTGATAATGCTCCCTCGGGAGATGAATCAAAATTTTGAAAAATTTGATTTGATTTGATGATTGCGTTTGCGGTGCAAGATTTTGGCTAGGTGAAATGTGTAAGTTGATTCATCTCCCAATAATTGACGTGCTTTAGGGTATGAGGGAGACCGCAAGCAAATTACATGCTCATTTCCCTAACCCTAATTTCCTTTTGACCCTATAAAAGGGAAAAAGTACATTGTTTTGTCTCATTTGTGCTTGTTGACTTTGGAGAAAAAGACTTTTGGAGAGAAGACAAAATGCATATTCCGTATTCTACGCATCGATTTGAGTGCGTTCGGAGGCATCGGAGACCTGCCGCGTATGGACCACCGGTAAGTCAACCCTTTTGACCCCTTTTTGATTTTGAATTTGATCATTTTTTGTCAGATTTTTATTTTTGAAATTCGGTTTTAATGTTTTAGCACATAAAAGTCTTAGTTTAGCACATACGATAAATTAGGTAGCGCATAGGGTAGCATTTTAGGGTAGCATCCGAAAATGCTTAGGGTAGCGCATGAAAGTTTTAGGTTAGTGCATGGCCTCAGGTTAGCGCATGATGAACATAGGGTAGCGCTTCAGGTTAAAAAAGTAGCGCATAGGTCAAACCTAGCGCATAGGGTCTACAAGGGGTCGCATGGGTAGGGAGATGTAGCACGTAGGTTAGACCTACCGCATAGAGTTAAATAGGTAGCCCAAGCAGGGTATAGGTTAGCGCATGTGTCAGTTTTAGCGCTTAGGGTAGATTGGTTGGTGCATGGAGAAAAAAGGATAGCGCGTAGAGTTAGTCTAGTGCATAGGGTAGATAGAATAGCGCATGGAGAAAACAGGGTAGCACATGGATATAGTTTAGCGCATAGCCAAGTTTAATTAGCGCATGGATCGGGTTTTTGCAAGATTTAGTGATTTTTGAATGTGAAAAATTACATAGGAAAAGGTCAGTTTTGCCTGGGGAGATGGATTTTTGCCATTTGATATAACTTGATTTAATTTGCGATTTTTCAAGTTATTGATGTAGATATTAATGTGTTGTTTTGATCGAACCATGATTTGATTTGCACCTGTTTCAAGTTCATATGTGTGGAGCCTGATTTGTGTTACAAGCTGATATGGGTTGGAAACTTGAGTTGTTTTACAAGCTGATATGGGTTGGAAACTTGAGTTGTTTTACAAGCTGATATAGGTGGGAAACTTGATTTGTTTTACAAGTTTATGTGATGTGGAGAATTGAGTTGTTTTTACAAGTTTTGATATGGTTTTTGAAAACTTGAGTTGTGCTACAAGTTGATATGGAATGATATGATGTGGAACTTGATTAGTTGTTGCAAATTGTTTCATGTTTTTGATGTGATTTTGATTTTGATATCTTTTGTTTTGATGTAGAAACTGATATTGGACTTGTTTTACTTTTTGATAGGAGTGATTGGGAGTGGTTCAATTGTGGGAGCGATTCCCAGACCTTGGGCATTGATACCACGGTTGGCATAGGTTGACCTAGATGTGATTAAGAGATGTGGCTTATCATCTTTGTTGGATATGCCTCGGTTCACTGTGAACCGAGGTCTACTTACAGCGCTTGCTGAGAGGTGGCACAGTGATACGAACACTTTTCACTTTGCTACTGGTGAGATGACAATCACTCCAAAGGACTGTTACAGGATTTTGCGGATTCCCGTACCAAGTGCTTTATTACCATATGAGCAGACTGAGGAGGGTGGGACTGAGGCACTATGGTGCATTTTTCATGATGAGATAGTGTGTGGGTATGAAAGCCCATGGCAGAAGTTCCTGGATCTGGATTATGCACCTCTCCCATCAGTACTAGCAGGTTTCATCAATGGATTCCTTTGTCCCAACCGTAGGTCGAAGGGATTCTCTATGGGTTGGGGATTGATACTTGAGGAGATGGTGACGCAGGGCCATAGGTTTGCTTGGGGATCAGCCATGTTAGCTCACTTATACAGGGACCTACATGAGGTTGTGTATCTAGGTTACGGCAGTTTGTCAGCTGGCGTGACACTTTTACAAGTATGGTGTCGGGAGCACATTCCAGTAGCGAGGCCACTGGTGGACAAAGACAGGCCTACTGGGCAGGCCTATGCTTATGGTTACAGGGGTCTAGTTGTCCAGCGTAAGCTAGGCAAACTGGAGCACTAGAGGAGGGTTCTAGATGATATAGATACAGTCGTCTGGCGACCATATACAGATTGTGAGGTCTGGGCCAAGGATGGGCTAGAGATGCCTTTTGTTTTCATGAGTCAATTTTTGATAGGGCGGACGCCCTTTGTGATTGAGAGATTCCAGGTAGGTAGGGTTTTGAGGCAGTATGGTCGACAGCAGGGTATACCACAGGGGACCTGCTTGTATGCGTGCCGGAGATAGGACATACCTGATTGGGGCCCTACTATTGATAGCGGAGTAGCTGTAAAGGAGTTCTCCAGCTTAGCAAGTCAGAGATGGGACTATGCTCCCGAGATACTAGATGCGGGTATGACCCATGAGTTTGCTGGTTTATTTGCAGCACATGTTGTGGCCAGGATATCAGGTCCTGAGGAGATGTGGCATGCCTTTGATGATGATGAGGAGGAGGTTGGGGGAGATGGTGATGATGGAGATGATGGAGGCGGAGGAGGATGACAGGGGAGAGGATATCAGGGGAGGAGAGGAGACAGGGGTAGAGATGGGGGAGGTCGAGTGGAGAGAGCAGTATGATGAGCTGTGATGGACAAAGGGAGAGGAGGGTTGGCGATCGAAGCAAGGGAGGAGGGGAGAGTGGGAGAGGTGATGGCAGTGGTGGGAGGGATAGATGAGTGGAGGCGGCCAGCACAGAGGAGGAGGACTGACGAGTTACCCCCACCAGCACCTAAGACAGGCAAAGGGATAAGGGGTACCCCTTCACAAGTGCTCCTACAGGTTTGGGTCCCAACACATGTGGAGGATGCTCAGATCAGGACCCTACAGTTGACAGTTTAGCAGCTACAGGCACAACTATTGACGCAGCAGCGTCAGATTACCTAGCTGACTCTAGAGCATGATACGGAGATAGAGCAGCGCGGTCAAGCAGAGGAGCTAGTAGCTAGCATTCAGAGAGTAGTTGCAAGGGGTCTGATGAGGGACATCATGAGAGAGATATCCTCAAGAGTGAGGGAGGCAGAGTATTATCGATGCCATTATGAGGATGTCGTGCCCAGGGAGCGCAGAGTGCAAAGCTTCACGCAAACGAGATTGAGTTGATCTCGAGAGACTAGGTCACAATCAGAGAGCAGAGACATGACTGGGCCCTTGAGATAGGATCCTCCTAGAGATCCAGGAACTGGGACATCAGCTGCGAGACCATCCCCCTTAGGAGATAGTCATACTTGAGAGACGATGTCTCTATTGTATTTTTATATCATTGTTTTGTACTGGGCACAGAAATGATAGATTTTGTACATTTGGATCATTTTATGTATATATATATAGATGACACCATTTTCTTTGATCATGTGATGTCTTATGAATGCATGTTCTACATGTTCTTTCTTTACTTTATGATGATGCAATGCTTAGATAGATGATATGATGCATGATGTAAATGTATGATGTATGCTTTGATATGTTGTGAGATGTATCTTGAAAATGAGATGTATGATAATGATAATGATGTGAGATATATCTTGAAAATGAGATGTATGATAATGATAATGATGTGAGATGTATCTTGAAAATGAGATGTATGATAATGATAATGATGTATAACTAAATGAAATATTTAAAATGATATGCAACTATTTGTAAAATGATATGCAACTATTTGTTTTTGGAGCATCCTCATTCTACATTTGTCATCCCGATATAACCATATGTTATTTGCTTTCGATATAGGTATCATCATTGAGCATTGATTTGGTTGGGATATGTTGAAAATTTATACAAGCATAATGGTATAATTGAACCATAATGACTTGAGAAAAATTTACATGATGTTTGATTTTGCAAGATAGCACAAGCGTTAAGGTATACTTGAACCAGGATGACCAGAGTGCGGATTGCGTATAAACAGACAAGATTAAACCATTTGTATGCATAAAGTGGAATCATGTCTTCAGTGATATTCATTGTATCATGTCTTGAGACAAGTATTTACACAGTACAAGTGATCGCCTCAGAGACAAAATACTAAGAAAATATTGGAGTTCCCTCATGATCTCTAGCTTTGAAGCATTAGTGAGAAAATGTAGAGAATCCAATAATTTAAAAAGTTCAAATGCAAAAATAGTCAAGACTTTATGCAACAATGCAACATTTAGTACTTCATAAAATCATCCATCTTAGTATTTTTGTGATTCTTGTTTTAGTGATAAAATGTTTTGCTCTACGATGGAGTGAAGTTTTTGGCTGTTGGATGTGGTGTTTCTAAGTTTTGCAAATAGTTTTGATGTCTTGAACGTGTTGCAAGTTTTGATGATTTATTGCCCCTAGTTGAATGTGCCTCTTGATGTGAATATGTACAGTGATTACATGGCCATGGTAAAATGTGGTGAGAGGATATATGGATAAACTAGGATAGTGACTATGCTAAGTATGTCCTGACTAGATATTTGCTAAGTGTCGGGCGATGGTCGATAGTGCTTTACTGCGAAGATAAGGATGTGGATATAGATAAAGAAGTTGTCCTTTCACAATAGCGCCTGTTACCAGGTTTTCACCAGTTGCTTTTATTGTACCTTTTCATTTGCTTTTTCTTGATTTTTTTGATTTTTTTGGTTTTTTTACTTTTTCCATGCATTAGGCTACTCAAGTGTAGTATTTCTTCAGATGAATGTTGTTAGTTGGTTCGTCGAGCACATCTCCTTCTGAAGTTGTAAGTTGATAAGCACCCAATCCATAGACTGATATGATGACATAGGGACCCAACTAGTTAGGTTCAATTTCCCTTTCTTTTCTCGATCTTGTTGATTTCTTGGATTTTCTTTGAGGACTAGGTCACCAACTTTGAAGTTGCAAGGGATGACCTTGTGATTGTAGCTTCTGCACATGCGTTGTTGATATGCTTTGAGATGAGTGTAAGCATGCTGATGTCTCTCATCTAATAGTTCTAGTTCTTGCAGTCGGTTGATCTGATACTCTTCATCTGGAATTAAGTCTTTTAGAGAGACTCTAAGAGATGGAATTTCTACCTCCAATGGTAAAATAGCTTCTGATCCATAGACCAATGAGAAAGGTGTTGCTCCTATAGGTGTACGGAAGCTAGTTCTATATGCCCAAAGTGCTGGATTGAGTTATATATGTCAATCTTTGCCTGCATCATTTACTATTTTCTTGAGGATTTTCAGTATTGTTTTGTTGGATGCTTCTACTTGACCATTCCCATGGGGGTAGTATGGTGTAGAGAACCGATGTTGTATTTTGAATTGCTCACATAGTTCTTGGACATCTTGGTTTTTGAACGGTCATCCATTATCGGTGATGATGGAACTTGGAATACCATATCTGCAGATTAGATAGTTCAGGATAAAAGACGCAATTTGCTTTCCTATTACTGTGGTCATGGGGACTACTTCTATCCACTTGGTAAAGTATTATGTGGCAGTTATAATGAACTTGTGTCCATTTGAAGATGAAGGATGAATTTTGCCGACCAAGTCTAGTCCCCACTGACAAAAGGGTCAGGATGTTGTAAATGGTTGCAGTTCCTGTGCTGGTGCATGTATCAGATTGCCATGGATCTGGCACTTAGGACACTTCTTAGTGAAGTGGTAAGAATCTTTTTCCATTGTAGGCCAGTAGTATCCCATCCTTAGAAGCTTTTTAGCAAGAATAGTCCCACTTGAATGTGTGCCACAAATACCTTCGTGAAGCTCGTGTAAAGCGGAATCAGATTCATTACGATCAAGGCAATGAAGAAGAGTACCATCTAGACCTCGATGGTACAAAGTATCAGCAGTAAGGGTATACCGGGTGGCTTGGCGGATAAAATTACATTTCTGGTTATGGGATTGGTCAATGGGTAGGATGTTGTTCTTTAGATAATCATATATGGGTCCATATAAAGGGGAATTTGAACTGGTTAAGGCATAGACAACATGGGATTCAGAGTGGTCATAGGCTGGGGAGAACAATTGCTCTACCAGGAACTCATAACGACTATGTTGCTCTAGAATTTTTAGTAATGAAGCGATAGTAGCCATGGCATCGGATGCTTTGTTGTTCAACCTTGGTATTTTCTCGAAGGTGATGTGTACAAAATATTGTTTGAAGTCATCCACCATTCATTTGTAGGGTAGTAGCTTGTCATCCTTTGTCTGATAGTCATTGTTGATTTGATTGATGACTAGTTGTGAATCTCCATAGACCATTAACTTTGTGATTTTCCATTCTATGGCCATTTTGATGCCTATAACCAATGCCTCATATTCAGCCACATTATTTGTGCATGGGAACATAAGTCGATATGATCTTGGTATAGTGTGTCCTTTAGGAGTGATGAAGAGAATGCCAGCACCTAAACCATGTTGGGTGTAGGATCCGTCAAAGTATAGGGTCCATTGTGTGGTAGAAATAGCAAGAACATCCTTGTCTGGAAATTCAATCTCCATAGTTTGTTTTTCTGGTAGCGGTGCTTCAGCTAGTTGATCTGCAATTGCTTGTCCTTTGATAGCTCTTCGTTCTATGTAGTGGATGTCAAATTCACTAAGAATCATGACCCATTTAGCCGACCAGCGAGTGAGAGCTACCTTGCTGAGTAGATATTTGAGAGGATCAATTTTTGCTACTAGCTTAATTGTGTGTGCTAGCATAAAATGTCAGAACTTCTGAGATGTGAAGACTACTGTTAGACAAGCCTTCTTAATGAATGTATAGTTGAGTTCATAGACATTCAATGTCCTGCTGATGTAGTAGATGGCTCGTTCCTTTCCTTATTGATCTTCTTGTGCTAACAGTGCCCCCAGTGATATATCTATTGTTGAAATGTATAGAATAAGGGGCTTTCCTACTACTGGTGGTACTAGAACTAGTGGGTTCATCAGATACTGTTTGATTTGATAAAAAGATTATGCACACTTGGCCTCCCATCTGAAAGGTACATTCTTATGGAGCAAATGATTGAATGGTAGACTTTTATCAGCTAGTTGAGCAATGAATTGCTTGATTGATTGGAGTCATCCTTGTAGAGATCTGATTTGACTGATATTCTTTGGTGGTGGCATCTCCATAATGGCTTGTACCTTTGCTGGATCCACTTCAATACCTTTAGCTGAGACGATGTAGCCTAGTAATTTTCTTGATGTAACCCTGAAGACACACTTCTTAGGGTTGAGCCTGACTTGGAATTTCTCCAATCGATTAAAGATCTTTGTTAGGATGCCGAGATGTTTTGCTCTAGTGAATGATTTAGCTACCAAATCGTCCACATAGTCTTCCATGAATGTATGCATCATGTCATGAAAGATTATTGTCATTGCATGTTGATAAGTAGCTCCTGCATTCTTTAAGCCAAAAGGCATAACATTCCAATAGTACATTCCCCAAGGATAGGTGAACGCTATTTTATCTTGATCCTCTGGGGCTATTTTTATTTGATTATAGCCTTAAAAACCGTCCATGAGTGAGAGCATTACATGACCCACTGTGAGGTCTACAATTATGTCGATACTGGGTAGAGGAAAGTCATCCTTTGGATAGGCTTTGTTGACATCTCTGAAATCAGTGCAGATTCTAATACTGTTGTCTGGTTTTGATATTGGCACTATGTTGGAGATCCATTCTACATAGTCAATGGATCAGATGAATCCGACATCTAATAGTTTCTTCAGTTCAGCCTTGACCATGAGAGCTACGTGTGGATTCATCTTTCATAGTTTTTGCTTGACTGGCTTAACTCCTGGAGAGATGGACAAGTGATGCATGATTAAGTGTGGATCAATTCTGGGCATATCGGCATATAACCAAGCAAAGTTAATTTGCTTCTCTTTAAAAAAGATGAGAAATGTCGATTTTTCCTCCTCTGTTAGAGATTCTGCTAGGTGTATGTTTTTGGCTGCTTTTGTGGTATCAATGTTGATTGATTGAGTGGGCTCAATCAATATGGGTGATCGCTCATGAAAATGTTCACGAAGAGTGTCAAGTCGCACATCTTTAGGTGCCTTAAAAAGGTTTTCACCCTCAGATGCGTCCTTTATTTTTACTTTTTTGTGATCTAGAGCTACCATTGATTGGTTTTCAACATCAGATCCCTTATTTGGTTTATTTTTGCGACTGAGAGACTTGGCACTCCCTGGTTTATAGACATCGTTACTTCATTCACTGGTAGAGCCTGTTTCCAGGTTAACAGTACATAGGTAGTGGATAATAGATTCATCATTTGGGAAAATTGGTATATCATATATTTCGGGTTTGTCCCAGTCAATGAGGTCGGGAAAGACAAATGGTAAGGAATCGTTCGGTGGATCAAGCTCTGCTACTGTAAGTGTCAAGATAGAGGTTTCATCGTGATTGGCCTTTGTTTCAAAGAAGTCAAAGATTTCGTCGAGGTCTTCGATGGTATTATCTTCCGTATAGACTTGTTCATAATGTTTCTGTTCACTTTCCTTGGCGTCATAGATATTCTGCAGTCCAAATTCAAGAGGTCTATCTTCTGCGTTATGCTCTTCTCAGGAAAGGGATATGGAGTCAGTATTGTCAGTGATATCTCTAGTAGCGTTTGAGCAACTACCCCATTCATATTCATTGGAATCAATCTCTGAGGCATCATCCCAGATTTTATCAGTGTTGTAAATAGGTATGTTGTAGGGTGAAAATAGATCTTTGATGATGGATACTAGTTTGATAGTCTTTGTTGATTCAGTGTCGAATCCTACTTCTACTTTCTATATTTGTTCATAGACTGTGCCTCCTTGGGGAGGAATAACGATATTAGGAGATGATTCTATTGGTTCTTGAGATATTGGTGTTTGAATATGAGCTACTGCTGCAGATATAGCCTTCTTGTGACTGAGAAGCTTTTCCTGATGTTGCTTCTATTCTTGACGTTCACGTGCCTTGCGGATTATTTCTGCTGACTCAAATAGTGCTTCTTGCTAGGATTCTTCTTTGTACTTCTTATTTGCTTTCCATTGAGGTTTTGGAGTTATGTGTGGTGTCCTTCTTAATAGGAAAGTGAGTTTACAACCCAATCCTATTTTGTCTCTACTGGGCTGTGAAGGAAGATCTATGGGTTCAGTGACTCCTTCTTTGCATTTTCCAATAGGTCCTTTACTGTCATATCCCATTTGTTGCATGATTAAGTAGCCCTTTCCATATAGGTGTGTTGGGAGAACTATATCCAAACCAGCTACTTTGTTATCTTCTTCCTCCTCTTTGTATAACCAGCTAAGAATGTCCTTATCTTCTGATTCATGTGCTAGAGTGCCTAGTTGGATGAAAGTAACATCAAATTTGGTGATGGGCTAAGTTACCTGATGTGTTGATGTAGTGGGCAATCCATGAGATCTGGGTGATGTTGGTAATTTGGCCAAATGCATGGGTTCCAAAAAGTATTCTCCCATACCTTGTTCTTTGATTTGCATTTTCTGCTTCAAATCTCCAGGTAATGATTCAGGCTTTGCCGTCTGTAGGTCTGATGTTGAGGATCTCTGTTTTTCCCTATTATGGGGAACCAAACTATCCTGGGTTTCCCCCATTGCGTTACAATGTTGAAATGGATTGTGATCAGCAGATATAGAGACCTCTTGTCCGTTATAGGGAAATTTGACACACTGGTGATACGTAGAAGGCACTGTTTGCATTTCATGTATCCAGGGTCAACCTAATAAAATATTGTAGGTGAGGTCTATGTCTAAGACCTGACACATAGTATCCTTTTGCACTGGTCCAACTTGTATGGGTAATATCATGGTTCCTTTAGATGACCTTTCCTCATCATCATATGCCTTTATGGTAATCTTTTTACGTGGATCAATAGACTCCTTTGAGAAGCCTAATGTACGAATAAGTTTTAAGGTACATATATTAAGTCCAGCTCCTCCATCTATCAGTACTCTTTTTACTCGATGTTTATAAACGATGACTTCAATATGGAGGGGAGTGTTATGCGGATAACTTAAGGAAGTATTGTGATGCTCTGAGAAGGTGAGATTATGAGGCCCTATCATATGAGCGACCATGGCTTGAAATTTGTCTGCATCCAGATCTTGAGGTACATTGGTTTCCAATAGTTTTTGCTCCAATATGTTTTTGTGTTTTGATGACAGTTTCAGCAATTCTAGTATAGATATCTGAGCAGGAGTTTTGCATAGTTGGCTGACTAAATCATATTGGATTTTTGGTGTAGTGGTTGTCGGTGTGGTATGTCCCTTCAAGACATATTTCTGAGCTCTGGTTGTTACATTGATAGATTCATGATGATGTTGGTCTCGAATTGTGATGACATTCACATGATGGTCTTCAGCTGATATATGATTGATGGTGTTATTGTAGATGTGGTTGATACGAGATCCACGTGTATCGTTTGAGGTTGAAGCTCCATCTTTTTTGTAGTTTGGAAGAGGA
The DNA here is from genome assembly GCF_030272615.1 of Cryptomeria japonica. Lineage (NCBI taxonomy): Eukaryota > Viridiplantae > Streptophyta > Pinopsida > Cupressales > Cupressaceae > Cryptomeria > Cryptomeria japonica. The sequence continues at coordinate 296,396,702 of NC_081415.1, forward strand.
TTTTTAAAAGCTCTGTGGTCACCATTTGTTTTGAGACCATCTACCGTTAAGTCACCTCGATCAATCATGTCTTGAACAATGTTTTTCAATCTCATGCAATCGTTCATTCGATGACCTTTGTTACAATGAAAATCACAATAGTGTGAATCATTCCACCAAGGTGGTTTGATTTGGGGTTCATAGTTGCTGATTGCACGCAAAGAGAGAATCTTGTTTGCCAAGAGCTCTCTAAATGCTGACTCTAGTGATTGTCCCAGTGGTGTGAAGGCATGTTTTTGGAAATTGTTGGTGTCGTCGTGTGAATTGTTATTAGGTCCTTGATTCGTGGTTTTGTTTTGAGTATTGTTGGTGTTGTTTGTGTTGGGTTGACCTTGATTGGTATTCGGTGCATATGTGTTAGCATCTAGGTTAGCACCTTTAGGATTCTTTGTAGCTTGAGGATTTCCGGATAATGCGAGCACTGGTTGCTTAGATTTTGGATCATGTGATTCATTACTGCCTTCATTTTTGTTTCAAGTCCAGAATCTAGACTTATCGAGGTTGTTGTTGTTTTGGTTATTGTAGTTTGATGAATTTGTTCCTTCTTTGAAGAATTTGAGTGTTCCCTTTTTTACACATGCCTCTTCTACTTGAATACCATTTTCAATCAATTTAGCAAAAGACGGTATGCATTGGAGTTTGAGCCTGTAACTCATCTCACCATTCAAGTTGTCAATGAATATTTCCATTTTCTCCTTTTCAAGAATGTCTCAAGGATATCATGAAACCATACGTTGCCAGCGTTGAAGGAATATCATGAATGTTTTATTATTTTTCTGTTTGGTGTTGCAGACGTCTAGCATGGTTATAGCATGTTGAATGTTATAGGAATATTGTGTTATGAACTTGTTAACCAATTCATCAAACGATCTGACAGGTGGTGTAATTTTGGATAACCATTCCATTGTTTGTCCTCCCAAGCTTCTGGGGAAAAACCTCATCAGATAGGTGTCATCATGAGAAAATTCAAGACTCATGGTACAGAATTCTCTGACATGGTCATGGGGATCGCTTTTCCAATCATACTTGTCAAATTTAGGCATGTCTGAGTTTGGAGGAAAAGGGATCATGTGCAATCTTCTGTCAAAAGGATAATGACAGATTTCATTTAATGAGTACCATATTGTTGTCCCTTGTTGCATGTCTTGCATTTGTCTTTGTAACATTTGCATTTGTTGAGTAAGGGCAACCAAAGGTGCATTGTTTTGCTGAGGGAAGAGTTCTTCCCTTGCATTGATCTTGGGTTGAAATGGTGTATGGAACGGTATGTTTTGCTCAGGGATGTTTTGTCTTGGTGTATGTTTCTCTGGTATGTTTTGTTCAGGGATATCTTGTTCAGGGTCATGTGCTTCCCCTTCTCATTGTCACTCTTGATATTCATAGTGTTGAGGTCTCATTCTAAACACATCTGCATCAAAGTCTTCAGGGAGTTTGACTCCTTTTCTTGTGAGCATGAGCAAGTATTTTTCTTTGTCATTTTCCATGAGCCTTTCTACAAGCTTTTGGAATGAAGCACTTTCTTGGCATTCACGAAGAAGCTCTTTAGAAATTTCAGTATCCTCTAGGTGTGGGCCTTCAAAAGGATTTGATAATCTTCGATTCATACTGGATTCTGCTTGTGCCTCGCCTTGTTTGTTTTGTTGAGAGCGAGTAACAGGCATTTTAGTAGAAACTTTCTATGATGAAGGGGACAAAATCCTCTTCGATATGTCATTCGGGGGTTGGTGGTTCAAGTCGGGGTGTGCTGTAAGTGATATACTCATTGGGCAAGAATGTCAGATTGATCTTTCCTCCATGGTTTATGGTTTGATTGAATGCGGATTTTTGACAAAATGCCCTAGTCTTTAAAGGCTCTTTGTCAAATTCGTTGGATTTTTTTTGGATATAAAGTTTAATGTGATGAAGGAATGTTCAATGAGATTTGAAGAGTTGATGATTGATGTATAAAAATTTATTTCTTTTGATAAATTTGGAAAAACTAGGTTGTTGTTTCTTCAACATGGTGTTACGATAAATATTCTTTCTTCTCAGAATATGGGGATTAGTCATACATAAGTGATCAATGGTTTCCTTTTGATTTGTTTTGGATTCAATTGATCTTGCTTTGAAAATTCAAGTTTTACTTTATCAAAGTGAAGGTTTAGATGCCCCTTCAGAACAAAGCATGTCAAATGATATGGATAAAGTCTCCTGATATGGAAACTTGATTTGACAACCTGAGGTTTTAAACAAATGTTTTTGAGATGAAATCCATGAGATGATAAAGGACCCCTTTTTCTACTTGTGATGATGTTTCCAAATTTTGATAGGATAGATATGTTTTATCGTGCGATCAGTTTTGGATTTTTACAATGTTTGTTTGACACAAATTTCGCTCAAGAAATAGTTTTTACAGTTTTGTTTTCGCTACTCTGTTTTGACAAAAAATGATGCTGATGAAAAGAGGCTTCCAAAGATGTTTTCTAAATTTTCAAAATTCCTCACTGTTTTGCCCCCTGTTTTTCTGGGTTTGGTCACACGCTAAAATAGAGACAAGATGCGCTACCAAATTTACTTCACGTGCTAAATAAAGGACGACACGTGCTAAGCTGCCCCCTGCCACGTGCTAAAGTTTTCGACCATTAAAATTTGTTTTCTGCCTGGCTCAAAAAGTTATGCGCTAGTATGGGTCTGCCACGCGCTAACTATTAAACCCTACGTGCTAAAGTTTGACTCCTACGTGCTAAGTTGATGCTTCAACGCACTAGGTTGTTCTCCATATGCGCTAACTACTTAACACTATTTTGAAATTTTGGATAAACGCTACTGTTTTAACTGGACGCGCTAACTGATGTTTTGATGCGCTAACAAAAGTACCTCACGTGCTAAGAAGTTGCTCTCACAGACTAAACTGCCCTGATATTTTCCTTTTGTTGGTTTTTGGCAATTTTTCAATTTTTGTTGTGAGTTTTTCAGTTGTGATGGATGATTTTCTGAAGTAGTAAATGCAAGCACTGCACAAAAAAGACAACCATTTTGCTTAATCTAACAAAAAGTGTATGTTCTGCGAGGATGTGTTCAAATCTCCAATGTTTTAACAGGTTTGGATACAAATAATACACTTCAAGAAGACTCTTTATTCAAAGGTCATAAATAACATCATAGCCCACTAGTCTCGATACTCCGTTAGCTCAAACAGTCATGTCACCCCCTAGAGCACGCTCATTTTTTTGCCTTTTGCCAGAAATTAACTCAAAGTGAATTGCTTCACAATTGAGCAGTTATCTTGGGAGATATATGGTGAGCGATCTTGGGGGCGGATTCTTCCCCACCCTTGCACTATGATGTTATAAATGTCTAGTTACTGACTCGGCTTAAGGTATCTATTTCTATGGTTCGTAATCAAGCTTCCTATTCGGTCGTCAGTGATAAACTCCCTTAAGAGGCTTCCCAACTTTTAGAACAAAGGCTTTACGTATCTCTAGGATACTAGGGGAAGGCTAATCGCTGTGCACAATCGTTGAAAAAGACTTTTGTCACTTTCCACTTTTGATTATAGTGGGTTGGAATACTTGGCGTCAAAGTTGTTTCCCACTTAGGTCGTTCCCTTCACACTAGCCATAAATGGCTTTAAGAGTTGATTCCAACTCCTCGGGAAGGAAGGCTTGCTAAAGGTTGTAAAATGATTGGAGTACAAAAAGCTTAAGAGTGGTTTGGCTTTTTGATCACCCAGTTAAGGGGAGAGCATATACCTTCCACTTTCAAGACAAAACAAACAATTTTTTTCTTTTTAGCTTTCAAGACAAATGATTTGCTAAATTCTATTTGGAGATGTTGCTCCAAAAAGCATGGTGTTAATTTTATTTCCCCAAATCAATGATTATTTAATCTAGGAAAATAATCGAGTCAACAAAGCAAAAGTTCGATTTCGGATAACAAAAGGAAACTGGCAAAAAGGGGAATAACTTCCCTCTTTTGATTGTAACAAAAACTTCTTAAGTGTGGTTCTTTCCTTTGTAAAAAATTTGAAATGAATCCTTTTACACACCAAAGGATGGTGAGCTTCTTTTTTTAAAAGCTACTTTTGCAAGAAAGGAAAGTTTGTATTGTCCTTTTTAAAGCCCAAAAATAAAGTTTTTCTCCTATGAAAGCAAGAAATTTTTTGATTTGTGGTTCTTTTTATAGCCCAAAAAAGTGAGTTCAATTTTAAGAATAAAAGAAGTTCAGATTTGTAAACTAACTTAACTAAGTTAGTGAAAGTTCTAACTATCTTAATAATCTTAAGACTAAGCTCCTATCTGCAACAAAATTGTTAGAATCCTGGAAAAGAACAAGCGAAAAACATTAGATGACTGGTGGACTTCAACAAGTCTAAATTTTTACCCTCGGTTACAGATTTTAATTTTCTCATTTCTGTCTGTCTATGATGTGCTACAGAACAAACTATACGCACTACAAAATAACATTGATGTGTTAAACGAAATCAATGATGCGCTATACTTTTTTCGGTATGCGTTACTCTGTGTTCCGGAAGCGTTGCTCTATTTTTCTCTTGCGCTGAGACCTATAGGAAAAGGTTAGTATTATGATGCACTAATAAACAGACTTCACGTGCTAGATGATGGACCCAACGCGCTGAACAGTAAGCCAGATGTGCTAGGTTGTTGACCAGATGTGCTAGGGAATGTTTCCCACGTGCCGATTCTTCTTTCCCGCGGACCTACAAAAGTGGTTAAATTTAAAAACCGATTTGATATATGGGGTAATACCCCACGGTGGGCGCTAGAAATGTATGCGGGAAAAGCGGGTCAATAGAACTCAAAATGTGAAAAATGAAGCTCTAGGGGGCCTTGCTCACACACCCATAGGAATTCTTGGTGCAAGCTATGGAGTCATGAAGTATGGCTCAGCTTCTCAAGGATGGTTCCATGGTTCTCTATCTTGCACGAGCCCTCAAACTAGTATTTTTTCTCTCAGATTACTGAGCAAAATGGTTTAGGGATGACAAATGCAAGAACAAGGGATGCTTTTGTTGATCTTAAGATGAGATGCATCCTAAGCTATGCATGATGCTACAAATGCAATAAACTAGCTATAAGATGACAAGGTTAGTAAACCAGACTATCCTAGCATACTATATTAGTTTATGATTTAAGCTAAATGATAAGGAACACACTCTAAATTTGCATATTTAGATTAATTCCTATTTAAAAGAGAGGCTAAATGATGAGAATAAATGATATATGAAAGCTTGAATGGATTTTAGTATAAGTGTGATGCTAGAGACTTGGATGATGAAAAATGGAGGAATGAGAGCTCTATTTATAGCAAAAATAGGGCAATGGATGGTCAGGATTGAAAGAGGCAATCAAGGGCCAAGTTTGAAAGTTGGGAATCCATGTTTGCAATTGGCACCAATGAAATGGTGACAATTGTCAACATAAGGTTGGTTGAGAGGAGATGTAAGAAGCATTAAATGCTTGAGAAGACCTCATGGTTACCCTAGGGGTTAAGGGTTAAGGTTAAGTTAGGGTTATCCATTGGATAAAGCTTTTACCCAAAGGATAAACTCTTGTGCAAAGGTTTAAGGATAACCATGGTCAAAGCAATAAATGCTTGATGAGACCCTTGGGTTGCATGGAGGTTGAGTTTATGGATATTCTTTAGCCATGTAAGAAGGTTGAGTTAACCATTAATGGTTATGAAGACTTTGGGGACAAATTTGTAAGAGTCCTTCCAAATTTGGGGGTATTCAACAAGTTAGCTTGTTGAATGGATAAATGCTTTAATGCATTTTGAAGATTTTACTCCAAATTTGAGAAGTGACCTCCTCAAATTTAGGGAAAAGGGATAATGGATGGGTTTGGGTTAATTAATTAGGATTAGAAGAATCTAGAAGAGGTTAGAAAGAGGGTTAGGATGCAAGTGGGAGGTGTAGGATTTTGCAAGTGGGTGAGGGAAAATAGGTTTTAATTGAATTTAATTCAATTTGGTTGCAATTAAATAAATTAGATTTATTTAATTTAGGATAACTATTTTAATTAAATTTGAATTTAATTAAAAAGTGGATAGGGGCTTTAATTGAATAAAATGAATTTATCCTATTAAATGGTATAGTGAATTTAATTGAGTAATTTACTTAATTAAATAGAGGAATGTGGGTAATTTAATTAAATTGGATTTAATTAAAATAGAGAAATGAACATAAAATATTCATTTAGGAATATGGTCATTTTTATACGTCTACAACATGCATGTCCATTTTAACCAGGTTATTTTAAGCCCAAAAATGAAGTGTTAGAGCATGAGTGTTTATTATTCAGTAATAATCCGATCCTCTCTATAAATTCACCACATGTTGCAAACAGATAATCAGTAACCCAATAAAACCCACATAAAACAGAAAACTTAACTATGAAAAACACAAATGCGTAATGATACTTGATCGATTGTGTGATACTGTATGATCAATTGCGTAATTCTGACAAAGTGATTGCGTAATTCTAACAGAGCAATTGCATGATCCTAACAAAGCGATTGCATGATCCACAGACAGACCAAACAAAAAATAAAAAAGAAAGCAAATTCTGATCTAGAACCTGCAAAATAGATTGTGATGCCCTAGAAAAATCTCTCATCATCCACTCTATGTTAAGCAAATCATATTTTACTTTATACAAGAGAAATAGGTTGTTGTATCTATCAATGGCTGGTTGAACCTCTAGATCTCGTATCTTCTTTTCTGCCTTTAGGATTTGTTGATAGCGTTTGGCTTGTCTTCTTTGTTCCTTCGTCCTCCTTGCACCTGAAATTCTGAATTGTACCTTACGTGCCATAAAATGTCATAATTAAGTATGCAATAAATGTAAATCGTATTTAGATTTACCCAATTTCATATAGAATTTAATAGAACAGAGTAGGAAACAAGAAATAGAAATTAAACAGACACGGGAATAACCCTAACAAATGTGTGACAGTATATGAGCGAATGTGTGACAATGTAAAGGCTTTTGCGTGATGGGTTTCGTACGAATGCATGACCCTATGTGATCGATTGCGTGAGCTTGTCTATGTGATTGCGTGATGATGTAAATACAATTGCGTGATTCAAAATTTGTTCTGCAATCCATACAAACCTGCAAAAAAAAATAAAAAAAATCGTACGATTTGCAAAATCACACAGAAGAAAAATAAGGTTAAATTGTTGTTAGTTCACGTCGGGTTCACCAAAATGTCATATGCTAAAATTCATTAAATGTAAATCAAATAGGAATGAAAGGGAAATCATGAATCCCTATCTTAATTGGAATTCAAACAAATAGAGAATGGAATAATGCAAAACAAGCAAGAAATGGGAATATAAAGTTTATCAATCAAAATCCCCTATTCCAAGATTGCATATAACTTCCATTGCTCTTCTCTTCTTTGTGGTGTGATGGCTCTCAGATATCACACTGGCAACCTGCAAATGACACAAAGATTCAAAGTTCGTGATTGTTGAAAATGGAGATTGAATGCTCAATTTATAGATAATTGGAAAGGATTGATTGAGAGGTGGAACGGAATGATCAAGAGGTGGAACTCAGGTGAGCTCACATGTTGATTGATAGTTGAACTGTTGAATTAGAGGTGAAACAAAATAGACTGAATAGATAAATTGAGTCAATTGGTTGAGAAAAAGCTGACCAATGGATGAAAAAGGGTGATTGGAGGAAAGAAAGAGGAGGAGATAGTTAACTGATTGAAAGCTTTATTTAGAAAAAACTAACTAAAAGATAGAAATAGAGATTGAAGAGATAATTGAATTAATTAATTTAGCATGTGCTTGAACTTTAACTTTGATTTCCAATTTGATCTTTGCATGAGATTTTAATTCTAATATTGAATTTATTTTAAATTCAATTTGTTATTTGAATATATTTAGAACTTGACTTTGATTTTCAATTTGATTTTTGAAATCATGCACATGTATTTGAAATTAGAATAAATTAGAAGAATTAGAATTTGGAAGAATTAGTTAAATTAAATGAAATTAGAAGAATTAATGAAATTAGAGGAAATAATGAAATTAAATGAAATTAGAAGAATTAATTAACTAATTAAATAATTTAAAGAAACTATTTAATTATTTAGAATGAACTTTAATTAAATAATAAATATTATTTAAATTAAAGGATTAAAATCACAATTAATTAAATAATAAATATTTAATTAATATTCAGAAGATGGTTAATGATTAGATGATTATAGATAGAAATTAAAATAGAATTTATTTAAATAATAAAGATTATTTAAATTGAGAATTAAAAATCATAATTAATTAAATAATAAATATTTAATTAATATTAAAAAATGGTTTAAATGATTAAATGAAGATAGAATTGAAATAGTATAATTAGTAAGATGATGAGGAAATATGAAACTTAGAAGAATAAGATTAATTAACTTAATTAAATAGTTAAATAATTATGTAATCAATTACATGAATAATTAGTACATGATCAATGAGACATTTTTAGGTGTCTACACCATGTACACAACATACCTCACAACGGGATTGATAATTTTATCGATAATCAATACTCTATGATCACCCGTTACACCGATTAGGGCTTCAACTTCTTTATTCTTTATAGATTTCTTAGTCGATATGAATCCACTATCATACAAACCTGCAATAACCGAAATAACCTACTTTGTGATTGGATAGGGTTTATCCAACATGATGCAATCATTTTGCATACGACTAAGAATTACTCTTATCACCTCCTCAACATCAAACCAAGGAAACTCACTCTACAAATTCAATCCTTTATGCTTGATTTCCTTAATCTTCTATAAGTCTACATCACACAAGCTCTTTTCCACCTTTTTGATATTTTTAGTGTCAATTGAATCTAGAAATACCTTCTCCATGATCTGAAAGTCTCTGCTACTTGATTCTCTAACTATCATCTTGGCTTCCATGATTATTCTCTCTACTCTTTTTCTCTCCAATTGCTCACAATATCTTTAAGCACTAATAACATGATAAATAAAAATGATCACAAACTTCGATACTTATATTAATAAAAATCTTGTTTTAAGGTTTTGCCGCCAAAAAATGTCTTGTTGATTATGTCAACAAAACATATTGAATTACCAAATAGCTTCTCCAACACAGTCATGTCAGACCAATGACATGAACCAACATAGAAGAGGGGAAGATTTTCCTTGAAAACTCCCCCTGAGTGGAGGCAATATGCTTAGTTACCAGAGGAAGAGGTTTTTGCATTACATTCTAGTCTACCGAGCTCACTTCCATTGTTCACTTCTTTCTACAAACAAAATTTTTTGTTTTCTTTGATTCACTACCCTTCATTATATTCTTCTTTGTAGACTCCTTCATATTTCCATTTTTGCATTGAATAGGAAAATTTCTAGATTGCTTGCACTTGCAACAATTGATGTTCTTCTACACTAAGTTTGTTGAATGTGTTCTAGATCTGCACTGATTAGCTTTGTGACCATAACCATTGCATGTATGACAATATCCATGAAAGTTATTATTCACTTTATTTTTTCCAACCAGATTATGATTCTAACTCATAGCATGATTTGTATAGTAATTTGCCTTATGACCAAACCTCTTGCAATTATAATACTAAATGCTTCTATAGTTTGCATCCTTATGACCAAATTTATTATATTGAAAACAATAGCCATTAAATGATGTGTACCTTTGTGCATTTGATTGACAAACCGGTAGTCTATTTGCATTAGATCTTTGATTTTGGATATTGCCTGCATCTTTTGATTTCTTCTCTGCTTCTACCTTAAATTATTTTCCTTTGTCTAAGTTGTCATTCTGATTTGAACATTCACCAGGTTGAAATCCAAGTCCAGTCTTATCTAAATGAGATTACATGTTGATCAATTCCTCCAAGAGCTTACTGCTATCAAGAACATTACTCTCTACCTTTAGCTTCTTCACTTCTTGTTATAGCTTCTCACATTCTTCAGTCTTCAGCTTGATTGATTCTTTCAAGGTTTCTTCTATCTTATTCTTCTCCTCAATTTTTTGCATCAAATCTTTAATGGTTTCATTTGCCTGCTTCAACTAATTGTTAACTTCCTTATGGCTCAATTTAAACTTCTGGATTTGCTCTCTCAGCTTCTGCACACATTCATTCGCTACCTTCACATTCTCTTTCAATTCCTCATTTTTAGATTCAACATGTTGGGACCTCCAAAAATTTGTCGAATTTTGAGGACCTAGGTTCAAAATTTTGTTTAGTACATTCAGAACCACCCCTTCTAAATAAGCTTAAGTAGCTCACTTTGAGAGCCTACACTTTTGCACCCATTGATTTTCATGGAGGATCCCTTTGGGGAAGTGTTGAGAACCTTTAAGAGATTGTATTTACTCATTTTTAGCCTATTTAGATCAGTATTGATGTGTATTTGATGCCCTTGTTTGGAGGTCCGAAGATAGGTTGTTGATTTGCATCAGTTTTACCTTTTTGAGTAAGCCCTCTTTGAAGCATTGTATCTTTGCACCTGATGAAGACTAAGACCAATTGACTATTTTTCATAGTTCTCTATAATTTTATGTGCCCCTATACAAGTTGGAATAGCCCCATGAATCTGTTTGATAGTTTTGAAAGTCAATTTCATTTGCAAAAGTTTAGTTTTGTAAACTGAACTGTGTCAATCTGCAATTTGTAGTCCTATCATGTGAATTTTTATAAACTGAACTGTGTCAATCTGCAATTTGTAGTCCTATCATGTGAATTTTTATTGTGCACCCTATTCACCTGCACATCAAAGTGGTTGTTTCCTAGCATTCTTTACAATATTATCTATCATTTTTCCAGTTTATAGCTTCCCAACTCATCATTTACTATTTTTTCAAGGCCCATTCCTTTTCAAGGTTTGAAAGGTAGTGTTTCCAGAATTTTCAAAGGAGGCAACTTTGACGTTTAAAATTTTGCACATGTGATTGAATCAGATCAAACCCTCTTGTACACCTATTTAGGGTATCTACATGTACCAGCTTACCAAGTGGAATTCCTTGAAATAAAGTTTTAGTATTTTTCAAATTAGTGTTTGATTGGGTTTCAGGTTGATTTAACAGGAACAGTTTCAGACAAGCTTGAGTAGGAAACTTCATAGATTAAAATATTTTTCTTTGGGAGTATCATGAGCTATGGTTGGTCATTCTGGATTTTTTGCAAAACATACTTTAGGTATGCCAATCCTTGGGGATTAATAAGGTGTTTTGGTCAATTTTTGAAGCTAGTTTCAAGGGCTACTCAGGTTGTTTTTACCAAAATTCATAGTTGCAAAACTTCAAATTTAATAGTCACCTGCTCAAGTTTTCACATCCAAATTTAGTCCAATTAATGTTCCAAAGTGTTTTCAATGGTTATTTGTTTGGAAACGAAAAAAAATTAGTCAGGCCCACCTAGGGCCCGACTCATGATGAGACCCAGTATGACTAGATGAAACCCATTAAAAGGCATACATTATTTAAATCAATATGATTTAAATAATCTTATATTTATATCAATGAGTGCAAATGGAAATGTTTTAAATTTACATGAAGGGCCAAGAGATAGAGATTATTTTTCAAAATAAAACCAATGAGGTAAAATAGTTGCAATACAACTATATTGTGCGGGCTATATGAAACAAGGTGAAAATATTTTGGAACCATTTGAATATTGTTCAATGCTAACTAAGTAAAGTGATTATATTCTAATTTATAATTAATCAAGTTGTGAAGATGTTCTAAGGAGGAAACTTAGAATGTAGATAAGAATTATTTCACACTGGCAAGAAGAATCCTCATGAAACAAGTATGCAACGTGAAATTTCAAGGGGCCCACATATTTTCATGAGCACATAAAGAAGAAATATTTTAATAAGGAGAGGAAATACTTTTTAGAGGTCTTTGTATTTGCTATCCCACATGGAAAATGCAAGCCCACAAGAAGGCATGTGTGATAGCGCGAAATGGTTATGGGATAGTGCCTTCTTTACCCCGCATGGTAACAAAGGTGAGTTGAGGGGGCCCGTGGGGTAGCAACGAGGGAGAGGAATATACACTTCCTCTACCCCGCGAAGGTCTTAAGAGTGAAAAAAGGTTGTTGTAGGGTACATAAAATGAGGTAAAGAGGGAAAGAGAAAACCATCCCCGCTACCCCACACAGGAAGCTTGAGCCTCCAGAAGCAGATGCGGGATAAGATGAGACGCGAGAAGGAGATGTTTTCGCTATCCCATGTGGGATCAAAGGGAGGTCAAAACACTGCGTGGTACAACAAATAGTGAATGCAAGAAGCAATTTAGGGAAAATAAAGGAGACATTTGTAGGTAGTGAATTAGGGTTTTCCTCTAAAAGGATGAAGTCAAGCACTTTAAGCCAAAATTTAGCAAAGAAAATGTGTAGTCGTGACTCAGTTTCAAGAATGAAGAGGAACACAATATGAAATGCACTGAGTGGATTGTGTAAGTATTATTCTTGCAGACCTTGGAAGCTAAAGGGAGGTTGACCGCAAAACTATGAAAATGGTTGAGTTCCCTATGAATCAATGCTCAGTATGAGGCAAACCAAGAAGGTTGTATATTTCTCATCCTTTCTCAATATGAAGTTAGCGAATATGTTGAACACATACGATATGAAAGGAGGGGTAGTGCTCAATGAAAATCTGGTGATTAAATATTCCCACGGTGAAGGAGCAGCAATTAATAGAGACATGTTCTGCATCAAACTGGAGACAAAGATGTTTAAAGTGAAAGGACGTAGTATTATGTGTAAGAATTTTTCCTGTGAAAAGTTGTGCACCAGAGGACAAAATGCCTTAGAAGAGATGTTCGATAATGAAACACTGGTCCAACACAATGATCAAATACTTCGACAGTGTGAAGGATTATTTCAATCTTACTTAGTAGTCAGTGATGACAAATACATGCTAATTTGTTGGTTGTTTTGTTTTAGGATTTTGAAGGGAATGCGACATAGTGGAATGATACAACCATAAAGTATGAGCCAAACAAAAAAATGAGTTTAGGGTTTTTGCAAAAATGTAGACAAGTGTGAAAGCATCGACATAGGGTTTGAATTGTTTTTGCAGTCTGTAGATGTAGGGATAGACTCCATGCTCATTCTCAACTCTCTATAGCTACCCCAATGTGGGAACTTTGGATTAGGGTATGGATTTCCAACAAAGCGTATAATGAAGTAGTTTGCTAGATCCTGCAGTTGCAAGGGCCTTGGAAAAGGTAAATCTATTATGTGGAAGCATCGAGCCAGGAGTACTGAATGAAATGGAGGTTTACAATGGTTGAATCACTGTATACAAAATGAGCTATGTTGGGATACAACAAGATGCTATGATCTTCACTACATTGATCAAGGCCTATTGTAAGACAGATAGGATGAATGAGGCCTTAGACTTATTGAAGAAAATGGAACCAAATGGATGCACTCTTAGTATTATGACTTACAGTATGCTAATCAATGAATTCTACAACAAGAACAAGATGGACATGGCCACCATACTTCTGAAGGAGATGCATGGCAGTGGGAAATACCCATATACTGTGACTTATGCTAGATGTTTGTGGTGTAGGATAGAAATCACTTGGGAAAAAATATAAGGTATTGTTGTTAAACGTATTTCCTTATGAGAAGTGAAATCATCTTCTTGGATAGAAGAGTATGTTGTAGCAAAGTTTTGATTCCTCACCAAAAATATAGAGATAGCCTCACAAAACAATTCACAAAATAAACATTTATCATGGCAAGATATTTAAATAGAAATTAGCCCTTTTTTCACCCAAGTGAATATAGTGTAAATGTTACAGAGCGTGAGAAAGTAAGTCAATATTACGGTGAAATATTTTTACAAGATGGAGCACACAAAAAGTCAAATCGCTTAAAAGTAAAAAAAAATATAGTGCAGAGGTATTAATTCACTAAGGAGGGGTTAAGATGCAATGTAAGCCATATATTTTCACTTAGCAAGTGAAGTTCACTTTTTTCCAAAATGTGGACCAATGGCCTTACTATCATGTAGAAAATGAGAAGGGCATAGCAAGGATAGAAGAAATTATTTTACCAACAAGGGATGTAGAAATGAGGTGGTAAGGGTGTATTTTTCATCAAAGAAGGAGAGCTCCAGAAAATGACAACTACAAAAGGGGATTTTTTTCCACTTTCAGTCTAAGACAAAATGTGGGCAATAGTCAAAGAAATACAGAGGCCAAAAATGGAAATTTCAAACAAGGCATGGGAAAACTCAAGTGTGTGAACTGAAAATTCAGAATTTTATTGTGCTAACATTAGGTCAAAAATGTGTGACCGCGGTAATGTTTTTTCAGATTTTCAAGAAATGTCTAGCAGGGTAAGTTTGCAGATTGAAAGCAATTTTTGAGGGAAAAGAGAAAATAAAGAATTGCAAAAATTTCAAAGGAGAGGACATGTGTCAATTGTAGGACTCTTTTAGGGTTTCTCTTAGGGTTTCTCTCTTTTGTATTTAGTTTTCTTTTCTCCTCAAAAAAGAGGATTTTGAATGTAACTTTTGAAAAGTTCTGGAAGCAGGGCTTCCATGAACGGTCTAAATTTAGAGCAGAATTAGAGTTAGTTTCTTTCAACTTGTAATCATTTTGATGCTTTCAAATAGTTTATAACTAGTGTATATGAAGGTATTATAAGTTTTTGAGTTGTCTCCTTTATGTACTATTGTCATTCTATGAAATAAAAGATCAAGGATCCTTTATTTTGTCTCAGCAAGTATGATGTTATTTTATCTTCAGCTTCTCTTCAAGGAAGAGATTAAAATTCTTATGATAGGATGAGGAATGATGTTGTTTATATGTAGGATGTTCAAAGTGTGGCTGCAATGAAGCTTTGATGAAGGGTATTAATGGTTGTATTTCACACTATTTGAGTTTGATGTTTACTTGTTGTAGGTTGACTCTGTTGCCCTAATAAGGCACAGGTCATGGGGTTTGCACCTAGTTTTCAAAATCAATATTCTCTCAAAGTCTCTTTTTATTTTCTATATTAGGAGTAGTATTAGTATAGAAAAACCAGTCCCAATAGTTGCATAGATACTTATAAACTAAGATTGTGGCCAAAACCAGGAGTTTATTTATCTTTCCTTAGTATATTTGTAATAGGATATCTATTGTATTTGTAATGTTATGAGTGTTGGAAGGTGAATGTTGTTTAGACATTACTTAGGTTAGCACGCCTTGGTCTTGCAGAGCCAAAAGTGTAGGAGATTTTCAATCTTGTGACTGAATCTTGTTCATTGGCCAAATCATATTCTAGGTTTATTGACGAGATATTGGTTATTTCTCTAGGACTTAGAATCTATTGATTTGGGAACCAACACAACATGTTCCAAATCTTCAAAGGTTGTCTACAATTCTTCATCCAAATCATATTCTCTAGTCAAACTCATCAATGCCATGATTCAACCAACAAGGATCTACCTCAAGCAATCAAACTTGTTGGAGATTGTTGGAAGTATGCTGCAAATATGTGCTTTAGTGATATCTGTGAGATGTGTTATCATTGATGTCAACATATTTCTCTGTCTATGACAGTGTTGCAGTGAAGATCAGTGTGTTAGCTTATTTAGCATATTGATGATCAGAGTTTGCGGATTAAAGGGTTTGTAGAGGATTGTTTGTAAATGATTTGGTGCAATTTTCTAGGGTCCACATGAAGATTTGAGTGAGATGGATATCTGTGTTATGATTGGTTTTTCAGTTGTTTAGTGGTGACGGAGAGCCAGTATTTTGATCTGTATTGCTCTGCATTGTTCTAACTTGATCTCTAGATCTAGAGATATGTTTGGGATGTTGATGTGTATCCTCAATTCAGGTAGTTTGTGGTTTGGTACTCCGCATGTTATTTTCCAAGTTGATAGTCATTGCAGTTAGTATTCCTTAAGTTCGGTATGATGATGATATGATTCTAGTAATTTGAGTTTGTGCAGATGTTGCAGTGGCAATTCGTGATGCTTGTGGATGTTTATGGATCATGTGTCTTTTGTGTTGGTGGTTTACATTGATCGTTGTGCACATAATTGATGATTTTCTCTGGTGTGTTAGTGTTCTTCATATTTGTGGCCAACTAGATGCTTGTAGCATGTTGCAGATGTTAAATGCATAATTCTTGGAGGTGTTTTGCATTTGAGGCATGTGATATGGGTTTGTACTATTCCTTAGCCAACATTGCTTGGTTCGCATGTGATATTGTAGCATGTGTGGTTATATTTTTGTAATTAGCTGGTGAGTGTTGAGACGACCTTGTTGATCTTCACAAGGTTGATGTCATGTATAAATTAATGTAATGTCTTTGTAATTGTGTGGTGTGGTGTATGGATGAGAATCAAATATATGTGCATTAAATGTATTAATATTTCGAAAGCAGAGAAGAAGTGTGAAGAAGAGAAAATTATTATGTGCTTAATTGAAACTGTAACCAGGCATTAAGGAGATGTTATTATTCAGTTCATGATATTCCAAATGTTATCTGAATTTATTTGTAAGATAGTGAGTCTTCTTTGGGTTGTAGCCCTTGTTGTTTTTGAGCAGTGAGCTCTAGCCAGTGTGCCTGAATGCATGTGTATTCCCCATTGTAATATTCTTCATACTTCTAATAGAGTATCATCATATTATGAGTAGGTTCCCACTGTGGTTTTTCCCTTGACCAATTTTTCCACGTCAAAAATCTTGGTGTTATGTGTGCTTATGTTGTATTGTTGATTCATGCTTTCATGTTTAATATTCAGATTTGAGAATAAGGTTAAATTGTTTAAGTTTTGTGACAATTGATTCACCCCCCCCCCCCCCACTCTTAGTTGTCTTCCCTATTTCCATCAATTGGTATCAAAGCAGGTTCCTCTAAAGAATCTTAACTGCTTGAGGTGATCTAGGATGGCATCTTACAAGAAGGACGGTCCAAGATTTGATGGTACTAATTACTCTTTTTGGAAGAGTCACATAGAGTGTCATCTGAGATGCATTGGAAAAGCTTACTAGACTATTACAAAGAACAAGTATACTATTCTTTCAAATGGACCTTCAACTTCGGATGAGATAAAAGAAGTCAAATGCAATATTAGGGCTAAGGAAGCATTGTTGAGTGCTCTAACTGATTCTAAAATGACAAATGTTATGGAATTGTAGACTGCTCATGAGATCTGGAATAAGTTAGAAACCTTGTATGAAGGAGACAGTTATGTGAAGATTGATAAGTTGAAAATCCTGAAGGGAAAGTATGAAATGTTGAGGATGGGTGAAGATGAGAACATCACTTCTTTTATGCAAAAGGTGAATGAACTAATGTGCAATATCAGATGTGCGAGTGGAAAGTTGGAAGAATAAGAGATTGTTGTAAAGGTGCTCGGATCTTTACCTGCATCCTACAAATAAAAATTTGCTACTATTGAGGAGATCCATACCATGACTGATGTGACCAGAGACATGTTGATTGGTAAGCTAATTAGCCTTTTAATTAAGTGAGTTTGGTGATTCCCTTCCTAAGGTAGAATCTGCACTCAAAGCCACTATTTTCAAAAAGGACAAGCAAAGATATGATCTAGGAGAAAGTTCTTCAAGGTGGATGTCCAAATATGAGAAGGAGAGAAAATGAATTAAAGAAGAAGAGTGAGAGCTTAAGAATCTTGAAGCAATGATTGCCAAGAGATTACCCAAAGGAGCCAGTAAGTATGAAGGAAAGTTGCCTCTTAAATATTTTTCTTGCAATAAGATAGGTCATTTTGCCTCAAGGTGTCCGGAAAGAGTTCCTAGAAAATAATTCAAGCCTAAATTTTAGAAGAGATGCTATTATGCTGTTGATGAAGGTGTGTCAAATGATGAATCAAATAAAGGAAATACAAGTGATAATGAATGAGTGTTTATTGCTATCAAGGAAGATGATCCAATACCTACTGATTTTGCTAGTTGCATGAATGTGGAAAGAGCCTTGGTTGCACAAGTTGAAGAGAAAGATGAATGGGCGATAGACAATGGATTCTCTCATCATATGACAAGTGATAAGAGTAAATTTTTGAGCTTGGAAAAGTATGGAGGTGGAGTTGTGAAGTTTGGTGATGATAAAGCTGATATAATTTGTGGTAGAGGTTCCATTTCTCTTGATGGTAAGCACAATATTGATGATGTCTTGTATATAAAAGGCCTAAACAATAACCTTTTGAGTGTTGGATAGATGGTTGACAAGGGATATGATCTTCAATTCAAGAATGGTAAGTGTAGAATCTTGGGAAGCTTTGAAATAGACATTGTATCAAGTACAAAGACTAAAGGTAATATCTTTCACTTAAATAGTGTCGATAAAAGATGTTTGATTGCTCAGGTTGATGAAAGTTGGTAGCAGCATAGGAGGATGTGTCATGTGAATTTTGATAACATTCTTAAGATAAGTTATACTTAGGCTGTGAGAGATCTTCCTAAGTTGATGAAACCTGCTAACCCTATGTGCAAGGAATGTTAGTTAGGAAAACAAACCAAAATTTATTTTAAGAGTAAGAAGCATTTTTCAAATGGATTATTGGATCTTGTGTATGCTAATTTATGTGCAACTTGTTGAGTTAGAAGCTTGCAAGGAGACATATATTTTATGTTGTTGATTGATGACTATTCAAAGATGATGTGGGTTACCTTCTTGAGGGAGAAGTCTGAAGCTTTAGAGAAGTTAAATATTCTCAAGGCTATGGTTGATACTGAGACATGTTTGAAGCTGAAGTGTCTGAGATTTGACAGAGGTGGAGAATTCATTTTCGGTGAGTTTGATGCATTTTGTGAAGAACATGGGATATGAAGACAAATGTCTACTCCAAGAACCCTCAACAAAATTGAGTTGTGGAAAGGAAGAACAAAACCATTCAGGAAGCTGCAAGGATAGTGATGTTGCAAGGAAATGTTTCGCATGTTTATTAGAGAGAATTTGTGAGTACTGTTGTTTACACTCTTAACCGAGTGCATATCAAATGTGATACCGATAAGACTCTTTATGAATTATGGTTTGGTCATGCTCCTACCGTTAAATATTTTAATTTTTTTGGAAGTAAATGTTATATCAAAAGGGATGAATATCGAGAAAGTTTGATGCTAGATGTGATGAAGGAATATTTCTTGGTTATTCTACTAAAAGCAAGGCCTACCGGTGTTATAACAAGAGACTGAGAAAGATAGTTGAGAGTGCAAATGTCAAGGTTGATGAAAGAAATGAGAGACAATACAGATCTTATGGATATGATTCAGAAGATCAGGTTGAGTATTGTCTAATTTCTAAGATTTAACCTAAGGATGTGAATGAAGCATATAAAGATAAACATTGGATAAAAGCAATGGAAGAAGAATTGAATCAGAATGAAAAGAACAATACATGGATTCTTGTTCCCAGACCTAAGGAGAAAAATGTAATAGGAACTAAATAGGTCTTCAAGAACAAATTGAATGAGCAAGGTGAAGTTGTTAGGAACAAAGCAAGACTTGTTTGCAAAGGATATTACCAAATGGAAGGAATTGATTTTGAAGAGACGTTTGCTCTGGTGGCAAGGATTGAAGCTGTGAGACTATTTCTTGCTTATGTTGCTTACAAGAATTTCAAAGTCTATCAAATGGATGTCAAGTCAACATTCCTAAATAGAGAATTGGACAAAGAGGTTTACATGAGTAACAAAATGGATTACAATTGACTAATCAAGGAGATATGGTGTGTCGGTTGAAGAAAGCATTGTATCGATTGAAGCAAGCGCCAAGAGCATGGTATGTCAGATTGGATAAGTATCTATTGAATCTTGGATTTAACAAAGGTACTATTGATAGTAATATGTATTTCAAGATTGATCATGATAATATTATGATGTTGAAGTTTTTGTTGATGGTATTATTTTTGGAGGAAATGATAGTTTGTGCAAAGAGTTTACTAATGAAATGCAGAATGAATTTGAGATGTCTATGATTGGAGAGATGAAATTATTTTTGGGATTGAAAATTACATAGTTAGAAAAAGGGATCTTTATATCTCAATGCAAGTATGTAAAAGAATTGTTGAAAAAGTTTGGTTTGGAAGATACAAAGCCAGTTGGAACTCCTACGGTGACTGGATGTAAGTTGACTAAGGATGATGATTCCCCTAAAGCAAATAAGACCAGATATAGATCTATGATTGGTGGATTGCTATATTTAACTCAAACTAGACCTAATATCATGAATATTGTTTGTCTTGTTGCTAGATTTCAAGTTGATCCTAAGAAATCTCATGTTGTAGATGTTAAAAGAATTTTTAGATATTTGAAAAGAACTGTTGATTTTGGTTTATGGTATCCTAAAGATGGTGATTTTACTTTAAGTGCTTTTATCGATGCTGATTGGGCATGAAATGTAGATGATTGGAAGAGTACTAATGGTGGTGCATTTTTCTTGTGAAAAAGGTTGGTTTCTTGGTTGAGCAAAAATAGAATTCTATTTCTCTATCTACTATAGAGGTAGAATATATTGTTGTTGCTAACAATTGTACTCAGGTGGTATCGATGAAGCAGATGTTGAAAGATATCAGAGTTGCATATGATGAGCCTATTGCTATATACTGTGATAATTCAAGTGCAATTAACATTTCTAAGAATCTGGTGTTGCATTCCAAGACTAATCATATATCAACCAAGTTTCACTTTTTGAGAGACAAGGTAAATGAGAAGGAAGTCAAATTGGACAATGTTCCTACAAGGAACAGATTGCATATGTCTTCAGAAAGCCTTTGCCTAAAGATACTTTTGAGTATCTCAAAGGGAAGTTAGGGGTGATTTTCCCTACTAATCAAAACTAAGATGCATTGGTATGCATCAGTCCGGTGCATTTCACAATCATATCTTGTGATCCAGATTGATGAGTGGAGGCTATTACTTAGGGGGAGTAGTAAGTAAGTCAATTTTGTGAGTCGGTTTTGTGGTGCAAATATGTGTCTTTTCCATTGATGTCAAAGGGGAAGAGAGTTATGTGAAAAACTATGTAGGGAGAGGCATGTAAGGGGGAGGGAGTGATATGAGTGAGTTGTTAATTTCTTTATCATTGATTATTTTTCACATTATATGTTGCCATCAATGCCAAAGGGGGAGATTGTTGGAGATTGTTGGAAGTATGTTGTGAATATGTGCTTTAGTGATATCTAAGAGATGTGTTGTCATTGATGTCAACATATTTCTTTGTCTATGATAGTGTTGCAGTGAAGATCAGTGAGTTAGTTTGTTCAGCATGTTGATGATCAAAGTTTGAGGATTAAAGGGTTTGTAGAGGATTGTTTTAGATGATTCAGTGCAATTTTATGGGGTCTACAAGAATATTTGAGTGAGTTATGGATATTTGTGTTATGGTTGGTTTTTCAGTTGTTCAATGGTGACAGAGAGTTAACTATTTTGATCTTTATTTCATTGCATTGTTATTTCTTGATTTGTGGATATAGAGATATGTTTGGGACGTTGATGTGTATCCTCAATTCAGGTTGTTCATAGTTTGGTGCTCTGCAAGTTATTTTTCTAGGTTGACAGTCATTGTAGTTAGTATTCTTGAAGTTTGGTATGATGATGATATGATTCTATTAATTTGAGTTTGTGCAGATATTCTGATGGTAATTCATGATGCTTGTGGATGTTTTTGGATCGTGTGCCTTTTGTGTTGGTGTTCTACATTGATCGTTGTATGTGATGAATACTAAGAGGGGGGGGTGAATTAGTATGCCAAAAACTACTGCACAAAAACACTTACACAGTCTAAAGATAAACCGGTAAAGCAGTCTGACAGTCAAACCGGTTACCACACATGCAAACCAAAATGCAAATAAAGCATTCACCCACAAAATCAATACAACCATAACACAGGATATTTGACGTGGAAACCCAACTAGGAAAAACCACGGTGAGATGGAACTCACAAGTCACTATCTACAAAATAGAAACCAGACCGGTTAAGGTCTTACAATGTTCTTCACCAGAACAGATCCTGTTAGGAATCTCAATCTCTGTTAGGAGATAAGTCCGATTAAAGACTACCTTGTTAGAGGATTTTAGATTCACATGTGTGAACCACCTTGTTAGAGGATTTTACAAAGGCTTTGAGGCCTACTCGGTTAAGGGCTACAGACTTGTCAAAGATGTGAGTAATCAACAAGTGTTTGATCTATCTAATAGCACAAACTACTTGGTTAGATCCAGTATTGCTCACAGCTAATGCATTCCAACATTACTTTAGTCTTCTCTCTCTCACACACAATTACAACTTGATCTCCTTAGATAAGATCGTTCTCAACTTCCACCTTAAACCCTAGCTCAACATTAACCCTTTCAGCAACAACTTAAAACCCTAGACATGATGTCCTTTTAAAGGAATCTGATTTCATGTTGGTCCAATAGGATTACATTACAATTTCCTAGGTTCAATGAATCTAGACATACTTAGTAACACGACACAAGAATCACCGTCAATGTGTCAGCACCATCAAACAATCGGTGGATTGGTAACTCGTCACAAAATGTCGGTTGGTAACTCATCACAGAGTATTACCGGTTCATACAAAATACCGGTTGTCGGTTTGTCACAAATGAAGACTGGTAAGAATGTGTTGTGCCACTTTTCTCCCTCATACCACTTGTGATCTGTGAACTGCTTGGGGTCGACATGTCGCTTCAGACCGGGAAACACATTCTGCAAAATCACTAGTCTAGAGACTAGTATACAACATATCGGTTGCAACAAATACCGGTTGAGAACAAGCTCATACATATAAAGGGGATCTCAATACAAGTGTGTGTCCATCAATGACAATCACAACAAAATCATCAAAAATGCCAACAGTGTGTGCAATTGATGGTTTTCTCTTATGTGTTAGCATTCTTCATATTTGTGGCCGACCAGATGCTTGTAGCATGTTGCGGATGTTCTATGCATAATTATTGGAGGTGTTTTGCATTTGAGGCATGTGACATGGGAACATGTGTTATATCTTAGCTGACATTGTTTGGTTTGCATGTGATATTGTAGCATATGTGGTTATATTTTGTAATTAGGTGGTGAGTGTTGAGCAACCTTGTTGATCTTCACAAGGTTGATGTCATGTATAAATAAATTTAATGTCTTTGTAATTGTGTGGTGTGGTGTATGGATGAGAATCAAATGTATGTGTGTTGAATGTATTAATACTTCAAAAGAAGAGAAGTGTGAAGAAGAAGAAGTTGTTATGTGCTTAACCGGAACTATAACTGGGCATTAAGGAGATGTTATTCTTTAGTTCATGATCTTCCACATGTGATCCAAATCTGTTTGTAAGATAATGAGTCTTCCCTGGGTTGTAGCCCTTGTTTTTTAGTAGTGAACTCTAGGACGTGTGCCTGAATGCATGTGCATTCCCCATTGTAATAGTCCTGATACTTCTAACAGAGTATCATCATATTGTGGGTGGGTTCCCACCACAGTTTTTCCCTTAACTAGGTTTCCACGTCAACAATCTTGGTGTTATGTGTGATTATATTATGTTGTTGATTAATGCTTTCATGTTTAATTATTAGTGTATACACCTAAAAATGGTCTGAAGATAATTAATTGAATAAGCAATTATTTAATTAATCCCCCTCCCCAATTTAATTGAATTCATCAACAATTTGATTAAATTTCTCCATTTTCATCTACTTATTAATAAATCTAAGGATTTATTTAATAGGTTCATTTCAATAATCCCCTTTGATTAATTAATTCAAATTAATTAATTTCCCCATCCAAAACCATTTATTCTAATCCCCTAATTAATTAAAACAAATCAAATCCATGAGTTGTTGAGATTAATTAGCCTTTTCCTATTATTTGAATTTCTAAATTCAAATTCTCCTAACTTCTACCACTCCTAAACCTAACCCATTCTACCTACCTCCATGTCCCCTTTCATCCAACCTCTTCTAGAACCTTTGTGACACTTGTCACTAAGTGTTCCCTTTCATCCAACCTCTTCTAGAAGCCTCTTGACACTTGTCACCATAGAGATGACAGATGTTCCCTTTAATCCAACCCCTTTGCCAACCTCCTCCAATTTAACCATTGATATCTTCAGATCAAACTTGACCATTGATTCTTGCCACCTCATCCCTAGCCTTGAAAATCCTATAAATAGACCTCATTTTGGAGCAATATGGATCCCATATCATTCTCATTTATGCATTATTACTATAGGCATCTAGCCTCTAGTTTATCATTTTTAGCTTAATTGCATCTTAATCTTAGTTCATTTTCTAGATCAATCATGAATTCATATAGCTTAATCATACTATTCTTGCTAGATCATACATTTTCATCATTCAAATCCTCCATATAAGTGTAGTCAAGTCACTAGAACTATGCATAATCAGATCTGAGAGCATTTTTCATACTCGCATTTACTAGGAGGCAATAAGTCGATTAGCTATGGTTTTTTCTTTTATTGTTTCAATTTACTAACCATTGCTTGTAATGATTTATTCAGTACATTGTGTTTGCAAGTACAGGTACACTTCACAGAGCACGATAATTAGATCTAAGAATAAGGCTAAATTTTGTAAGTTTTGTGATAATTGATTCACCCCCCTTGTCAGTTGCCTGCCCTATTTACATCAAAGCTTTCAAGCAAGGGACTTGTTGATCGGCCTTTTATACTCACCTACATGCAAGCTTTGCTAACGCGGAGCCCCCTAAAAAGAGATGGGATTGTGAAATTCGTGCTCCCCAAGGTTGTTGGCCATTTGGTGGAATTGATTATGTGTTGCATTGATGTTTTGTCATTGATGTCAACACTGGCTATTTGGATGTTTTACCAACACCCTTCTGGTCCATGTAGGTTAAGTGGTTTATGGTTAACTTGGATCCAACATGATCCAGTAGACCCGGGTATAATATGGTGATGGAATTGGCTTGTTCATGATACTTATACTCATATTTGGTCAATTAGTTTTGGTCTGGAGATTGGATGCTATTTTGCTTGCTTAGAAGATTGGTTTCTGGTTCCGGCGAGGGTTTCACTGATAGAGCTTTTAGTGGAGATCTTTGAGGAATTGCATAAGTGGTGTTGATAAAACTTCTAATGGATTTTTAGGATGTTGTTGGTGATCATTTTTGAGACTTAGTGATTGGAGATCATTGCTGAAGAGTGTGGACCTATACTTGGTCCCGGTTGATCTAGGTTATGGACCGACTTTAATGTAACGTGTGGATAGGACCTATTGATGTATTTCTAGGATGTCTTGTGTGTTGATATTACTTGTTTGGTTTAAGGCCGACATGGTTTGCAATTATGTAATTGGTTTATTGTTTGGTGGCCGACCTGATTGTCTATGGTCAAGGGTTTGTATAAATAGATGTAAGATCTCATTCTAGATCATCATGGTTAATGTAAGAGGTCATGGTGAAGGAATGTAATGTGCAAATAATGTAATATCATTCAGAAAGAAGAGTTGGTCGATCATTGGAGATAGAATTGGGTTTATATAAGAGGATTTAGTCCTCTGGTATTGAGCTTAACCGGAACTGTATTCAGGCATAGGAGATGCTATCTTTTGCAATTCAACACTTCTTCGGATTATAGTCTGGATTTATATGTAGTCAGTGAGGGTCCTCTTGTGATGAGCAGTGTGCTCTAGGTTGTTGGCCTTCCTGCAAGTGCAGGCCCCTTCATTGTAATTCACATACTTACTGTAGAAGTATTATCTGACTGTGGGTAGGCTTCCCACCATGGTTTTTCCCTTTATCAGGTTTTCCACGTATAAATCTTGGTGTTGTGTGGATGGCTTTTATTATGTGATTATTATTTATGCTTAATTGGATTAACTTCTATTCTGGTATTATTTTTTTGGGTTCCGGTATTAAATTTTTAATTGATGAATGTTCTTGTAATCTGTGACAACTGATTCACCCCCCCTCCTCTCAGTTGTCTTCTGGTTATCTAAATTGTCTAACAAAGGTCTTATTTATTGGGTCACAATGGTGCTTGGGTAACTCAAGGTCTATGTAACTTGTTCATCAAGGTGGTATTGTGGGTTACAGAAGATACTCACATGGGTTGCTTAAAAACAAAATGTAAAAGACATAAGGGAAAAAGAGAGAAATAACCACCACATGAGCTAGCTAAATTAGAGAAAATGGTTCCAATAACCATATAATATTAATAACAATTTAGATAGAATCACATGAAAATTCCATCCACTTATGAGTTCTACGATCTCACGTGCAGGCGGAGCTAGTTAAACAACCTCAAGTGCATAACAATGAAACTCATAACATTTAGAACATTCATACCATCCAATTTGAGAGAAGATATCAAATGATAGGAATACTAACTCAATTAAACATATATTATGGAACATGTGATCCACAACAACAACTTGTATTGATCATTTATGAAAAGAATAAATGTAACAACAAGCATTGATACTCAACAAGTTCAACAAGGTTTAAAACTAAATGCTAGAAATAAAAAAAAAATCCTAAGCTAGGGCCTCAAATATTCAATTTTCGGACCCTTCAAATGGCCTGATTCATCAAATTTATAGTCCTATGCCTCGTATTTTGTAGGAACAAAATGTGTCTAATACCTAGTTACAAAATGGTGGTAGTTGCAGTCAACATGCAAGTCGCTTCTTTAGGAACTCCACTTAACTATTACTGTATTGGTGTCCTCAGTCAATTATCTTCTGGGTGTTGTGGCTCCATAATCTCCATGTGCACTATGTCCTTTGAGAGCGGTGTTGATGCAAGACATGTGTGATTGGAGTACTGTTGTTGAGCTGCAGTGATTCCCCCACGTGATTTTTTTCCTGAATGTGCATCTGCAAGTCAACTTCTAGTTTGTCTCTTGCCCTTCATGTAGCTATGGTAGTTACTTATGTAACAGTCTATGGAAGTGAATGGTGGGTCTGGTATGTACTCAATGTAGAATTTGGCCACCCTTAGTGCTTCTTTCACTTCATCTACCTTATCAACCAGGTTGTCAGCCAATTGATTCCCTTAGTAGGATGGGAAGATCAAGTGCATATATATGTCCATGACAGCAACATCAAACTCAATGGTTGAGGAGAAGTATTCAATGGTGTATGCTTCCCATTGTTTAAGGTCTATCTCATACTTGAGCAGTTTGGTTTGCATTAGATCTATACCATATTTTCCCAATGACTCCACTACATATTGTTCATAGTTCTCCAAGAGATCTAAGAAGGGAGGATTTTCTTTGAGGACTTTGTCCCGACATTGGTCTATCATATCTACCTTCAAGAGGATATCAACATACTTTTGTAGATTGTTGGGGTCTTCACCTCCTAATATGTCCTCTCCCTCAACTACATCCTCACCCAATCCTTTGATCTTTTTCAACAATTTGGCCGCCTTTGAGAATCCATCAGACTGAGTCTTCCATTGTTTGGCACAAGAGAATGAGACCATTTTCGAGGAGGTGGGCATCTTCATATATTTCCATGGTATCTTGAAGGAACATTCTCACCTTATTGAGCTAATTCATGGTCCAGGTTTTAAGGTTTGACACATCTCTCCTCATTTCATATACAGATTTCACTTCTTCCTGTGGAAGCGATGAAGTGAAAGGCAGAACATCCTCAGACCTTGAGTCCAATGGCTTCGACATTTCGATGAGAAGCTGCCTGTATTGTCGTAGTTGCATTTTAAATTTACTTTTTGATTTGTGCTCTTTTTATATTTTTGATTTAATGGAAGTAGTGGTTGCATCTAGAGAAGCTATCTCCCCTCATTTGGTCTATTTTCCTAGATTAACCTGTGAGACATGGTATTTTCGAGATACCTGAGCACCTTCATGTTCCTCTTGCGCTGGAGTTTCAATGCTGGCTATAACATCACCCGAATCACTCCTAGAAAGATGATGGAGGGTCTTGGCCCTTTTGGCCTATCTTGCTATTTTTGTTATTGCATCTTGTAGGGTGATTCTAGGGAGGACAACTTTCTTCTTCTTTTGAAAGTGGAAGTTCAACCATTGTGGCATGATGTCATCTTGGTGTTCATCATGGGTTGACACTTCAACCGTTACCATGTGTGATTCTACATGATGTTCATGGCCATCATCCTCTTGTTGTTCTTCATCATGAAGTTGCTCATGTGGTTGTTGGGATGTAGGATCTTCATGTTGTGGGTGTAGTGAAGAGACTTGTTGATCAAGGTCTACTGAGAGCACTTGTTCAATCTTTTGTTGTTGGGCAAACTCCTCCAGTTTTTCACCAATCTCTTGTTCAAGGGCTTTCTTTTCAGTTTCCTCCCATTGCTTTTGTTTGTCTCCTTTGAACTACTTAAGGAGCCTCTCTTGATCCTCAGGAGTCAACACCATGTATTCATCATGTTCATCAACATCTGTGGTCTCGTCATTCCCTCCTTGCACTTTTGTTCAATCAATGTCTACCTATTGGTCCTTGGGTTGGTCTACCTGTTGCAATACCTCTCCCTCTTGAACTTGTTTGTGAGTGGATTGCTTTTTCATTGTCTCACCTTTCTTCCGGCAAGAAATCACTAAAATGGGCTCATTTTCTTCCTCAGAGTCAGACTCAATATTATGAATAGTGACATGATCGTGAAATGGTGTGGAGGTTGGTGCTAGTCTTTGAGTAGTGTGAGGAGCTTGTTGTTAAGTGTCCTCTGCTTGTGATGTGTCCTCTCCTAGAAATTTTTTGATAGTTGGCACAATAGGATGAATTGAAGCTTGTAGTACTGCTTGCAACCCAGTTGTAATTCCATGTTCCACATTGTTTTAAGGAGTTGTGATTCTCCCATTTTTTCATCAAGTTGTTTCATTAATTTACCTTTATCAATGGTTTGAGTAGAAACTTTTGGGTCCATAGGAGTGTTCTTTTTGGATTTTGATCTAGTCCTTCTTACATACTCCTTGGTGGTTTTTGATTGAGGATTGTCTGTAGATTTTCCTTTCCTTTTCTCCTTGGAGGCACTGGGGCAAATCCTAAGACTTAACCATTGCATTATCCTCTCAAGTATCTTCTCAATCACTATATTAATATCCACTTTCTCCTGTTCTGACCACCTGATTGGAGAAAGAGGTTTCTTGTTGACCCCAATTTCCTTATAGATGGGATCAAGCACTTAGCCATCATCCCTTAGTTAATTAGGAATGTTTGTTTCAACCTTAAAGTTTCTGATTTGTGCGACTATCAATCTACAATATCCTCTTTCTCTAGCTTCAAAATTGTCTTGCATATTGGCCCAGAAATCCTCCAAGGCTGGTATATGACCCAAAAATGACACATGCATCATTTGTTTTAGCTTACCAACTGGATCATATATATCTCTAGCATAATCAAATTACCTTAAGCTGAGATCCTGCAATTCATGTACAACTGACTTGGCAACTTATATGTTCTGGCATGTGTAATGTCCGAGCACAATTGGGAATTTGACTCCAGTCTTATGCTTAAGGGTCAAAACGGATTGAAGCCCGATGATTAGCCTTGCATATTCATGAATGATTATTCGATCAATGAAGTATCAGGGGAGGAGGAAGGGCTTTCCTGTAAATCCACTCACTCAGATGTAAGTAGAGTGTTGGTTCTGGAGGAACCATGTACCCCATTCTTGTACTACTACCATAGCCTTGGGGGAGATGTGGTACACTACATCACATGTTAACTTGCAAATCACAATGTAAATGAAAGCATCATTTATTCTTTTAAAGTGGAATTTCGCTTATTGAATCGGAAGTTGAGTGTAATACTCCCATACTCTTTTCTGCCCTAGTTCCTCCCCTAGCCTGCTTAATCATGGGTACTTACCACTTCTTGTTACCACCCAGATTGTATAAGAAGTCATAAAGAACTTCTTTGTTTCCAATACCGGGCACAATTGCTTATGGATGTTATCTGAAATTATTTGTGCCCAATCAAAATAATTCTTTGTCTATCAATATTGTATGCATATAATGAAACATCCAAAGGTGGTAATATCTGCAGTCTTGTTTTCCAAAGGCTCAGTTGAGCATGATAATTAGGTCCATTGGTGTAACCTTAAAATATGCCCTCAAAATATTGTCGGAGGCCTTCAACCCGGATATCCTTGGCTCCTCTATCCATGCTTCATTTATATGTCGTTTGTTATCAATGACCTTTTGGTTGAATATTTTGGTTGCTTCTTCCTCAGTGGTTTGGAGGACCTTCACAAATTGGGGGATTCCAAAAGTTAGGGCAAGTATTTCCAGAGAGAGGTATGCTACTATATTCCCATTAGTGTCATTGCACTTCCTAATATCCTTATCATAGTGCTGGGCTATAGAGAGGATCAATTCAGGTGATTGCATAGCCTAAGGGAAGATGGTGGCCTCCACAAGTCCGCATCTCTTGATTCTTCTATAAGGTGCATTGAGATTTGGCTAGGCCACTTCTTTCCTGATATCCTCCACCTCTATGTGACCAATTTCAGTGTCAATGACCCATTGTACTTCATTCTCCAACTTTGATACGAATGTTTGACCTTGGTACTGGTATTTAATGGTGGGCAGGTTCTTCTTGAGCTTGATTTCACTCCTTGTCTTCTTGCGAGGGGTAACTGATGCTTCCATAAGATTTACCTGGTGTGCACAAAAGAATACTTGTAATTAGTACCTGAAGAGATTAATTTAAAACAAGATATTCTAGAATCTCAAGGTTCCGAGGTTTTAGAGTCAAAAGGAGCCCATTATACAAAATTTCATGATCTCGGGATCCTAGAATCCAGAATCTTAGAAACTCAGAAGGAAGCCCATTATGGGGTTCCAAAATCCTAAAATAAATTTGATAGATAAGACTAGAGCTTTGGGAAAAGAGGGACTTTGAAATTCCAGGGTTCTAGGGGCACAAAAGAATTGGAAACTTGGCTTCGATCCTGAGTAACTGAAGCGCTCAAGGAAGCAACAAGACAAACTCTAGGACTCTGGGGTTCCAGAGTTTTGAGGTTGACAAAAGAAAAAGTTGAGGACTCTGGAATCCTAAGAATCCAAAGTTTCAGAGGCAAGAGGTAACAAGAAAAAGTGAAATCCGGGATTCCAAAAAATCAAGCTCCTGAAGTTCAAAAGAAGGCCAAAAGGAGGTTTCTGGAACTTCGAAAACCGAAAGAAAACCCTAACTATCAAAAAAATTGACTTATTTGTAGAAAACAAAAACCCTATCCTATGAAAGCACACACATAAAGAATAAAAAATAAAGAAAGGAAACCAAGAAAATGAATGAGGCCAAAAGAACAACCTGGATGAGAAGTAGAGGGGAAGATAAAGCGTGCCAATAGAAGATCGAAATGCCAAGGAGTAGTGAGAACTTGGAAGGATGTCACATGCAAATGAGCCAAAATCTCACTTTGAAGGGCAATTTATAGTCTCCCCAGGCGTGAAAAATAAAACATGCTCCGAGACTCCGGGGTTCCAGAACCCCGAGGTCACTAGCTAAGTGACTTCAAGACTCCAAGGTTCTGGAGTTCCGGAGTAGAACAAAACAAAAAGGAAGGGATTTCAGGAACCCAGAATTCTGAAATCAAAACAAACCAAGCAAAAAGGTTTCAGGACTTCGGAGTTTCAAAGTTTCGAAATCAAGAGAAATAAAAAAGGAGAGCTTGGGGATTTCAGAGTTTCAAAATCTCAATGTTTCCAAAGAGGAAATGACATGGACTTTGAGGTTTTGGTAACCCCAAATCCCAAAGGGTACATGAGAAACAAGAGCCAACAACACACTTCGGGATCCTGAAAACCTAGGGTTTTGAAGAGTGAGGAAGAAAATAAAGGACTCTGGGGTTTCGGGAAACTCTGGAGAGGCAAAACAAAAGGAGGATTAGAGAAGGAAAACCAAAGAAAACATAAAAGAAATAGAGGGACCCACATATTTTAGGGTGAAATAGAGGGGGAGAGTATGTGAGGCATAACATGACCAAAGCTTTGATAACAATTGTTGAATTGGTTGACTAGACTGGAATACTGAGAGGAAGGTGAATGAATATTCCCACAAATTTTAAAACTTTCCACAACTTCAAAATCTTTTACTAATATATCAATTAAGCTCATCAACATAAAATAGCAAATGCAAAATACAAGAAACATAGCAACAAATGGAACACCAAATTTTATATGTGGAAAACCCAAATGGGAAAAACCATAGAGAGTGTTAGCTCTCAAGATAATATAACTAGTTATATGGTGTTTATAAAATGGGGTGGCTCACTGCTAAATGGCTCACTACCAAATTACAAAAGTTTCTCACTGCTAGAGCACTCACTAAAATAGATACAAATGAACTAAGGAAAGTTTCATCTCCAAATGCACGAGACTAGTTCTAGATTAAGCTCAAATCACAACTCACAAAACTTATAGTAGATCTAGTAAAGGATTACTATACCACTATTCACAAATACCTGCAACAAATCTGGTAAAGAATTACTGCAACACTGACCATAACTTTGGATGCTCCTTACTCTGTCACACAACACATACTCTGCTAATTCACACTCTGCACTTCTTCTATCTTGCTTCCACACACTTCACTTACTTCACTGCTTCTGCATTACACATATAAATTTATATATATACCAGAAAGCTTATACACTGAGATAATATGTCGGCCAAGAACAAATAATGTGTTTCTCAGATCAACATATTATTAAATAAATCCTTAACCAAAAACATGATAACAAAGTCAAATATCTTCTACATGCGTCTCACACATTTTATTTACTGATGCATATACCTTAATTATCATAACAAAATAGGGGTCTATCGGACCCACAAATATAGACCATAAACAAAAAAATCCAAGCATAACAACTCCTAACTCCAAAATATAGATGCCACATATACCACATATGTCGGAACAAAAATCATGATGATACAATCAGATACAACTGATATGACTAATGGTGGAACACACAACTGATACCGAGATAGAATATAAACCAAGATAAGCACAACTCAGGATTCCAGAGATGAGGATATTCTAGAAATAACTCCAGTAGGTCATTGATGCCTTGCATCATATCTCATACCTTTCTTCCAACAATACTAGAACTACAATACCAAACTGTTTCCAACAACATACACCATAGAGTCCTAACCGGATAACCAGATTTGACTTTAATGACAACAATGACATTATTCTAACATGTACACCTATGACAACCAGATGAAAGTTAACAAAAGATGATAAATCTCCTAAGGCTGATGCAAGTAAGTACAAATCAATGATTGGAGGACTGTTATATCTGACTGCAACCAGACTGGATCTATCATGTATGTTGTTTGTTTAGAAGCTAGATTTCAACAAGAACCAAAAGAATCACATGTTGTTGTAGTAAAAAGAATTTTCAGATATTTGAAGGGAACATAAGAGTTTTGATTATGGTACCCTAGAGATTCATATTTCACTTTGACAACTTATACAGATGCAAATTGGGCAGGAAGTGTTGATGACAAAAAAAGTACAAGCAGTGGAGCATTTTTCCTTGGCTCCCAGTTAGTTTCTTGGTCGAGTAAGAAGTAGGATTTTGCATCTCTATCCACTGCTGAAGCCGAATATATTGCAACATATTCATAACGTACTACACACAGGTACTTTGGATGAAACAAACTTTGAAGGATATTGGTGTATTGTTTGATGAACCTATCTCAATTATGTGTGATAACACCAGTGCAATAAACATTTCTAAGAATTTGGTACAACATTCTAGAACAAAGCATGTATCTATTCGATATCACTTCATGAGGGAAAAGGTGTTGGATAATGAAGTAAGGCTTGAGTATGTACCTACGAAAGAGAAAAATATAGATATCTTCACAAAGGCATTGTGTAAAGATACTTTTGAGTATCTCCAACTGAAGTTAGGGGTATTACCCCTTCCTAGTTCAAATTGATGTGCATTGGTCTAGTAAATTGCATGATCATTCTTGTCTGGACTAATGCTTGGGGGCTTCCTCTTAGGGGGAGATAAGTAAGTTTCATAGGGGGGAGATGTTCCCACCTTTATCCTTAATGTCAAAGGGGGAGAGATCCAGATAAATAGTGACGCAAAGAGAGTTGCAGAGTTGCAGAAAGAGATTTTTTTTAATTTGTTGTTGATGGATGTTGCCATCAATGACAAAGGGGGAGATTGTTGCAAATGTGATATTGATGGTGTTTTTATGGTTGTCTTTAATGATTGTCATTGATGTCAATATAATTAAATGGTATGGTATTGGTTTTTATGAGTTGGTGATTCAAAATATGTTTCCTGAATTGTTTGGTGCTCTGAAAGTTGTGCTCCAAATGGTAATTGATAGTGTTGTTTGTGATCCAATTTTCTCCATTTTCTGGATATGGTGTTGATTGATTGGATTCATGTTTATCTTGGTTCTATTCTTGTTTTGTTAAGTTGAGAAAGTGTTATTTTGGGTCCGATCTGATCCAAATTTGGAGATTGTGCAATGACATTTGTGTAGCGTATGAATCTTGTTTTGGCTATAGTATTTGTGAGGGATGTGTAATGTGTTGATCTGAGCATTGAAGTGTGTTGTGGTGTGGTCCACTTCTCATTTCTTTCCACCACGAGAATGTTTAGTGCAGACCTATTTCAAAATTATGTTTTGTCTGATTTGGATGGTTATGAAATTAGGAGGACAGTATAAGTAAAGGATGACCATAATGAATGAGGTATGGAAGATATGTGAGATTGAAAAGATAAATTCAATTGATGATTGATGTGAGAAGTTGTGCGAAGGTGCATAGTGTGCTATTAGGTGCCAAAGGTTGTTTCAACATTGTTGTTTATGGTAGGTGTATCACAATGATGGATTTTCTTTTCTTTCTTTCTCTTTCGGTAGTGAGCCTTTTTGGGTAGTGAGCATTCAAGCAGTGAGCCACCTTTGTAAAAATAACCTTAACTGGTGTCACCCTAACAAGTGTAATATATTGAGAACTAACATTCTTCATGATTTTTCCCTTCTTGGGTTTTCCACGTCATATTTGGTGTTCATTGTGTCTGATTTCTTTGTGTATATGTGTGCTTTCATGTTTACATCTGTTCATGTTAAATAATTCATATGTTGGTTATTCCAAATTTGTGAAAGAATTAAAATGTTTAATTGATGACTGATTCACCCCCCCCCGCCTCCTCAGTTGTTTGGACATTCAATAGTGTTAACCACAAGAGTACCCTTTAAAAAAAGTTAGTAAGGATATTTGATGAAAATAATTTTAACAAATACTATTAGATAATAAATCAATGTAGGTGACTCAACCAGACTTTTCTCATCTAATTTATCAACAAAGGGTGGATAAGCTCAAATACACAACATTTGGAGAAAAATAAGGCAATGACATAAAAATGAGGTACCAATAAGGCTAGTACAAAGTTCTATAGTTTTATCTAACTTCATTTATAGTTTCAAGTTTGTTTGCAACTCTTGCAAATCCTAACTTCATCAATAAGATTACTTTATGCAATTATTACCTAGGAACAATGTTGTAAATATTTTTTCCAATCATGCATGTTAGGACAAATGACCAAAAAATTGTCTAGGAAGAATAAAGAGGAGTTAGATTGTTGTATTACCATCATGTATATTTCAAGTGATTGTGGTGTTGCAAAAAAATCCATGAAGGCACATCTAAGTGCATAATATTATGTAATCCTTGATGAATACTAAGAGGGGGGGATGAATTAGTATACCAAAAAATGTTGAACACAAACTCTTAAACAATTTAGCAGATAACCGGTATAACAGATTTAGTAATAAACCGGTTAAGATAAGTGCAAACCAAATAGCAAACAAAGCATTCACCCACAAAAGCACAATCACCATAACACAAGATGTTTTGACGTGGAAACCTAAATGGGAAAAACCACGGTGAGCAGAAACTCACAAGTAACTATCTGCAGAATAGAAACCAGACCGGTTAAGGTCATACAATGTTCTTCACCAGAACAAATCCTATTAGGAATCTAGATCTTTGTTAGGAGATAAGTCCTGTTAAAGACTACCTTGTGAGAGGATTTTAGATTCATAGATATGAACCACCTTGTTAGAGGATTTACAAAGGCTTTGCTAGGCCCACTCGGTTAAGGGTTTCAGATTTGTCGAAGATGTGAGTAATCAACAAGTGAGTGATCTAGATACTAGCACAGTATGCTTGGTTAGATCCTTGATAGCTCACTGCTAATGCATTTCTGCATTACTTCAGTCTTCAATATCTCCACACTCTTACTCTTCACACAAACCTAATCTTCTCTTCTATGATCGCACATACAAAACCCTCATCATCACTTTAAAACCCTAGACATGATGTCCTTATAAAGGAGTTTGATTTCATGTCGGTCCAATAAGATTAGATTACAAGTTCCTAGGTTCAGTGCATCTAGACACATTTGGTAACATGACACAAAATCACCACCAAAGTGTCGGTGGATGATAACTCATCACAGAAATACTGGTTGGTAACTCATCACAGAGTAATACTAGTTCATACAATTTACCGATTACCGGTTGTCAAAATGAAGACTGGAAAAATGTTAACTACCGCTTTGTTCCTTCGTACCACTTGAGATCCTCGAACTGCTTGATGTCTTCATACCGCTTTGGGTCTTCAGTCAATTTGTGACCGGTAACATCTTTTGCAAAACACCGATAGTCTAAAGACTATAATACATAATACCGGTTGGAACAAATACCGGTTGAGCATAACTCATACATCAAGAAACTATACACAAAGCAAGTGTGTGTCCATCAATGACAATCACAACATCATCAAAATGCCAACAATCTCCCCCTTTGGCATTGATGGCAACACTTAGGAAAATTTTGACATCTAAGTGTTTTTACAACAAAATATATGCTAAGCAAAATTACTCCCCCTTAAGCATATACACTATCCCTTTTTGCAGATATTACAATGCATATACACTATCCCTTTTTGTAGATATTACAATGTATACTACTCCCTTAAAGAGGTAACATGAAAGTATACATAACATTCACCAAAATTTTAAATACTATTACTCCCCCTTTGCCAACAATGGCAAAGTAATGCAGAATAACCCCTGTTTCTCATTATCATTAAAAAGTGAGTAAATGTTTATGACAATAAGGAATGAAACTTATCAAAAACAAATTTAAAATCCTACATAAAAGTTTTCATGGCTAATGACCATGACTCAAGTAATGAGGTAGCAACCTCACTTTCAGTCTGCATCTGAGATACTTGTTCTTCCATGGCATCAATGGTTCTCATCTCTTGAGTTACCATTAAGGCTTCCAGATTGAGAAAGCACTTCTGAAGAATTTGCAGTTTGGGTAATAAGACCAGTTGAAGCTCCTGCAAATCTCTTGACCGGTTGCTGATCTCCAATTCTATCCTGGTAGATTGAAGCTGATAACAATGAACTGTTTGCCCATATGTAGTGAAGGAATCATATGGTGGCTTGAAGTTGCTTATGTATGCTTGCAAATTTGATTGGAGTTTATCTTTTTGTGTGAGCACATCATCACAAAATAGATGGGGTTGGTTGATTTTGCTTAACAGTAGTCTGCCCTCATCCATAGCAACACTTATATCCTTCTGTTGTTTCTAAAGTTGAGACTGGAGCTCATTCAGTTTCTTAACTAAGGCAGTGTTGAGTGCCTTTTGATGCTTCTTCTTTGCATTTGCTTCAGCAACTTCTTCTAGGCATTGTACCTGGTCCTCTACAACGGTACACAGAAGTTTCAGTTTAGACAGAGAGGAATCGGTACTGGGGAGGTTAATACCGGGAATCAAACTGGTAAGTGTGTCAACCGCAGTTTGAATGACATCTTGTTCCTTCTTCCTCCTCAATGCTTCCAATCTTTCTTGTGCAAGCTTTATGCTTTGAAGCAACTCTGATTCATCTATAGATTGGAGATCAATAGGACTGGCGATGTCCACCGGTTTGGCTTGACCACCAGTTGTCTTGGGAGTCTCTGCTTGTTTGGCTTTCTCTGCTTCCTTATCTTTTGCTGCTCTTTTCTTTTCTTCTTCTTGCTTCTTTTGTTCCTCTTCTTGTTTCTTCTTCAGTTCTTCCTTCTTCTTATCTTCTTCCTACTTTTTCTTTTCTTCCTCCTTTTTCTCCTCTTCTTTCTTTTTCTCCTCTTCTTTCCTCTTCTCCTCTTCTTTCCTTTTCTCTTCTTCTTTTCTCTTCTCTTCTTCCTTTTTCTCCTCTTCTTTTCTCTTCTCCTCTTCTTTCCTCTTCTCTTCTTCTTTCCTCTTGTCTTCTTCTTTTCTCTTCTCTTCTTCTTGTTTCCTTGTCTTCCTCTTTCTTTTTCTCTTCCTCTTTCTCCACTTTCTCTTTATCAGCCTTTTCCTTGTCTTGTTTTTCCTTCTCTACTTTTTCTTTATCCCATTTCTCCTTCCCTGTGTCTGGAGTGACATCTTCAACATCCAATGCATCCACATCAATAGTGTCAACCTGTTCTGTAACTCTTTCTCCTTCACCATCAAATACCTCATCCAGTTTGGCTGAGGATAGGTTAGGTTCTTGTTCAACCTTCATATTGGCCTCAGACACTTGATGTAATCTAACAACAACTTTTGCATGTAGATGGGTGTCCTTCTCTACTTCAGAAGTTCTGCCTTCTAGCAGCCTAAGTCTTCTTCTTCTCATGAAGAAGAGACCTTTATTCTTGTCCATTATCTCAAACAATTCAGAATTGGAGGCATCGGGAAAGTATTGAGCAAAGACCTCTTCCCTCATTTCCTATTCTTTCTCAATGGCAATGCACCATTTATTATCCAAAGAATTGTATAAAGAATTAGGTGTGACTGATCTGATTTCAGATGGTGACCGGTCATTGACACATAAATATCTAATAACCTCTTGTTCAACTTCTTCTTTTTCATTATCAAAAAAATCATCAAAATATTCTTTTAAGTCATCAAGCACCTTTCTCTTAATCTTCTTTAAAGTCCTTTGACAATGTGTCATGGGCTTATAAGAAGAGATGTCTATATTTACCGGTGTTGACAATGCAAGTGCATTATCGGTAGATTTTGCCTTCTTGCTTGATTGCCTGGTTTTCTTAGGCTGTACTTTTAGTTCAGTGTCCTCTGACTTCGGTGAGTTGTTCTTGGTCTTCCGCTTCCTTTCAAATACTTTAGCGAGAGCGACTTCTGGTTTCTTCTTGGCAGGTGACCGCTTGGTCACTTTTGGACTTGCTGAGGTAACCGGTGCCGATACCTATGGTACTGCCTTGTCCTTTTTCACTATAGGATCTTCAACCAGTGTTACCCTCTCTAAGTAGGTGCCATTTCACTTTTTCTTTGCATCTAATGGTGAGGCAAGCAGGGTAGAGGAATACCCATCCAACATGTCGTACATCACTTCATACCCCATAGGTTCTACTGCTTCCTTTCTTGGCTCTGTCGCTTCTATTATGCATTCATCTACCTTTATGATAAAGCAGATGTCATCTTCATATTTCTTTACAATATCTCTAGAAATCCTCATCCTCTGGCTCATTTTCCGCTTGAATTCATCAAAACATTTATTCAAAACCTCAGGATATCTAGTTCCCATTGCTTGGAGACTTTCCCTGATTTGCTTAGTGACCGGGTGGTCAGCAGACCATTGAATATCACCTACTCCCAAAAAATAGCCTCGAAAGTAGAAAAATAGGCCAACCAAAAGTTGTTTGAATCTAAACCTTAGAGCACTGTCATGTTTAATGGACTTCAGATTCAATAGTAGTTGTTTCTGTAAATAGGTGCATAAATCAAAAGAGGCGTCTTCCTTAATTATTCTGTAGGCGTCAGTCAACGCAACAGTAGGGACAACATTTATTCTGCTGGCATAAAACACCCGGTAGCCAATCACCATGCAAGAATACTTAACCAAATCATCTTTGATGGTGTTGAAAGTCATTCCCCATTGGTCACTCAGAGAATCGGTGAGTTTTGTCATTTCAGCCTTGATGACCTTCCTTAGAGTTGGCACCTCTCCACTGTTACAGAAATCAGTGATGACATGAATTGCTTCCGGTGTAATATCATGCGACCTCTCAAGATACATTTTATCACCGTGCACTCTGCTCAAGATGATGCGGATGTGATCTTCAGTGAACTCTTCCAGAAAATAAACAACATTGTGCAGTTTCTTCCTCTCAAGGATGCAATATTCAGGTTTGATTCTCTTGTCATCACCATAGAACAAACCTAGCTCGGAATGGATCACTAGGGATCCTAGGTCTTCCAATTTACAATCAATATATTCAAAAATATCTTCCTGAACTATGACTCCAACGGATATCTGGGATAGGGCATTGTATTTCATCTTCTTTTGAATAAAATCCATTGAGTCTACAGGTGCACTAGAACTGGAGTACGATATAGAAGCCATGATTAAATGATAGACAAATTTTTTGAGAAAATACCTTCACACTTCAAAATTTAGGGTTTTGCAATGTCGCTCACAACACACCACTTCGGTTGCTGGATTACTGCTTGGTGTTCTTTACTTGATTGATAGAAAAACAATCTTTGGATTCTTCTCCAAGATTTTGAATTCACTTTGAATCGCTCTTATCGCTCTGCACTTGAAAATTCTTTGCTCGAAAATAGATAAGTGAAAATGGCATCAAAAATCTGTTTTAAGCAATCTTTCACCTACCATAATAAATGCTCCACCGCTAGGGTACAAACCCTAATTTTGCCTCTTACCGCTTCAAAATCTTCTACCAATTGATAGGTAACATATACCGGTTAAGGTCTTTACTAATATAAACTGGGGGTTCAAATATTTTACCGATGTTCCCCCTAAGCTTTTCTAAAGCTCAGTTTGCCGGCTCAGAGACTTCCACACTAGGTGCAGAAACCGGTTCATCCTGAGACACTTCTTCAGATTTCTTTTTCCAAGTTTTATTCATTCCCGCTTGAACGGTTTCAACATCAATCTTCCCTTCTGGAGTGATCACTATATCATCCAATAAGTTCTTTCTCATTCTGCAAGTTTTGGCAGTGTGTCTCGGTTTGTTGCAATGATAGCATACCATTCTAGGTGTTCTCCATGGTCCATTATTCATACTACCATTCTTCCTCTGCATGTTGCAGTGGTGTGACCGCTACCGTGACGGATCAAACAGGTTGCTCTCCAATAAGTTGCCGCTTGATAGCCACCTGACCAATGGTCATAGGTATTATACCGGTTGGGATTCCGGTTCACAGAGGGTTCCTGAACAACTCCTTGAGTCCTTGGAGGATATCTCCCAGTGTTGTGCAAAATAGACCCGCATTCAAATGCTCTATGCCCAAACTTGTTGCATGCATAATAATTTCCATTGAATCTATTGGATCTAGGCTTATCGTTTAGAAAATAAGGAAAATTATTGTAGGCCTTATTTCTACACACATTAGCAGTATGTCCTTCTTTGAGACAATTAAAGCAAATAGGTTTAAAATTTTGCTTACCTTTATCCTTTGATGCTGGTTGCTTCTTTGATACTACATCTTTTGTTCCAGAGGTCTCACCTTCCTCATACCCAGAGAAACCAAGTCCAATGGTATTCTTTACCAGTTTTGCTGATTCAAGCTTTTGCTCTAGCTTAGCAGTACTCTAATTGAATTTGGCAAGTATCTCCTTTGTCTCAGTAAGTTCTTTGGAAATAGAAGCATTGGTTTCCTTCAAGGTTGAATTCTCAGAAATAGCCATGTTTAGTTCACCTTTCATTTCTTCTTTTTCCACTTTACTCTCTTGGAGATGAGTGGTAAGGGCACAAATTTCTTGCTTGAGCTTGGAGATCTCATGATCTTTGTCTTTTACCATATCTTAAGCTTTCCTTCAGTTCTCAAGCTCTTGGCACATTCTGATAGTCAGGCCTTCCAGTTCCCTTCTCAGGTTGGCATTAGATTCATTCAGTTTTTCAGCTTCTTCGACTAGGGCATCCATGTCTGCTTCATCAGAAGAACTATTTTCAGTAAGCTCCATTAGTTTCTCAGCATGATCTCTTCTTTTGGCTAGAGAGGCTTTATACTTGGCTTTGAGTTCATCATAGGCTTTCTCAGTCTAAGTGAGATGATGAGTAAGTTCTCTCACAGTGTATTCCCCCATAGCTCCTTCCAAGTGGTTAGACTTATAGAAAGGTTGGCTTTGATACCAATTGACGAATACTAAGAGGGGGGGTGAATTAGTATACCAAAAAATGTTGAACACAAACTCTTAAACAATTTAGTAGATAACCGGTATAACAGATTTACTAATAAACCAGTTAAGATAAGTGCAAACCAAATAGCAAACAAAGCATTCACCCACAAAAGCACAATCACCATAACACAAGATGTTTTGACGTGGAAACCCAAATGGGAAAAACCATGGTGAGCAGAAACTCACAGGTAACTATCTGCAGAATAGAAACCAGACCAGTTAAGGTCATACAATGTTCTTCACCAGAATAGATCCTCTTAGGAATCTAGATCTCTGTTAGGAGATAAGTCCTGTTAAAGATTACCTTGTGAGAGGATTTCAGATTCACAGTTGTGAACCACCTTGTTAGAGGATTTACAAAGGCTTTGCTAGGCCCACCCGGTTAAGAGTTTCAGATTTGTCGAAGATGTGAGTAATCAACAAGTGAGTGATCTAGATACTAGCACAATATGCTTGGTTAGATCCTTGATAGCTCACTACTAATGCATTTCTGCATTACTTCAATCTTCGATATCTTCACAGTCTTACTCTTCACACAAACCTAATCTTCTCTTCTATGATCGCACATACAAAACCCTCATCATCACTGTAAAACCCTAGACATGATGTCCTTATAAAGGAGTCTGATTTCATGTCGGTCCAATAAGATTAGATTACAAGTTCCTAGGTTCAATGCATCTAGACACATTTGATAACATGACAAAAAATTACCACCAAAGTGTCGGTGGATGATAACTCATCACAGAAATACCGGTTGGTAACTCATTACAGAGTAATACCGGTTCATACAATTTACCGATTACCGGTTGTCAAAATGAAGACTGGAAAAATGTTAACTACCGCTTTGTTCCTTCGTACCGCTTGAGATCCTCGAACCGCTTGAGGTCTTCATACTGCTTTGGGT
Organism: Cryptomeria japonica; assembly: GCF_030272615.1. Classification (NCBI taxonomy): domain Eukaryota; kingdom Viridiplantae; phylum Streptophyta; class Pinopsida; order Cupressales; family Cupressaceae; genus Cryptomeria; species Cryptomeria japonica. Next base: position 296,439,814 of record NC_081415.1, read on the forward strand.
CTTCAGTCAATTTGTGACTGGTAACATCTTCTACAAAACACCAATAGTCTAAAGACTATAATACATAATACCGGTTGGAATAATTATCAGTTGAGCATAACTCATACATCAAGAAAGTGTACACAAAGCAAGTCAATCACAACTTCATCAAAATGCCAACAATCCTAAGTGTCTTAAATCATCTTAGACCAATAATAATAATTAATAGATTTAAAGCTAAATTATTAGATGACATGCTTCCTCAATAATATTTTTTAGACTCTAACCTTTCAAAATTTATTCCCTAGCCCATTAATCATGTTAAGGTGTCATCTTCTACCTCTAGGTTTTTTGATCCTACGAAGATTGATAATTTAAAGCCTTCCAACACTAACAAAGCTTTTGCTTTTTTGGTAGACATAGAATTAAATAAGAGGCAACCTTTACAAAAAGAACATGTAGAAGAATGAATCATTGCTCCTGTTTATTGATTAGACCTAAATAAGATTTAGTAGCTCCACTAAAATTAAGTTTCAATTTTTTGTCCTATAATACAAATAAAGCATTAAATTAATGCCTTAACAATTTATTCATTATAACTTTAATTTTGATGGATTTATAAGGATGACCTTTTTTTTTGATCGGTAAAAGGCCGAAGCCAGAATATTTTATTAAATTATAAACAAGATTACATTCTCTGCTCAGTGCAGGCACCAATAGGAAAGAGCGAAGAGGAGAAAACCTTCGGCCTTGCCCGGGACATTAAGTCCAGTTAAATAATGAATCTAAAACTCTACAACATTTATAATTACATCATTTTCATCTTGAATCTTTCCTTCTGGACTAAGCATACTCATATAGGTCCAAGTGTTCTTCTTTTCTAACTATTGTAATGTAAGTATCCCATCATGGGGATGCTCCTATCGACATTCTGACTTCAATATCTTTAGTATATTTCCCCATTTATCTTGATTCTCAGACTTCCAGTTAGCATTGTCACCTGCAAAATAAATCTCAACACAACCCTACAGCATACTAGTTCATGACTTGTTAGCCCAATTATGTATAAACAGACAATTTTCATATAAAATGGCTTGCAAAACACTTTCCACTATTGCTATTACAACCACGACATCTTTTATATTGAGACAACAAATAATTCCTTTTAATGTTGACTGCAAGATGAAAGATTACCTAGGTTACAATAACATTGTGAGAAGTAACCTTGCCCATCCCCATTCTAGGATAACACCTTTTATATCATAAAGTCAAATAGATCATTAACAAAGCCAAGGACCTGAAAAGGAAAGGATAAACTATCCTACCTAAAGAACTAAAATCCCATACCACTCATACACAGAAGTTTCAATCAAATTAAATTTCCGTTAAAAGAAGATTTCATTTTCTTTCTCACAAAGGTTGCATATGAATTCTATATCCTTTCGAGAGACTATGTATGTGAAGTTATATATACATACACACACACACATATATAAACATATATGTATACATACATGTATGTATATGTATACATGTATGTATACATACATATATATATATATATATTATTAAGATATGTATATATATATATATGTATATATATATATATATATATATATGTATATATACACATACACATATATGTATATATGTATATATTATATTGTGTGAAGAGTCTAAGTCCTAGAATACCAGCATGTGTGAATCATCAAGAAAGTTAAAACATTTGTTCATCCTTATACCAGGATTACAATGGTTCCTTAAGAGAACCAAGCCATAAACCATAAGTGAGTCCGACGATTATATTATTTATTTTTCAAAATTAGCAAGAAATGCACCATGAAATGGAAAATGCTAAAGGACAGGTAGAGATATCTGATTATAAACCCGAGGGATACCTTCATAAGGCTCATCAACAAACTGCATATGTCTGATAGGATGTATGCATATATGTATACATACATATATGTATACATGTATATATGTATACATGTATATATACATATATATATATATACACGTGTGTGTGTGTGTATACATGTATATATAGATGTATACATATATGTATACATGCATGTATATATACATATATACAATGTATGTATATATATGTGTGTGTGTGTGTGTGTGTGTGTACATGTATATATAAAAGAACTCTGACTAAGAGCAAAGATGGGCATGCAGCAGATCACGTCAGAGTAAGTGCCGAGAGGGTGGATAAACCACATTTTGATAATATCTATATGAATCTATATATTCACAAAATTATCCACTTAAACCCAATTGCGGGACCAACTATATCAACCATATCTATATCTATGCAAAATTCTGAGAATGCACCCAAATTAAAGCAGACAATTAAATAAATTTGATGTGGAAGGAACACAAAGCTGGATACTAAACAAATTAATAGCATAGCTAAGCTAAATATAATATTAACATAAACATCCATATGTTTGTATTACCTTCAACAAAACTTAAAGCAAAAGCAGTCATTAGGCATCAAAGGATTCCTACTGGAGCCAAGAGAGACGATATAGTAAACCAAAAGAGAAACAAAAAAATTGCCTTGCGGAAAGCGATTGAGTCCTAGGACTCAGGAGAAGCCCAACTCCTTCTCGACTGAACCTTGCTTGCCGACGACCTTGAACTAAAGAGGGATTCTCCTGGTTTGGAGGCAGGGGCAGAGGGGATCTCTACATCATCGGGGACTACTTCAATGTCTTCTACCTCAAGATAGTTAGCCAACCATCTATTACAGGGCGATTTTTTAACATGCAGAAGCCACATGAGGAAGAAAAAAATTCTCTGCCTTATTGGATTGTAGGCCGCAAAGGCAGCCTCATCTTCTATTTCCATGATTGGAAATCTTGGCACTGGTTTGTTTTTCCATATGAACCTGTCATAGTTTCGAGGCTTAGGAACAGTTAAATCCTCATCCACATTGATGACAACCCTATCCAATTCGCCCAACAATTCCTTCTTGAAGACACTTCTGCATAATTTCATAACCACCTCCCTATCCTTCTCAAAGTGCATGGCCACCACTAGAAACATTGCAACTATATTAGAGTTGGCCCTAGTTCGGTCATCATTCTTTTTTTGATCAAAGTTCGGTCATCATTCTTGATATACTCTTCCCCTAATATTTTCTTGACTGCCTGAACAACCAGGACATTAAGGAAGACAAGAATGCCTTCCAATCTATATTTTTTGATGTCCCCTAAAAATGCCATTTTGTTAAGGAAATTTAGATCAGAGATAGAGAATACAATAGTCTGGTAATGTGTAGTGAGGATAAACTTTAATAAGATCACTACAATGAATATGTTTTACCTCCGATGTGTATATATATAACTCTAACTATTAATCTTCTATGATTATATTGACGGCTTGCTGGTTCGTGAAACTGCCATAGTTATTGGTTTCGGTTCACAACAAGTGTCGATGCCTATAAATAAAAGCATGAAGAGTCATGTCCATGTAGGGGCATGACTTCTACGTGGCTTATACCACATAGAGTCATGACCCTACGGGGACATGACCCTTCGTTCAATGTCGTTATATATTACTTGCTTCAATCCGAATGAAGTTATATCCTTAACACTCCCTCTTAGCAAAAGAGGATTGAATTTCATAATTAAGTTTTAAGTAACAAAATTCTAGATATACACATTCATTTGACATGATCATTCACTTAGTAACACTTACTAGTGAAATACTTCATATCTCAGAGAGATGTATTATCTAATATCCAGCACTCTAGGACAACAACTACTTGAAGTCTTATCAGATTACAACCTTGATTCTACTGACAATTGTAACATTGTCATTATCACAGGTGAAATAATTATCATGATATCCGACACATTCTAGGACAACAAATTAATGTAGTCAATCATGATATGATTGTTATCATAATTTCTGACATATTTCAGAACAATCATTTAATGATAATAATTCAATAACTCATCATAGCAAATTTAGTATCAAGATTTCTGACACATTCTGGGACAACAACTTAATGTAGTCAATCTTGATAACAAATCAGGCTATTGTGAAAGTCATCACCTTACAATAGCAATCTTACACTTACATCACATGAAAGATCGCCACCTTCCATGACATAACACGTACATGCAATATTGCATTCAAGATATTCATGAATATATCAATTACATATGATTAAGATTAATATCATAAATTTCCATTATAATTTAGACATACCAAGTTTACCTCTAAAGTACTCCACTTTCAACTTTGCAAGAGGTTTGGTGAATATGTCGGCACTTTGCTCTTCAGTGCTGATGTAGGTCAATTTGATGACATCTCTGTCTACCATATCTCTTATATAATGGTATGGGATTTCTATATGCTTGGATTGATTATGAAAAACTATATTTACAAAAAGTTTGATGCAGCTTTGATTATCACAGTGAATCACAGTGGGGTTTAGAGGCTTCCCAAATAGTCCAACTAGAAATTTCCTTAACCATACTGCCTCATGTGCTCCCATGGAGGCAGTCATATATTCGACTTCAGTGGAACTCTGAACAACTACTGACTGTTTTCTACTAAACCAGGATATCATAGCTGATCCAAGACTAAAACAACACCCCATTGTACTTTTACGATCAATGGAACTTCCTGCCCAGTCAGAATCAGAATACCCTTGGAATTGTATCTCAACATTTTTATACTTCAGGCCAAGTCCAATAGTGCCACACAAGTATCTCAAAATATGCTTAGCAGCCATTAGGTGAATCTTCTTAGGTTCACACATGAAATGACTTAACACATTGGTAGCGTAACAAATATCAGGGTGAGTGTTTACCAGGTACATAAGAGATCCAATAATTTATCTATAGTATGTAGGATTTGAATCTACTACTTCACTTTTGAGCTTATGAAGATTTGTTTCCATTGGAATGAATAGAGGCTTACAATCTATCATACCAAATCTGGTCTGGATATCAATGGTATATTTTCCTTGATTTAGGAAAATATAATTCTCTTTTTGCCATACTTCTAGGTCCAAAAAATAGTGCAGTAGACCTAGATCCTTCATATCGAATTCAACCACAAGATCTTGTTTGCATTTTACAATGAGGTGATCTTCTCCTGTTATCAACAAGTCATCAACATAGAGAACTAGTATTAACATGTCACCATCCAATATTTTGAAGTATATGTTAGAGTCTGCTTCATTTTTGGAATATCCTAGTTTGGAGAGATAACTATCTATCCTTCTGTACCATGCCCTAGGAGCTTGCTTAAGGCCGTAGAGAGCTTTTTTTAGTCTACACACATAGAGATTTCTATCATGTGTAGCAAAGCCTTCAGGTTGTTCTATATATACTTCTTCCTCAATAACACCATTCAAAAATGCAGTCTCCACGTCCATTTTGTGTATCTTCCACCCTTTGAAAGTTGCAATGGCAATGATGGTTCTTATAGAAGTATATCAGGCAAATGGAGCAAATGTCTCTTCGTAATCAATTCCAGCCTTTTGAGAGAACCCCCTAGCAACGAATTTGGCTTTGTTTTTTTTAATACTACCATCTGGTGCATATTTGATTTTGAATAACCACTTTGATGAGACAATTGATTTGTCTTTTGGTCTAGGTACAATGTCCCAGACATCATTTTTAAGATAGATTGGTATTCCTCAATCATTGCATCTTTCCAAGCTTAACATGTTAAAGCCTCTTCAACATTTGATGATTCAGATTTTGTAAGTTCGGTCATGAGGGCAACATAGCACAATTGACTTCTTGATTTCTTATTCTCTTTGAAGATTTCATCAGGTTCCACATTATTTTCTTCAATCATCTTTCTTGCCCATAGTGGTCTTTTCTTGTTGTTAGGATTTTCAACATTCTCGAAATTAGGTGATTGAAGTTCATGATTTTCTATGCTATTCTCCCTCTGATTTTCAATTGTAGGTGATGCTCTGCAAAAAAGGATGGTTAGGATGACAAACACAAACAAACAGGTAAGAAACCAATTGTTAGTGTTAGAAAATCGGAAATCGAACACTATCCTAAGCAAGCATATCAAGAGAGACACTAAAAGAAAAATAGAGATTTTAACAAAGAAAATAAATGCAATAAGGCATCTCCAAATGCCTTCCACCATGATTGTAGCTTTTCCTCCCTTGTTCCTCTCCTCTCCAAGTTCCCAAATGAGTGTAGCTCTTAGTAGCTTTTTGCACTATTCTGGATGTCTTATGGAGGTTCAAGATTGTAAAATGGATGATTATGAGAATGCAAATGTGAACAAGCTAAAATGATATATTATCTAATTAACTAAGATTAATTTTAGCCAAAAGACAATGTGAGTTATGTTAGAATGCTCTCTAAAATTCACTATAAGTTAGATGCATAAAAGATTTCAGGATCTGGATTATGAAGAAATGAGCTCTATTTATAGGTAAAATGGAGCAATGGAGGGCTGAGATTGAGTATTCTCATCAAGGGTCAGGATTGATGGGTTTATGATCTATGTGAGGGCTTTCAATCCAATCTCAGGATGACAAATGTCAACAAGAGATGGGTTGAGAGGAGAGGGAATAAGCATTAAATGCTTGACATGACTTGAGAGTTAACTTGGGAGGTAAGGTTAATGTTGAGTTGAAAGAATAAAGTCATTATCCAATAAATAATGTCTTTATCCAATGGATAAACTCTTGTGCAAGAGTTAGTGAGGATAACCATGGTCAAAACAATAAATGCTTGAAGAGACCCATGGGTTAAATGAGGGTTGAGTTAGAGGGAAAGTCTCTAACCATGGGAGCAAGTGGATTTAACCATAAATGGCTATGTAAGAGCCATTCATGGTCATGTAAGAGCCATTAGTGGTTTAGAAGACTTTAGGGGTTAGCTTGTTGAACACATAAAGCATTAAATGCTTTTCAAAGACTTTAGAGGTTTTGAGAGGCAACTTCAAGTTGTTTAGGAATGTGACAATATTTAGGAGATGGATTAGACTAATTAAGAATAGTTTAGAAGAGGTAAGAAGGGTCTAGAAGGGGATTTAGGATTGCAAGTGGGTTTGGTGGGTGAGGGAAAATAGGATTTAAATTAAAATAAAATTAATTTATTTCATTTGTGGTTGCAACTTGCATTTGTAGGAGAATGCAAGTGGGGGGGATTAAATGATTTAAACAAATGTTTTAATTATTTATTTAAAAGAGGAAAGGGGATTAAATTAAATAAATAGGATTTATTCATTTAATTGATTATGATTTTGGTTTAATGAATTAATTGAAATAAATTGAATAATTTATTTAATTAATAGGAGAATGGTTGAGGATGAATTAATTAAATGTTAATTTAATTAATTGTTGGCTAGTGGATTTATTAATCAAATAAATAGTAAATATTCATTTAATTAAATGGACAGATTTATGTGACTACAGTAGGATTTTCATCTGATTCTGCGGTTAGATCATCTTCTGCACTTAGAGATAGTTTATAAGCAGCATCTTCTTCAAATTTGACATCTCTACTGATTTCAATGGATCTTCATCCTGGAATATAGACTCTGTATCCTTTAGTGGTTTCACTGTAGCCAACAAATATCCCTTTCTTCCCGGAAGGTTCTAGTTTGGTTCTCTTTTCTTTAGGAACATGAATATACACGTGGCAACCAAAGATTCTTAGATGGCTTAAATCTGGTTTATTTCATGTAAAGGCTTCTTCAGATGTTATATTCTCTAGGGTTGAATGAGGGCATCTGTTTTGAATGTCCACAGCTGTATTTGAGGCTTCAGCACAAAATGAGATATGTAGATATTGATCATGCATCATGGCTTTAGTAGCTTCGATGATGGTTCTGTTTTTTCTTTCTGCAACTCCATTTTGTTAAGGATTATAAGGTATAGTACACTCCCTCTTAATCCCAATAGAAATGCAAAATTCTTTAAAATTTTCAGAGATATATTCACCCCCATTATTTGATCTTAGAGTCTTTATTTTCTTCCCAGTTTGATTTTCCACTAGGGCCTTAAATTCTTTAAATTTCAATAACACTTCATTTGATTCTTTGAGTTTTATGAAATAGATCCAAGTTTTCCTAGAGTAATCATCAACAAATATCACGTAATACAAGAATCCCCCTAGTGATGGTAATGACATTGGACCACACAAATCAGTGTAGACAAGTTCTAGTACAACTTTTGATTTGTGTTCACTTGAGGGAAAGGACCTTTTTGAGTTCTTCCCTAGAGCACATCCTTTACAAGTTCCAACATGATCAAATTTTAGATTGGGTAATCATGTGGTAATTTTTCCTATAGAAGGTAGGGCACTAAATCGAAGATGTCCTAATCTTCTATGCCAAATTTCATTAGAGTTTGATACTACATGATTTAGTGATTGTTTTTTAGTATTACATAATTTGTATAAACTACCATCTCTAGATCCTATAGGAATAGCATTCTTTATGTTAGAGTTTTTAGGCCAGAGTAGAACTTTATCTTCATGGAAGGTGACACGATATCCTTGATCAGCTAGTCCTGAAATAGAGACCAAATTCCTTTTGATACTTGGTACAAAGAGAACATCTTTCAATTTTAATGTAACTCCTATTCTTAATTGAATTGAGCAGGTCCCAATTCCTTTCACTGGATACGTAGAATTGTCTCCTATTGTAACTTCTTCAGTTGAGTGGCCTTCAAAGGTTCTGAATTGATCTCTAAAACTGGTTATGTGTCGAGATGCTCCACTGTCGATTATCCACATATGTTTGTTTGAGTTTAGTTCGCTTGATAAGGCTAAGAAAAATAAAGGATTCTCTACTTCATTGACTTCAGCTATGGTTGCTTGAGCTTTCTTTCTTTCTGGGCAAAACCTGTGAGTGTGTCCAAATTTATCACACTTGTAGTATTGAATCTTGGAGAAGTCTTTGCTTTTGTGATTATTTCCTCTTTTCTGTTTGAACTTCCTTTTCTTCCCTTTGTTGCTTGTGTTAGCATGTAGTGCTTGAATTTCTCCCCCTTTGTTTGGACCCGATCCTCTTGTGATTAGTTGAGATTCTTCTTGAGTACAATCATTCTTGAGTTGATTGAATTTTGGTAGTGTTGGACGAGCACTAATACCTTGAATAAAGGATTCCCAACTGAATGGTAATCCCTTAAGTGCTATTAGAGATAGCTCCATATCATCTATATTATTCCCAATAGTTGACAATTGGTCTTTTAATTTTGGAATCCTCATGAAATAGGATGTGATTGTTTCTCCTTTGTTCATGTAGATATGCATTAATTGTTGTTTTAAAGTGAGCAATCTGCTTGCATTATTTATTTCAAATGAGTTTTGAATGGTCTTTAACATGTCATAAGTTGTAGTTAGTTTTGAGATGGTTGGGAGAATGTGATCTTTAACAGCATCAATTATGATTTTCTTAGCCTTGTTGTTGTGTCTTTTCCAGGTTGTTTTCTCTGGCTCGTCTTCAGGCATCTTAGTATATTCTTCTATGTATGCATCTAGTTCAAGTTCTTGAAGAATTGTTGTTATTCAAATTCTCCATGAGACAAAGTTGGATGCACCTTCGAGTCTATCCTCCACTCTAACACTATTCACCATGATTGATTTTCTTTTGATTTTGAGTGTAAGTCTGATTTTTTTTTTTAGAAAAGAGGTGTCACTATTTTATTATTTCTCTACCAGCGTGGCTCTGATACCATTTTAAGGAAATTTAGATCAGAGATAGAGAATACAATAGTCTGGTAATATGTAGTGAGGATAGACTTTAATAAGATCACTGCAATGAATATGTTTTACCTCCGATGTGTATATATGTATAACTCTAACTATTAATCTTCTATGATAATATCGACAGCTTGCTGGTTTGTTATTGGTTTCGGTTCATAGCAAGTGTCGATGCCTATAAATAAAAGGATGAAGAGTCATGTCCACGTAGGTGCATGACTTCTACGTGGCTTATGCCACGTAGAGTCATGACCCTATGGGGACATGACCCTTCGTTCAATGTCGTTATATATTACTTGCTTCAATCCGGATGAAGCTATATCCTTAACACATTTGTCTCTTAAGCCCAACTAGCCTCAGTTTTGTGTCCATAATGAACCCAACTCACTCAGATCATTGGACAAACTAGATTACACTAGAAGAACCGTCTGCTCTATAGAGAAGGATAAACAAAGCCACTACTTTAATAATTATGCTTGGAAAGGCGTCGTAAAACACAGCTCTGCTATCTCAAAAAAGGACCTATTTAATCGCTTAAGAGTGTCAGACAGGGAGGAATGAAGGGTCACGATGCAAAGAAAATGGTGAAAGACAATCTCCAAGATCAAGGTAATTAATACCGATGGCATTAATCGAACTCTCTGCATACTAGTCATAGCTAGCACGTGAGACAAGGAAGGTCAAATCAATGTATCTATATATGCCGCCAGAATAGAGGTTTTAATTCAAGTAGAAGAGAAGGCTATGCAAGAAGATTTATAAGGACAACCTTGATTAGGTGAGTGGGGGTGATTTAATAAGGTATAATAGGGTCCATGAAATTGGTTTTTATGTTGAGAACTTAGGGATTCAATCTTGTGCACACAACTTTATTGAATGGTTATTGCCCTCCAAGAGATCTTATTGGTTATATGCAAAGGTATATGACGTTCATTTTAGAAGGAGATTCCAAAAATGTGATTGATATGAGAAGCTCTAAGGTCATCCCCTATTGGCCCTATGGAAATTTAATAGAAGAGACAAAACTTAACTTGGTTAATTTCAATGACCAAAGTTCAACATGTTTATAGGGAGGGCAATTGCTTGGTTGACCCTCTAGCCAACCTAAGCACTCAAATTAATAGCATATTAAAACTTGGAATGATTCTATATCACTTTGATATCATATTAGAGCTCAAGTGAATAATAAGGCATGAGTTAATAATTAACTACAAGTTGAAGGACATAGTTAACAATCTCCTTAGCACAAGAGCATGAACTCTTTGGTGTTTAGTAAAATGGTATCATGGAAAATCTTATTTATACTTCCTCATTTTATGAAATCATCCCTACTTCAGTGTCCAGGCTTGTTATCCCTTTCAACTTTTCTAGCCCTCTCTATGTCTGGGTTTTAAGCTATCACCTCACCTTATCATGGGTGAAGTTCTGCTTCAAACAAATCTATTGAACTATGAAAATATTAATAATAACAAGGAGGTTTAAGGCATTCTTTAAAGGGACATCCTCTTCTTATCTAGAGGCCATGAATGTCTTTGAAACTCTCATCTCAAATGTTTTTGCTAGCTCTTGGAAGTCAAACATGACCTATGTGTAGAGCACATCATTTTATGTCTATGAGGATGCGATAGTTGTTTCCATTAGGCTTCATTCAAATGGTGTTCAAATCCTAAAGAAAGTTAAAGGAAACTATCAAGAACCAATGAATAAGTTTTTAAAGAGAGGTGAAAAAGTTAAATCAAAATTTTTAATGGTTTCAATAGGGAAGAGATCCCTGGGGTTTGGAAGAGGGTGGTAGAGGCTCTTATGCACTACATCACATTGAATTTTGCTTTTTGGATTTGTTTTTCTTTGGACAAATCATTTAAAATGGTGTTATTGGGGGAGAATTATTTGGCCCTATATCAATGCTTATCTATTGTCTATATAGGTTCCATCTTTCCCAAACCATGATCCCCCCATTTGCCTAAGATTTTATAAACCTTCTACCTTCTATTGTTTCTCACCATTTTGTACAGGGCCCTACTACTAAAAATCCCAAATTTGACAAAACCTTCCCTGAAGATAATCCTTACTCTTTGCAAGCTAGTTCGATGCCCAACTTTATTGTGAATGCCCCCCCTTCTCCCAATTTCAAGAAGATGAAGGTCTCCTACAATAATCCCTTGTTTAGAGCCCTTAGCTTAGCCTTTGTTGATGATTCTTTCATTCCTAGTTGTCTTGAGAAAGACCTTGTTCTGTATAAAACCTCCAATACTAGGCCTAAAGGCAAGGGTAAACTACTCTCCAGCTCCCTAAGCCCACTATCAACCACCCTCACTTAAAGGCACCATATAACTTTTCTACCCCACGTTCCCTCCAACTTGTTCAAGAGTAAAGCCCCTTTGTTTGTTGTACCTTCAACTATCCACACTTCATGTAGGAGACACTCTCTTTGAGCTCCATGTAAGGGAATCCCCACTATAGTTACTGCCACATACTAGAGGAAAAGGTCAACACCCTTTTTGAGGCTATCAATAGTTAGAATGATATTCTCAAGTGACAAATGATTCAATATCATTTCTAGCAAAAAAGAAAATCCAACAATTGGAGTTTGTCACCCATTTTGAAGTTTCTGACTAACAAATTAAATCTGTTGAAGAAGACATTTAGGGTTATGCAAAAAAACCTACCTAATAAATTTGATAAATAGGAACAATTGGACATGAAAGTGGATTCTATCAACAAAAAATAGGAAAGCATCAAGAATAATATGAAGGAGATCATTGCCTTTAACAAAGAAATTATGAAAATCTTGACCACCACTTTGTATGTTTTTCAAACTAAGTTTGAAAAGAGAATAGCTAAGAAACAAGTTGGTTAGATCAATGCTCCTTAGTTTGACCCTGTTAAAAGAACTTCAACAAAGAGACAAGATGCCAAGGGCAAAGTTATTGCTCAAACCGACCCCCACTTGGCAACAATCACTTGTAGATATGCAAGTCTATGGAGACAACCTTTGAAGAAAAAATATATTTTTAAAATTGTGGGTGGTAGGACATCAATGGCCTAAAGCTCTTTGTAAACATGTAGTTTGTTTCCTTTAGTCTTTTATTGTCTATCGTTTTTTGTCAATTTCACTCTCACAAGATTTTTGAGATTGTGAGTGGTAGGACATCAGTGGCCTAAAGCTCTTTGTAAACATGTAGTTTGTTTCCTTTAGTCTTTTATTGTCTATCATTTTTTGTTGGTTAGAGTCTCACTTCTTGTGAGACTCATTTTGTTTGCATTCATGATTGCTTTGCAAATGGTTTTCGAGCCCTTCATCTATTGTCTATCATTTTTTGTCGGTTTCAATCTCACTTCTTATTAGACTCATTTTGTTTATGTTCATGATTGCTTTGTAAATGGTTTTCGAGCCCTTCGTCTATTTACCTTAATAAAAAATGATTTACTGAATATCCCATATATAAATAGATATTAAACATATTATTAATTTTATTTTATATATAATTTTTAAAATTAATAAATAAATCTCTTTCTTTGTTTTATTAATTTAATATTATAATTCTAATGCTATAATATGAAAATGAAGTCCATATTTCTAGCAAGGAAAACATCAATGGATCAACCTATCCAACCCCATGAATGAGGGATCTCTCCACATTTTTTAAAATAAATGTATTTAAGATAATTATACTAGTTTTATTTTCTTGATGAATTAGATTATCATTGAAAATATTTATACTCGTTTTGTTTTTTGATAAAATAGATTATCATTTATAAAATAATATTTATATTTGTACATTTCTTGGCACTCCCTTACATCATGATGATAGATCACCAAGTGTGATCTGAAATGTTTATACATAAAAATAAAAATAAACACAAACTAAATGATTAATATTACACATATTTTTAAAAATATGAATGAAGAAAAATTGCATCCTTAAAATCAGTATTAACTATGGGGGAGATTATTTGCACCCCTCCTCCCTCCTATACCGTATTTACAAATCTCCCGTGCAAATAATCCCCCTTCTAAAAGACACCCTTAAAATCTACATAAACTAAAACTTGAAACATAAAATATAAAAAAAAATTACAAAACCTCTAAGAAACTGGGATAAACCATTCAACAAATTCTTCATAATTTTGTTTAAACCATTCAAACATTACAAATAAAAAATCAGTTGGTATTAACATTATGGACAGTTATTTTCTAAATATATGGATCCCTCAACGATTACCTAGCATTAAAATACAAAATTTTGGCCATAACAAGGGGACATTATTTAAGCCTTTTAAAATCACCACGTGCCAAGCTGGCATTACGGGGGAGTGTCTGTATATATAATATATATAATCCTAACGCATATACAAAATGGAGTTAAATCATCCTCAGAAGTCCGGATAGGGTTTCTACGCGTTTGGAGAAGCCAAATTCTGAAATGGGCCAAACCAATATATTTATAGTCCAATCGACGGCTCAAACTTGTTCCCCAGCAACCCACATTAACCGTGGATGAGAAGCAGAGGTTAGATATCCATCGTCCGCATCACCCAGGGTTTTTATTTTACACAGGGGACTTTGCAGATTTCCTGAAGATTAGAAATGGATTCCGATCAGGGCAAGCTCTTCATTGGGGGGATCTCATGGGAGACGAGCGAAGAGAGGCTGGCAGAGTATTTTTCCAACTATGGCGAGGTTGTGCAGACTGTGATAATGAAGGATCGCATGACTGGACGCGCCAGAGGCTTCGGCTTTGTTGTTTTCGCCGACCCCTCCATTCTTGATAGGGTTCTCCAGGACAAGCACACCATCGATGGAAGAACTGTATGTTTCTTTTACCTTTTCAGTGCCTTTTCTTTTGAACCCTAGATGAATATGTCTTTTTAAAACCCTCTGTTTTTTGTTTTCTTCTTCTTCTTCTTCTTCTTACCCCTAGTGGCCGTTTGATCGTAGAACTGATGTTTTGCTTCAAGTTTACAGAGGATCCATCTGATTTGTTAACCTCCGTCTTCTCTTTGGCAGATGCCTGCTTAAATCCTAGGGTTCATATCATTTTTCTTTTTTTAATAATATTGCCAAAGACCCGGCAAAGCTTTCCCCGTTTTGTATTCTTATTTATACCGGCATTTTGTTTTTTGGCTCTTCAAATGATCCATGGCGTTTTGTGTAGATGGTGTATGAAATATTAGTTTGTTTGTTTTATTTTATATTTCATAATCTTACCCTGAAAGTACCTGTAAAGCTTCCCCGTCTGAATTGTGTTTTCTTTAGGGACTAGCTTTCTGCAATTAATTTCTCCTTTTGAAATGTTACATGTCGTTTTATGTTGGTTTTGAACGAAACTCTAGATTGCCCCTGTAGTGAGATAACACTCCAGCCAAATTTGCCCCTGTAGGATAAATGATTTCTTATTTTTTTGTTGTAAAAGAAGTTAGAAACATATTAATTGGTATTATTCAATTGCATGGAGAAATAAATTTATCAGAGTGAATCATTTTAATTGAAAGCTACTTAGGTTTGGGTTTTATCATTCTTTCTGTGATTGAAATTTTAAGTTGTTGCCAATAAAAATTGCCTCCTTCCTCAAAATCAGTGTACATGTCTCGTTTTGTTGTAGTTTAGTTGCTTCTTCTTCATCTTGTTGTCTATTGTAATCGGTTCGCACTTGTGTGCACTGTATAGGTGGAAGCAAAGAAAGCAGTTCCCAGGGAAGAGCAACAGAATGCCAGGGCTAACAGCTACAACAACAATGGCGGCCAAGCCTTTGTAGGAGGTGTTGTTAGAACAAAGAAGATTTTTGTAGGAGGTTTGCCTGCAAATTTAACTGAAGAAGAGTTCAAGATTTATTTCCAGCAGTTTGGCACTATTAACGATGTTGTTGTAATGTATGATCATAGCACTCAGAGGCCAAGAGGTTTTGGATTTATTACTTTTGATTTAGAAGATTCAGTGGAAAATGTTTTGCTGAAAAATTTCCATGAATTGAACGGCAAACTTGTAGAAGTTAAGCGAGCATTGCCGAAAGATGCTTCTTCTGGAGGTGGAGGCAGAGGTGGAGGAGGTTATCAAGGGTATAATAATTCTAACTCAAATGTTGGTGGTTATGAAGGTAGGATGGATAATAACAGATACGGGCAACCTCCTGCAGGAAGAGGGGGCTTTCCTTCTTTTCCACCCGCTGGTTATGGTGCCCCAAACTATGGAAGTGGTGGCTACGGTGCAGTTAATACTGGTGGGTATGGCTATGGAAATTATGGAATGAACAGTTATGGAGGTGCACCTCCTGGAGCTCCTGCATATGGTGGAGCTGGTGGTGGCTATGGAAGTACTCCCGTACCAAACTCTGGTTTTGGAAATGGCCCTGTCGGAGCTCCTAGAAGCCCATGGGGTAATGCAGCATCTGCTGGTTATGGATCACAGGCTAACTCTGCAAGCTATGGAACAAATACAGGCTATGGAGCTGCAAACTCGTGGCCTTCTTCTGGTGCTGCTTCTGGGACAGCTGGACAGTCTCCCAGTGGTGGCAATGGTTATACAAATCCAAATTATGGATATGGATATGCCAACAACGAGGGTTCATACAATGCCAATGCAGCTGGGGGCTATGGTGGTCCTGGCCGTGGAGGTGCAACTCCAAACTATAATGCGGGCAATAATGGCGAACAGACAGGAACAGGTGTTGCTTATGCAGGTGGCTATGGAGATCCTCATGGAAACTCTGGATATTCAGACACAGTCTGGAAATCCGGTGTTTCTGATCCTTCTGCAGCTGGCTTCAATGCAGCACCAACTGGTGGTTATGGTGTTCCTCATGCTGATGGGACCGCTAATGGGCAAGCAGCTTATGGAGGATATGGTGCAGCTGGGCGGCAGAGCCAGAGGCAGTGATGCATTGTCCAAGGATTGGATATGTTCTTTTGCCATTTCAGAACTTTCCAGACCCTGGATTCTTAAGTCCTAAAAGCGGCTCGTTACTCTGGCATTTGTCTGTGCAGAGTGGACAGCAAATTTTGGGACTGGTTGGGTTGCTTAAATCCCCCATCTGTTTTAACTAGGTTTTTGCAATTATATAGAACATAGAAAGATAGTCGGGAGAGTTAGGAAGCTCTCTCTGATAATATAGGATCTCTTTGGATCTGTAGTTTTGATTTGTTTCTCATCGAGATAGTTTTATGTTAGCTTTCTATTTATATGCTAGACTAGCTATAGATGTTTATTCATCTGTTTCAAATGACAGTTCTTTATTTTGTTCTACCAAGAGTATTTGTTATCTATGAGCTAGAGTTAAGCTTTGATTTTATTGTGATGGAATTTATTGTTTAACGGCATAGACTTTTTCTTTGAGCTTGGAGTGGGTTAGAAGATTGGGATGCATTAATTTTAGAATCTCAAATAGATTTTAGCAGCTTTACAATGATGAAGATTAGGGGTAGAGTCTAGAGGAGCCATTTCAGCTGGAGTAATTCCTTCAAGTACTCTATCAACATAGATAATGCATACTGGATGTTTATATTTGCCAATGGCATAATATTGTTTCCTCCTTTATGTGCCCTTTTGTACAGGGGATGCTGCTTAAACAGGGACAATTGCCTTTTGTGGTGGTTATGGGATTATGGAGCGCAGAAGGTGGGAACTCTTTTCTCAATGGATTGTTTGGGTAAAATGGATAAACCACAAAAAATCATGCATAACTTCAAGGTGCCAAAGCAATTTTACACCAGAGAACTGCTGCAATTTGTGAATGGATCATTCTTTGATATTATCAAGAAATTCTTCATATGAAGGTCCCTGTTTGGCTGAGATTGTTGCCTGCCCTACAGCAGTGGGCAAGCACTTCACTCTTGTTGTCTGTACTATTGTCCATCATTGGGATATAATCTATCCAACTAGTTCGAATCTATTTTTGATTTCAAAGCAATAATATAACCTTGTGCATAGTTCTTAGGTCTAACTCCAAGATTTTGACTCAAAGATCTTGATCTTTAATTGTTATGACTCGACAAAGGGATCATTTGCTATTTCAAGTTATGTGGTCATATAATTTAGAATTGTAGTCCTAGGATGCATGTAATTTTTGTATATAGGCTATGCCCATCAAATTCCTCCCCACTTGAACACTGTTTCTGGTTGTTGAGCATATTGGACAGTAGGGAGGAAAGTTAAAAAACTTACTTTCTCCTCTGCTATTGCCTTTGTCAATCATAAGTTAGACTGTAGTTGTAGATGTAAGAGGAAGGATTCTCTGTAGCTACCTACTTTTAGGCTGCGCTATCGTTAGTTTAGAAATTCTATTGAAACATCTTAACGAAAGCAACTAGTTTATGCATGGGCTTATGGTATCATGCAAAACAGCACGTCAAAGCATTAGGTAGAAGCATCTCAACAAGCATTTAGGCAATTGATATGAGTGGATCAACTCTGATATGAGCTATAGTAAATCTTCCAGAAATTGTGGGTGTAGAGCCTCACATTGTTTTCCAGGCTAAAATGTCATGATTGACAGATTGGTTTCCAGGTGAAAATTTCATGATTGCTAGATTGAAAGTTACAATGGGAAAAAATGCATATCTACTGGAGAAGTCATTTTTTACTCTCCTCGCTGAAAATTTTAGTAGCTCCATTCGAAAATCTTGAATTTTCTCTGGATCAAAAAGCTGCAATATATTGCGTTCATGTTTGTCACATGGTTTCTAATTCCAAAATGCAGCTCTTGATTGAAGATTTTCTTAAAAAAATGTTTCTCAAGTTTTGTGTTGTACTTCGAACGGTTGATCTGTCTTGTTGAGTTCAGACTGTTTTGTCAAGGATTTTTTCAATGTTTGACCATACAGATACGTAACAAACTAAATCTGTATGTTTAATTTTTTTGCGAGATTTAAATCTCGAAATATCTTAAAACAGAAATTGAATGAAAGTTCTCTATGGCATGTATGTAGTCAATACAAGTGATGCTTAATAAAAAACATGCCATCAAGTGTTTATAATTGTGGAATCTTTTTTTATAGAAGTAATTTGAAAATGTATCAATCATTGTTATGGTGAGAGACAACCTATCTATCAATCATTGTTATGGTGAGAGACAACCTATCTTTGGGGTATTTCTCTAATTAATAACGTTGAACAGCGTTAATTAATGTCCTGACACAAGGGTGGCATTGAAAATAGGAAAATATTTAATGGGATATTGTGGAATGTGAAAGGTTGAATGTGGTATGTTGGTAGGTAAAATATTAAATTAGGTTGGTTGCCTGGTGAGCATGAATGGTTATAAGAACTTTATTAGGTATAAAATATGTTCTCATAAAGCAATTAAAATGCGTCAACATTTTCTCTTGCAAGCTTTAGGTAATGGTTTAAATTATTCAATGATTATAATATATTTTTTACAAACTGAAGGTATTTGTTTTTCTGATCGAGATGAACAATAACAGTTTAAGTTTTGGTGGTAAGAATCACAATGTCATAATCGAAATATTTAACAATGCTAATGCTATTCTAGATATTTAATATTTTAATATTAATGCATAATATGCATTAAAAATAAGAATTTTGGTTGAATGAATAATTAAATATTTCATATATAACATTTTAAGTCATGTAATTAGTCTTATGATTAAGTTAAAAAAGTATTGGATGAGGGAATTGTTGAGGTGTATGAACATAATCAGGTTTCAAGTAGCAAGGTGAGCTAGTCAAGGTGTAATGAAAGGTGAGCTAATTGTTGAGTTATAACACCTAGGTTTGAAGGGCTTACTGAAAGTTACATTTTATGTTATAACACCTAGGTTTGAAGGGCTTATTGAAAGTTACATTTTATGTTGGAAGTTATTTATGGATTAGGGTGTATGAATCATAATTGGGTTTAAGGGTGTAATGAAAGGTGAGCTAATCACTCATTATGAAAGTTTATTTAATCACATAACAAATTTTAACATTCAATATGTTTGTTGAGAGATGATAAAGGTTTATAATAGAAACAAAGGAAAACTTATAAATAAAGTTACATTTCAAGATTCACTAGGTTCAACAAATTTAGGTATGGGCCTTAAATTTAATTTATAATATGGACATTTTGTAATCTCTAGCTCTTATTTGTTATTTCCTAGTCCACTTTTACCTTTCCCGTTCTTCACATGTTGCCACCCTTGTGCATATAGGTGGCACCTTGAAAAAAATAAGCATTACCTTAGGCACATGTGATAATGGTGAGGCCCCTTATTAAATGATTTCACTCATGACTTTCCCTTGGCATTGGGTGCACGTACTTGAAACATCCAATATAACCACCTTTGATGTAGCTTGGGATGTGGATCTCAAAATTCGATGTCACTGCTTTCATGAATCTTCCCAAGACCAATGATTAAATACACAACTCTTTGCAAGTTAGTGTAACAATTAAATTTTAGGCACACAATCCAATTAAAAAATCTTGTTACAATGGAAGCATGCCACAAAACATAATAAATAAAACTTTTTAACACATGGATGCGTTAATAATGCTCATAAAGTGCTATGTTCAATTGCTTATGTTGATGGGTTTCAAACACGCTAGTGCATAGCTAGGTGACTCTTAACTAGCCTAGATGCACGGAATTGAAGTTGCAATGGAAATATGTAATTGGGGTAATGTCAAATGATATGAGACAATTGAAATAGACATGTAAAAGGCATCAAACACAAAACACATTTTTATTTGATGCAAAATTGCTTTGTAGCTTAGGATGCTCTTGCATCATACAACTTGAGTACTTCTAAGGTAAGACTCTTACTAAGATTTTTGGTAACAGTATACCTCAACTATGGATGTTCATGAAGACTCTTCAATTGGTGGTCTTTTCACTTCACTAAGTAATCTTCATACCTTTTAATCTTTTTCTTTGCATTTTTTTTAATACCAACTTTTTTTTTTTTTTTTTTTTAAAACTCTAGCTTATTGCTTTGGTATATTTGAAATATTTGAAATTTATCAACTTTTTTATCAAATCCTTTAGTACTTTCTTTATGATAACCATACAAATGTGAAATATTGAATAGTGGGTGATATATCATATTCTTTGGGTAACTCAAATCTCACAATCTAATGGTTTAATTTTTTTTTCAACTTCTTGTATGCTTCTTGCATAAATCTTTCTTCTCTAAAATAACCCATTTGCATAAATCTTTCTTCTCTAAAATAACCCATGATTGTTCCTTCTTTTCTAATCAATGTACTCCTATATTTACCATTTATCTTCTCTAATTGTTTGCTCATTTTCTAGTTTTTTTTTTCATATGTATTCCACTTCTCTTATGCTCTTCATTTAATTTTGAAATGTTTCTTGGATTGTGACCATACAGAATTTGAAATGACATTCATGTACTACTATTCACTAACTTATTACAGAAAAACTCAGTGTGCAATAATGCCAGGGCCTAACCATATATCCATTTACTTATAAACACTTTAATAAGTTTCCTGATTTTCTATTTACTACTTCAATCTATCTATTGGTTGGTGGGTGATATGTTAAACTTAAAATTAAATTAGAGCTCATATTTTTTACAATGTCTTCCAAAAATGACCAACAAATTTAGCATGCTTGTTTGACACAATACTCTTAGATAATCCATGTAATCTTTCACAATTCTCTAAAAAATAAATCTCCTACATATAAAAAATCATTAGTTTTCTTATAAGCAATGAAATGCGTCATCTAAACTCTATTAGGTACAACTAAAACCTGATCAACTGTTCTAAGTTCATAGAAATCTTAACATAAAATTCATACTAATATCATCCCATTGTCTATGGAATAGGCAACGAGTAATACAATCCAACATTTTGATCACTTCCTTTTCCTACTTGATGAATCATATAACTTTGTACACCTTTCTTAAAACACCGACATCTAACTTAGGCCATTAGTAATTTTCATTCAGTAAAGCCATTGTTATAACAATATCAAAATGATTAGTTAATCCACTAGTATGCTCCTTTCCAATCAAATTCTTTCTCTTGTAACCTCTAGGAATATATAATTGATATCCCTTCAAGAACAAATCATCTTACAAATGAATACAAAATCCAATAACTTTTACAAATGAACTTGTACAATGAAAAGGAAAAAACTATCTTAAAGTGAATACAACAATCTAGTGAGCTCCTTGTATATGCAAGACAAAGACAAAGGAGGGTAGGAGTAGACAACAAACCCTCCCTCCAGAATGTATCACATGTGGAACACTTGGAACAAGTGTGAAGACACGTGTAAAGTTTCTACAGAGAGAAAAACATAAAAAAATTAAGTGAACCTAAGTGTAGTGTGAATAAGTCTACTAGGTAAAATTAAACTAGATAGGTAAAACTACTTTCCAAATGAACACCTTCCTTAAGTGATACTTAGAGAGGAAGTTAAACACTAAAAAAATAGTCTCAACAATGAGGCCTAATGAGGTATGTTTGTATGACGACCCCTAAAGTTGAAATTTAAGGAGAAAGTTAAAACACTAAAAAATGAGTTTTCATAACAAGGCTTGATGAGGTACTTATGTGCAATAAGATACTCCCATAAATGAAGTAATATGGAAAACCCCATGCAAAAAAAACTCTTCTCTAAATTAGAGATTTTGCAAAAGTTTGCACTCAACATAGGGCCCCTCTACAAAAAAATTGCTTTTCACACATAAATGGTTATATGAAATTTTGTATGATGTAGATGCAAAAAAAAATCTATGTTAAAAAATGACAATCAAGAGACAATTTTGTTGTGTCTTCGAAACTCAATGGTTAAGTTGATTTGGTTCTACAATGCATTGATAATAGGGTTAAATATTTTGGATTCAACACAAATGAGAAATTGATTTTTTATTTATTGCTTTGATACTATGTTGGAGCAACAATAAAATATACAAAATTCAATAATTTCCATAGATGAACTTGTACAATGAAAAATAAAAATAACCATAAAATAATAAAATAATACAATGAGCTCCTTATATATGTAGAAGAAAGAAAAATGAGGAAGATATGAGTAGACAATTGACTAACCTTCCAAAATGTGTGACACATGTGGAACACTTGAATAAGTGTGAGTACATGTGTAAAGTCGTTATGAGGCAAGAAAAAAAAAATTAAAAAATGTCTTAGTGAGTTTAAGTGTAGTATGGTAAGTCTACCATATAAAAGCAATCTAGTTAGGTAAAATTACTTTTTACACTAGCTAAAATACAATCACTTAGTTCTATCCATACTTGTAGCACATGGCATATTTTTCAGGCATTATCAAAATCAACCTCATCCTCCCATGATTCTTCTCTCATTAAAACTAACTTTAATTCTCATTTTAATCAAAAAATTTTAACTTTTAAGTAATGCATTTAGTAGTTTATTAGACTTATCATTTATATCACAAATAGATGACTTTGCATAAGTTCAAACCATTTGACATGTTTTTAACTCAACTTATCTTGCATAGTAAAATATTATAGCGTTTGATGGTTAGTGTACAAAATAAATTATTTGCATATTTTTTCCTTTAAGCATTATTAAATTACTAGATAAATTAAGCAACAACTCTTCTTAACTCAACATTTCTTTGCTTATTGTATCACCTCTGTCATAATCTAGCTAGAATAAACTATCAAAACATGGTCAAGCCAAACCTAGTTATTCAATCACTTTATTTTTTAACCAATTATTATTTTTTAGTTACAAAAATTCAACTAAACTCCTTTTTGATTTCTCACATAGTCTCATTAATAAGTACACAAATTCTATTATTATTTTTTTTAATGAAATTCTTATAAAACCCTGCTAAACCATAAAAAAATTCTAGCTTCTAAAATACTTATTGGTGTAAGCCATTCTTAGCAAATCTACAATAGCTCTTTGGATCCTTTTTCAATCCATTTGTAAAAAGAACAAAGCCTTAATGTAGTAGATCTTCTTTCATAAAATTTTATTTCTTCAAATCCTTCAAATTTTCTTCCGTTAACCTTTGGAACACCAAAATATACAACAAACATACCACAATAAGGTTTCAAAAGTTCATTCATTAATCCCATAATGTACAAGATGTATTAGTCAACACAAATAGCATAACCAATTACTCATGCACACCTCCATTTGTAGTAATAATAGTCTTCCACTCATTTCCTCTAATTCCAATTTGATGGTATCTACTTTTGAATCCATCTTGTTGAAATATTTCACTCCAATAAAATAATCATAAGACCATCCATTCTTAGCAATAGATAACTATATTTTATAGTGATCTTAATAATAGCTCTTAGTTTGTAAATATCTACCATTCTCCTCCTTTCTTTGGTGCTAGATACTAAGAGAATCAAAATCTCTTTGACCAACCCTTTCATTAGTGAGACTTCAACTTGTTCATGTAACTCCTCATTTTTAGATAATATCAAACTATGAGTAATTTTATTAGTTAAACTTGTTTTAGGAATCAAATCTATGTGCCAATTTACACTTACTTGTGGTAACCCTTATAGATAATTACCTTGTATAATATTGTATTCTAATAAAAATTTACTATCTTAGGTTGTAGTAGTGCATTTGCCTCTATGGCTTCTCCTATCTACATACATTTGAGAATAATGGCTTAATAAACTCCTCTTGGGTTAATTCCTTTCAAAAATTATTTATCATATACTAGCACTCTTGCAATGCCATTAAACTCTTCACATTGGTCATTCAATATCAAAAGCACATGCTTTTATTTGCCCTTTATCAACCTATAAGTATTCTCCCCTACACCATGTATGACTTTTCTATCAAACTGTTAGGATTTTCCAAAAAGAATAGCAAACATCCATGGGCATAATATCACCCATGGAAACATGCCACAATCTACAATAAGAAAATAAATACAAATTTGAACATGTGTGCATGTTACTACTTTTTATAAGATTCTATATTCAATTTGCTATGTTGATTGGCTACACACATGATATCATGCAGCTAGATTACTACTAACTAGCTTGGATGTATTAAACCAAAAATAAAACAAGAAATATGTAACTATAGCAATACTATATAACAAAAACACTTAAAAAAAGAATACAATGAAAAACCATATATTTTTTAATGCATGTTGCTCTTTGGCATGTGATATTGACCACTTTTACATCATTTTGGATCAAGGAATCGAAAAACCATTCCTGGTTTTCTAAGCCTAGTTGGCATATATAAATAGGGTTTTGGATGGAGATATTATGTCTATGTTTTTGTAAGTTTATGTTACCTAAGCTCCTTCATGATTGAGAGTGTTGATCTACTATGAAGCTCAAAGATTAGGATTGTATTGTAATCAATATTCATTGATAATAATTTGATTTTATTTTTTTGGATGTTAGATTCTTTCTTGAAATATCGTTCAAAAGGTATATCAATTTCTCTCTATTGTGTGGATGTTTCATTCTTCTTCTCATTGTTGTTTATTTCTTTTATTATTATTACTATTTTGGAATGCTACTAACTGGATAACTTAAAATTTTCTCTTTGTAAGATTAAGTTGGAAGTTTTTTGACACACACACACACACACACACATTTTAATAAAACAAATTAGTTTCTTAATAATCTCAAGTAATCATGGTTACAATAATACACAACAAAGGGTTTAACCTGAATTTTAAAACACTTATTCTGCCTATATTTAAATGCTTTGCTTTATAATACTATTATGTTAAGAACTAGATTAGAACTAGGCAAAACCATATAAAATAAACCTAACTTGTACGTATTTTAATCAATTATTCCCTCATTCTAACACCATAATGTTGGATTATGCGAAACTATTATATTCTTCTATGAAAAAGACTAGCTTCCACAAATGTTTGGGTTCCTAGTTTTGATGTCTCTAGGATGTACCTCATAGGTTATGTTAACTTGTTTCATGAAAGAGCATATTGTAGAAGAACAAGGATTAAATCAAAGCTTAACCATGCTTTCAATGTTTAGATTTACAATCATCACTCTATAAAGATATTTAGTAATCATCTTAAAGAAAATAAAATCTAAACTAAATCTAATATAATTACTACTACTAAACGAAGAGAAAAATGAAGGATAAAATGAGAGAACACTTGCGTGGGGAGAAATATATCTTTATCACGAAACCACGCTTCAACATTGACTTTGAATTGCACAAATCCTCAAGCTAGTTTTGTGATGATAAGACCTCATACAACCCTTCGACACAACTAATGCAATCTTTTAAGGTATTCAAGCATGATTGATACTTTCTATATTGTTGTCCATGATTGCATACACGTAAAATAATTATATTTCATTCTAAAGCAAGGTTAAAAAGTTAAATAAAAAAATTACGAGATAGTATATATATCTCACATCAAATTTTATAGAAATTTAGAGTAGATTGTAGAGTTTCTATACAATCATAGATAGAAGTTCCATTTCCTACTCTACTTCAATCTTTCTTCTATCTCTATATTACCTTCTCTGTAACTTTATATCAAATATTGCATCCTACCCTATTGCGCTCTTTTATAAAATTTATTGCATTAATGATCATTTATTTTATCTTTCACATCTTTTTCTTATCTACCGATATAAAGTAGATCTTCATTATTCTATTTCATCTAGCAACCTTCAATTACCTAGTTTATCTATCTTTAATTATATTGTAAACAATTTGGTTCATGTTTCATTTGATAGTTTGATGTGAGAATATATTTGATTTCATATATATCTCAAATTCCACTTTTTTTGCAAAGTTATATTCTTCTCAAGGTCAACCAAATTTCCCAATAGTATTTCATGATGTCCTAGATTGATTCAATTGGGGCTAATAAATATTTGGTGACTTGAACAAAATCTCCCTCATTAGTTCAATTTTAGGTCATATTTATTTTTACTCAATCAAAATGGTTTGAATAATAATATCATGTTCACTTTCCTTTACTCAGTTTATTATATGAGTTATAATCTAGGTTTACACACCACACATCCTTATATCATGACATTGCCTTGACTCCTCGTGCTGCATGTATACATCTCACAACATCCATTATGGAAATTGCTTTCCTTTGAATATTTAGGTATTAATCGTAAGGCCCAATCATGTTGTGACCTTAGTTGCACTCTTCTTGCTTAATGAATTTTATATAATTATCTTTTAACAATTGATATATCACTTTTATATTAAATGATAATATGCTTGCAAAACTTCTTGGTTGGTAACATACGTGATTGGTTGATTCTTATGCAATAATAACTAATTACTACTAGATCATGCTTAACCCTAATATTTGATTTATCAAGACTAATTTAATTCCTAATGGTATTCATGATCTTTTTTAAAAATTACATAATTATGGATTGTTAAGCAAGTATTATTATAATTGTAACTGAAGTTTTGCATGTTTCCCTTGACAATATTTCTTAATTAACTTACAAAATGCAAATAGAAATGTTGTTGGTATAATTATTTAATTACACTTTATTATTTAAGTTAAGTAATTAATTTTAATTACTTAGATAGGAGAGGATAAACGAGTACTTATATTTTCTTTATTTCATAGGATTTAGAAACTTTGTTGAATCAATATTCTTATTTTAATTTATCCCTCATGCTCATCCTCATTATATTTAGGAACTATAAGGCTACATATTGTATCTATTTCCTATCAATGATTAATTAAATTCATGTTAGTCTCTCCATATTCTCAATATTAAATTTTAGTTGGTATTTGCATTCTGCATGATATGTAGGTTTGCATCTAGCTTTGGTAATCTTCTATACCAACTAAAATATATCAAAGGGTTAATCAACTCGTATTCATATTTGTTGGCAATTGACACTCAATTGGTTGGTTTCAATATGTTGTCATTGATGGCAACATGGTAACTTATTCTGGCTTCATATTTTGGTTTAGTTGTGTACCGACAGGCACTTCATAGACACTTCACTGACACTGGCACCGACAGGTTGGACAGTTTTCTTTGGTTATCGATAATGCAGGCCGACATGGTTTAGAATCAGGTTATCGGTATTGGAGGCCGACATCATTTGGAGATCCGACATCGACAATTGTTTTGATATTCATGTATTTATGTTGTTGAGCCGACATGTATATTCATATTGTAATTATCTTTGTAAGCCGACATAAGGCATGATGAATTGTAAAGGGTATATAGGTCAGTAGGTTAGATCATTTTGGATATGCATGAGGAAGGAAATAATAAAGGAGATGCAAAATATATGAGAGAGACCATGTATGTGAGGATATTTATGTAAGGGATATTCCACTAAGGGTTTAGGGATTCAGACTGGAACAAACAAAGCTTAACCGGAACTGTATTCAGGCATAGAAGATGCTATCATTGCAGTTCAATCATTTCTCCGGATTGTAGTTTGGATTTGTATGTAGTCAGTGAGGCTCCTTTTTGTGATTGAGCAGTGTGCTCTAGGTTGTAAGCCTTCATGCAAGTGCAGGCCCCTATATTTTGTAATATCTCTTCATATGGCTAGTGGATCGATATTGTGGGTCACAAATCCCAGCGTGGTTTTTCCTCTTTGAGGTTTTCCACGTACAATTCTGTGTGTTATGGTATTCATTTGTGTGATTGGATTATTGATTGCTTTACTTATTTCAATTCTATATGTACCGATATATCGGTTGGTGTACGCATATTTTAATAAGGTTAAAATTGATCATTCTGGCAGAACACTGATTCACCTCCCCTCTTAGTGTTCTTGGATTCCAACAATTGGTATCAAGCCTTGTGCCTCAGAGGAAGTTTAACATCTTGAGGAATATCCTGAATCCGGAATCCATGGATATGAGTTTGGAGAAGCAACTTGAGGTGGAACTTGAAGATTATGATGCTGAAAGGATGAAGAACTTGAAGCTACAAGATGAATTGAATTCTGCTTAGGAATTCATTCTTGTCCTACAGGAGAGGTTGTCATATGTTCAGGCTAGGAGGAAGGAACTTTTGCAGAATAAGGATAATGATGAGAAAGATGCACTTAATGAGAGATGTCTGAATCTGAGTCAGGAGAACATGGTTATGAGGAATGAAATGCAAGCTATAACTATGCAGATGTCTAAAGAGATTGAGGACCGGAAGAAAAAGGAAGAAAATCTTGTTGTATCTTTGAAAAACAAATTTGAAGAGTGTGGTAGGTTGGTTCATGAGAATGATATGTTGAGAACGATTTAGTAGAATCCCATAGTAATGAACAAGAGCTTGAGAGATAATTGGAAGTGAGTATAAAGACAAATTCAAGATTAGTTCAACACAGCTTGATGAGTTATTGAAGAGACAAAGGAAGAATGGAGATTCTAGTGGGCTTGGATTTGAATAAGGACAAAATTTCGGTGCTACAAATGAAGATCAAAATCATAAGGCACCAGTAAGATAGTTTAATGCTTATAAATTTAATGGTAGATTCTTTGTTTGTAATAAATTTGGTCACATGGCTAGGCAACGTAGAAATAGAGCAAATCATAACCCTGATTATGCTCCCGATCAATGTTCTAAATGTAATAAGCATGGTCATAAGACATAAGATTGCATAACGAATGTTAAATGTTATGCATGTAGAAAATTTGGAAATATGTCTAATCAGTGCAGGTCAAACAATTACACCGATTTAAGCAAATAAATTCAAAAGAACAATGTTACATGTTATGTATGTAATGAGGTTGGACATATTGCTAAGTTCTGTAGAAGCAAAAATCCACCGGTTGGTAATGGAGGATCAAATGAGAAAGGAAAAGAGAAGGTTGATGAAATCCGACAAGATCATACCTAGAGATGGGTCAGAAAGTCAAAAGAACAATCAGTAGATGGAAATGCACCGATTACTCAACCGACAGAGGAGGTTTCTCTTGCATCGACAGGAAGCTCATCCGGTAACTAAGGTAGATGCCTTAGGGGTAGGAAAATTCATGAACATATTGCATATGCCCCGGGAAGAGGTTCTGGAAGATTTTCTAGACATTGGAGATGCTTATCCGACATGAAGATGTTTGATTGAGATCCTGTATCTTCCACTGGAAGTCATTAATATCAACAACAGATTACGATTTCTTGGAGGATAAAAGGTTGAATTCACTTCATTTCTGATCACTTTGCATTCAGAGTGATTCAAAGCGATTTAGAGCGATTTAGAGGAATTCTAAGGCAATTCAGAGCGATCGATATCATCTTGAGCAATTTCACCAACGATTGGAAGAGGTCTTTAGATTTTTTCACCGACAGCTATTCACAGGTATTTATCTTCAATCATGGAAGTGGGATCATCATCTGTACCTATATTTATTGCAAATCCAACTATTTTTGAGGTCAAGGACCGTCCCAGGACGATTTTCAAGCGATATCCGCATGTCACTACCATGGATGATTCAGTTGGTGCTTTTTCTCATGTCCCAGAAGGAGTCATGTATGCTGAAGATGTAAGAGATTATATTTATTGTCATATTGAGAATTTAGGAACGACTGATATTAAGAGCATGTACATGAATGAGCTAGTGGGAGATTCTGGAAAGATTAAACCCAAATACCAGCATATTGTGGATTTAGGGTTTACCGACATTCTAGATATTCTGACATTTGAAGATGAGATTGTTAGGTATTTTTAAGCAGAGTGCATGGAGAGTTTATTTGGTTGGATAGACCGTATAAGATTATGAAGGAGGCCATCAGGGCAATCACTGGTTTACCGCAGGTTGGACAATGTCTGGAGAAGAAAGTTTCAAATGATTAGGTCAACAAGATTACCGACACAACATCAGACAAGCGATCAATGAGGATCAGTACTATCACTAACACATATATCAGATTCAGAAGCATGGTCATTGGTTACAAGGTAACACAATCAAACCATCTGAATTCTGTTTCTAGCTCCTGCATTTATGCAACTCATAAAATGATGAGGGAGAATGAGAAGTTAGATCTATGTGGTTGGATGTTGGATGAATTGTTGATTAACCTGGGAAAGATCAAAGGAGAAAAGAAAGGAACATTCTGGTATGGTAACTTAAATGTCTGTTTAATGCTGTTTTTCATCAATGAGACTCCCGGTTTTGGGAAGAGAAAATGGGCATTCGATATCCCAGTAGGGAGGCAACTAAAACAAGCAACTGCTACATTGGGTAGTTAGAGAGATGAAAAGGTGTGGGGTTACATTAAATCATTTCAAAAGGATATGAATTATAGGGTGAGGGTTCCTAAGCACATTATTGAGAAGTACTCAACTGACATATGCTTCATGGTCTGTAAGGCCCTGGAAGATTTGGATTGAGGAAATGGGTTATGAAGTTGATGCATAGATTCTTGATGCTTATGCACAAATGCTGATTGAGGCACCTATTGATGAATCTGTAAAAACCTTTGGGACTACTAAGCAGAAGAAGCAAGAGGTTGAAACTGAGTTCAACCGGAAGAAAAGAGAGAAGCAGGAAGGAAATGCAAGTAAATTTCTTGAAAAAGTTTCATAGGATATCAAAGCATTGATTGATGTTATTCCGGAGAAAGGCAGGAAGAGGAAAGAACCAAAAATATTCATTGAGCCTATTGCAGCAGAATCTGCATCTGATGATGACACACCCTTGGCATTCAAAAGGGTAATAAGGAAGAAAACTAAAGAGACTAAGGTAGAGGCTAAGAAGAAATTGGTTAGGAAAATTACTATTAGGGTACCGACATAGAAAAGAGCACCAAAAGAAACACCTTCAGCCCTATCCAGTACTGGAAGGAGAAAGAAGAAGGATGACATTGATCTGGCAATTGAATCTGGTAATGTAACTATTATTCCACTAAAGACTTGTGCAAGAGTTAGTTGATGAAATTACTTAAGATGGTATGTTAAAGAATGTACAGTTTTATTATGAACATATAGATAATGATGAACAAAGAGAAGTAGAGGAAGCAGTTTTGTTGTATTTGAATATTTATAAGAAAGCCTTGTTAGAAATTGAAGACCAAATACCGACACAGTTGTATGACATGTTAGATGCTAGGAGATTATCAGCAATGCAAGAGGACATGCATAGAAAGATTCAAGAGTTGTTATCTATTTGTGTTTCTATTTCACCAGAGGAGATGGACAAGACACTGGAGGTTGTAGATAGGAAAATCTTTAATAACAAGCATAGAATAATCAGTCTTATGTTAGGTAGGGTCAATGAGATAATCAAGGAGACCCACAAGGCATAAGTTAAGTTCTTTGAAGAGAATCGTGGTTTTTATACTTCATCGAAATCTAAGACAGATACTGTAGATATCTTGGTTGAAGGGAAGGGTAAAGGTATTATGGGTACTTCACCTTCAATTTTGAAAAACATTAAGATAGTGGATATTGAGCTCCCGATAGATATTAATGTATAGGCAAATGTTGAGATACCGGTAGATACAAAGAGTGCAAAGGTTGATAATGTACAAGTTACTAATGTCGAGGACAATAGTCCTCCAAAACATATTGTACATGATGAGGTCATAGTTCCTAGGGAGGAACCGATAGTTACTGTGACTGCACCAAGTGGCAAAGCCACCGGTGCAAGTGAGGAAGCTATAAAGGTCAAACCATCAGAGGAGGAGAAAGGGGAATCTAGCAGGGAACCGGTAGTGAGTCCATAATTGTTGTTAATTGACACCTCGCAGGTTGAAAAGAAAAGCATAACTAAGATGAGTTCTACTGAACTCATGATGAAGGTTGCACAAAAAATGATGAAGGAAGGATCTATGGATAAAGGTGTTATTGATTAGTCTATCACTGTTTTGCATAGACTTGTCCTAGAGTGTAAATTTGACAATGAAGCGAGCCCATCCGGTAAGCTTAAGATAATCACATAACACATTTCAAAGGAATTTCAATCTTTGTAGAAGATATCAAACTGACAAGCACTAGAGAGATTTATACAGGCAAAGAGAGCTACATGAGTATATTGTAACACAGGTTTGCTCACAACTGAGACAGATAAAAAGATTAAGGATATTCAGGAGGAGATTGCAGGTATAACCAATTCTTTTGATGGATTGAATTCATTGACTACATCTATTGATGGTCAAATTTTGGTTTTGGAAGCCCAAGTTTTTTCTCTTGAGAGGGAAAAAGTAAAAATAATAAGAAGAGCCAGAAGTCTTAGAGGATTGGTGAATCCCCGGTTGGATTCATTAAGTGTATAGATATGGTTGGTAATCCCACACCGACAGAGTTAAATGAGAAAGAGTCATTTGCCCATATGCTACATGGACTTGTATCTATTTCTGACACTTTCAAATCTGGTTGGGATACTTCTCTAGAGCTTTTGGAGAAGGCCTATCTGGAAATTTTCAAATATATTCAACTTCGGTAAGGTATTTTTGGGATATTCATTGTACAGTCTTTTCATTCTTAGTCCCGATTTTTGGCTTTTTGGTATTTTTGATGGTATTGATGTCAAAGGGGGAGAGATATTGATGTGAAAAAGAAAAAGAGGCACTTGTATACATTAGGGTGAGTATAGGTGAAAAAATATTTAGGAGATATGGAGTATTTTGCTCAGATGGATATTCAGCTCAAGGGGAGCAGGCTTAGGGTGAAACCGACAGTTGGAAACCAAGATCATTTTTCACATGAGCGTTGCCATCAATGCCAAAGGAGAATATTGTTGGCAATTGACACTCAATTGGTTGGTTTCAATATGTTGTCATTTATGGAAACATGGTAACTTGTTCCGGCTTCATATTTTGGTTCAGTTGTGTACCGACAACCACTTCACAGACACTTCACCAACACCAACATGATGGATAGATTTCTTTGGTTACCGGCAATGTAGGCCGACATGGTTTAGAATCAATTTATCGATATTGGAGGCCGACATCCTTTGGAGATCCGACATCGAAAATTGTTTTGATATTCATGTATTTATGTTGTTGAGTCGACATGTATATTCATATTGTACTTATCTTTGTAAGCTGACATAAGACATGATGAATTGTAAAGGGTATATAGGTTAGTAGGTTAGATCATTTTGGATATGCATGATGAAGGAAATAATAAAGGAGATGCAAAATATATGAGAGAGACCATGTATGTGAGGATACTTATGTATGGGTTATTTTGCTAAGAGTTTAGGGTTTCAGACCGAAATAGACATAGCTTAACCAGTGTTGTATTCAGGCATAGAAGATGCTATCATTGCAGTTCAATCATTTCTTCAGATTGTAGTCTGGATTTGTATGTGGTCAGTGAGGCTCCTTTTTGTGATTGAGCAGTGTGCTCTAGGCTGTACGCCTTCCTGCAAGTGCAGGCCCCTATATTTTGTAATATCTCTTCATATGGCTAGTGGATTGATATTGTGGGTCACAAATCCCATCGTGGTTTTTCCTCTTTGAGGTTTTCCAAGTACAATTTTGTGTGTTATGGTATTCATTTGTGTGATTGGCTTATTGGTTGCTTTACTTCTTTCAATTCTATATGTATCGATATACCAATTGGTGTATGCATGTTTTAATAAGGTTAAAATTGATCATTCCAGTAGAACACTGATTCACCCCCCCTCTTAGTGTTCCTTGATTCCAACAATATTTTTATTAAATCTTACATGGTATCAAAGGCTGGATGATATATTTAGTTTATTCATATCCTTTAAGAAATAATTATTTTAATTGAATATTTTGAGAAGCATAATTATATTAGATTTTAAGGGGGGTTTTGTTAGCAGCAATCAAGAAGGAACACTAAGAAGGGGGGGGGGTGAATGGTCTTCACCAGATCAACAAAATTTAATAGCAAAAATAGATCTGATAAATTGTAGTAATAAGATAGATAAGAAAATTGAAAGCACAACACTCAACACCAATATTTTGACATGGAAAACTCGGTTAACGGAAAAACCATGGTGGGAACCTACCCACAATAAGATGATATTCTACAGTAGTATGTGAAAATATTACAATGGGGAATGCACATGCATTTAGGCACATTGCCTAGAGCTCACTTCTCAAATATAATGGCCTGGAAGGCTACAACCCTCAGGTAAGTCTCACTGACTTACAATAAGATTCAGAATATAATCTAGAAGAAATGAATTGAAAGAATAGCATCTCCAAATGCCTAATCACAGTTTCGGTTAAGCACAATTATCTGCTCTGCAACACCAAATCTCTCCACAATCACAATATCGAAGGATGAATCTCTTGTTCACACATATACCACTCTCTGATAATGTAGATACAACATCGACACCTAATTTACATGAATATATCACTTATATATATAGTTCATCAATCTTGGTAACAAGGTCGACCAAACCCTCAACCCTTAATTACAAAATTACATCACACGATACAAAGATCGACCAACGGATAAATATAATAATTTACATAGCATAAAATGGACTTAAAACTAATTCCTAAACGCAACTCCACTGGAAATCATGCCAAGATCAACCGCAACATGCTACACCACCAGGAAAACCGCATAACATGAAAATCATCATCGATTGATAGAAACCATGAAAAACTCACACAATGATCAATGCAGATCACTAAGACAAATAGGACATGAATTTGAAACACCAACCGAAACATTAGAATCATCAAGAACAACTACACCAATGCCACTTATCAAATTTTCATCGATTAACATCTGAAATTTAGGAATACAACCAATCAACAACTACCACGAAGAAAGATAACTTGCGGAGCACCAAATCACGATCCATCTGAATTAAAGATACACAAGACCATCCCAAGAAATATCCCAAAATCACAGCACAATATTTGATCACACCGGAATATATCGGAGGATATATCAAACTCTGCAAAATAGTGATCAACAAAACAAAACAACAAAACTGAATCATAAGATCTTCCCAATGTGCAATCACTAGAGCAATACACAGGAATATGTTGACATCAATGACAACAATATATCCTAGAAGCAACAATGACCAACAATATCCAACAATTTCCCCCTTTGGCATTTATGACAACATATGAATGTGAAAAATAGTCAATGCAAAGCAAGAAGATATCTTTGGCAAACTCCCCCTAAGATTAGGACATACAAAGCAGTTTTTCATATGATCTCTCTCCCCCTTTGACAAAAAATGCAAAAGATCTCAAAACATAAAACCAAACTCTCTCCCCCAAAACAAAAATATGAAACACATGAATCTCTCCCCCTAAAACACAGACTACTCCACCAGAGGAGCATCACCAACTCATCAATCCAGATAAAAGGATAAGATTGTGAAGTCCACCAGATTGATGCAACTCAATGCAACTAGTTTTCATTAGGAGGGGTGGATAACCCTAACTTGTCTCTCAAATAGAAAAATGTATCTATAGGCAAAGGCTTAGTGAAAATATCAACTATTTGTTCCTTTGTAGATACATACTCCAGCTTCACCTTCTCTTCATTGACTTTCTCTCTCAAGTAATGATATTTGATTGACACATGCTTAGTCTTTGAATGTTGCACCAGATTATTTGACATGTTAATAACACTAGAATTATCACTATATACACCTAAAAATAGTCTAAAGATAATTAATTAAATAAGCAATTATTCAATTAATCCCCCTTCCCAATTTAATTAAATTCATTAGCAATTTGAATAATTCCCCATCCATCTACTTATTAATAAATCTAATGATTTATTTAATAAGTTTATTTCAATAGTCCCCTTTGATTAATTAATCTAAATTAATTAATCCCCACCATTAAATTCATTTCTTCTAATCCCCTAATTAATTAAAGATAATCAATTTATGAATTTGTTGAAAGTTAATTAGCCTTTTCCTATTATTTGATTTTTTAAATTCAAATTCCTCACATGATTCCTAAATTCTAACCACCTAATCAAACCACCCCCTAACCTAACCCATTCCACCTAATCCTGGGTTTAACTAACCCTATCCTATCTTGCACATCCTAACCTCCTTATCCTAACCTCCTGTGGATTGGATATTTTCCCCTTGAGACACATGGCACTTATGCCACATGTATCCTCCCTTGGACACTTGCCCTCTTGTGAGAAAGAATTCTTGACATTTGTCACCACAGAGATAACAAGTTTCCCTCCCTCCAACCTCTTCTCCAACCTCCTCCAATTTGACCCTTGATATCTTCAGACTCAATCTTGACCATTGATTCCCGCCACCTCACCCTTGGCCTTGGAAATCTTATAAATATCCCCCATTTTGGAGCACAAAGGATCCCATCTCAAGCATTGTTAATATAGGCAAATCCCATCTTAAGCATTGCTATTATAGGCATATCATTTCTAGCATTCTAGTTTAGCATTGTTATCATTTATTGCATCTTAGGTCTAGATTAATTTCATCATCTTCTAGTATAATTGCTTAATCATATAGAATAATCAATCTCCCATCTAGCTTAATTGCATCATCATTTAGCATAATCATGCATATTATTAGCATAATTAGCTTCTTGGATCAATCTAGCTTAATCATACATTAATATAGCTTGCACATCACATCATTTTAAATCCTCTGTCTTGGTGTAGTCAAGTCACCGGGATTGCTCATCTAGATCTAAGAGAAAATCCACACTCGCATGTCTTAGGAGGTGATAGGTCGCTTTGCCATGGTTTATCTTTCATTTGATTTCAATTTTCTATCCATGCTTGTAATGATCTATTAAGTGTTTATGTTGCAGTTGTAGGTACCCTACTTCACACTCAGGACATTTTAGAGCCCACTGTGGGGCCAAAAATCTCATTTCTTGGCCTCTTGCATCTTCAAATATTCAATCTCACGGATCTGTGGCCGTACTATCTTCAGAATCTTGTATGAGTAACTTTGCAGTACCGTACGAGTTTCTTTGGGCACTCGTATGGGTATGTGGGAATACTCATACTGCTAGGTGAGAAAACTCATACGAGTTTCTATTTCTTTTTCATAATCTGAGTTCATTTTAGGGTTTTTATGCTTAAAATGGGCTGTTACTAATGCTAACCCTGGTTTGTTTGTGAGTTTTCTAGCAACCTAACTGGTTTTCTACAGAATGTTTGTCCAAGATTACGCAAGCCAAAGAATCAATTACTCAAAACAAATGTAATTACTAATGTATTGGTTTTGCAGGTTGCCTAAGGAAACTCAAGCAGACTTTGTGTCTTCTTGAGGTTTTCTAGGCACACTTAATTTGCTAATGGTAAATGAATAGTCTTGTTTTCTATGCTTAAGAAGTTGTCTAAAAGGTAGGAGAGTATGCTCTTGTCCGTATGGACAATCAGAAATCTCAACCCTTGAAGCCCTTCTATGTTTGAGATTTGAATACCTTTAGCGGACCTGTCATATTGGGAAAAAGTAATCACCCTATGAGAACAACCCAAGTGAGTACAGCTAGACCTAAGCTTTCTCACTCACTCTAAAAAATAGGCCTCTCAGGATTAAAGTTTTCGAGGATGGGATTATTTGAGTTTTCTCTTTTGAGATCTCTCATATCGGACATTTAGTAGGGCCTCACGGTCTCAATCATGCTTGCATGACCACTTCTTGTTTCGATACCTTGTTGGGCTATGTGTCTAAATGGTGCTTGCGCAACTGGAAGGGGTAATTCCAAATGGAAATCCTTACTATGAACCCTAAGATAGAAGCTACCCGGTTCACTTCCGAAAGGGGGATAATCTTTATGCAAGAGAGATAGTAACTCTCCCAAGACACTTGCCATATCATGCCCCTATTAGCGTTTGGAGTTGGATAATACGGCATTGAGAATCCATTGTGTGAGGCTCATCGATGGTATTCTGATTAGCTATTGGGTGTGTACCTAAGTTTGCAAGTAAAGGTTTTCTCTCGTAGCCAACTTCCTTAAGATTTAGCATGTTATGCTTGAGGTCACTTATCATATCGCGTGTTTGTTGTGTTTTCATCCTTGGTCCTAAAAATGAAACATATAAAACTAGAAAACATAATCAAAACATTAAACATCATTGGTCAAAAATATGTCAGTCAAAAATTTGTCTTTGCTCTATCATAAGTCGTATGAGTTTTCTAGTTTGTCGTACGAGAAAGCTAGTTCATCGTTTTGTTCTGTCTAAATTGTCGTATGAGTGCGATCAACAAATTTTTTTTGTTATCAGTTGTCATAAGGTTGTCTCTATATTGTCGTACGAGATTCCTAGTTTGTCGTATGGGACTGTCTAAATTGTCGTCTGGGAGTCCTTAATATGTCATACGAGGTTTTGTCTCTGTCAATCCAGAGCTGTCTTATTGCATGTCTTTTCCAGATCTATCATGTTTGCTTGGTCAATTTACAGTGAGCGTATACACCTGATATTTGTCATCCTATGCTTAGGTTGTCTTCTTGGTTTGCTCGGTTAAGTAATCTTCTATCAAAATGAATTCCAAAACTAGACACCCCAATATTTTCAAGTATTCATCTTCAACAAGTTCAAGATCTAACATCTGAAAGTGAATTATCACCTTCTTTGATAAATTGATCACTCAAAACATAGTTTCTCATTAGGATCTATCATCCTTGATCACAAAACTACAATGTTTGATCAAGATAACCTCGTCCCATATCATAGGATATATCGTTCCTATTGGACTTGGTCTTATCAAAATCATCATTGCACTCCAACCTAAGATCGAAAAACTTACAAACTTACAAATACTTGAATTATCTTTTTGTGTCATATCACTCTATCATATCTACATTGACAGTTGGTCACTTATCGAAACACCTTTTAGACAATCAAATACTTGCACAATATTCAACACACATGTATGCCCGTTTTAACTAGAGCGCAGAGACGTAAGATCGCAGAAATGGAAATAGAAACATTTGAAATAACTGAAGCTCATAGGAACATGGCATACCAAAGCGAAATACAAGAAGAGGACATAACATATCAACATATCAGAGAAATCAAACAAGATCCTAAATTCGATAAATTTATGGAGAAAATATTGGAGGGAGAAAAAGAAAACACTTCCTAATGTTAGCAAAATCTGGTGCTACACTCCCCTAAGATTTTGATGTGAGCAATTTAAGACAAAGGAGAAGTGACCCTTTCCATGATAAGGAATGACATGAGGAGATTTCAGGTTACAAAAAGGATGACACATCAATTCCTGATAACACAAGAACTAATGAGGAAACTTTCATTCCCCAAAAAGATGACGTAGAAATTCTCAACAATGCCAAATCTAATGAGGACAAAAGAAAGAGGCAGGATGATATAAGAAGAGATCAAGATCATACTAGAACACAAACTTATGGTTATGCAAGAATAAATCATGAGGATAAATCTCTCATAGCTCTTACACAACAAATACAAATGCTGCAAACACAAATTCAAGATATGCAAAGAGAAACTGTTAGAAGATACTCGCTTCAAGAAATCTATCCTTACCCATTTGACATAAATCTAAACATGATACCATTTCCTATAGGTTGTGAAACTCCTAGATATGATAAATATAATAGAAGCACTGATCCACAAGATTATATACAATAATTTTGCACGATGAGTATGGAGTTTGCACATGAGGATACATACTTGATGAGATTATTTCCAAAAAGCTTAAGTGGACTAGCTATGGAATGGTTCTCCAAACTTCCACCTAGAATTAGATCATTTGTAGAATTGGTGGATAAGTTTGTTTCACAATACTCTTACAACATGAGGTCACAATGCTAGACCTATGTAATACCAAACAAAAGAGTGGAGAACCTTTCATGACATTTCTACAGAGATGGAGACAGTTAGCTTCACGATATCCTCGTACGGTGCCAGAATACGAGAAAATGGACATATTCATCGATAATCTAAATAGACAAATGAGCTATAATCTAAAAATTCAATGTCACAAATTTTTGAAAAGATGATTAATAATGGAATCAAAATGGAGGAAGCTATGGTAAAGAAGGGTGAGTTGAAGCTATACAAAGAAGGAGTTCATACTCCTAACAACAATGCTAACAACAACAATGATAAGCCCAAATTTTGGAATAGAAATCAAAATATCATCAATGATGGGATAATGGACAACAACAATGTAAAACCAAAGCAACTGGTTTTCAATTTATCAAATCACTCAGTTGCAGTGCAATAGAACAACAATCACCAAAAATCAACTTTTAACAATTTCTTTCGAAGGAAATTTACAAACATTGGTGAACCACTTGGGCCAGCATTAAAGATGCTTCTCGCAAACAACTTGATTACCTTGCTAGAAGGAAGAAACTTTGAACCCCAAGTGAAACCTTCTTGGTGGAATGACAATCATTATTGCGATTTTCATCAAAACAAGGGACACCAAAAAGATAATTGTGAGCAGTTGAAACATGTCATCCAAGATTTCATTGGTAACAGAGTGATAACTATGGATGGACATATGACAAACACATTGCATACAACTTTTAAAACTTAGCTTCCTAACTATGAGAAGGGTGAATCATCAACAATGCATAATGGTAAAGGTAAAACAAAGGTGAACTATGCTCATGCATATGACAATGTGGTAAATGTGATTGTGGTTAAAGGGAAACAACATCAAGAACCTTCTCATGCTATCACAAGAAGAAAAGCAAAAGTTGTTTTGACAGGTCCTACAACTAAAATGTCATCCACTTCAAAACAATACAGCCTAGTGGATCAATTACAGAAAACTCTTGCACAAATATCTATCTTAGAACTTTTAAGGCTTTCACCTGCACACAAATAAATTCTAGAAAGAGCATTAGTAGATATGATAGTGTCCAAAGATCTTGATGTAGATCAATTCCAAACCATGGTGGGACACCTCACAACCCCTTAATGCCTATCATTCACTGAAGAAGATGACATGTCCTTGCTACATCCCCGTAACACTCCCTTGCATATTGAAGTCCTCATTAATAAGACGTGCGTTAAATGTGTCCTAATAAATGGGGGAGCTGGCTTAAACATTTTCTCATTAAATCTTGTTTGTGCTCTAGATTATTCATTGATGTCAACACTTGCTAAATACACCTACTTTGGAGATCCAGTGACATTTACCGGCAATCAGTAAACTGTTCAAAACAGTCACCGGTATATGGTTAACCGACAGGATATAATGTTCACCGGTACCTGCATTGACATGGAAGACACTTGGTAATATCGAAGACATCATGTGGACACTTTTCTTTGAAGTAATAATCATTGACATATTCTTATTTGCATATTTGCTTTTACTGGCAAATAGGTCCAAGTTATCTAGGGTTACAAACAGGTTTATCTTTTCCAGATCAGCATGGCACGCTATGGAGATGATTTATTATTGTTGTAAATACATTAAGCTGACATGTTCAATCGGTTATTGCATCGGATATTGTATTATTTGTAAAATGTTTTATTGTAATATCTTGTAGAGCCAACCTACTAAAATTGGTCTTAGGGTATGGTATAAATGTAAGATCTTATTTGTAAGATCAAGTGTGAAATGCAAAAAAGATTTAAGGAAGGGTATATGCGAGATCAAGCAAAGATATACACGAAGACATCATTTGAAGGTGAAGTTAGGTTTTTGTAAAAGCATATCAGCATTACACCGGTACTGAATCTAGCATATGAAGATGCTATTTTGTGCAGTACATTCTCATTGGATTTAACCATCCAACTGTAGTCAGTGTGACTCCCATCTGTGATTGAGCAGTGAGCTCTAGGCTGTTGGCCTTTCTACATGTGCAGACCCCTCTTTGTACACTTACTATCTGTAGTAGTATCATCTGATTGTGGGTAAGGTTTCCCACCATGGTTTTTCCCCTTCCAGGGTTTCCACGTACAAATATTTGTGTCATGTGTTGTGGATGACTTTATGTTTATGTTTCATACACTAATTCTTACCGGTATAGCAATTTTCTGTTAACACTGTTTATCAACATACTTAATTGTCTTACCGGTACTAAGCATTAAGTTGGTTAATAAGATTTTGGTTTGAATTTATTGGACAACTGATTCACCCCCCCTCTCAGTTGTCCTCGGGACCTACAATTGGTATCAGAGCCTAGTCCTCTTTTTGCAGAAGTTTAACAACTTGAGGAGATCCAATGTCTACTAATTATTTCAGAAAGGATAGTCCTAAACTTGATGGAACCAACTATGGAATATGGAAAATCAGAATGGAGACACATCTGAATTGCATTGGTAAAGATATCTAGGAAGTTACTAAGAATGGTTATACTGCTGCTGTAGCTGGTCAGACTACTCCTATTACTTTAGCTAAAGATGAAGAAAATGATTGCAAAGCAAGAGAAGCACTTTTGAGCGCATTATCAGATCAACAAATCATGGGGTTATCAGATAGATCTACTGCAAAAGCTATTTGGGATCATTTGGAAACACTGAATGAAGGGGATTCCATAGTCAAAATTGCTAAACTTGAAAGCTTCCGAGTCAGGTATGAACATCTAAAAATGGAAGAAGATGAAAGAATTTCTACTTTTATGGAAAGAGTAAATGAAATTGTTTTAGGTATCAAATGTTGTGGAGGAACCTTGAGTGAAGATGAAATTGTTTCAAAAATCTTAAGAGGTTTGCCACCAGCATATAAAATGAAGGTTACTGCTATTAATGAGTTGAGAACAATGCCTAATACATTAGTAACTAGGGATACATTGATTGGAAAACTTCCAGCTTTTGAAATTGAGGAATTTGGTCCTGTTGCTACTATAAAAACTGATTTAGCCTTCAAAGCATCAACATCATCTGCTCCATCTTTTGATAAATCAGACTAGAGAGCCTTTTATGCAAGAGAACTTGAAGAAACTAGGAAGGAGAATGAAGAGCTTGAAGAACTTGAAGCACTATTTGGAAGAAAAATGCCAAAAGGTCCAATTGGAAGTAAGTGTAGACACCTAAAATTGTCATGTCTAATTAAATAGATATTTTATTTATTTAATTATCTAAGCCTAATTCTTCTATTAATTAAATAAATCCTTATTTATT
The DNA here is from genome assembly GCF_030272615.1 of Cryptomeria japonica. Classification (NCBI taxonomy): domain Eukaryota; kingdom Viridiplantae; phylum Streptophyta; class Pinopsida; order Cupressales; family Cupressaceae; genus Cryptomeria; species Cryptomeria japonica. The sequence goes on from NC_081415.1 coordinate 296,483,393, forward strand.
TAATTAATTCATTTATCCTCTTCTAGCCTTATTTCTCATTTAAATAAATACATTTATTTATTTAAATTATCCTTTTCCTAAATTAAATAAATATTCTTATTTATTTAATTATCCCACTTCTTCTATTAATTAAATAAATCTTTATTTATTTAATTAATTCATTAGCCTTTTCTACCCATGACACATGTCATTCATCTCTTAATTCATACACTACCTACCCCTTTCATTATTTTATTATTTCCTCTACCTACCCTCTAATCCTAGCCGACCTCCTTTTTACACCTCTCAATCTTATCCCTCCATTTCATATTGTGTCTTCTATTTAAGGAGATGCTTTCTTCATTATCAAACCCTAATCACTCAGCCTAATCGACAATTTGGAAGACTCGACTACACTACGATCCTACTTGCAACCACATTCTGTTCTTTGTTGAGCTCTTGTGCACATAAAATCTGAGAGCAAATATATATCAAGCAAGATCAATGGAGATAGGAAGAATGGAGATCCAAACCCTATTGGACATGTGATGGTATAATCTTTGTGGTTTCATTTGATTTGCATTGTCTTAGGTAATCTTCATATGTTATGGTGGATCTTTGTTGTTGTTAGGCTAGGGTTTTGTGGTTGGATTCATTTAGCCTTTCAATATTGTTATTCATTGTTATTTGATCATTTGTAGGGCGTAACCCCTACCGGCTGGGAGCCTTCTGTATTTACAGAGCTAAAAGTGCCGCATGTATGGCCACACGAGCGGATGCCCTTACTAGCACCATTTTGTTTTAGAAGCCCAAATCCTTCTAGTTGTTGGGGCAGGAGGTCGGACCTCTGGTAGCGGCCCACACACATACAGTTCTTAGTAGAGATACAAAGTTTTCCATGGGGAGTTTTCATGGGGACTGATGCTTGGCTGACCCAAGAAGTGAGTGCCGAGGGTGGAGCTAGTGAGGTCAAGCATCTAAGTATCTGCTCTGAATAGCGTAGCCTCGGGGGTAAAACCCCATGTGGGATCAACAACTATTGTCTTGGCCAGCCATAAGAATTGTGCTTGACTTATGTTAAACATTCAAAACATTCAAGACCAAACAGCAAAACATTGTGTCTTTTGTGTCTTCAAGTGTATGCAAAACACTTTTTACATCAAACAACACACTTTTCTTGGAGTCGTTTTGAGTCTAGACACTTGCAAACATTGAGTCCTTATCAACACTGTGTCCTCTTGTCACGAAAAATAGTCAAACATTCAGATTTGGTCACAACTTCACAAATTGGAAAAATTTTATAGTCCAGCAAACAAGAGAAATCAGTTTCGGAATACTTGAGCTTCCTAGGTTGTTTCTTCAGGTTTCATCTAGCATTCAACCTGTCTTTGGGTCTCACATAGTCCATCATTGCTTCACATCTCATTTTACATTCATACTTGTCTAAACTTGGGTCAAAAGGTCACTTGCTTGTCCTCATCATACTTTGTCAACACACTACATACAACAACACTTTGCTAAGTGGTCCCTCATCAAGGTTTCTTACCTTTGGGTCTCATTTGGTCTTACTTAGGGTCAAGGTCAGCTTACCTCATCAAGAGAAACTATCCTCTCTTTGGAAGTCACACCTACTCTACTACATACATACTTGGTCTTACACTTTGGACATTTGCAAGTACACCTCAGATTCATTTACATTCCATCCAACTCTTGGTCTTCCATACTTTTTTTCATTTTCATCTAGTCTTACACATCTTGGTCAATACCTAGTTCATGGTTGAAACCCGTCTTCAAAAATCTAGGAGAGAAACTAAAGAGGCTCAAGAGTCCGCAAACATGAGTTCTTATGAGTATGACAATGATATCTTTTTCAATTCTGATCATACTACATTACCTGACATGGATGCCTATAGAAACATTCCAAATGTTGAGAACATGGACACTATAAACAACAATGCTACACAAAATGACAATGTGGACAACTTTTCAGTACATTCAGTAGATTTGGAAGAATCCATTATGAATCCCCATTTCAATCGATTGGTTGAGGAAATAATGAGGAGGGATAGACAATACTTCTTACAAATGATGGCACAAAGTGGAGCCAAAATACCTCATGATTTTGACATGTCTCAAATAATGGAACATAGACCTTTGCAACAACCTCACTCCAATATGGATCAAAGGAGACCTAATAGTGGAGGAAATAGAGGACCACATATGGTACCTGAATCACCATCAGCTTTTCTTCAAAAACCAGAGGTCCCACATACACATGGTCAAACATATGATACTTACCTTCATAGACCATTATGGAAGTCTTATGTAGACAAATATGCTCAATCACATACTAATGCTAAGGATCAACCACCAAAACAATTGGATGTTCAAAGGCATGCTCAAAATTTGGACACAAGGAAACCCCGTGTCAAATTTGGGGGCAACACAATGGAACATGACATACCTGTAGAATATGGTATACATGCACAAAATAGATATGGGGTTCCTCAACATGAATCTATACCAAGTGCTCCATATATGCCGCATCAATATAGACCTCCTCCATATGAACATGTGTATGATCAATATCATCCATATATGCAACAAGCTCCTCCTCAAATTGGTGTCTCAAACATGGGGTATGGTTCAAGAAGTCGATCTCCACCTAAGAGCAATTTGGAGTAACAAATCAGAGACTTACAAAAGAAAATGGAGGACATAAATGCACCAAAGCCAACATACACAATGAGAGACATATGTCCTTATCCATTTGATAAGAGCATTCCAATGCCTCCTTTTCCTACACACTTTGTGACGCCTAAATTTGATAAGTATAGAGGAAAAGGGGATCCTAAGGCACACATAAGACAGTTTTTCACAGCTTGCATTGAGGTAGCAGCAGAGGAGACATATTTAATGAGATTATTCCCACAAAGCTTAGGTGATCAAGCTATGGAATGGTTCTCCCAACTCCCACCTGGTATTAAGTCATGGGGTGATCTAGCAGAGGCATTTATTCAACATTTCTCCTACAACATAGAGACAGACATATCAGTCACTACTTTGTGCAACACCAAGCAAAAAGAGGGAGAATCTTTTGCATCATTTTTACAAAGATGGAGAAATCTAGCCAGCAGATGCTCTTGTGAAATTCCACAAAAACAAATGGTAGAAATGTTCACACAAAATGTTAACAAAGACATTGGCTATGACTTAAGGAAAGCTTGTTTGTCTACCTTCAAGGACGTCATTGAAAAAGGCTTAGCAATAGAGAAGGTCCTAATTGAACAAGGAATTATTAAAATATTCAAGGAAAACAAAGATGACTTTAAAGGAAAAGATAAGCCAAGATTTTGGAATAAAAACAAAAACACAGTCAATGATGGTGTTGTTGATGCCAATACAGTGCGATCCAAATTCATCTTTTCGGGATCACTTCTACAAACAATCAAGTGAATACTCAAACAACTTCTAGATCATGAAGGAAGTACACCCCATTGGGAGAACCACTTGAGTCAGTCTTCAAGAAGCTAGTGGTAAACAAGGTAATCACGGTTCCAGATTTTCCTCCATATGAACCAAAGGTTAAACCAAATTGGTGGAACGATGATGAGTATTGTGCATTTCATAAGAGCAAGGGTCATAAGATAGGAAATTGTCATCGACTGAAGAACATCATACAAGATCTCATTGATAGAGGTGACATTGAGATAGAGGGACACTTATCCAACCAAGAACATGAGATGTTTAAGGAACCATTCCCAAAGCACGACAAGGGAAAAGCTAAAGTCATAGATGATCAAGCTAACTATACTAGAGCACCTTACAACTATGATTCAACTATTAATCATATCTCGATGGACAATCATATCTCTACTATTACCATCAAGAACAAAAACCCTGAGAATCCTCCTCAGCGACCCAAGATTGTCCTAAGAGGTGTTGGATCTTCTTCCAAACCTACTTTTGAATGTCATGTTACAACTCGTCGAGGTAAAATTACTTTGCCAGGTGCTTCAACTAAAAACACCTCTTCTTCATCTACCAAACCTCAGTATGACCTTGTAGAACAGTTAGGGAAGACACCTGCGCTCATCTCCATCCTTGAGCTCTTACGCATATCCCCTGCTCATAAAGCTATTCTTGACAAAATCTTGAGAGACACCGCCGTTCCTACTGATCTGAACGTGGACCAGTTTCAAGCCATGGTGGGATACCTTTCCATTCCACATTCCCTTACATTCACAGAAGCCGATGATGCCTCCGTAAGTCAGCCACATAATGCACCTTTACACATTGAAGCCTTCATACACAAACATAGAATCAAACGAGTCCTGATAGATGGAGGAGCAGGTCTAAACATTTGTACATTGAGCACAATTAAACAATTGGGATATTCTGATAAAGCTGTGAATTCTACAAACAAAATCACCATCAAGGCATATGACGATGAAGAGCATTCATCCAAGGGCACAGTCACCTTACCTCTCAGAGTTGGGCCAGTTACAAAGGATGTGGTTTGTCAAGTACTTGATCTGGATCTCACATACAACATATTGCTAGGACGTCCTTGGATTCATGAGATGAACGCAGTACCATCTACATATCATCGATGTATCAAGTTTCCACACAATGGAGTTGAAGTGACCGTCAAAGCGGATCCAAATCCATTCATATATTGCAACAATCTGCAACCTCGATCAGAAATAACAATCCTAGTCAATCGCGAAGCTATTCCTTCATCGACATATGTGGATCCTGAATCCTTGAAACCTTCTACATCAAAGCAAGTAGAGATCAAAGAAAAGATCAAGATTAAAGACCTGGGATGTGGTGAGCATATCTTTCATGTTGATCAACTCCCACTATCTCCTAAGGTATTCAGTCGACAGGAACAATCTATAAACAATTTTCAAGGAATTGGATGTGAACCACCTAGTGTTGTGGCTACTAAGTCTGAATGCAAATCTCCTCTAGTGGTGCAAGCAACTCTTGATATCAATAGTCCTAAGAGTGGTTCCAGCAAAGAATCTATTGAGCATATTGCCAGCCCTCTTGAGAACTCACATAGCTTTACCATATCATCCACTCATTCCATTTTCACTCCTCTTCCAGACTTGGATCAACAAGAATTACAAAAGCCCTTACTAATTGGGGATCAAGAATCAAGCTTTGAAAAGAAAAATCTAAAAGTTAATAATAAAGAAAAGTCCTTTAGTCCAAATCAAAATCAAAAGCTACTGAACTCCACAAAAATCAAAGTAAAGGATAAAAATCCTATAAACCAAAAAGAGCAAGAGTTGATCACCCCTAATATCAAAATAATTGGGGGCAAAATTTCTAAAATTTCAAGTAAAAAAGAATACTTGTTGATCCTAAGTCTCCATCATGCTATCCTACTTTCAATTCTTTTCACAATCATAAGCCTTCATAACTCATCCACTTTTTCCACACATCCATTCCCTTCTAGTGATACATCATGGACCTTTAATGGAACTTCCTCAAAGGACTTTGTTATCAGTGATGCCCAAACTTCTTTAGGTGACAAGCATACGGGCCTACGTATTCCACACACTAGTAATTCTATCTCAGTTCCTTTATCAAGGAAGACAGTCACTCGAGCTACACATAATTCAGTCAAGGAACATTGCCATTACAATCACAAGGTCAAGCCTCACACATTTGAGGTAGGTGATTTGGTTCTCAGAGAAAACCCCAAAAATCAGCAAGACAGAGAGAAGAAGGGCAAGTTCGAACCAAACTGGCTTGGTCCCTACATCATCACAGTGGCATATGGATCTGGTGCATATCAGCTCTCAACTACAGAAGGTGAACCTTTGGAGGATCCTATCAACAACATGCACCTTCGCAGGTTCTACACATAGCTCTTCAGAGTATCAAAATTCAAAAATACAAAAAAAATCAAAAAATTTCAAAAATACAAAAAAAAATTATAAAACAAAAAAATCGTTACTTGGTGAAAACCTGGCAAACAGGCGCCTTGTGACACAAAAAAATTGAAAAATCAAAAAAAGTAAAGAGAAATAATTTCGTCCAATGGTGAAAACCACTTCGGTGGCGCCCTGGGCAAGTACCATGGTGAAAATTGGGTCACCAGTGCCATGCGTAGAGACATTGCTCCTCCCTCCTTCAGGATTCTTTTTCATCATTTCACTTTGCACACACTCACAACCTATTCATTCATAATAAACTTACCCATTCCCATCATGGCTTGTTATTGATCTACCTAAGATTGGTTAGCCATTCATAATAAACCTCTCTTTTCACCTCCCTTTCCATCCATAATAAATCAGATCCTATCTGTGGCTAAGGCAAATCCTACGTCTAGTAATGGGTGTGGAACTGAGAACATCACATGTTTCGAGGAGTACAGTTTCTTCCAACTTCCTTCAGTCTATCCGCGCACAATCCGCAATAAAGCAACATTTGCATCACAGATTCGCAATAAAGTTTCGTCTTCTCCACAATAAAGTATCAGTTTCATGGATTCAGTCAGTTTCAGATGAGACACAACAGTAACAATGGGCTTCAACAAATCAAATCTTTCAACAGACTCAGACAACATTATGGTTCAGTGCTATCTATCCTTTTTGTGAAAGTAAACATTGTGACCACAATCAAATAAGACTTATACAAGTGACAAGAGACACTAAACTTGAGGACTACAGTGGATGTTGGTGTCGAGTCTTGGTTTTCTTTTGATTTCATCTTTATTTTGGTGACATGTCTTTTAGCTTTTCTGGGATGTCTTTGACTAGAGATTCTATCTCCAGGATGTCTTTGACTAGAAAGGCGAGGATGGGGTATCGTCACCTATTTGTATTTGCTGTCTGTGGATTGTCTTTTAGTAATGCTATGACTTGTCCAAGGATATGAGGACACTGTGAGTCTAGTATGAACTAGGGCATTCCTTGTTTGTGACTGTCTTATCTCCATGCAAACAGGTACAATGACTTTCTGGGTCAAAAATATGCCTCGATTGTCATAACCTACTTGCCATAATAAAGCTCAATGATGATAACGCACAAGAAGCTCTTTCACTTTCATATCTTCTGTCTTTCATCCCCCCTTTCTTGATTGACTTCCATCGTCCTTCTCGAGTCCATGTAGCCTGCTATCACATGACTGAGTATAATGACACACCAAAAATATTTGCATTTCATGTAGTTGCACCTGCATTACCACATATAAGCATTTCATACATACATATAGATATCACAACTGCATCACATCCTGCACACAACACATATTAGCACATTTTACATTTTCATCATGTAAATAATTATTTGCATTATCATATTCATTTGCATTATTTACATTCACATTTGCATCATGCATACACATATAAAACATAAAAGAACAAAAAAAAATATTGCATTGTATCATATACATATTGACATCCATATCATAAGCATCACATAGAAACATACATCACATAGGTATGCATGCATATAGCTGCCGCAAAGATGAATCATCTCATATATATTAATAAAGTGTCATGATACAATGATGTCAAAATCATATGGCTACAAAAGCACCCGCAGGTGTCTACATCATCATACAAAATGGTACAAAACTGATACAAAGGAATCCACTGATAACTCCTGCCAACACTGTCGGTAGTGCTAATCCTATCCATGTCATGGTATCCCATGCCACGTGTCCCACCCTCATCTCCAGTCTTGGATCCTAGAACACTCGTCTAAGGGCATCCCTATCTCCGTCTCGATCGTACAAAATGAAATCTCCATCGATCGGCACCCGCAGAATCCTGTATACATCCTCCAGGGTGACTGTCATCTCCCCCATCAGCAAATGGAATGTGCAAGTCTCGGAGTGCCATCTCTCCGCTAGTGCAGTCAGCAGTCCCATGTTCGCCCGAAACTCAGGCACATACAGAATATGTCACAGACCCATAACCTCAATCGCAGCTCAGTCCTCGGCTGTCAACTCAGGTCGCAACCTCTGAGTCGATGGGAATCTCTCCCGTGACTCCAACATAGGCAAATACTCTTGCAATCAAGCAAATCAATCATGTCAGTCATCATGGCATTCACTGTTCATCACAAAATGCTACTTTTTTTTATCTAAGTGCATATGGCATTCTATCCTAGTGACACTCACTGTTCATCACAAAGTGTTGCTTCTACCCTAGTGACACTCACTGTTCATCTCAAAGTGTTGCTATTTATCCTAGTGGTACTCACTGTTCATCACAAAGTACTACGTGTGTGACACTCCCTGTTCATCACAAAGTGCTGCTCACATTTGCACTCCCTGTTCATCACAAAGTGCTGCTCATATTTTAGTACTCCCTGTTCATCACAAAGTACTTTATCTTGGTACTCACTGTTCATCACAAAGTGCCTTGATCTATCCTAGTCTTCCTAGAGGACCTTCTTGAGTGTATCCTCTCAGCAGCTTATCCAATCGACAGTGTATGTTCATCACAGAATTGCCGATTTGACCTAGAAGATGCAAATTCATACTTTTCAAATGCAAATGCGCTTTCCTGACATAAATGCGCATTTATTACATTACCTAGTATGCATTAATGACAACAATAAATGCATCAAAGTACGAGGAGGTTTTGTGGTACTCACCGGCTCTCCTGCCTCCGCTGGCCTCTAGAATCGGCAAACACGGTCGAATCTGTGAACAAAAGCCATCGCTGCTGACTGCTCCTGCTCTTTTCTCGCTCTGCACTTTGATCTCATGAAGGTGTAGATGACAATGAAGATGTATTTTCCCCCATGGTCTATCTTATAGCCTACCCTAGCCCTCGCCTTCATTTCCCGAGTTAGTCTTCATTATCCCGTGACTTTGTCACTTTATCCGGTCAATCCATTCTAGCCTTTCTTTCTTATCGAGAGATTGTCTGCAATCTTTTCAGACATTTTCATCCAATCTCTCGAGGGGGCATATCATTCCCATCTTGGGGCAACTCTATATCAGTTCATCTTATCTTCTTTGAAACAACGCGACAAGCCGCATTGTCTCAAAGAGGGGCAAAATGTAGACACCTAAAATTGTCATGTCTAATTAAATAGATATTTTATTTATTTAATTATCTAAGCCTAATTCTTCTATTAATTAAATAAATCCTTATTTATTTAATTAATTCATTTATCCTCTTCTAGCCTTATTTCTCATTTAAATAAATACATTTATTTATTTAAATTATCCTTTTCCTAAATTAAATAAATATTCTTATTTATTTAATTATCCCACTTCTTCTATTAATTAAATAAATCTTTATTTATTTAATTAATTCATTAGCCTTTTCTACCCATGACACATGTCATTCATCTCTTAATTCATACACTACCTACCCCTTTCATTATTTTATTATTTCCTCTACCTACCCTCTAATCCTAGCCGACCTCCTTTTTACACCTCTCAATCTTATCCCTCCATTTCATATTGTGTCTTCTATTTAAGGAGATGCTTTCTTCATTATCAAACCCTAATCACTCAGCCTAATCGACAATTTGGAAGACTCGACTACACTACGATCCTACTTGCAACCACATTCCGTTCTTTGTTGAGCTCTTGTGCACATAAAATTTGAGAGCAAATATATATCAAGCAAGATCAATGGAGATAGGAAGAATGGAGATCCGAACCCTATTGGACATGTGATGGTATAATCTTTGTGATTTCGTTTGATTTGCATTGTCTTAGGTAATCTTCATATGTTATGGTGGATCTTTGTTGTTGTTAGGCTAGGGTTTTGTGGTTGGATTCATTTAGCCTTTCAATATTGTTATCATTGTTATCCATTTTCACCATATACAGTAAGTATGAAGGTAAAGCACCCTTTAAATGTTTCAATTGCAATAAGATTGGTCATATGGCTTCAAGATGCCCTGATAGACATGCTAGACTAAGAGAAGAAGTTAGAAGGACATACAAACCCAATCCTGAATATCAAAGATACAGATTTAAGAAAAACAAAGATAAATCTTGTTACATTGCTGATGAAGGTGTGACTGATGATTCTAATGAGGATCCAACAGACAACGGATGGGTCTTTGTTGCTATAACAGAAGATCAACTGGTACCTATTGCTCAACCAGTAGAACAAGCCCTAGCAGCTAAAGTGGAATCAAAGGATGAATGGATTATTGACTCAAGATGCTCACATCACATGACTAGAGACAAAGGCAAATTCTTGAACTTTCAAGAATACAATGGAGGTTTAGTAAGATTCGGAGATGATCTCTTGATGGTAAACATAACACTGACAATGTTTACTATGTTGAAGGATTAAACCATAATCTTTTAAGTGTTGGTCAATTAGTTGAGAAAGGTTTTCAGTTACAATTTAAAAATGGAAAATGCAAAATCATGAATAGAACTGGTTTGGAAATTGCAACCGGTAATCAGACTAGAGGCAATATCTTTCATTTGAATAACCGTGAAAAGGCATGCTTAATTGCTCATATAGATGAAAGTTGGCTATGGCATAAAAGACTATGTCATGTAAATTTTGATTGTATGGTAAAAATCAGTACTTCTAAGGCAGTTAGAGATCTACCTAAAATTGTGAAACCTCAGAATATACTTTGCAAGGAATGTCAATTTGGAAAACAAGTTAGAGCTAGTTTCAAAAGTATTCCAGAAAAATCCAATAATGCTCTTGATTTAATCCACACTGATTTATGTGGTCTGGCTAGAACTAAAAGCTTACAAGGTGATAGATATTTCATGCTAATTATTGATGATTATTCTAGAATGTGTTGGGTTACTTTCCTCAGAGAAAAATCAAAAGCACTTGGGAAGTTCAAACTATTCAAAGCAATGGTTGAAAATGAAACTGGTAAGAAAATTAAATGTTTAAGATCAGATCAAGGAGGAGAATTCACATCCAGAGATTTTAATACATTCTGTGAAGTAAATGGAATCAAAAGACAGTTATCAGCACCTCGGACACCACAGTAGATTGGAGTTGTTGAACGAAAAAACAAAACTATTTTGGATGCAGCAAGAAGTATGTTATCAGAAGCAAATCTACCACATGTGTACTGGAGAGAGGCAGTAAGCACTGCTGTCTATACATTCAACAAAGTTCACATCAAAGGTGAAACCGGTAAGACCCCTCATGAACTATGGTTTGGTAATACTCCTACTCTTAAGTATTTCAAAATTTTTGGAAGTAAATGTTATATTAGAAGAGATGAGTATATTGGCAAGTTTGATCCTAGAAGTGATGAAGGAATATTTCTTGGTTATTCATCTAAGAGTAAAGTTTATAGATGTTTTAATAAAAGATTACAAAAAATTGTTGAGAGTACAAATGTAAAGATTGATGAACAATTCAGAGGAACTTCAAGGTATATAGACTCTGAACCGGTAACAAAAATTATGACAAATGAACCAATCGTAAATCCACCGGTATAGAATGATGATCCAGTTACTCCAGTATCATCAGAGGATACCACAGTAATTGAAGAACAACAACAAACTAAGACACCCCAGTATGTAAGACTAAATCATTCTGAAGATCAGATAATTGGAAGCAAATTTAAAGGAGTCATTACAAGAGGAAGATTGGCAAATCAAGAGGTATGTCTTATTTCTCAAATTGAACCATTATCTATCAATGAGGCATGTGAAGATAAATTTTGGATTAAAGCTATGGAAGAAGAATTAGGACAAATTGAGAAAAATAATACTTGGACATTAGTTCCTCGGCCTGAAAATAAAAATGTAATTGGAACCAAATGGGTATTTAGAAACAAAATCAATGAAGATGGTAAGGTTGTTAGGAATAAAGCAAGACTAGTGTGTAAGGGATATTCTCAGAAAGAAGGAGTTGATTACAATGAAACCTTTGCACCTGTAGCCAGAATTGATGCAGTTAGATTATTCTTGGCCTTTGTAGCTCACAAGGATTACAAAGTTTATCAAATGGATATTAAATGTGCATTTTTGAATGGAGATCTTGAAGAAGAAGTTTATATTGAACAACCTGATGGATTTTCTTTGACAGATGACAATGATATGGTTTGCAGATTAAGAAAAGCTTTGTATGGACTAAAACAAGCTCCAAGAGCCTGGTATGCAAGATTGGATAAGTATCTTTTAAAAATTGGTTTTACTAAAGGAAATGCAAATAGCAATTTATATTACAAAGTAACTAATGATGACATCTTAATTATGGAAGTATTTGTTGATGATATAATCTTTGGAGGAGAAGATGGATTATGCAAAGAATTTTCTCTTAAAATGCAGCATGAATTTGAAATGTCTATGATTGGAGAAATAAAATTCGTTTTAGGATTGCAGATTTTACAGACTGATAAAGGCATATTTTTGAGTCAATCTAAGTACTTGAAAGAACTACTTAAGAAATTTGGGATGGAAAACTCTAAACCGGTAAGCACACCTATGACTACAAATGACAAATTATCTCAAAGGGATGAATCTACACCCGTCAATCCAACTAGATACAAATCTATGATAGGAGGTTTACTGTATTTGACACAAACTAGACCTGATATTATGAATGCAGTATGTATAGTTTCTAGATTTCAGAGTAATCCTAAGGAGAATCATGAATCAACAGTAAAAAGGATTTTCCGGTACTTACAAGGCACAACAAATCTTGGATTATGGTATCCTAAAGATGAAGATTTTGATCTATATGCATACACAGATGCAAATTGGGTAGGAGATGTGGATGATAGAAAAATCACCACTGGAGGAGCATTCTTTCTTGGAAAGAGATTAGTTTCTTTGTTAAGTAAGAAACAGAGTTGTACATCTTTATCAACAACAGAATCAGAATATGTTGCAGCAGCAACAAACTGTACACAGGTACTTTGGCTTAAGTAAATGTTGAAAGACATAAAGGTAAAATGCAAGAAACCTATTACTATATATTGTGATAACACTGCAGCAATTGATATATCTAAGAATCTAGTATTACATTCTAAAACAAAACATGTTTCTATCAAACTAAATTTTCTAAGGGAAAAAGTTGAAGAAAAGGAAATAAAACTGGTTTATGTGAATACTAAAGAACAGCTGGCAGATATTTTTACAAAACCTTTGCCTAAGGAAACTTTTGAGTATCTCAGAGATCAACTCGGAGTCTTACCTCCACCGGTAGAGACTTAGACAGTTGATGATTGTCATCAACTGGTAGAATTAAATGGACAAATCTTTTATTCCGATATTTGATGAGGAAGCTACTTCTTAGGGGGAGTAGTTGGTATATTGAATTGGTTGGTATTTTGTATGAACTTGACTTTTTGTGACTTTGGCATTTGATGTCAAAGGGGGAGAGATATATGGAAAAACATTAAGGAAAGATATATTGAAAAATGCATTATATTTTTGAGGAGAGATTGGTATTGAAAATAAATCTTTGAATAAACACATGTTACTCTCAGGGGGAGAAATGGAGATTGTTGATTTTTGTACTTGGCATTTCTGTTTTGGCACTTTGATGGTTTTTCCATCTTGTGTTGCCATCAATGCCAAAGGGGGAGATTGTTGGTATTTTGGTATGGTTTTGTCATTGATGTCAACACCTGCTAAATACACCTACTTTGGAGATCCAGTGACATTTATCGGCAATCAGTAAACTGTTCAAAATAGTCACTAGTATATGGTTAACCGACAAGATATAATGTTCACCAGTACATGCATTGACATGGAAGACACTTGGTAATATCGAAGACATCATGTGGACACTTTTCTTTGAAGTAATAATCATTGGCATATTCTTATTTGCATATTTTCTTTTACCGGCAAATAGGTCCAGGTTATCTAGGGTTACACCGGCAGGTTTATCTTTTCTAGATCAGCATGGCACGCTATGGAGATGATTTATTATTGTTGTAAATACATTAAGCCGACATGTTCAATCGGTTATTGCATCAGATATGGTATTATTTGTAAAATGTTTTATTGTAATATCTTGTAGAGCCGACCTACTAAAATTGGTCTTAGGGTATGGTATAAATGTAAGATCTTATTTGTAAGGTCAACTGTGAAATGCGAAAAAGATTTAAGGAAGGGTATATGCGAGATCAAGCAGAGATATACATGAAGACATCATTTTAAGGTGAAGTTAGGTTTTTACAAAAGCATATCAGCATTATACCGGTACTGAATCCAGCATATGAAGATGCTATTTTGTGCAGTACATTCTCATTGGATTTAACCATCCAATTGTAGTCATGTGACTCCCATCTATGATTGAATAGTGAGCTCTAGGCTGTTGGCCTTTCTGCATGTGCAGACCCCTCTTTGTACACTTACTATCTGCAGTAGTATCATCTGATTGTGGGTAAGGTTTCTCACTGTGGTTTTTCCTCTTACAGGGTTTCCACATACAAATATTTGTGTCATGTGTTGTGGATGACTTTATGTTTATGTTTCATACACTAATTCTTATCGGTATAGCAATTTTTTGTTAACACTATTTACCGACATACTTAACTGTCTTACCGGTACTAAGCATTAAGTTGGTTAATAAGATTTTGGTTTGAATTTATTGGACAACTGATTCACCCCCCCCCTCTTAGTTGCCCCCGGGATCTACAGTCCTCATTAATAAGATGTGCGTTAAATGTGTCCTAATAAATGGGGGAGTTGGCTTAAACATTTTCTCATTAAATCTTGTTCGTGCTCTAGGTTATTCTGAAGATGTAGTTGATCCCTAAAAAAAGATCACAATCAAAGCATATGATGAAGAAGAGCGTTCATCCAAAGGAATTGTGGTATTACCCATCAGAGTGGGTGATGAATACTAAGAGGGGGGGGGTTAATTAGTATACCAAAAAATAGTGTACTCAATCTCTTAAACAATTTAGCAGATAACCGGTGCAATATATTCACTAATAAATCGGTTAAGATAAATGCAAACCAAATAGCAAACAAAGAATTCACCCACAAAAGCACAATCACCATAACACAAGATATTTGACATGGAAACCCAAATGGAAAAGCCACAGTGAGCAGAAACTCACAAGTAACTATCTGCAGAATGGTAACCAGACCGGTTAAGGTCATACAATGTTCTTCACCAGAATAGATCCTGTTAGGAATCTAGATCTTTGTTAGGAGATAAGTCTTGTTAAAGACTACCTTGTTAAAGGATTTCAGATCTACAATTGTGAACCACCTTGTTAGAGGATTTACAAAGGCTTTGCTAGGCCTACCTGGTTAAGGGTTTCAGACTTGTCGACGATATTAGTAATCAATAAGTGAATGATCTAGACAATAGCACAATATGCTTAATTATATCCTTGACAACTCATTGTTAATGCATTTCAACATTACTTCAGTCTTCAATATCTCCACACTCTATCTCTTCACATAGACCTAAACTTCTCTGCAATGATCGCACATAACCTTTCTTATTCTATCTCTCATACTCTATCTCATACCTGCAAACCTTAGACATGATGTCCTTATAAAGGAATCTGATTTCATGTCGGTCCAATAGAATTAGACTACAAGTTCCTAGGTTCAGTGCATCTAGACACATTTGGTAACATGACAAAAAATCACTGCCAAAGTGTCGGTAGATGATAACTCATCACACATTACAGTAATACCGGTTGGTAACTCATCACAGAGTAATACCAATTAATACAATATACCTATTACTGGTTGTCAAAAATGAAGATTGGTAGATCGTAGTGTTCCGATCAAAAGTTAACTACCGCTTGGTTCCTTCGTACTGCTTGGGATCCTCATACCGCTTGGGGTCTTCATACTGCTTGCGGTCTTCATACAATCTGTGACCGGTAAACCATTTTCTGCAAAACACTGATAGTCTATATATTATACATTCGATAATACACAATACCGGTTGGAGCAATTACTGGTTGAGCATAAATCATACATCAAGAAAGTGTGTGTCCATCAATGATAATCAAAACATCATCAAAATGCCAACAATCTCCCCCTTTGGCATTGATGGCAACACTTAGGAAGATTTTGACATCTGAGTGTTTTTACAAGAAAAATGCCATAATCAAAATTACTCCCCCTAAGCATATACACTACCCCTTTTGCAAAGATTACAATGTACACTAATCCCCAAAGTGGTAACATGAAAGTACATGAAATGGTAACATTCACCAAAATTTTAATGTACACTACTCCCCCTTTGCCAACAATGACAAAGTAATGCAAAGTAACCCCTTTTTTCTTATAGAAAAATAGAGTAGATGTTCATGACAATAAGGAATGAAATTTCTCAAAAACAGATTTAAAGTCCTGCATAAAAGTTTTCATGGACAATGTCCATGACTCAAGTAATGAGGTAGCAACCTCACTTTTAGTCTTCATCTGGAATGCCAGTTCCTCCATTGCATCGATGGTACTCATCTCTTGAGTTACTATGATAGCTTCTAGGTTGAGGAAACATTTCTGAAGAATCTGCAGTCTTGGCAATAGGAGCCGTTGAAGCTCCTACAAATCTTGAGTCCGGTTCCTGATCTCTAAGTCCATCTTGGCAATTTGCTGCTGATAACGATGAGCGGTTTGTCCATAGGTAGTGAATGAATTATATGGCATCTTGAAATTGCTGATATATGCCTGTAACTCCGATTGGAGTTGAGCTTTCTGTTTAAGCACATCATCACAAATATATGGGGTTGGCAGATTTTACTTAACAGTAATTTACCTTCACCCATAGCAACACTGATATCATTCTGTTGTTTCAGTAGTTGTGTCCGTAGTTCATTCATTTGCTTGACTAAGGAAGTATTGAGTGCCTTTTCATGGTTCTTCTTTGTAGTTGCTTCAACAACATCTTCCAAGCATTGTACTTGGTCCTCCACTATGGTAAAGAGGAGTTTGCGCTTGGATAGAGAGGAATCGGTACTGGGGAGGTTGGTACCGGGAATTAGACTAGTAAGGGTGTCAACCGCAATTTGTATGACATCATGTTCTTTCTTCCTTTGCAATTCTTCCAGTCTCTCCTGTGTAAGTTTGATGCTTCGTAGTAGCTCAGACTCATCTGTTGATTGAGTCAGACTTGCAAGAGTTAGATCAATAGGACTGGTGGTATCAACCTGTTTGGTTTGATCACCAATTGCCTTGGGAGTCTTCCCTCCTTTTGTTTTGATCCACTTGTTTGTTCTTCTGTGTTTCCTCTCCTCTTCTACTCTTTTCTTATCCTCTTCTTTCTTCTTTTGCTCCTCTTCTTGTTTTTTCTTCTCTTCCTCCTTCTTCCTTTCTTCTTCCTTCCTCTTGTCTTCTTCTTTCTTCTTCTCTTCTTCTTTTCTCTTATCTTCTCCTCTCTTCTTCTCTTCCTCTTTCTTCTTTTATTCCTCTTTCTTCTTCTCTACCTCTTTTCTCTTATCTTCCTCTTTCTTTTTCTCTTCCTCTTTTCTCTTGTCTTCCTCTTTCTTTTTCTCTTCCTCTTTTCTCTTGTCTTCCTCTTTCTTTTTCTCTGACTCTTTCCTCTTGATTTATTCTTGCCTTTCTTTTTCATCTTGCTCTTTCTTCGCTTTCTCTTTGTCCTATTTCTCTTTTTCAACTTGTTCTTTGTCAGGAGTGACATCCTCAATATCTAATGCATCAACACCAATAGGATCAATTTGTTCTGTCACTCTTTCTCCTTGACTGTCAAATACCTCATCTGGTTTGTCTAAGGATAGTTCTGGTGCTTGGTCAGCCTGCCTAGCAGCTTCAGATACTCGATGCATATTGACAACAACTTTAACATGTATATGTGTGTCCTTTTCCACTTCAGAAGCTTTACCTTCTAGTAGCTCGAGTCTTCTCCTTCTCATGAAGAAGATGCCTTTGTTCTTATCCATTATTTCAAATAATTCAGAAATTGAAGCATCAGGAAAATATTGTGCAAAATTTTTCTCCCTGATCTCCTATTCTCTTTCAATGGCAATGCGCCATTTATTATCTAAAGATTTATACAAAGAATCTGGTGTAACCGATCTAATCTCAGATGGTGACCGATCATTAATACATAAGTATTTAATGATTTCCTATTTTACCTCCTCTTTCTCACTATCATTAAAATCATCAAAATATTCTTTTAAATCATCAAGCACTTTTCTCCTAATATTTTTAATTGTCCTCGGACAATGTGTCATTAGCTTATAAGAAGAAATGTCTATATTTACTAGTGCAGAAGTTGCTAGTACATTACCGGTAGACTTCGCCTTCTTGCTTGATTGCCTTGTCTTCTTTGTTTGAATCTCCGGTTCAATGTCTTCTGACTCCAGTGAGTGATTCTTGGATTTCCGCTTCCTCTCAAATACCTTTGTTGGAATAATCTCAGGTTTCTTCTTAGCTGGTGACCGCTTGGTCACTTTCAGACTGGTAGAGGTAACTGATGTAGATACCGATGGCACTGCTTTGCCCTTTTTCTATTTTGGTT
Source organism: Cryptomeria japonica (assembly GCF_030272615.1). NCBI lineage: Eukaryota > Viridiplantae > Streptophyta > Pinopsida > Cupressales > Cupressaceae > Cryptomeria > Cryptomeria japonica. The sequence goes on from NC_081415.1 coordinate 296,501,766, forward strand.
CTTCAATTGGTGTGACCCTTTCCATGTAGGTACCGGTTCTCTTTTTCTTTGCATCCAGTGGTGAGGCAAGTAGGGTAGAGGCATACCCAATCAACATGTCATTCACCACTTCACACCCCATAGGGCCAACTACTTCCTTTCTCAGTTCCACCACTTCCATTATGCAGTCATCTATCCTTATTGTGAAGCAGATGTCATCTTCAATCTTCTTCACAATATCATTAGATATCCTCATTCTCTAGCTCATCTTTCATTTGAATTCATCAAAATATTTATTGAGAACTCAGGATATCCAGTTCCTATTGCTTGTAGACTTTCCTTAATTTGTCTACAAACCGGTAGGTTATCAGACCATTGAACATCACCTACTCTAGGGAAACAACCTTGAAAGTAGAAGAATAAACCGACCAGAAGTTGGCCAAACCTAAACCTTAGAGAATTGTCCTATTTGATGGACTTCATATTCAACAACAATTGCTTATGTAGACAGGTACATAGGTCAAATGTAGTGTCTTCCTTGATCATCCTGTAAGCAGCATTCACCATAGTAGCATGGACAAAATTCATTCTGCTGGCATAAAACATTCGATAACCAATAACCATGCGAGCATATTTTACTAGATCATCAAAGATGGTGTTAATAGTCATATCCTGTTGGTCACTCACAGGAATCGGTGAGCTTTGTCATTTCAATTTTGGTGAGATTTTGTAGAGCTGGTACCTCTCCAATATTGCAGAAACTGGTGATGACATAAACTGCTTCCGGTGTGATGTCATGGGTCCGCTCGAGATACATCTTGTCACCATGCACTCTACGAAGGATGATACAAATATTTTCTTCTATGAACTCTTCTAGAAAATATACCGCATTTTGCAGTTTCATCTTCTCAAGGACACTATACACAAGTTTGATCTTCTTGTCATCCCCACAGAACAAACTTAGCTGGTAATGAATCACTAGGGATCCTAGGTCTTCCAATTTACAATCTATATACCCTAAAATATCTCCCTCAACAATAACTCCGATGAGTATTTGAGATAGGGCATTATATTTCATTTTCTTTTGAAGAAATTCGGCTGAATCTACAGGTGCACTAGAACTAGAGTGCGATGCAGAAGCCATGATCAAATGATAAGAAATAATTTTGGAAAATACCTTCACAAACTGAAATTTAGGTTTTCCAATGTCGTGCACAAGACACCACTTCGGTTGCAAGTTCACCGCTTAGAGTTCTTCACTGATTGCTTGAAGATGGTTGCAAGATTTCGCACAAGATTTCGTCAACTGCTAGACAAATCTCTCTGGTTGCTCTGTTCTTGAAAAAATCTTCTTTCAAAAATAGATAAGTGAAAATGATGACAAAAACCCTTTTAAACAAACTCTCATCAACCATAATAAATGCAACAATGCTAGGGCACAAACCCTAATTTTGCCTTTTACCACTTCAAATCTTCTGCCGATTGACACGTAACATATACTGGTTAAGGTATTTACCAATATAAACCGGGGGTTCAAAATATTTTACCGATATGTTTCCCCTAAGCTTTTCTGAAGCTTAGTTTGCCAGTTCAGAGATACCCACACTAGGTGCAGAAACAGGTTCATTTTGTGACTCTTCTTCTGATTTATTTTTCCAAGTTTTATTCATTTTTGTTTGAACGGTTTCAACATCAATCTTCCCTTCTAGAGTGATCGGTATATCACCTAATAGGTTCTTTCTCAGCCTACAAGTTCTGGCAGTGTGTCCCAGTTTGTTGCAATAATAGCATACCATTCCAGGTGTTCTCCATGGTCCATTATTCATACTTCCATCCTTCCTTCTACATGTTGCAGCAGTGTGACCGCTACCACGACAGATCAAAAATGTTGCTTTCCAGCTAGTTGCCGCTTGATAACCACTTGCCCAATGGTCATAGGTATTGTACCAGTTGGGATTCTGGTTCACAGGAAGTTCCAGATTAAATCCTTGAGTCCTTGGAGGATATCTCCCAGTTTTGTGCAAAACTGATCTGCATTCAAATTCTCTATGCCCAAACTTGTTGCATGCATAACATTTTCAATTGAATCTATAGGATCTACGCATATTGTTTTGAAAATAAGGAAAATTGTTGTAGGCCTTGCTTCTACACACATTTGCAGTATGTCCTTCTTTGAGACAATTAAAGCAAACAAGTTTAAATTTTTGCTTACCTTTATCCTTGGATGTCAGTTGCTTCTTTGATGCTTCAACTTTTATTCCAGAGGTCTCACCTTCCTCATATCTAGAGAAACCAAGTACAGTGGTATTCTTTACAGGCTTTGCCAATTCTAGCTTTTGCTCTAGCTTAGCAGTACTTTGATTAAATTTGGCAAGTATCTCCTTTGACTCAGTAAGTTCCTTGGAAATAGCAGCATTAGATTCCATCAAGGTTGCATTCTTAGAAATAGCCATGTTTAGTTTACCTTGCATTTCTTCTTTTTCCACTTTACTCTCCTGGAGATGAGCAGTAAGGGTACTGATTTCTTGCTTCAGCTTGGAGATCTCATGATCTTTGTCCTTTACCAAATCTCCAGCTTTCCTTCTATTCTCAAGCTCTTGACACATTTTGATAGTCAGTCCTTCCAACTCCTTTCTCAGATTGGCTTTAGATTCATTCAGTTTTTCAACTTCTTCAACTAGGGCATCCGTGTCAACTTCATCAGAAGAGCTATTTTCAGTAAGTTCCATTAGTTTCTTAGCATGCTCTCTTCTTTTGGCCAAAGAGGCTTTATACTTGACTTTGAGTTCATCATAGGCTCTCTCAATTTGAGTGAGACGATGAGTAAGCTCCCTCACACTATATTCCACCATATCTCCTTCCAAGTGGTTAGACTTATAGAAAGGTTGGCTCTGATACCAATTGATGAATACTAAGAGGGGGTGAATTAGTATACCAAAAAATAATGTACTCAATCTCTTAAACGGTTTAGCAGATAACCGGTGCAATAGATTCACTAATAAACTGGTTAAGATAAATGCAAACCAAATAGAAAACAAAGCATTCACCCACAAAAGCACAATCACCATGACACAAGATATTTGATGTGGAAACCCAAATGGGAAAAACCACGGTGAGCAAAAACTCACAAGTAACTATCTACAGAATAGTAACCAGACCGGTTAAGGTCATATAATGTTCCTCACCAAAACAGATCCTATTAGGAATCTAGATCTCTGTTAGGAGGTAAATCCTATTAAACACTACCTTGTTAAAGGATTTCAGATCCACAGTTGTGAACTACCTTGTTAGAGGATTTACAAAGGCTTTGCTGGGCCTACCCGATTAAGGGTTTCAGACTTGTCGACGATATTAGTAATCAACAAGTGAATGATCTAGACAATAGCATAGTATAGTTAATTAAATCCTTGACAACTCATTGTTAATGCATTTCAGCATTACTTCAGTCTTCAATATCTCCACACTCTATCTCTTCACACAGACCTAAACTTCTCTGCAATGATCATACATAACCTTTTCTATTCTATCTCTCATACTCTATCTCATACCTGCAAACCCTAGACATGATGTCCTTATAAAGGAATCTGATTTCATGTCGGTCCAATAGAATTAGAATATAAGTTCCTAGGTTTAGTGCATCTAGACACATTTGGTAACATGACACAAAATCACCGCCAAAGTGTCGGTGGATGATAACTCATCACACATTACAGTAATACCCATTGGTAACTCATCACATAGTAATACCAGTTAATACAATATACCGATTACCGGTTGTCAAAAATGAAGACTGGTAGAACGTAGTATTACAATCAAAAGTTAACTACCACTTGGTTCCTTCGTACCGCTTGGGATCCTCGTACCGCTTGGGGTCTTCATACCGCTTGCGGTCTTCATACAATCTATGACCGGTAAACCATTTTCTGCAAAACACCAATAGTCTAAAGACTATACATTCGATAATACACAATACCGGTTGGAACAATTACCGGCTGTGCATAACTCATACATCAAGAAAGTGTGTGTCCATTAATAACAATTAAAACATTATCAAAATGCCAACAATGGGACCTTTGCAGAAAGACACAACATGCCAAGTTCTATACTTGAATTTATCATACAACATACTTTTGGGAAGACCATGGATACATGACATACAAGTTATTCTATCAACATATCATCAGTGCTTGAAGTTTCCATACAATGGGAAGGAAATCACAATCTCAACATATTCAAATCCATTTCAGTACTCTAGTAATCCAAAACTGGCTCAAGAAGTCATTGTTCCTCATAATAGGCAGGCATCATCTTCAAACACACAATCCAAGGAAAAATCATTTGACTCAATTTTGTTAAGTATGGAAAAACAAATGCAACTAAGAGATTGAGGGAACAAAGAATATTCACTATCACAGTTAGCACTTTCTCCTAAATCCTATGGAAAAACATCAAACTCTAAACATCAACCAATTGTGAAACATCTTCCAATATTTGATGGAGCATTTGTTAGTGTTGGGACCTTATCAGAGGAAACAAAGGACAAAGATGTGCTACAATGGCTATAAAAGGATGAAGAAGTCCAACAAAAGATCAATAATATTAGAATACCTACAGAAAAATATGGAAAAGAATTTAACATCCTTCAAAAAATGGGATACAATGGAATGGGTCCTGTAGGAAAAAGAAAATAAGGTATCTCAGAACCTATACAACCTCATACTCAGCAAGCTACAGACAAATTAGGCTTAGGGTATGGACAAGTTACTCTACCAAAGGACACATCTTCTAGGCAACAAAAAGATGAACATGATAACAAACAAGAGCAAATTACAATTGAAAAGGAAGAAACATCTGCCAAACAACAAGAACAAACAAACATAAAATGGCAAAAGATGAAACCTTCTAATCAACATGATAAATAAACTAAATGTACTTCCAAAGAAAAGTTAACTCCTAATCAAAACATACAAAAAGCTGGTACAAATCAAGGAGAGCTGATAGCAAGGTTGACATAGCTCAATATCAGCCCAGAGGAAGTTGAATATGAGAGAGAAAAAGATATAGCAAGAAAAATAGAAGAAATAAATCAAACGCTATATGAACAAATTTGCAGATTGCAAGTTGCAAGTGAGATAGATTCTAATGAATGGGAATGGGATTCCTATCATTCTGAACAACCAACTGAAGAAAGTTGCTTTGAAGAAGATGTAGGTTTGATGTAGTTCATGTGTATGCAGGACAAACTTTAGAAACTAGCCCACTTGAATTAGAATCACATTCAGTTGACTTGGACTTAATCGAGAACGATCAAGAGCTTCTTGTGAGAGTTCATTTTGATGAGAGTATCATTCTAGACATTGAAATACATATCAAAAACTTTGACATCTCTATCATGACCCTTAATACCTTCGAAGCGTCTCAACCTGAGGACCCCTTACCTCTAATCCATCCTGAAATTATTGATTGGGAAAATGAAAGACATACTGCCATTGATACCTTTCCTAATGACCATGCCATATCCTTATTTCTTAATGCAATCGAACCTGCAACAACTTCCACCAGGGATTTCAACAATGCATCTTCCAGTTAAGTTGGTGCCAAATCTCCCAGTCGCAAAAGTAAAAATAAAGAAAAAAATATCAGATCTAATGCTGAAAACTATTTATTGGAAACACTAGACCAAAGAAAAGTAAAAAGAAAGGACGCATCTAATGGTGAAAACCTCCTCGAGGTGCCAGAAGATGGGTTATTTGACACCTTACCTGAATACTATCAAGAAAGGTCATCCATATTGATCGAACCAACAAAGGTAGTTAAAATTGGGACAACAGAGCAACCAAAGATTCTACATCCAACAACTTCTCTATCAGAACAAGAAATGCAACAATAAATGGAATTCTTCAAAAGATGACAAATCAATTTCGCCTCGTCATATGCAGACATGCCAGGGTTGGATCCAGATCTTATTATGCATCACTTAAACGTCAATCCAGGAGCCAAATCAGTAAAACATAAATTAAGGAAGATGCATCCTCATATTGCTGTTCTTGTCAAAGTAGAACTGAAGAAATTATTGGATGTAGGATTTATCAGACCTATAGCATATCCTCAATGGGTATCGAACATAGTTCCTTTTTCTAAACTAGATAAAAGTATCAAAGTATGCACAGACTTCAGAGATCTCAATAATTCATGTCCAAAGGATGACTTTCCTTTGCCTAATATTGACATCATTGTAGATTTAACTACTGGACATTCCATGTTTTCTCTAATGGATGGTTTCTCAAGATATACTCAGATTAAAATTACTCCAGAAGATCAAGAAAATATAGTTTTCACATGTCCATGGTGTACTTTTTGCTAGAACGTCATGCCATTTGGATTAAAGAATGCAGGTGCTACATATCAAAGAGCCATGACAACGATATTCCATGACATGATGCATACATTCATGGAAGACTATGTGGATGACATATTGGCAAAATCATACAACAAAGAAGAACATCTGGAAATATTGGAAAAGATCTTTGATCGATTAGAATAATACAAGCTAAGACTCAATCCAGAGAAATGTGTCTTTGGTGTCACTTCAGGTAAACTATTGGGATACATTATTTCAGCTAGAGGTATAGAAGTAGATCAGGACAAAGTAATCATGGAAATGGCATCTCCCAAGAATATCAGCTAACTCAGATCACTCCAATGAAGAGTGTAGTCAATCAAAAGATTTGTTGCTCAGCTAGCAGATAAATGTCAACCATTTACTCATTTGTTGGACAAGAATGTTAATTTCAAGTCGGACCATCAATGTGAGGAATCATTCAACAAGATCAAGGACTATCTCATGCAGCCACCAATCCTAATGTCACCAATTCAAGGAAAGTCATTGTTACTATATGTATCAACTATAGAAGTATCATTAGGATTTCTGCTCGCACAACAAGATAGTGAAGGAAAAGAATGAGCTATCTATTACATATGTAGAGCATTAGTGGGATACAAGCTCAACTATTCATCAATAGAAAAATAATGCTTGGTGGTATTGTTTTCTTCTCAAAAATTGAGACACTGTCTACTATCTCACTCTATCAAGTTGATTGCTAAAATCGATCCATTGAAGTATTTTCTCAGCAAGGCGACATTAACAGGAAGATTAGGAAAATGGATCATGATCCTAAGCGAGTTTTATATTGAGTATGTGGACATAAAAACTATCAAGGGGAAAGTCATTGCAGACTAACTAGCAAAGGCACCACTTAAAGATGATCATCCTTTACACATTGAATTGCCAGATGCTGATATCCTAACAGTCACCACAAATACATGACAATTGTACTTTGATGGCTCATATACACAACATCGATCAGGAGCAGGCATTCTATTCATCATGCCACAAGGTCATACAATTCCAAAGGTATACAAATTAAGCTTTCCATGTACCAATAACACAACAAAATATGAAGCTTTGGTCACAGGATTCCAAATGGCCATAGAATGGAACATTACACAACTTCAAGTCTTTGGAGACTCTCAGCTCGTCATCAATCAAATCAATGATGATTATCAAACAAAGGATGAAAAGATAATGCCTTATAAGAAGATGGTTGATGATGTCAAGAAGTACTTTGTCAAAATAAATTTTGAGCACATTCTTAGGAATGACAACAAAGAAGCAGATTCCATGGAAACACTTGCTTCTCTACTTCAGACACATGAAAATCAAGAGCATTATGAATTCCTGGTGGAAGACTTGTTTTACCCTGCTCATAATTGTCCTGCTTCCCAAACTATCTATCACCTTGTTGGGCATGATTCCTCCCGCTATGGCCAAACTTATACATACCTGAAAGATAATATCCTCCCTTTTGACTTGTCAAAGAACCAAAAGAGAAACTTTATTTGCTAATCTTCCCATTATATTGTTGTTGCGGATACCCTTTTTAAACAAGGTCTCGACGATACTCTTTTAAGATGTCTCGAGCAAGAAGAATATGAGAAGGACTTAAATGAAGTCCATAATGATATTTGTGGCACTCATTCAAGTGGTCTTACCCTTTCGAAGAAACTCATACGCTTGGGCTATTATTGGCCAATTATGGAACAAGATTCTTTTCAGATAGCTAAAACATGCAAACAATGTCAGATCCATGGAAATTTAATTCATGCACCAGTACAAGAACTTCATGCTTTGGAAACCTCTTGGACTTTATTCCAATGGGGTCTTGATCTAATAGGGAAGATACATCCTCCTTCATCCAATGGTCACAAATTCATCCTTGTAGCTACATAATATTTTACAAAATGGATTGAAGCAGTACCTCTCACAAATATCATAGGAAAACAATTTGCTACATTTATCTTGAACTACATCATATATCGCTATGGCATACCCATGACCAGTATCATTGATAATGGGTGACCGTTCAAGAATCAGGATGTACAAGAGCTATGTGAGAAATTCAAGATCCAACATAGATTCTCCACACCCTACTATCCGCAAGGGAATGGGAAAGCAAAATCATCAAATAAAACTATTCTAAAAATCCTTAAAAAGATAGTGAATGATACTGGTAGAGATTGACATATTCAATTGAACCCTGCTCTATGGGCCTACCATACCAGTATCTGCATACCAATAGGTGCCACACCTTTCTCTCTTATCTATGGATCAAAAGCAATACTGCCAATAGAAGTAGAGATACCTTCTCCACGAGTATCATTAAAAGGCCTTATCCCAGATGAAGAACAATGAGTGTCTAGATTGCAAAAGTTAGAATTGATCCATGAACGATGACAAAATGCCTTTGATCATTTAAAGGTGTATCAACAAAAAATGTGTCAAATTTATAATCACAAGGTCAAACCAAGAGCCTTTCAGGTTGGAGAACTAGTACTAAAGGAAAATCCATGAAACCAGTTAGATCGAGAAAAGAAAGGGAAGTTTGAACCAAACTGGTTGGGTCTGTTTGTGGTCACAACAACATTTGGGTCAGGAGCCTATCAGCTATCAATGCCAGACAGGGATCAACTTGAAGAACCTATGAATAGCATGCATCAAAAGAGGTTTTATGTCTGAAAAAATAGGAAGAATCCCCAAAAAAGTGAAAAAACAGAAAAATGAAAAAAAAGTGAAAAAGCAGAAAAATAAAAAAAAAGTGAAAAGGCAAAAAAATAAAAAATAGTGAAAAAGCAGAAAAATAAAAAACAACGAAAATAAAAATAAAAATAATTTTAAATATGAGAAAAAAGTGCAATAAAAACAGATGGTGAAAACCTAGTAACAGGCTCTATCTGTCAGCTAGCTCTTCCATCTATTAGTTCATGCATTCTTCCACCTGCTTTTCATTTTCCATCAGTGTTGTTCATATCCATAATAAGCCTTTGTACATACGCAGGCATCGTAGGTGATTTCTCACCATGGTTTGGATCATTATATTTATCATAATAAAAATTTGTTTCTAGACTGGGGGAAAATCCCGAACCTAGCTAGAGGCAAAAATTTTCCATCATTTTGAGCTTAATCAAATAGGTAGAACAATAGTTAGACAACTCTTGTCAAGCAAAAACTAAGACACATCCAATGTTGAACGTTAGATCAAATTATCAACCATTAAACTATCACATGTTAGTCTAAGTACATCACACACATATCAACGGATGATATCTTTTGACTAATGATTTTAACACTTTGGTTCAACTTATCTATCTTGATTTTTGCTATCATGATTTCTGAGTGACTCCAGGATGTCTTTGACTAGAGGAACAAGGAAGGAACATGATATTTTTCTTGTCTGTTGTCTATAAATTAATCATTAATATGTGCAAATTTGCCACAGGACATGATCATTGAAGTATCATCAAAGACATTTCTGATTTTCATATAGAAATAGTTAATACTGCCTATTTTACACAAGCAACACTCAGGTCATCCTGGTTCAATTATAACTCGATGCTTGTGCTAACTTGAAATATCAAAATCCAGGAAAGTAATGCTAAGGTCATCATGGTTTAATTATACCATCGATGTTTGCACTCACTTCCCATATTTTAAAAAGCTCAATTATGACACAAAGCAATAACCTAGTGACTGGTTTGATCGCAGCATTGTATTTCATTTGCATTTAGCTTGCATTTCATTCTTACATAGGATCACAAAATCTCATCTTATCCAAGGCTAAATCTATCGCAGGAATCATTGATGTATCATCATAGGTGTATACACAATCAGAACAATGACTCATCTATCTTTAGATGTTGCCGACCTAATGCGAATCTTATGCTATTCCCCCGAATGCACCAACATCAATTCCTGCAATGAGATATCAACAAAATGTTAGTTCTTTATCCAATCAATCTTATCAATTGTATCAATCCATCTCTTCTGACCCATTCTATCATGTCTTATACAGGATGTATCCTTCCTAGAACTAGATGTTTTGATCAAGTCTTATACAAGATATATTGTTCCTGAGAGCAGACGCTTTGATCATCTTTGTCTTATACAAGAGGTGTCATTCTTGAAACCAGACTTGATCTCAATCTCATCAATTTAATCAGTCTTATCAATTCAATTAAACTCTATCAATCATCACATCAAGAACCACATCACAGTGATTGAAGAACTCACACTTTCATCAATCAACGTTGCAGAAATCAAATCATTTCTAATCGGGAAATCAATTTCATAAAGATCCAAACACTCCAAAGGTCAATTATCTCAATTGATCTCCTGAAGGGGCATCATCGTATCGCAATTTGGCAATCAATGTCTGGGGCATCCTATCGAACCAATATCACATCAACATCATAAATGAGATTATTCTTTGAATCAACGCGTCATCACACCTCGCCTCAAAGAGAGGCAAAATGTATACACCTAAAAATGGTCTAAAGATAATTAATTAAATAAGCAATTATTCAATTAATCCCCCTTCCCAATTTAATTAAATTCATTAGCAATTTGATTAAATTCCACATTCATCTACTTATTAATAAATCTAAGGATTTATTTAATAAGTTCATTTCAATAGTCCCCTTTGATTAATTAATCTAAATTAATTAATCCCCTAATTAATTAAAGCAAATCAATTTATGAGTTTGTTGAAAGTTAATTAGGCTTTTCCTATTATTTAAATTTTTAAATTAAATTCCCCACATGCTTCCTAACTTCTAACCACCTAACCTAACCACCCCCTAATCTAACCCATTCCACCTAATCCTGGGTTTAACTAACTCTATCCTATCTTGCACATCCTAACCTCCTAAGGGTTGGATATTTTTCCCTTGAGACACATGGAACTGATGCCACATGTCCCCTCCCTTGGACACTTGCCCTCTTGTGAGAAAGATTCCTTGACACTTGTCACCACAGATATGACAAGTGTCCCTCCCTCCAACCTCTTCTCCAACCTCCTCCAATTTGACCCTTGATATCTTCAGACTCAATCTTGACTGTTGATTCCTGCCACCTCACCCTTGGCCATGGAAATCCTATAAATATCCCCCATTTTGGAGCACAAAGGATCCCATATCAAGCATTGTTAATATAGGCAGATCCCATCTCAAGCATTGTTATTACAGGCATATCATTTTTAGCATTCTAGTTTAGCATTGTTATCATTTATTGCATCTTAGGTCTAGCTTAATTGATAATCTTCTAGTATAATTGCTTAATCATATAGCATAATCAATCTCCCATCTATCTTAATTGGATCATCATTTAACATAATCATGCATATCATTAGCATAATTACCTTCTTGGATCAATCTAGTTTAATCATGCATTCATCTAGCTTGCACATCATATCATTTTAAATCCTTCATCTTGGTGTAGTCAAGTCATTGGGATTGCTCATCTAGATCTGAGAGAAAATCCACACTTGCATATCTAAGGAGGCGATAGGTCGCTTTGCCATGGTTTATCTTTCATTTGAATTCAATTTGCTAACCATGCTTGTAATGATCTATTGAGTGTTTGTGTTGCAGTTGCAGGTACCCTACTTAAAACTCACGACAATCATAGTATATAATAGTAGGCTCATCATAGATAACTCTAATATCTTTCAACATTTGCTTGATTCAAACTACCTGAGTGCAATTACTAGCAGCAACAATGTACTCGACTTCAACAATAGATAAGGACACTGAATCTTGTTTCTTACTAGCCCATGAAACCAATTTCTTACCCAAAAAGAATGCTCCATCAGTAGTGCTCTTCCGGTCATCATCATCACTAGCCCAATCTGCATCATAGACCATAATCTACAGTTCCCTTTAGGTATCTGAACATCCTCTTAACAATAGTGACATGACTCTCTTTCGGATCATCTTGATATCTAGCATCCATGCACACAACATGCATAATCTTCGGTCTAGTCTGAGTAAGATATAGTAGTCCACCAACCATAGATCTATACAAGATCTGATTAGCTTTAGGAGATTCATCGTTTTTAGGCAATTTACAACCAGTCACTATAGGAGTTCCAACTGCTTTGGAGTCATCTAACCCAGACTTCTTTAGATATTCCTTCACATACTTAGTTTGAGATATGAATATACCTTTTCCAGTCTTTGAAATCTGCAAACCTAAGAAAAATTTCATCTCACCAATCATATACATCTCAAATTCTTTCTGCATATCACTAGAAAACTTCATACTCAAGTCATCATCACCTCCAAAGATAATATTGTATACACCTAAAAATGGTCTGAAGATAGTTAATTAAATATGCAGTTATTTGATTAATTCCCCTTCCCAATTAATTTAATTCACAAGCAATTTGATTAATTTCTCTATTCATCTACTAGTAAATAAATCTACATGATTTATTTATATAATTCATTTCATATCCCCCTTTGATTAATTAATTCCCCCCATCTAAATCAATTCTTCTAATCCCTAATTAAAATTAACAAACTCAAGTTTTTTGAGATTAATTACCATTTTTCAATTATTTGAATTTCTAAATTCAAATGGGCACATGGCTCCTAACTTTTAACCACCTAACTTAACCATCCCCTAACCTAACCCATTCCACCTAACCTTGGGTTTAACTAACCCTATCCTATCTTGCACATCCTAACCTCCTTATCCTAACCTCCTATGGTGTGGATATTCTCCCCTTGAGACACATGGAACTTTTGCCACATGTCTCCTCCCTTGGACACTTGCCCTCTCATGAGCAAGGCTCCTTGACACTTGTCACCACAGAGATGACAAGTGTCCCTTCCTCCAACCTCTTCTCCAACTTCCTCAATCTTGGCCCTTGATATCTTCAGATCAGATCTGGACCTTCAATTCTTGCCACCTCAGCTTTGGCCTTGGAATTCCTATAAATATCCCCAATTTTGGAGCAATAAGGATCCCTTACATTTATATTTTTAGCATCATTACTATAGGCATTTTCATTTCAATCATCTAGTAATTAGCATTTTGGGTTAATCATAGTATTTTAATCTAGTTTCTTAGATCATGCATTTCATATCATTTGCATAATCAATCATGATCAAGTAGCTACTCAACTCTTGAGTTGCCACTTTGGAGGTCATTGCTCCACTAAGAGCCAATCAATCAAACACCTTCAAGGTCCTCAAGAATAGAGGAAAATGGGACATTTCAAGGGAGGCTTATGGTTTGCATCTTTAATTTAGTTTTCAATTAAGCTTTCCATTATGTTTTATTGTCTCATTATATGTGTATGCCTTTCTATTTACCATATTTTTAGCATCACATTAATTGGCGCCCACTATGGGGCCTAGCCCCTTTGATCTTTAACAAGTTTGCTTGCAAAAAATTTCATTGACAGGTTGATTAGCTCTTTCAGTGTGCAAATTATCTCTCTTGGGCTCTCGAATCACATTCTTGGTCTCTATTGTAGCATCTCGACACCTCAACACTGTTTTTATGTTTTTCTCTGTTTTAGAGTTTTCAGTCTATACCTTAGCGTTTTTGGTATGTTCAGTAGCATTTATGGTATATTTGACAATGTTTTCAATTGGTTTAACATTGTTTTTGGTGTGCAGAATAGGGTTTTGGGTCCATTTGACAACGTTCTTGGCATATATGATGGCGTTCTTGGTCAATTTGATGGCGTTTTCAGTTTTTTATTGATTTTTCAAATGTTGTAGTTTGCATTCCTTATTTCTGCTTCTGGACTATCATTTTCCTAAACCTAATTTGCAGATTGTTGGTTTTGCAGGTACTCATTTTGTTGTGAGAGAGGGGAGGCATAAACCATTTCGTCATCAAAGAATGGAATATAAACTACTAACTTTGTTTGCAACCGCGCGATTTTGCACTTATTTTTGTTAAATTAGGCACATAGACTAATTACAATGGAAATGAACAAACATGTTTTATCTGTTTTGATGATAGGTGAGTATTCTCTCACCTTTCTTAGGTGTTTAGAAAGCTAGACTCATCTTTTTCTTTCAATAGTGCATATATTTAGCGGGCCTGCCCTCCCGAGGAGCCTATAAGGCCAAAGCCATTAAGGCCGGTGAGAGGGGAATGACCCAAGTGGGAACGGCTAACGCCAAGTACTCAACCCACTATAAAATAAACATGATTTGATGAAAATCAAGTCAACGACAATGCTCGAGAATAGCTCTCCTCCGTACCTTCAGGTATATCAAACCTTGGTTTTCAAGGCTGGGAGACCTCTTAATTGAGTTTATACCCCGACGCCTCGAACGAATCCCTTACTAGTTCCAATTAAAATTAGAATCTACCCGATTTACCTCTGAACATTATTAAATTATTAGTGCATGCAGGGGGAAGAATCTCTCCTTAAGATACTCACCATATGTCCCTCTTGAGCGTATGTGTGAAATCCCCTTTTGAGACCTTATTGCTAGGCTCATAATGGGACTCCACTAGCTCTCGCAAAGGCAAAAACACGGGTGCCCTTTAGGGGGTGACAAGGTTGTGTGAGCTGATAGGGTACCATGTGTGGGCTAAGAACTAATAATGAAGCCATTCTCCTTAGGATAGACTGAATGATGTATTTTCAATTGTTCAAAACCCGTGAAAACTTGGGATTTCTTTAAAGATTCTTGAACATACACTTTATGTGTCCTTTGGGACAAAATTACAATCTGAATTCTGTGTTTTTTGTAAGTCAAGTCAAGATATCATCCATTGAAATACAACAAAAATTGTAAACTCAAACTTCAAATTGTCAAATTTACAAGTTTCACAGTAGATTAGGTCTTTCAGTCCAAACAGTTGCACTTACAGTCTAAACAGTCGCACTTATGGTCCAAATAGTTGCACTTACAGTCCAAACAGTCACACTTTTGGTCCAAACAGTTGCACTTACAATTCAAATAGTTGCACTTTCAATTCAAACATTAGATCTTTCGGTCCAAACAGTCGCACTTACAGTCCAAATAGTCGCACTTTCAATCCAAACATTAGCTCTTTCGGTCCAAATAGTCGCACTTACAATCCAAACAGTCGCACTTTCCATCGAAACAACATCTCTTTCGGTCCAAACAATCACACTTATAGTCCAAACAGTTGCACTTTCACTCAAAACATTAGCTCTTTCGGCCCAAACAGTCACACTTACAATCAAAACAATCACACTTTCAGTCCAAACAGTAGCTCTTACAGTCCAAACAATTGCACTTTCAATCCAAAAAGTAGCTCTTTCAGTCCAAACACTTGCACTTTCGGTCCAAACGTCAGCTCTCTTAGTATGAATGTTAACTTTCTCATATTTCAACATTAACTCTCTAAGGTTGAGCTTGCTAGGTATAAGCATCAATTTTCTCAGTCTACACATCAACTCTTGGAGTCAAAACAACCATTGTCTAAGTTCCAACATCTTAATTTGAAACAACAAAGGTCTTGGTCTAAAAAATAGAGTTTTTGGTCCAAACAACAACTCTTTGGGTCTCAACAACAGAGTTCCTGGTCTAAACAACAGAGTTCCTGGTCTAAACAATAGCTCTCTGGGTCTAAATGTTAGCTCCCTTGGTCTAATCAACAACTCTTTTGAGTTGAATTTTAAATTGCTCATGTTTCAACATTAGATCTCCTAGTTTGTACTTTCTAGGTCTAAATATCAGTTCTCTGAGTCTGAAAATCACAAAGTTGGGGCAAAATTACAATCTCCTAAGTTCAAACACTCAATTTGCTGAGTCTAAACATCATTATTTTGAACTTGAGAGTCACTGCATTGTAAAATAGCATTTCTGGTCAGTATAGTAGCGTTTCTGGTCTATTCCTTGGCATTTTGGTCAGTATAGTAGCGTTTCTAGTCAGTTTGTCAGCGTTTTTGGTCAGTATAGCAGTGCTTCTGGTCATTTTGTTAGCGTTTCTGGTAAACTGTACCGAAATCAAAAAACAAAACCAACCCATTTATTAGGCAGTCAAACATAGAGACTAGGTCATCTTCTTGGGTCACTCAGTCAAGTTATTATGTCAAAATAGATTCAAGACTAGACAGACTAAGGTTCTCAAGTATTCACCTCCAATAAGTTCAAGATCTAACATCTTAAAGTGCAACATCATATTTTCTTTGATAAACTGATCGTTCAAACATAGTTTCTTATCAGTATCTATCATCCTTTATCATGAAACTGCAATGCTTGATCATAATAACCTCATTCTCTATCATAGGATATATCGTTCCTATTGAACTTGGTTATATGAAATATCACAAAATTTGCACTCCAAAACTAAGATCGAAAAACTTGCAAACAAACAAATACTTGAAAAGATCATTTTGTGTCTATCCATCTATACTATTTACCTAAACAATTGATCACTTATTGTGACACATTATCTAAGATTTAAACCTTGCAAAACATTTAGAACACGTGTATGCCCATTTTAACTGGGGCTCAGAGATGAAACATTGTAGAAACAAAAATAGAAACATTTGAAATAACCAAAGATTTTAGGAACATGGAACATGAAAAATGAAATACAAGAAGAAGGGGAAATAACAGAACAACATCTCAGAGAAATCAAACAAGATCCTAACTTCGATAAATTTATGGATAAAACATTGGAGGGAGACAAAGAAAAATACTTCCTAATGTTAGCTAAATCTAGTGCTACCCTCCCCCAAAATTTTGATGTGAGCAAATTAGGACAAAAGAGAAGTGACTCCTTCCACGATAATGAACGACATGAGGATATTTTCGGTCACAAAAAGGATGCCACGTCAAAACCTGATAACATATGAACTAATGAGAAAACTTCCATTCCCAAAAAGGATGACGTAGAAATTCTCAATCATGTCAAATCTAATGAGGTCACAACAAAGAGTCAGGATGATATGAGAAGAGACCAAGATCATACTAGAGCCCAAACTCATGGTTATACAAGAATAAATCATGTGAATAATCCTCTCACAACTCTTACACAACAAATACAAACGCTGCAAACACATATTAGAGATATGTAGAGAGGAACTGTTCGACGATATTCGGTTCAGGAAATTTGTCCTTACCCATTTGACATAAATCTAAACATGATACCATTTCCTACATGTTGTGAAACTCTGAGATATGATAAATATAATGGAAGCATTGGTCCCCAAGATCATATACGAGAATTTTGCACAATGAGTATGGAGTTTGCACATGAGGATACATACCTAATGAGATTATTTCCAAAGAGCTTAAGTGGACTAGCTATGGAATGGTTCTCCAAACTTCCACCTGGAATTAGATCATTCACATAATTGGTGGATAAGATTGTTTCACAATACTCTTACAATATTCAACATGAGGTCACAATGCTCGACCTATGTAATACTAAACAAAAGAGTAGAGAACCTTTCATGACCTTTCTACAAAGATGGAGGCAGTTAGCTTCACGATATCCTCGTAAAGTGCCAGAATACGAGAAAATGAATATATTCATCTATAACTTAAACGATGAAATGAGTTATAATCTGAAAATGCAATGTCATACAAATTTTTAAAAAATGATTGATAACCGAATTAGAATAGAAGAAGCTATGGTAAAGAAAGGTGAGTTGAAGCTATACAAAGAAGGAGTTCATCCTCTTAATAACAATAACAACAACAACAATGATAAGCCAAAATTTTGGAATAGAAATCGAAATGTTGTCAACAATGGGATAATGGATAACAACAATGTAAAACCAAAGCAACCAATTTTTAATTTATCCAATCACTCAACAACGACTCAACAAACCAACAATCATCAAAAATCAACTTTTAACAATTTCTTTCGAAGGAAATTTACAAACATTGGTGAACCACTTGGGTCAGCATTAAAGACGCTTCTCGCAAACAAGTTAATTACCTTTCCAGAAGAAAGAAAATTTGAACCCAAGGTAAAACCTACTTGGTGGAATGACAACCATTATTGTGATTTCCATCGAAACAAAGGACACCAAAGTAAACTTTTGTCCATCCTTCTCAATAGTGACCAGGTTTCTCCTATAATCATAGATAGTTCCCTTATCATACTGCCAAGGTCTACCCAACAAAACATGACAAGCACTCATAGGCACAACATCACACAAGACTTCATCTTTGTAAGGCCCAATATTAAAATTCACCAAGCACTGCTCTCTCACTTCTACCACATGATCATCTTGCAACCATCTCACCTTATAAGGACAAGGATGCCCAAGCCTCTTCAAACCAAGCTTCACTACCATCTCCTCTGATACCAAATTTTTAGTACTTCCACTATCTACAATAACCCTACAACACTTACCTCCTAATTTGCAAACACTTCGAAATAGATTCTTTCCCTGAGTAGGTCTGGTTTCCTCTTTGCTTTGCTCCATCAAGACTCTTCTGAATATAAGGGATTATCCCTGCTCCGGTGCTATCATGCTCTCACTTGCAACTCCAATTTCTGGATCTTCACATGCTAAGAAATTCCTTGCCTTTCCCTTGTTAACCTAAGGACACTCATAAGCTCTATGTCCAATTTCTCGACACTTGAAACATGTACCCAAGTGTTGGACACAAGATACCACTGAGAGGGGGGTGAATCAATGGTTTCCGATTTCTTCACCCTTAATCTTCTAAGTATGTGCACTGGTTAACATCCTAATGCTTAGTGGGCCTACTGGTAAGATAAATCAAGAGAATGCAATGCAAGCATACACAAGGGCACATCGCATGACACCAGTATATACGAGGAAAACCCAAGATGGGAAAAACCTCGGTGAGAAATGCTGCTGGAGTCTACTGCTCCAATCCAGCCTCACAATAAAATCTGATTACAGTGTTTAGGGCACCAACCCCTGATTTAGGGCACCAACCCAAGGAGCTACAACCCCTACACCGAGCACCAACTCAGTGACCACAATACATGATATCATAATAAAAGTAACAGCCTGGTTATAAATGAGTTCTATAACCACTAATGATTAAGTTCTCTGCCGGTTTCCCTTCTCATCAACTTTACCGGTAGTGTGTTCTATCTTCCACTCAGCCTCCTCTCTGCTGGATCACAGTCTGTCCCATTCATTGCTGCCTCCTTCCGTCTCTGCTGCTCTCTTGCCAACTCAGGCTGTACCGATTGTTCATTTGATGGACTCTGCATTTGACTACCAGTTACTTAGCTTACCGGTTTAGCTCTGCTCTATTCTGTGCCTATCAGATCTTCTCTGCCACATACACTCATAGCTACTCTACTCTGAGCTGCCTTCTTCCTGACTTGAACACCATCAGTTTCCCTCTGCACTTCTCCTCTTTAGCTGCTCTCTGGTCACTATGGACTCTACCGGTTTAACTCTTTTCTGCTGGTTACCTTCTACTCTGCTTTCTGCCGGTTCTCACTCACGTCGGTTGAACTCTTCAACCCGATTCTCTCACACACTCAGTCTCTTTTCTGATCAACATTGAGCACTTGACTGAAAATGATTCTCTTCACTTCTTCACTTTCTCATCCAGCAGCAACAACATTCCTATCTTTGGCCTGCGTATATATACCTGAGTTTTCCCGCCAAAGTTTTAGTTCAAACTCTGCACCTTAGGGCTTCTTCATCGACCTCAAGGCAAACCAAATCCAATCAAATCTGATCTCCTTGATTGATGATCTGCAACTCATCAATCAACACCGCCATTGTTGTGCCTTCCAGAACATGCCTTCTATATTTAGCAATCTGCATTTAATTTGTCGGCTGATCTCTTGGTCGATCACCAAGAATGGTTTGGCGGTTTCCTACACCTACTTCGATCTGCTCAATCAGTCTGTCTTGGATCTGTGTTGTCCATTTGACCTCGAGCCACAAACCTCTGCTACACATCCCATGAATCACACAGTCGACATAAATGTCGACCTGCCACCATCTACCTCGCCGATAAACACTTCACCGACAAACAACGCCGTCTTGTGCATGCATGCTTGCCACTTCAACTCCACGTGACCACTTTGTCGGTGTCCACCTTAGCTTAGGCCTCCATGTCAGTTTGGACTATGTCACTGGCCAACACACAACCGAGTTCATCTACCAGTTCACTAACCCTGTCGGTTTTACCCTAACCGGTTTGTCTTCACCCTTGCACTTTTCTTCTCTTCAGGTGGAACACCTTCATTAGTCATCACACTTGCCAAACCACCTCATGTGCATCTTCAACAGATAGGAGCCTTCTGCATTTGCACTTTGCCAGCTTACCGGTTGTCCTCTATACTAGTAGTATCTTCTGCATGAATACTGGTAAGATACCTTGCACACTGGTGACATCAAACTTCATCTATCTGCATTTGCATCAATGCCTTTCTCCATTTTCAGTCCGGTTGCACTCTCTGTCTGCAACTGCTCAACCTTTTGCCTTCTTCATCATTTGACCATTTCATCTCTTAACCAATTTGTCAAGGTGACAGACTCATTTGTCAAAGTGACAAACCCCTCACTCTTCAACTGTCCCGATAGCTCAATATGCCTACTCTTGCAGATCCAGTGCATATCTTTGATTTCATGCACCTGAGGCATCTTTGTGATTCACCGGTAGATCCGGTGTGAGCCTTCAATCACCTGCCTTTAACTCTTCTGTCTTATCTCGAAGAACTATGATGCACTCTATGTATAAAAGGAGATAAGCTCCACTTACCGGTGGGAGTGGATCCTTTTCATCTGCTTCTGACAGTCTGACATTGCATCAATATGGCTTCCCTGTTTGAGCAACATATCTTCAAACAAGCACATGTGATCCGGTTTAGGCACACTCACTATCAGTCTTCTCTTCATCTGATGGGAGTCCTGCAGGTTGACATCCAATAGTATATCGATGACCTATACATACTTCTCCTCCAGTGTAGATGTGATTCTTGATAACATTCTGCCTCTTCATCACAATCAACATCCAAGCATCTTACTCACCTTGCTTGTACACTGGTCATATGCTTGCCGGTTGGCAACCACTCACTTTGTTGATTCATCTTCTCCATGTTTATACATGCTCATCGGTTAGCAACCATACATTGTCAATACATCACTTACTAGTTGACATCCTCTCCTTACCGGTGATAGACTATACCGGTAACCTGCTAGACTAGTTGACATCAATGACTGCACATCAACTATTTTCCCATATCGGTTGTCCTTCTATACCGGTAACATGCTATACTGGTTGACATCAATGACAACACAATGCCAACACCAAGAACTCCTTACTGCTACCTCCTTTCCTTTGTGTTTTCTGCTCCGGCTCTTTACTCCACTTAGGTTTTGGTTCTTCAGTAGTTTGCTTCTCCATACTACCACTCATCTGCTTTCTATCCGTTGCATATCTCTCTTTTCCTCTAGGGTTATTTTGTTGTCTTCTCTTCACTTTATCTTCTACCTTCAATGCATATTGATAAGCCTCCTCAACTGGAGAAATTTTCAGCATACTCATCTCATCTTGGATGTTAAGTCGAAGTCCATTTATGTATCTAGCCACCTTCTCCCTATCCATCTCTCGATGACAGGATCTGATCATCACCTTGTAGAATTCCTCAGTATACGCTTTCACACTCATGTCCTTCTACTTCAAGTTCTGCAACTTCTTAAACAATTCCAACTCATAGTCTCCCAAAATGAATTTAGCCTTCAATCTTGCGACCATCTGCCTCCACTGGGTGATTTTCATCTCACCATTCTCCACTCTATCTCTCTGCAACTCTTTCCACCACAAAGCAACATGCCCTTTCAACTTAGTTTGTGCTAATTGGACTCTCCATGGGTCCTTACTATCCTCAAACTCGAAGTAGTCCTCCAACTATTCGATCCAATCTATCAGGTCTTCCGGATTCAACAAACCTGAAAAGTTAGAAACCTCAACTTTATGAATTTTACTCACTTGTGCCACCGCTCTAAGAAATCTATCTTCTCTTTCATTAGCTGGTCCATCAACATCTTCGGCCTCAAGTTCTTCTTCTGCCTCGTCATATTCATCCTCCAATTCCGAATTCCTCCGCAAACCAGCCAACGCGTTTTGAATCTCATTCCTCATCTCATTCTTGAAATCCTCCATCATCTGCTCTACCCTTCTAGGGTTCATCCTTCTTGGCGACATCTCCTCCTTTGCTTCGGTGCAAATGCCTCAACTCGGTGATCCGACTACAAGGTTTCAATTGCCTCTCTGTTGGTGATCTATTGAACATGCTAGCAGCCTGCCTCAAATTGGCGATCTGTTCACCCAAAGGAATGCCTCAAGGTTCGCAACCAGCTCTGATACCATTTGACGTAGCCATGATCCGGAGGATCCTCAATGAGAACAATCCGAATCATGCAACAAGAGTAAGACAATGGAAGCAACACAACATAAGGTAGGAAATGCACAATTCGACATCCGCAGTATCATAGATTCATTAAAATCAAGCCAGCAACATGCAGGCAAACATACAGGCTTACAGGCCTTATTACAAGTTACATTCCAGAAAATGTTCCATCCGGACCTCTTGAGGAGTTCAAATTACAAATCATAAATCTAAATCATCATCTATCTTCCACTTGTCCCCCAAAGGATTGAATACAACAATATTTATAGCATCCGGAATGCATCTGGGTCAGCCACAAAAGATTACATTCACCAAAGATAGGAAAATGAAACATGTAAGATAGGTCAAACCCAAAGTGTGAAGATCTCCTCCGCCAAAGCCAAGAAAGAAATGTGGACCACCAAGGAAGGTTGGCCAAGGGCTCAGGAACATCGAATAAATCGCCAATTAGATCCGCAAGCCAAGAAATTGCTTCGCACAAGAAGAAACCTCCAACTAGCCTTTAAGTTCAAAACTGCTCCAGGAACCAAGAAACAAACACTCTGGAGGCGATAACTTGCCGAAAAGAGTCCAAATGAACTGAAAATCAGGAACAAGGAACAAGAACTAGTCTGGAAGCCAAAAATCTAATCCGCAACGGAAAATGAACAACCACCAGAGAATTCTGGAAGAAACACAGAAATTGCAACACAAAACAGGAACAAAACGGAAATCAAATATTTTTTGGTTGATGCAAGATATCTCATCGATCGGGGATGCTTCTGCATCAGTTCTATAGAGCCTAGGCTTGGGTATATGCTGATTTTAATGTATAGTCTACCTAGCAAACTATAATATTTGATATATTTTTGTTATTCGAGAATTAGGTACTGTAGCTGGTTTTTTTGTCTTGGTTGTGACGCTCTGTGATTTGGGCAATATTATGGTTTATTTCTATTACTGCTTTTAGCCTCCCACTTTGGGCACTTCTTGGAATGTGCAGTATTGTGAATGTAATATGATATAAGTTTTTGCTGTTTGCTTAAAGAAAACCAATCTCGACGGTAATCGTATTCACAAGGGAAATCACTTGTAAAGATAAAAGCTAATGCATGATTGAAAAGGATATCAAATTTGTGTAGGAATCTCATTTAATGTCATTAGATTTGATCTACTGTCAACTTAATAATAACTCATCCTTCATTGGGTTAATATCCCCTTGAAAATGTTTTTACCTTTCAATCAGTATGTCATTGTATAAACATTATTTTCAGCATTTTTCATGTTAGATTGATGATAAAAAACACACTAAAACCCAAATATCTTCAACATTTTTCATGTTCGAGTGATGATAACAAAATACACAAAATCCAAACATCGAAATGTATTTGAGAAATTCCATTATGGTGGCCTATAATGGAAACAATTTTAAAATAACCAAAAGAATAGAGAGGATGATGGTTATATTGGGTTGAACTTAAAGGTGCTAGACCTGTAGAAGGCATTGGCTATTTTTTAAGTCACGTAATAAAATATCATATGTGAAAAGCTGGAGTATTCCAGTTACAGTAGACATGCAATACTCTATTTTGAACAGCGATTCCAATAAACAGGGAAGAATTTGCCAATATTTTTACATACCAATAAGTGGACCACGAATAAAATTTTCATTATGATATAGGAGATTTCAAGAGACAGAAAGGATGGGTAAAAGAGGAAACGGCAAACAATGGATGATGACGGTATCATAGTATAAGTTGAAATGAACAAGCCGGATGGCATTGTTTTAGTAAAATATACAGTATACAGTATATTGAATACCCAGGAAAAAATTGTGGTTTATGAGACAAGAAAAAATTGCTTTGTATGCATATTGAATACCCAGGAAATTTTTCTGTTTCTTATTCTCTTTGCCAAAACAGTGAAGCCTAAAAAGAATCAATTTCGCTAAATACAGAACAACAGAAGATTGTAGAAAGAGTAAAGTGCATATGCAAGGATTGGTAAAACTAAATATATAACGTAGCTTAGAAATATCTACCTGAAGGTAAGCCTCTTCTACTTTCTTCTGTGCAAACTTCAATTGCTCATCTGATAAAGTAATTCCTGTGTATTTGCATCCAGTTCGCTTGACAACTTCTATTGCTAAACTACCCCAGCCACAACCAATTTCCAGTAACTCATGGTTGGCATCTATTCGAGCCTGGTTAAAGCTTTGAAGATCATAAATTAAAATGACTTAATGGAACTTAATAGAAATTGTTACTTAAAGCATCTATCAGTTGAATTTTGTTTGTCACAGACTGTGTAAAGGAAATTATTTGAAACTAAACATGTACAACGAGGTTGGCTCACTCTGTCTATCAATAAGTGTATTTTGTGCATCTGAGCATCCTCCAGTGGTTCGTCTGGTCCCTGAAATTAATTTCCAAAAATGTGTATAAGATATTGTGGTTCCTGAAGTTTATTTCCAAACATAAGTTAAAGAGAAAATGCATTATTTTTATTTTATTCTGGACAATAGTCCAGAATATTTGTGGACTCTTTTAGTGGGGATCATTCTGAAGACATTTATTTAGTGACTCTTAGACATGTGCTGAAAGATCAATTATTTATTGTGAAATCTAAATTTAATTAATAAATTTTAAAGCATATTGTATAAAACCTAGCAACTGATGTGTTGGGAGACTAAAGACAAACCTTGAAGATTGCAGAAGAATACGTCATTGTTTCATCTAGAAAAAATGAGAACAAATCATTGGTCTGCATTGAGACCACAAGAAACTTTTTAATGCATTCCTCATGCACCATTTATTCTCTTTACTGACATTACAAAGAACATTGCAAGAAAGAAATCTCAATCATATACCTCTTTATTAGACATTGGTTTCTTTTAAAGGTAACATGAAAAATAGTACTGTTTAGTATTTAACAGTAGATCGCAAAAACTGTGTTTTGATTTCATTTTTGTCTGACTCATGATCAAGCATCAGGCATTCAGCAATGGAGAAAACAATTTATCATAGTTTGTTAATTCAATTTAGAAAACATTGTGTATATGGGAGAAGAGATAGGATTGAATATTTTTATAAAAATTTAATCTTTTATGAAGGATAGTTGTAGACGATCGAAGAGCAGATTTGACATACAGGGTAGTAATACAGATATACTTTCAAGTGAGGTCAAATGCTATTTAGCTTCTTACATTTACTATATTAGAATCTTCTTCAAGGAAGATTTAGCCAAATTTCAAACCTGATTACAACCCAAATGTAATACAAAAATCAATTACTTGCAGACCCTATGATGTCTGGAATTCCTTGTGTGTCATATAAATCCTTTGCTGTAACTTCACAGGATCTCAACTTCTCTCTGCAGCATATTATTGCAATTTTACAATTCAAATGAGCATTATGTTGGTTCTTGTAAGGCTTCCACTCTCTTTTCTGTCATTCGGATGGTTCCTTTCCACCTTGGAACCATACCAGATGGCTCAGGTAACATGCCTTATGGAACCTGTTTTCCATTTTTCCTTTATAAGACCTACCACTTTTATTGTTTTTTCATGTTAATCAATTCCCTTTTCCAACTCAGTTTTTGAATCGAATATTGTTCTTAAAGTTTAAACAGATCACATACAATATTATACACTAAATATTGAACAAACAAACTGCAAAGATAAAAGAACCTGCTCATCTAGATGGATTACACTTGTAGATCTGGCTGTAACACGAGTACTCATACAATGGCAGTTCTTAGTATTCTATTAACAAATATGTTTGATAAGCAATAAGAGATACATCTTTTAGGGCTTTACATCACTATATATGCAACAGGGACAAAACCTTGATTGACGTAATGTCCCCTTTCTTTGAGTGATCACCTAGAGGAGATTATTAGCCTATTTTATTTCCGTGGGCTAACTAGATTGATGCAAGGGAATAAATTAATTAATTAAATGATAATAGTCCTAAGTCCTTGGGATTATTTATATTTAATTAATTAGCAATGGGTCATACTTTATTTTATAAAGTGACTTTATGATAATGTCAATGAAAAATTATTAAGTCAAGTCACTTTAGAGGGAAAGTGGAAAAAAATAAATAAATAAAATAAAGCATTACTTTCGAAAGGGAAAAGCATTATAAAAGGAGGAAAAAGTGAAATGAGGATTCATTCTCGAGTTGTTATTTTCAAAGAAACTTATCCTTGAGAGCTTGAGAGCTTTAGCTTGCAGGTTCAGTAAACCCTAGGACGAAAATCTTAGAGGTTTTGGCTATTTGGATGGAAACCCAGATCAGCCCACTTGGTGAATTAATCTCATGATTCACAGTTGCATATCATTGATCAGTTTTCATGGAGCTTCAATGATCTATTGTAATGTCCCTTAATGGGACCTTCTAAGATTGTGTCCTAGAATCACACATTTAATATATAGTGATTACAATAGAGGGACACTATAGTTATAGGAAAGCATTTATTAAACTATCATTATGACATTATTATATTATATTTCATTAACAACATTGTATTATGTTATCTGTATCATGTAATAACATTATTGTATTATATAATTTATTTTATATTACAGTTTTATATTCTATTACCAGCACTATGTTATATTGACATCATTATATTATAGTATTATATTATATAACTTCCTTGTCATATTAATAGTATTGAATTGTGTCATACCATATTAGTATTACTTTATGTTAACATCATCATATTATATTATGTTAATAGTATTATATTCTCAGATTCATACCCCAATGCAGTGTTCCACGGGGACGCGTCCCCCCCCTTTTTGGGCGCGTCCCCCCGTCAGAAACGTCTCGGGGACGGGGGGACGGGGACGTGACGTCCCTCGCCATCCTGCCACCGCCACCCAAGCGTCGCCAGGACGCGGAGACATCCCCGCGTCCCCGCATCTCCTAGGGAGACGTGGAGACGTGGAGACGTCTCCTTGGGAGACGTGGAGACGTCTCCCAAAGAGACATGGAGACGCCTCCACGTCTCCTTGGGAGACGTGGAGACGTCTCCCAAAGAGACATGGAGATGCCTCCACGTCTCCTTGGGAGACGTTTGGGCGTCTCCCCGTCCTTCAAGAGACGTGCAGATGTCTCTCCAAGGATGGGGAGACGCCCAGACGTCTCCTGTCGCCCCGACTTATATGCAATGTTTAAAATTAAATTTTTTAAAAAAAGTAAGTTTTTAAGTTTTTTGAGGGTTAAGGGGTAACTCTAATTGGACGTGGGCCAATAGAAAAATAACACCCGACGCCTTTAGAAAATAATAAAAGTATTTTTGGCCTCGCGGGGCGCTGCCCCTCGACCCCGCCCTGTATTGCGACAGGGAACGCGCAAGGGGCGCTGCCCCTTGACCTTGCAAGGGGCGATGCCCCTTGACCCCAACTTGGGGGCGCTGCCCCCAAACCCCGGTTGAAAAATATAGGGGGAAACCGTGCCGATAGAAGTAGGAAAAATCTAACCTCCGAGTTTGATCAGGCTCCATATAACAACACAACTTAGAAATCTTGGTATTTAGATTTAGTATTTCAAATTTCCTATAGTCTCATTTGAAATGTAATTCTTACACTGTAATACTGTCATACATCTTTTCAAAACTAGTTTTTCAAGTACTATATGTATATGTACAAGTATATGAGCACCACCACCCCGCCACCCCCTCGCCGCCGTCCCCCCGCTGTCCCCAAATTTAGGCCCTTGGTCCCCCCGTCCCGGAAACGCGTCCCCCCCGTCCCCAACGCCCGTGGAACACTGCCCCAATGTGATTCTCAGACAATATAATAACAGAGGCCTTTGTCTTTTTTTATTTTCTTATCCATTATTTCTCCTCTTAAATCTATCATAAACCAAATCACTGACTTCTCACAATTCCATCATAAATTCTTTATATAAATCTGAAACAAGTTCTTTACTTAGCCTACACTTCATTCTTTATTTACGTATCCTCCCCACCCCCTTTTTTAATTCCAATTCCTTTCTACAAATATATATCATCATATTAAAGAGAGACACCCTTTCTAACGAGTGATGTCCTACCTCTTCACTTAAACTATTTAAACTTCATTACTTAATCGTACCATTCCATTACTAATTCATTTCTCACATGGCATCTTCGTAATATCGTGCCACTTCATGAAGGTAACCATTCTTTCCTTAATCGTTGTTGTGTTTATTATTAATAAGACAGTGGTAATTTCTGTTTATGCCACTTCTCATAAATCGCACCTATTGGGAATCATTCTTACCTTTTACTAATTACTTCATGAAGCCTTTAATCCACAACGTTGTCTTTAATTTCTTCAATATAATTGATTTTGAAATTTAAAATAATCACCGAGGTATGTATATTATATTATAGCATTATATTTATTAATTAAATTATATTCTAAATGCTAATACTATCAACAAGATAAAAGCAACTTATTCAACTGGTAATAGACAACAATCATCGATTAATATGTAAATTTAATATTAATTGTTAATGCAAATTGAACTTATTATAGATATAGATAGATGTGAACTAAATCAAATTCAGTCTTCTATTTGCAGGTAAGTATCCAGTAATGTCTGATATGATGATTAATTCACTAATAGTGAATGCGCAGCACTTGAAAATATATATTCAATCTGCAGTATAAACTACCCTTAATATGACGTCGATCTGCGATATAGAATGCCTTGGATATTGTTATCAATCTGCAATATCAAATGAATATATAATGTCGAACTATATCTTGTGAATATATGAGTCGCTGGGATTATCTCTGCTGAAGAATACAAGTCATTTATCAATTTTGATGATTGCATTCTTCCATCAAATGAGGCTATATATGAATTGTAGAATGGATCCATGATCGGTTGCGTCTCCTCAATATCAAACAGTATGTCTTAATGGTTACTAACTAACCCGAATCATATGAATCTGATTAGTTAGTAAGTACTTGTTGATTTTGTAACTAGGTTAGAAAATTAAATAGGATTCAGATTGCCTTAAGGCATCATTCGAATCCTTATAGGGCAGGGCCCTATCTATTGTATTATATTTATGTGTAAAACAAATAGGGCTGGCCCCTCTATATCCTCACGCCAAACATAAAAGAACTCATGCTTCCTTATAGGGCCGACCCTATATTTGTGCGAAGTTAAGTCTATGTTAAACATGTGGACCTATCCATCATTATAGGGCCGACTCATGCTTCCAAACGTGTGGACCTATCCATCATTGTAATATGTAAAAGGTTTTAGTGGCCAAGGTTAAATGGGCCGACTTAGAGATAAATTAAAGGATGAACCTCATATATTATACCAGCCACTTGCAAGGCTCAAATGATATTGTGGATTCATGCAATCATCCTCTGCTAGATGCGAATTCTGATCTGCACTTCAGAAGACAACGAATTCTTCCTAAAGGACAGCGAATCTATCCTCAGGCTGGGCTAACATGTTTGTGTAGAAGATATTTGCCTAAATCTGCTCCTGCAGATTATGAACATGAACTAGGGGTCTGCTCTTCATCATTTGGAAATTCATCAAGTTCAGATCAGAACTTAAGTCTCAGATAAGTCTGCTCCAATTGTGCCCTAGCTGGGTTTTTATTGTACTTACAAATTCAATATAACATAATCAAATCTGAGGATCTGTAGTTGCTGGGTTTTTCCTCCTAGAGGGAGGTTTTCTCAGGGTAGTCTTGTGTTGTGTGATTCTCTATTTGTATGCTTTACTGTGCAACTTTAGTTTTCTGTTTATTGTGGATAATCTGATCATGAAAACTAACATGGTATCAGAGCTCTAGGTTCGTATAGAGGTTGTGATCAGATTTGCGCTACTATCTAACCTGCTATTCAAAAGTTTAGTCCTCATGGCTTCTTATATTAGGGCTGAAGATAGGTTGGAAGGTCACACAAACTACTCTTCTTGGAAGGTCAGGATAATGATGGCATTGACTGATCTTGCTGAATATGTTAGCAAGAATGCAAAGGAACCTGAGAATGAAAGTGAGAAAGAAGCTTGGAAGAAGAAGGACTTCCAAGCTCAAAGGATAATAATAGACTCCATCAAAAATCACTTGGTGCCATCCATCTCCTTGAAGAAGATCGCTAAGGAGATGTTCACCACATTGGAAAAGATGTACGAAGTCAACAATACTAGCTACATACTTGCTCTAAGGAATCAGCTCTCTTACATCAAATTAGAGAAAGAAGAACCTGTTGTTGCTTACTTCATGAGAATCTCTGAGCTAAGAGATCAGCTTGCTACAGTTGGGAAGAGTGTTGAAGATAGTGACTTATCTATGACTGCACTAAATGGTCTTCCTCCCTCTTTGGAACCGTTTGTTCAAGGAATTAGTGCCAGAGTTGAGCTTCCTAAGTTTGATCAATTAATGGGAGATTGCATTCAAGAAGAGTCTTAGCTGGCTGCAAAAGGAAAGATTAAAAACCCCTATGATGAACAACATGTCCTCTTGGCTAAGAAGGAAGGCAACCATTGGAATAAGAATGATCTCAAGAGAAATAGAGATTTTAGATCTGCTACCCCTCATTCAAGGAAGAGACCAAGAGACTTATCTCACATCTGATGTTTCCGATGCAACAAGCTTGGCCACTTTGCAAGGGACTGTCAAACTCAGATCGAGCAAGAAGATGCAAACATAAATGAAGTATCAAATCGTGAAGATTTCCTCCTTTGATCTATTGGTTCTTTGATCTATCCGTAAGTTAAAATTCTGATCTTGTTGTTTTATTTCAGTAATAATGTATTAGGAATCTAATCCTTACAGTTGATCTATTGGTTTACAAGCATGATCCATGAAGGGCCCACTTCCGACATTGCCTTGAGATCTAGATTTGAAAGTCTACTCTAACTTTCTCATTATTAAGGATACAAATTTGATGAACTCTATTTAGATTTAGGATTGAAATTTGTTGTGGACAGGCTTTTAGAGGGAGCCTCATGTTTTCTTGATTTTGCTGAGTTCTAATCATTGTGTTTCAGATAATGAAATTGATATGTCTAAATGAATTACTTGATTATTGCAAAATGTTTATTTTATGATGATACTAACCACGATACATTGGGTGTATCATCCACCCTCTGCGGAGTGCAAGGTGGCAGTTCTCTCTCATCCTCTGCGAAGTGCAAGGTGAGTCCACCCTTTGCGGAGTGCAAGGTGGCGGTTATTTCTCACCCTTTGCGGAGTGCAAGGTAAGTTCACCCTTTGCTGTGTGCAAGGTGACAAATTGTCCTTCTCTGGGAGAAGTTTATGTATCCTTTGCGGTTGTGCATGATTTATGTTATATGGTTATGTATATCTTTGAGTATTAATTATTGCAGGTGTGCATATGGAAAGGTTTCTTTCATCCTCTGTGGATGTGCATGATGAAAGATAATGGTGTTATATGCAGGTTCCCAGGAAAGTGTGAAGTTATGAAGCGTTGGCTTCTTCCTCTGCAGGCATTGCTAGAAAAGATCATGTAAAGGTTCATTGTAATGTAATTACGTGATCAAATCACGAATTGTATATTGATTGAACGATTAGGTCTGGACCCTAATCCTAAAACTTGTAAATGTTCATGCCATGGATTTGTCCATGTGAATTTGGTTATGTATTTATTTTCCTTCCTAGTTAAGAGGGAGTGTTGATTTTGTAACTAGATTAGAAAATTAAATAGGATTCGGATTGCCTTAAGGCATCATCTGAATCCTTATAGGGCAGGGCCCTATCTATTGTATTATATTTATGTGTAAAACAAATAGGGCTGGCCCCTCTATATCCTCACGCCAAACATAAAAGAACTCATGCTTCCTTATAGGGCCGACCCTATATTTGTGCGAAGTTAAGTCTATGTTAAACGTGTGGACCTATCCATCATTATAGGGCCGACTCATGCTTCCAAACGTGTGGACCTATCCATCATTGTAATATGTAAAAGGTTTTAGTGCCCAAGGTTAAATGGGCCGACTTAGAGATAAATTAAAGGATGAACCTCATATATTATACCAGCCACTCGCAAGGCTCAAATGATATTGTGGATTCATGCAATCATCCTCTGCTAGATGTGAATTCTGATCTGCACTTCACAAGACAACGAATTCTTCCTAAAGGACAGTGAATCTCTCCTCATGCTGGGCTAACATGTTTGTGTAGAAGATATTTGCCTAAATTTGCTCTTGCAGACTGTGAACATGAACTAGGGGTCTGCTCTTCATCATTTGGAAATTCATCAAGTTCAGATCAGAACTTAAGTCTTAGATAAGTCTGCTCCAATTGTGCCCTAGCTGGGTTGTTATTGTACTTACAAATTCAATATGACATAATTAGATCTGAGGATTTGTAGTTGCTGGGTTTTTCCTCCTAGAGGGAGGTTTTCCCAGGGTAGTCTTGTGTTGCGTGATTCTCTATTTGTATGCTTTACTGTGCAACTTTAGTTTTCTGTTTATTGTGGATAATCTGATCATGAAAACTAACAATACTTACTAACTATTAGTATGTGAACAATACAAACATGGATCAAACTATAATTCAATCGCATCTCCAGCACCTAACATTTGATATTGATTCATATATGTCTCAAGTTCATCTTAGATGTGAAGATATTAATCCAAGTCTTACATCGGTTTGGTCTGTTCTTCAGTTTGTATATATATATGTGAATATATGCAAGGCATATGTTCACATATATATATATACAAATAGATCTCAGTAATCTGACCATAGCTACAATATCTTCAACACTCCCTCTTAGCTAGGGAAGATTAACTAAGTATGAACAAGTTTATATATCACATTACTCATGATATCAAGGAGTATATTAAATATCAAGTCAGCATGATATTTAAATATCCTGGTTATGGTATGTGTACTAACATCATGATGTCTACCATAAATCATCATGGCATATCCATGGATATTAAGTTTGCATTATATCCACCATGATTCATCCGTATGAAATATTGATACATACTCGATATCAAGTCAGCATGATATCTATCAATAATTCCAAAGGATGATAACTATCAAGACATTTCCATAAATATCAAGTCAACATGATATTCGTCGTGATAGTAAGCATTGTAAAGTCGTCACCTTACAATACTGAATACAAGTGTTCATTATTAGAAAGATCATCACCTTCCCATAATGTACATAGGAGGGCAGGCCCATTAAAGTCATAGAGTCAACACATATGACAACAAAGAGTTTACACATTAAACAACTTTATATATATATATATATATATATATATATATATATATATATATATATATATATATATATATATATATATATATATATATATATATATATATATATATATATATATATATATATATATATATATATATATATATATATATATATATATATATATATATATATATATATATATAAGTACAAATAAAACAATTTTGAGACCGTGTCTCAATTACATTTCAACCATACCAAGTTTCTTCTTGAAGTGCTCCACTTTAGCTCTTGAAAGAGGCTTGGTGAGAATGTCTATTGTTTGATCGCTTGTACTAACATATTCCAATTGAATAGCATGTCTCTCCACCATGTCTCTTACATAGTGATAGGGGATTTCAATATGCTTGGATCGATCATGGAATACTGGATTTTCAGAAAGCTTTATACAACTTTGATTGTCACATAAAAGAGTGGTAGGTTTTAGAGGCTTTCCAAATAGTCCCAGAATCAACTTCCTAAGCCACACCGCTTCTCGGGCTCCGATAGAGGCTGCTATGTATTCTGCTTCGATAGAGCTTTGAGCTACAGAGGATTGTTTCTTGCTTGTCCAAGAGATCATGGCAGATCCTAGACTGAAATAGTATCCAAAAGTACTCTTACAGTCAGTCACACTTCCAGCCCAATCTGAATCTGTGTATCCATGTTAGTCGAAATCAACTTTCTCATATTTAAGGCCATATCCAATAGTGCCTTGCACATATCTCATGATATGTTTTGCTGCCACAAGATGTATTTCTCGAGGTTCACACATAAATTGACTTAAAGCATTAACTGCATAGCATATGTTAGGTCTAGTGTTAACCAAATACATAAGTGATCCAATGATCTGTCTATAATGAATAGAATCCACAAATTTGGACTTTGTTGTAGCTTCCTTCAACTTGTGCAAGTTTGTTCCCATGGGTGTAGACATCGGTCTACAGTTCATCATTCCAAATCTCCTCAATATATCAATGGTGTATTTTCCTTGATTCAAGAAAATACCATCAGGTTTCTGCCATACCTCCAAACCTAGGAAGTAGTGTAAGAGTCCCAAATCCTTCATATCAAATTCTGCAACTAGATCCCTTTTACACTGGACAATGGGATGGTCCTTACCTGTGATTCAGAGATCATCTACATAAAGTATTAGGATCAACAAGTCACCATTAATAACCTTAAAATAGAGATTTGGATCTACAACATTCTTTGAAAATTCTAAGTTCATGAGATAGTTGTCAATTCTTTCATACCAGGCTCGGGGAGCCTATTTTAGCCCATAAAGAGCTTTCTTCAGTCTGCACACATGTGTTGTGGCATCATGAACTATAAAGCCTTCAGGTTGTTCCAAGTAAACCTCTTCTTCAATAATTCCATTTAGGAAAGCAGTTTTAACATCCATTTGATGAACCTTCCACCCTTTGGATGCTGCAATGGCTAATATTGTTCTAACCAAGGTGTATCAAGCTACTGGTGCAAAAGTTTCTTCGTAGTCAATACCTTCTTTCTGTGAGAAACCTCTAGCAACAAACTGTGCCTTGTGTTTTTCTATACTACCATCTGCAACATGTTTAATCTTGAATAACCACTTGGAGGACACAACTGATTTTGCTTCAAGTCTGGGCACTATGTCCCAAACATCATTTTTCAAGATGGATAGGTACTCTTCCGTCATGGCATCTTTCCATGCTTGACTCTTGAGAGCTTCACTAACACTTCCAGGTTCTGAGTCCAGGATTTCATTCATCAGTGCATCATAAGTTAGTTTCCAAGGCCTCTTGCTTTCTCTGAATGTACCATTAGATGCCGCGAAGCTTCCTGCTTCCTCTACTATTTGCCTAGCCCAGAGTGGTTGTTTCTTTTTGTTGATATTTGGATTTTCTTCTTGATACTCACTCTGAATTTCAGCTTTAGGTGGGTTTTCATAAGAAGTGTCTTCAGGAACTTCTGTCTGAACTTCAGGGAAGTAACATGTTTCCTCGTTTGAGGGAGGATTTTGTATTTCCAACTCATCATAATTCTTTGCCCTTTTGAAGGCAATATCCTCCTCAAATATTACATCCCGACTTAGTTCTATTTGTCTGAATTCACCAAGTGGGCTGATTTGGGTTTCCGTCCAAATAGCCAAATCCTCTTGGGTTTTCGTCCTAGGGTTTACTGAACCTGCAAGCTAAAGCTCTCAAGTTCTCAAGGAAAAGTTTCTTTGAAAATAACAACTCAAGAATGAATCCTTGTTGCACTTTTTCCTCTTATAATACTTTTCCTTTTTGAAAGTAATACTTTATTTTATTTCTCTTTTAAATTACTTTTCCCCTCATAAGTGGCTTTACTTTATAATTTGTCATTGACATTATTATAAAGTCACTTTATAAAATAAAGTATGTCCAACTGTTAATTAATTAAATTTAAATAATCCCATAGGACTCAGGACTATTTTAACATTTAATTAATTAATTTATTCCCGTAAATAAATCCAACTTGGAGAAAAGGGGACATTACACCTCCAACATTATTCCTTTTAGGCTTATCTGGTGTAGAAACATGCATCGATTACCCTGCTTAATTGATCCTATAGCCTTACTAGAAAGTTTTTGATGTGGCAATATTTGCCCTACGTGCGACTCTTTTTGTAGGAAAATTGATGTAATATTTTTTCAATCCAGCATGTTCTTTAGACTTTTAATCTTCCTCTTTAGCAACATTTAGGAATTCTTTCTAAATTGCAGTTTCAAAATTAAGTTTCTTGGGAGCATGGAAATTGTAGTGATGGTCCCATCCATACAACTTTAATCTTAGGTTTCCTATATCACTAACTCTACCTATGATAGGAATATGTTTTGTAAGTAACCTAGAAATATGTTTCATTGGTTCTACTTGTGGCAGGCAGAAAGTGGAGTTTCAAGGTGTAAGCTAAAATTTTCGAGAAGGTGCTGGAAACAAAGCTCTCTTGCAGGGGTTGGACTGAAAATTTCAGAGTAATATTCACTAACATCAAACCATTCAATGTCCTCATCATGAATTGTAGACACTAATGCTTTCTGGCTAAAAGTTTGCGGCTTTTTTGATTGAGCATATCTGACAAGACCACTTGAGGTGTAAATAAAGCAGCTATAGCTTTTTCCACAAGACACCGACAAAAAAATTAAGAATTTCCTTAATTTATACCATCATAAAAATCAAAACATAAATGTCGCTTTCATGTGCTTTAATTTTAAAACTAGATGTATGTTGGCCACTTCCATTGCAAAAGGGTGACACAATTCACCTAAAAAATTTCTACTCTTTGTTGACAAACTATAGATATTTATACAATCACTGACCACTTAGTTTATATTTCTTGGTACATACAAGAAGGTTGTGTTCTATATACTGATCTGTGAAGGAAAATTTAGGCATCATCACCTTACAGGAAACTGTTGTTACCTATTTCACACATCGTCCCCTTACAAATGGGGACCCCTAGTAGTTTGCTTTTTAGGGTTTTGTCCTAGCTCTGCAGTTTCATAAATCCATTTTCTTTGAGAGTTTTGAAGTCATCCCAAGCCAAATAGAGAATTCATGCTCTGAATTGTGTTTGAACGTTGTCAAAGTGCTTAGAAGGTCTGAAGGACGAGGATCGCAATTGCTTTGTGTCATTTTTGACAACTTTCTATTTTTTTAGGAATTTCTGCTTTTTTGCTTTTTTCTAAATTTAGAAAGTTTTGTTTTTAGCACTTTGGGTCCAAACAGAGAAGCTGATTTTTTGGCTTTCTTTTTGCTTTTTTGAAAGTAGAATTAGGGTTTTGTTCCTCAGGTCATATGATCAGTACCCATGTTCTCAAAATTGAGAAACTTTGTCTCTAAGTGTAAAAAGCAGGGTAAAATCCCTAATTAGGGTTTTGTTCCAGAAGATCATTCCTTAGGCCATATGATCAATACCCATGTCTTGAAAATTGAAAAACTATGTCTCCAAGTACAAAAGGCAAGGTAGAAAAATTAATTATGGTTTTGTTCTAGATAAACATGGTATGGACATGGTTGATCAAGCATAAAGGTGGCAATGGAAGTATGCACATGGCTGTCCAGAGCCAAAGTTCGCCCAAATTGGAAGACATGAAGCAAACTTGGCAAGAAGCAAGATGGCATGGTACTCTTCAAGTCCGCCCAAGCACATGTAAAGTTGGCAAACAAGCACTAAACTCCAATCTGTAGTTAATAGGGATGACAAAGGTTACGCAAACTCCTACATATACTTAAGCTTAAGTCAAGCATGACAGACATGGCCAAGTATATGCCAAGTCCGCCTTTGCATGAAGACTTCCAACTCAGCCTTGTCCAAAGATTGGCAAACTCCACCTAGGAACATTGAAGATGGCAGATAGAGCATGAAGTCTGCCTTGTCTAAAAGTTTGGAAGTTGGCACATAAAAAGCAATGTCCAAGCTCTCCTAAACTCTGCCCTACCTTGGCACAAGCAGCATCACTTCCGCCTAGCATATTAGAGGTTGTCCAAGAGACCTCTCAAGTCCACCCAAGTTGGAAAGGATAAAAGAAGGATCAAATACTCTTCAAGTCCGCCTTGTCCAACAAGACATAAATTCCTCCATATAGAAAAGCAAGAAAAGGTTATAATGTAGAAAAGCATGAAAAAGATGTTGGCTTGATGATGATATTATTGATGTAATAAGTTGATTGATGACTTGTATTTGTGTTGTCATTGATGGCAACCATGTTTTGTCAGTCATCTGAGTCATTTAGTCCAATCGGTAAAGCCTAACCGGTAGAGGAAGCAGTTAAACAGTGAACTGGTAAACAGTGACAAAGCTATGTTCAAGCAACCAGTACAGAAGATCGGTGAAGAGTTAAGTGTTGCGGTTTGGTATGTATGTTCATGACATTGGTATGAGTCTATGGCTAGAACCGCATCAACAGATTCAAAGTTTGGAGCGAGTTATGATGTACTGGGCAGTCAATCAAGAAGAACAGTTAAACTGGTAGAGCAAAATTACTTAGAGCAGTAAACTGGTAGACTTAATGTTTTATTTTTGAGTTAAGTTGTTTGTGGCCGACATGAGTAAAGCATAATGTGTAAGATTGTCTAGATACATTGAACCTAAGAAATTGTTCCAAGGGTTCTTAGCCGACTTAGCAGAGTTGTTTATAAAAAGGAGTATATTGTGTGATGATGTATCATATATGAAATCCGTAGTGCAAATTTGATTGTGCGGTGAAAGGTGAACC
Organism: Cryptomeria japonica; assembly: GCF_030272615.1. Taxonomy (NCBI): domain Eukaryota; kingdom Viridiplantae; phylum Streptophyta; class Pinopsida; order Cupressales; family Cupressaceae; genus Cryptomeria; species Cryptomeria japonica. The sequence goes on from NC_081415.1 coordinate 296,540,907, forward strand.
TTTGTATTGATGTTTAGACGATGTTAGAAGAAGAAGTAAGAACTGAAGCGGATCTAATCAGGCACAGAGGTGCTACATGCAGATCAGTTACTTCTTGTTCCCTAGCAGTTGCAGCAAGATAAAATCCTTTGACAAGGTCAATCCTAACCGGGTGCAGTAGGATCCTCATAGATTCGAAGGTTAAATCCCTTAATAGGGTCACACATTTTAACTTGTGTTGTTTAAATCCCATAGATGGGTAGCTCCTAATAGGGCTGGTCCTAACAGGCCTTATTGTAATAGCTCCTAATTGGGGTAAGACACTCCTAACCAGGCTAAGACACTCCTAACCGGGTGTGCTCCTAATAGAGCAATTGTAAGACCTTAACTGATCAGATCCCTATTCTGCAGATAGTTGATCTTGTGGGTACTAATTCCCACCGTGGTTTTTCCCATTTGAGCTTCCACATGAAAAACATTGTGTTATGAGTTGCATGTTTTATTGGGTGTTAGCTTATGTGGTCATTTTCCTTGCATACTTGTTAAGTTTCAAATTGATAAAAGTGGTGATCAGATTTGTGTTGTTTTTGCTTGCACTGATTCACCCCCCCCTCTCAGTGCCTTATAAATTTATCAATTGGTATTAGAGCCTAATTCCCTTAAGGCTTAACCGCTTGGGAAGGATCCTCAAGGCTATCATGGGGTATATGAGTTATAGAGAGCTTTCTAACCGGCTTGCAGAATCTAAAGAAGCCCTAGGTGAGTTAAGGGTCAAGTATAAAGCTTCATTGGCTAAGAGGAGAGAGTTGGCTGAATAGTTGTATGAAATTAGTGAAAATAGTTCATCTGAAGAAGCTAACATTGATGCATTATCTAATGAGGTGGAATAGTTGAATGATGATATGTCAAATCTGAGGAGAGAGCTGGAAGCCCTAACTATCAGGATGAGTCAAGAGCTGGAAGATAGGAGGGCTGCTGAAGACAAGATCAGAGAGAAGGATCATGAGATCTCTAAATTGAATCAGGAGATTGGTACTCTACATGCACATCTTCATGAGGAAAAAGAAGAAAAAGAAGAAATATAGGCTGATCTAGACATGGCTATGTCTCCTAGAGAAAGTCTTATGAAGAAGAATGAAGATCTTACTAAGGAGTTGGCTGATGCTAATGAGATCCTAGCTAAATACAACAAGAGCTCTATTATGCTTAATGAGCAGATCCAATCACAAAGGCAAAATGGAGATACACATGGCTTGGGTTACACAAACTTTGAGAAAGGAGAGCCTTCCGGTACTAAGGACATTATGCATGAAGGCAAACCTACACCTAAGACAAAGAAGAACACCGGTAAGAAACCCTACAAACCAGTATGCTTTAATTGTCATAAGCTAGGTCATACTGCTAATGTTTGTAGAAGAAGATCTAGTTCTTTTGATGGTTGTAGGTCCAATACTTATGAAGGATATAAGCCTAGAACTTTTGATGGCTATTGTTACACTTGCAACAAGTATGGGCATAGAGCTGTTGAGTGCAGATCTGGAGCAAACATTTAGAGACCTTATATGTATCAAAGACCTAATGGTGAATGGCAGAGATCTTTCAATAACCGGAGAAACCCTACTTGGCAGAGACCTTATGTGAACCGGTCTAGTCCTTATGAGATGGAGTATAGACAGAATGTGACTTGTTCAATTTGTCACAACTTTGGACATGTTGCTATGAACTGTTGAAGAAGAACTAGTAGAGGCAATGTTGGACCTTGGAGAGCATCTGGAATGACTTGTTTTCATTGTCACAAACCGGGACACCTTGCAAAGTTTTGTATAGCAAGAATGAACCAACTGGTTAATCAATGTGTTGACCAGAAAGGTAAGAAGAAGGTTGATGTGGAGGAAACCAGAGAAGAGATGAACAAGATCTGGAGAAAGAAAAGTGAGGAGAAACCATCGGAAGATTCTAATTCTTCACCTAGTGTGGAGAACCCCTCACCGGTAAACTAAGCTAGTTATAAAGCTTAGGGGGAGCTTATTGTTGTTGGCGGCATTATTGTACATGAAACTAAGACTAGTTAATTATGTGTAATAGTTTTGGTTAGTTGGCAACTGAGGGGTGGCAGTTGCGATGTGACGGTTGGCGCTCACACCTCCTCGGTATCTTTATATACTTCGGAATGTAACTCGCAACAGACAATTAGGAATGGAATAACATCTTTTATACTTTGTCTGACATTTATGGCGTTATTTTGCATTATGTGCTTTATGTTTTAAGCTATTCACCCGAGAGGGCAAACATTTGGCGCCGTTGCCTAGATGTACTCAGGAATGGAAGATGCGGATGGCTCACGGACATGATGGGCCTACCCGTTGGTGAGGTAAACCCAGAGGCCGATGACGCGTGAACAAAACTTTACACAGGAGAAGACACCGCAACGAGAGAATTTTCAATTCTGCTCCAGGTAGCTATCCAGACCTACGTTCGACGAGAGGCGACGAAGGCGGAAATCCCACCAAGTGCCATGTGGACAGTGTTGGAGGTGAGCCCGATAGTAAATCGGTTGATGAACCATCTTCCCCGGTTGCTTGCACAGGCGTCGCTGGCACAACAAGCTCGCCTGGAGGAGATTGCCCAGGAAGAGTGATGCCAACAAATCCTTCAACAGTACGAGGAAAGCAGCAGACGGGAAGCCGAATGGGATGGCGCTAAGCCAGGAGGGAATTGAAACTTGAACTTTCCATATTAAAAAAAAAAAAGTGTCATTGACATGAGTTGTATCTAACGAAATGAATTAATAAAGAAGTGTTTTGATTTATGTATTGCGAATTCTGGAAATGTGCGGCAATTAATGCTCAACCTATTGAATAAAGATAGAAATAAAAAAATAGAAACGGACAAGTGGGAGGCCGCGCAGAGGGCCTTGATTTTGGAACAACGTGTAGAACGTAGACTTGAGTCAACTTGCCGAAGGACGACCTGCCGAAGGGTTGCTCGAAGGGAACCAAGGAGGTGTCACAGAGGGTGCAGAAGCCAAAAGGAATTTCTACGCGTTGCCAGACCACCGTAGGGTGAGAAGCCATGAAGAGTTTCTGGAGGAGATAAGGTTACGGAGAGATCTAGTCGAAGAGACCTGGGATCAGTTCAGAAACTTATCCCTTACACCACAAAGTGAGGATCACTGAAGGGAGCCAGGAGTGGGTGCGGGTGACAACGAAGGGGAGGATAACCATACGGTAGGTGCCACACTTGGCAGGCAAAACACCGTACCTCCAGTCACCCATGCAGGACACACCACCGACACCTGAGGGAGCAGCGTAGGGGTACAGACATAGCCACAACCGCCTTTAGGAAGACGACCCCCATTGATGGTGAGTAAACAGAAACTGTCGAAGTTCAATGGCGACGGGAAGGAAGATCCTGTCCGCCATTGTCGAACATGCGAAACCATATGGTCGGGGAACGGTGTTACCGACCAAGACGAATGGGTAACATAGTTCCCAACAAATTTAAGGGGAATGGCCATAGAATGGTACTCAGACATGGATAAGGCCAAAGTCGGCACATGGCCCGACTTGAACAAGGAGTTTGGGATAGAGTTTCGCCTCCTGAGAGATGACAACGAAATAGTCGCCGAGATCTATGGAACGAAGCAAAACAAGAACGAGACTGTCCGAGCCTATAGTTGGTGGCTGAAGGAACTATTGGGAAAAATGGAGAGTCAACCAGCAGATGGGTTGAAAAAGTGATGGTTCATGGAGGGACTAAAGCATTCCCTCCAAAAGAAGATGAAAATCGTTCCTCCTACATCGTATGAAGACGCATACAATAGAGCGATGGATCTCGAGAGCAAGTCCAAGACATCAAAGAAAAAAAAGAAGGATAGCTCGTCCGAGGAGGATGACTCGTCATAGGAAAGCAGTAGTGACAACGAGGCTAGCAAACGGGTGCAAGCGCTCTAGAAAGACATGGAGCGAATGAGGAGGGAATTCAAAACAATGAGAAGCACCGGTCGGACCGAAGGGGACATATGGTGCATTGAGTGCAAAGAGGAGGGGCACACAAAGGGTACTTGCTCGAAGAAGGCATTCTGTGAGATTTGCCAAGTGATGGGACACTCCACCAAGGAGTGCCCATACAACATGAAAACTCGGAACACGCAAATGAACCAGGTGTTGTTCACAGAGCAGGCCACAACGTCCACACTAGTAGGCATGGGCCAACAAACGATCACAACGACATCATCTGGAGGATATCGGGATAACAGACACGGTGGCGGAAGAAATAATAACAATAACAATAATAGTAACAGAAACCGAATCCAGTATGACGCCAAGGGACGACCAATGATCTAGTGTAGGGCCTACAATCAGTGGAGACACTTCGCCCGCGATTGCACAAAGGAAGCCAACCCTCAGCACCTCTGCCGATGGTGTAGGCTAGGCGACCATGAGGATGCAAATTGTCCAAAGCCTGGTGTAAACCTTCTAAACATAGAACCCACGAAGGTAGAAGTGTTTGCAATCACAAGGGCGCAGGCCAAAAAGGTTGCATACCCAAATCCCCACATGGAGACGGAGAGAGTGCAGGAAGCAAGGGACGAGATCGCAAAGGAAATGGCCACACAAAAATAGAACAGCCACTAGACCGCAAGCCTGCCACGGACGAGGGGAGAGGAGGAAATCTTATGGCAAATATTGCAGATAGAGGTACTCGTGAGAATTCAAGACCTCCTGGAGACCATGCCAGAGCTAAAAACGGCTATCTTAAAATCTGTACCCTCACAAGCGAAAATGAGGGAGGTCATGAGCCCCACAACTGACCCCGTGTTTAGGGAGGTCGTAAGCCCCACGGTCGACCCCATGTTGTTGGTAGTCAACAGTGGACGCCAACCGACGGTGGTAGAAATGGGTATACTGGGGACTACCTGGATAGACACTATCGTGGACAAAGGGTCAGGAGTAAATGTACTCCCAGAAGCGACATGGAAAAAACTGGGAAAGCCGACGTTGTGGCCCCCCACGTTCAACCTTCTAGGGGCAGACCAACATGGGATTAAACCCCTTGGTACCCTCATGGGCCAGCAGGTGATGATTGGCACGCAGCCATTCGTGCTAGATTTTGTAGTAATCCCCCTGAAGCAGAAAGGGTATGACGCCATTCTCGGGTGTGGGTGGCTCATTGCAGCAAAAGTGAACCATAACTGGAAGCAGAATACCCTTTCCTTGGAAAACGTGGGGAGGAAGTATGTGATCGATCTCCGTATGCAAATGGTGAGTGAGGAGTTAGCATCCTCCTCCGACTCGGAATCCGAGGGAGACCAGTTGGGAGAGGGTGGAGATGGACACTGCATGGAGCCTAGTGACGAAGGGGTGTTAGAACTGGAGGCATGCTCAGGGGATGACGGGGACTCCTTGAATGGCCTCTTCCATTGGCAAATGGGAGATTATGAACTATTTACACCCTCGTGCAACGTATTGAGCATCGAAGAAGAACCAGATATATTTCCCCCAGAATATGGCGAGTACAAGGAAGGGGAGGCCTCGGTGAATGAGATGCCAGCACACTAATTCCTGAAGGGGGAGCCCATTAAATATCAGGAAGCCAATTTAAAGGAGACCAATCTCGGGGGGACGAGTGACCCCAAAATCATCCTTGTCGAAGATGACTGGAATCCAGTGCTGAAGGCCGCAGCCTTCAAAATTTTCCTTGAATACAAGGATGTCTTTGCGTGGACATACAAGGACTTGAAGGGCGTGCCCCCAGAGTTGTGTGTACACTGAATAACATTAGTATCGGGAGCCCAACCGGTAAGGAAGTGGCCTTACCGTATGAACAAAAATTATGCTGCACGGGTGAACGACGAAATTGAGCGGATGTTGGAAGCAGGCATAATCTTCAAAGCGCAGACAAGCCAATGGGTGTCTCCCATTGTGATTTCCCTCAAGAAAGAGGCCAATTAGATCCGGATCTATGTAGACTTCCGGTGTTTGAACGCTGTCACTATTAAAGACCCGTTTCCCATACCCTTCATCGACAACATCTTGGAGGAAGTAGCGGGACATGAAATCTATTCCTTCATGAATGGGTTCTCTGGGTACAACCAGATATCCATCACGGAGGAAGATAAGTTGAAAACAACCTTCGTGGTGGAGGACGGTGTGTATGCATACAACCGAATGCCCTTCGGTCTATGCAATGCACCTGCCACTTTTTAGCGCATCATCTTGCACATTTTTGACAAGATGTCGGTGGGGAACTTCAAAGCCTTCCTCGACGATTGGTCTATTTACATCGAACAGGACATCCACCTAAAAACCCTTGGGGAGTGCCTAGAGAGATGTAGAAGGGCACGGTTGGCCCTCAAACCGAAGAAATGTAGATTCATGGTACCACAGGGAAGACTGCTTGGGCACAATGTGTGTAAAGAGGGATTGAAAACGGACCTGGACAAGATTCGGGTAATAGTTGAAATGGAACCTCCTACGGACGTCATTGGGATAAAATCCTTCCTTGGTCATGTCAGATACTACAGGAGGTTCATCAAGAACTTCGCTGAGGTGTCCCACCCGTTGGATAAGTTGACACGGAAAGGGGAACCATACATTTGGACAGAGCCACAGAGCAAGGCCTTTGAAGAGCTAAAGACGAGGTTGATGGGAGCACCCATACTGGCATACCCGAGTTGGGATAAGGAATTCCACGTTCACGTGGATGCCTCAAATTATGCCATCGGGGCTACATTAGCCCAGGTAGGCGGACATGGGTTGGATCACCTCGTCTATTTTGCGAGCAGGTTGCTCTCGAAGGCTGAAAAGAACTACAGTACAACAGAATGTGAAGTCCTCGACATGGTCTATGCCGTACAAAAATTCCGTCATTACCTACTAGCTACACCATTCACATTTTACGTGGACCACCAGGCACTCATGCACTTGGTAAACAAGCCTATTATCCAGGGGAGGATAAGTCGTTGGCTATTGTTACTGCAGGAGTTCACATTTTTAATTGTGGTAAGACCGGGGTGAAGCCATGTCATCGCCGATCAGCTGTCCTTGATTAAGTCGGGGGAACCTCCAGAGGGAGTAAATGATGGTTTTCCGGATGCACACTTGTTCCAAATAGCCGTACTCCCTTCGTGGTACAAGAAGATTGTAGAGTACCTGTCGACGTCTTGATTTCCGGAGGGTATGGCCCCAGGGGAATGGAGAAAGCTCGTATTAAGGAGGAAGACTTTCTTGCTCATCAACGGTTTACTCTACAAAATGGGGCCAGACCAGATATTAAGGCGTTGTGTCATGGAGGAGGAAGTCCCCAGCGTATTGAGGGAGGCACACGAAGGACCTGTAGGTGGACATATGGGCCCGGACACTATAGCCCGCAAGGTACTTCTGGTAGGACTGTGGTGGCCAATCGTACATCATGACGCCAGGGAGTGGGTCGTGGGGTGCAACACTTGCCAACGGGCGGGCAAACCTCTGAAGCGGGACTTAATGCCCCTGAACCCGTCGCACGCGGAGGAACTCTTCAAACGATGGGGACTCAACTTTGTAGGGCCTCTTAAGGCTAGTTGCACACGACGGTGCCGGTACATTGTGGTTGCGACAGAATACTTGACTAAGTGGGTGGAGGCGAGGGCCCTCCCAGATAACTCCGCAGTAAGCACAGCCAAATTTATCTATGAACAAATCATTACGCGATATGGTATCCCTATTCAGTTGACCAGTGACCGGGGGGGCCACTTCGTGAACCATGTCATAAGGTTGTTGACCTCTGAGTTCAAGATTTTTCACTCATTATCGAGCTCGTACTACCCACGTGCCAATGGGCAGGCTGAGCCAATGAACAAAATATTGGTATCGGTAATTTACAAGTCCTGCAGAGTAGAAAAAGAAGATTGGGAAGAGAAGTTACCTTTGGTACTATGGGCCTACAAGATGACTTACAAGGTGACCACGGGTCAGACTCCATTCCAACTCATGTACGAGCAGGAAGCGGTGGTGCCAGCGAAATTCATGGTGCCAAGCTTTCGCATTGCAGTAGAGAACAGACTCGGGGATATGGAGAGTCTGAGGGAGAGACTGTATGCCTTAAGTAAATTGGATGAAAAAAGAATGCTGGCACAATGGGCCACAGAGGCATCCCAACAAAGACGGAAGGTTTGGCATGACAAGCATCTTCGACAGATGAAGTTTACTCCTGGGCAACTAGTGTTGAAATTCAACGGGAAGAACGAAATCAAACCAGGAAAATTTAAAGTGCGATGGCTAGGGCCCTTCAAGGTACGCGAGGTCAATGCCAACAGGGCGATCAAGTTGTGGACACTCGATGGGAAGGAGATACCAGACGCCGTCAATGGGTCGAAATTAAAGGTTTATCACGAACGGAGGGAACCGGGACCATATCCTTCAAAGCGGGGGACTTCACGAGGGTATTCAGCATTCCAGGCAGACAGGGGAAGAAAAAAGAATTGAAGGCTAAAAAGATGAAGTGGGAGGAGAAGGAGCGGTGGATTAAACTAATCTCTAGGAACTTGACGAAAATAGAGCTGGACAACGTGGCTAATGCCACGAAGGGTCGAGGAATCCGTAAGACTTTTGTTGCAGAGGGCCACTGGCGGTGCATTATGGATGTCATCAAGAGCAGATTGACAAGGTCGGGTAGGGCGTCGGACATCACCCTCCCTCAGATTATGCTCATGAACGGGTTGATGAATGGCATCGTGTATGATTGGGCCGCGTTACTCGCAGAGCGCATGTATGAGTTTTTGACGTTGCAGCATCGCACATTCTATATGCCCCACTATGCTATAGGGTTGTTCTTGGAGGCCATGCGGGAAGCAGTGCTCGAGAAAGAGTTGGAGGTACGGCCACAGGGACCGTTGGCAGTAGGTGAGCCTCCAATAATGTATTGGAGGCACTTGGACATTGGGCACTCTTCTGCGAAGCGAAAACGGGCGGTAGATATGGCCTCAACCTCAGGGGAGCCTGACAGCGGGAGGGATTCTAGTAGTACAGAGGATTCAGAAGCGGAAGATGAGGATGATGATAGCAGCAGGGCACCGGACGAGCGGGTGCAGGTCCTATTTGCCCCACCCCTACTACCGATGGGCACGCCTATGCCATCATATGGAGTGGGCGGCACCTGTATTTCGGCCTTCGGGCAGAGCCGCACGCCAGTTACACTAGCCCCCCTCCAGCACCAGGTAGCATCACTGGGCCCAACCACGGCAGCACTTATCGAGGACATGGCAGAGTCGGGGACGAAGGAGTCACTGCATCGGGTAGTGCTCACTGAGGAGCAGGGGCTGAGAGAGGGTGAGTACAGAGCTTCAGGTGCAGTTGGACATTATGGGGACTGATGCAGTGGTGACTGTTTCTACGTCCTTGTTGGAGGAGCCGATGACAGCGACCCATCCCGAGGTCATCAAGGTGCGTGCTGACCCATCGGTCGTGGCTATGGAGAGTTGGCTCACACAGCGGTTTCAGATGACATTGGCACAACCAGAGGGAGCTGTTGTATTCTCACCGTGTCGAGAGACTAGAGCAGAGGTAGTCGACTTGGACGACTCATCAGGCGAGGCACATGGACTCACAGTTGGGAACGATGCAGGGGAGGTCGTCTCTGCTGTGTAGGCGCTAGGAGATGGTACACCTTCGGTGGTGGAGGAGGTACCTTCACAACAAGATGCAGTTGTGTCCGTTCCACCCGAGACTTCACAGCCTTCGGAGCAGACAGGGGAGGATATCGAGACCTATCTAGCTGACATGGCTGACATGGTGATGAGGGGTAGGCGGGTGGTGGCCGCTACCCAGACTCAAGCGTTGCAGCAGGTTGTGGTGGAGCTAGAGCAGGTCTTACAGTTTATGTGGGTGGGCTGCTCGACAGCCTTTGCTACCTGCTTTGAGTGTTAGGGATGGCTGACTACTAAGATAGAGGAGATGCTCCAGGCTTGGAGTGTGCGTCAACCCGTTGTGGAGAGTTGGGTGACGACAGTGGTCCGTGAGATTGAGCAGGGCTACCAGGAGGCCTAATATGCATTGAGGCATACACAGCAGGAGTCTGCGGTCCACGAGGCTGCACGAGTCGCATTGGAGAAGGATGTGGCCAGTTAGCAGGCCTCATGGGCAGCCGAGAGGGCACAGTTGTTGGCACAGCTAGAGGTGGCCCGAGCAGAGACGGCTGGGACCCGAGCAGAGAAGGCTGAGATGGAGACTCGTCTAGCAGCTGAGCAGAGTGTGAGGAGCCACGTGCAACAGGAGTTGGATGCAGTCAGTGTCGAGAGGAGTCTGTTGCAGACTCGATTGGTCTATATGACGGAGGCAGCAGATACCAAGGAGGAGTTGCTGGAAGCCGCTCACATGGTGAAGACAACTTTGGAGAAAGTGTTGGTGGCGGAGCGGGATGTGACAGCACGCACTCAGTAGGTTTATGAGCTCCGCGCCCGCTTGGCGGCCCAGACACCAGCGTCTCAGCCTTCTACTTCAGGGACACTTCCCCAACCCCCTCCTTAGTTTTTCTGATGTGTATATTGTATAGGTTGCATTATCTCTGTTTTTGTTGTTATTCGCCTAGAGACGACTTTTCTTTTTGGGGGGGATGATGTTGGCGGCATTATTGTACACGAAACTAAGACTAGTTAATTATGTGTAATAGTTTTGGTTAGTTGGCAACCGAGGGGTGGCAGTTGCGGTGTGACGGTTGGCGCTCGCACCCCCTCGGTATCTTTATATACTTCGGAATGTAACTTGCAACAGACAATTAGGAATGGAATAACATCTTTTATACTTTGTCTGACATTTATGGCGTTATTCTGCATTACGTGCTTTATGTTTTAAGCTATTCACCCGAGAGGGCAAACAATTGTCAAATCCATTTTCGGATCCCCTGAAGGACTGTGCGATAAGTTAAATCTGCATATTCAGATGTAATTTGATGATGAGTAATGATTTTGAGTTGAAACCGGTAAGTTGGATGTGTTATGAGAACCAGTAGCATGTTTTAGGGTTGAACGGTATTTAGGGTTTGTTCAATCGGGTGTAGCATTGAATGCAGTTTGTGAAAGGTAAATAAAAAGTGTTTTACAAGTTTCATTTGTTACCTTTGCATTCTTGAGAGCATTCAGAGAGCGACTAAAGAAGAGAAGAGCTTTTGATTACTACATTGGCAAGGTTGAAGAGATTTGTGGAGAAGTGAATTGATGAAGTGCATTCAGACTGGAAAGTGTAGAAACCCTAGCAACGAAGAAGTTGAGAAGGTATTTATTTGAGAATCTAAGTCTGTGTTTGATATTTTGCAATGGATACACCACACTTTGTAGATGTTACTGAAAGGCCTCGACCGGAATTCAAGAGGCATCCACATAATATTACAAAGGAAGCTATTTATGTCATCACCGGATTGTGGGCAACTGGTGAAGTTCCTGTGTTGAGATCAATCTCGAAGGATGAAGTTGCCCGATTAACAAAGTCTAAATGGGATGGTCGAGAAATGACTATAAATGAGATTGAAGACCCTGAGGTGAAATTTGCATCTATGGTCATTGGATATAGGGTTTATCATTCAAGCTGAACAAACAGTACTCCCGGAGCTACGATTCACACTGCCTACCAGATGATAAAAGAAAATGCAGACTATGATCTTGCTGAAGCCTTGAGAATCCAGTTGATATTAAATCTAGAATCTATCAAGAAGGATAAAAGGCAGAAATTTAAATTTGGACAGTTGATCATAGGTTTATTTTTCTATTTCCAGAACTCCTTTCTCGGTATCGATGATATACAATGGTCAGAAGGTACATCGACAATGTTACAAATCAAGAACAGCATCAAGATGATCAGTAATGAGTTTACAAAGGTAATTTGGGGATATTATAAAGATTTCAGAAGAGGATGGAGGCAGTAGAACCTAGGACATCATGGGTGATGCCCATGGGTTATGAGGTAGAAGTTGATATTTTGATTGCTTATGTTGATCATCTTCTATCTACACCAGTAGATCCAAATGCAACAAGGTTTGGAACATATAAGGAGAAATCTATTGAGGTACATTCAGAGTTAGCAAAACCGGTCATTGCAAGGAAGGTAAGAAAAGAAGTGGAACAATTTGTAGTTGAACAAGGTTTTACTGAAGAGGCAATTGCAGAGGCTAGAGCTAAGTTTGAAGCAAGAAAGGCTGAATCCTCTATTGTCCCAACCAATACCAGCACTGGTAGACAAACAAGGAGTATAGTGGTGAAGGAGAAGCCCCCTCCTACTCCTAAGATTCAGATCAGAAGAAAACCTAAGGAAGCTAAGCCTGAAGCACCCAAGTGAAAGAAGTATATAGGAAAAGGAAGAAACAACAAGCACAAAGGACACTTGAAACTGTTGAGGAAGAAGATGCAAATTCCGAAGGTGAGAAGAAAGAATTAAGAGCTAGTGGGAAGAAATCCAAAGTGGTTGGATCTCCTACTATGAAATCTGTGAAACCACCGGTAAGTAAACTCACTTTACTTGAAAGGATTTTGGAGAAAATAAGAAAGTATGGTATTTTGACTGATGTAAAGAGACTTTATAACAATTTTAGTGAAGATGAGCAAATGCAAATTGAAGATACTATTGTCTGGTATATGAACAAGTATTGTAAAGCATTGATTGAGTTGCAAGGTTTGATTCCTGATTCTTTGTATGATAAATTGGAAGCAAGATGGAAGATTGCTATAAAGCAGGACAAAGAATTGATTGAATTTATATTGATGCACTTGCAATTGGAAACCTCTAGGGAAGACATTCAAGAAATTATTTCTAAGACAAAGCCATTATTTCTTACAAAGAAAAGGTTGACAAGATTATTAGCTGGTGAATCTCAGTTGGTACATGCTGAGACTGAGCAAATTTTAAAGAAGTTTTTGGGCCTTATTCTTGAAGTAGAAGAGGAACCCGAGAGATTAAAGGGAGAAGATCTCCTTGATGATTTGGAGATTGATGATATTATACCGGATGAGATTGTCTTTGCTAACACATCAGTTGATACAAGCACCAAGCAAGATCCAATCATTATCTCTGATGATGAGACAGTATTACCGGAAGTGGATCTAACCGGTACAGGTAAAGAAGATGCAGAGAAGGCACAACAACAAGATGAAGAAATGACAGAGCAACCGATGAATGAGCAAATAGAAAATGTACAACCCACTGAGGAATCGGACAAGAAGGAAGCACAAGAGCCACCAGTGATCACACAAACAGAGGAGAATGTAGAAAAGAAAGCACTGGAGAAGGATGTAGAGATGCAGAAGGAAGAAGAAAAGAAGGAAGGAGAACCTGATCAGAAAGTAACCTCCCGGTCACTTACATCAAAGAAGATTGTTGATGATGAAGAAGATGACACTGTGAGCATTCAAGGATCGATCAATATGGAAATGTGGAGCCCAACTGAGCTAATGCAGATTGCATCTGCGATGTAATCTAAGGCATGAAAGAAAATAATGAAGGCTCAGAGAAAAGAAGCACAAACAATTCAGGCTGCTGTTGATATTCTATCCAGTATATTACTGGAGACTGATATAGACAGTCTTCCTAATCCTATTGACAAACTAGAGCAACTGGTCACAACAATAGGAGATCAAATGAAAAACTTGGACGAAGCTACAATTAAGAATGTGGAAAAGGAGTATGAAAAGAGAAAAAATGAACAATTAATGAAAGGCATTGATAAAGATAGAGTAGGTCTTACTGTCAACATGGACCTCATTAAAGAAGCATTACAAACGGGAGGTAAAATCCTTTCCACAATTGCCAATTTTTCATTGTTTTGTGATGATCTTGAGTAGAAGAAGCAGGAAGCTCAACAAGAGGTTAAAGTTTTGAGTGAATCATTCTGCAATCCATTTTGGTAGATTAGTTGTTGCACTACAACAGAAGCTTAAGGCTTATGAGGCTAAACAGGTGAAAAGGACAACTTCATTGCAGGAGTTGCAGACTTTATTAGCCCCTAAGATTGAAATTTTGCAGAGAGGCTACAAGGAGACTAAAGCAATTTTGGCTACACCGGAGATGAGCACACTTGATGCCATGGAAGAGCTTGCATCTCAGATCCAGACACATACTGAGATAACAGGGACACTTTTGGAGACTTGGCACAATGATTTGACACTTTTGAAGTCTAGTTTTGCAGATGTATTTCATAAGATGACATTGTAAAACATTTTGAACTCATATATATTTTGGTAATGCAAATTTTGATATATATTGCATTTATCTTTTCATGTATTTACTTACCTTTGCCATTGTTGTCAAAGGGGGAGTAGTAGTATGGATCAAAATTTTGTAAAAGGTTATTAGTATAATTTTTTTTGTAATAGCATGTAATTGCTAAGGGGGAGTCATGTTATGTATTTGAATCATGGGTCATAATTTTTGTAATGTGACACTTAGACATTTTTTTTCCTAAGTGTTTCCATCAATGCCAAAGGGGGAGATTGTTGGCTTGATGATGATATTATTGATGTAATAAGTTGATTGATGACTTGTATTGTGTTGTCATTGATGGCAACCATGTTTTGTCAGTCATCTAAGTCATTTAGTCCAACCGGTAGAGGAAGCAGTTAAACAGTGACAGAGATATGTTCAAGCGAGCGGTACGGAAGATTGGTGAAGAGTTAAGTGTTGCAGTTTGGTATGTATGTTCATGACATTGGTATGAGTCTATGGCTAGAACTTCATCAGTAGATTCAAAGTTTGGAGCGAGTAATGATGTACTGAGCAGTTAATCAAGAAGAATAGTTAAACCGGTAGAGCAGAATTACTTAGAGTGGTAAACCGGTAGACAATGTTTTATTTTTTAGTTAAGTTTTTTTGTGGCCGACATGAGTAAAGCGTAATGTGCGAGATTGTCTAGATACATTGAACCTAGGAAATTGTTCCAAGGGTTCTTAGCCGACTTAGCAGAGTTGTTTATAGAAAGGAGTATATTGTGTGAAGATGTATCATATATGAAATCCGTAGTGCGAATTTGATTGTGCGGTGAAAGGTGGAGCTCTGTATTGATGTTTAGTCAATGTTAGAAGCAGAACTGGAGCGGATCTAATCAGGCACAAAGGTGCTACATTCATATCAATCACTTGTTGTTCCCTAGCAGTTGCAGCAAGATAAAATCCTCTCACAAGGTCACTCCTAACTAGGTGTGATAGGATCCTCACAGGTCCGAAGGTTAAATCCCTTAATAGGGTCACACATTAACTTGTGTTGTTTAAATCCCATAGCTGGGTAGCTCCTAATAGGATTGGTCCTAACAGGCCTTATTGTAATAGCTCCTAACCTGGCTAAGACACTCCTAATCGGGTGTGCTCCTAATAGAGCAATTGTAAGACCTTAACCGGTTAGATCCCTATTCTGTAGATAGTTGATCTTGTGGGTACTAATTTCCACTGTGGTTTTTCCCATTTGAATTTCCATGTGAAAAACAATTGTTTTATGAGTTGCATGTTTTATTGGGTGTTAGCTTATGTGGTTATTTTCCTTGCATGCTTGTTAAGTTTCAAATTGATAAAAGTGGTGATCAGATTTGTGTTGTTGATTTTGCTTGCATTGATTCACCCCCCCTCTCAGTGCCTTATAAGTTTATCAAAAGATATGTCTAAGGAGAGCATAAGTCCGCCTAGCCAAGGGAGAAAGAAAGTTGTCCAAGAGTCTTCCAAATCCGCCCATGGCAAAGACACATCAAACTTCGCCCAAGTATGGAAGCAAAACATGTCAAGACTTCCTTGAACTCCACCCTAGCAAAGATATTATGGCTAAGACTTTCTCAAGTCTGCTTTGGCATCAAATGCTCAAGGTTTGCCAAGCATAAGCCTAAAACATGTGGCAAGGATGAAGGTGAAATAAAAGGTAGCAAGACATGATCAAAGTCTGCCCAAGTGAAGCTAGGAAAATGGTGAATAGAAGACAAACTCCGCCTTCCTAAAGCACATGGCAAGTTGCCTATCAAGTCTGCCAAAAGAAAGCATGGTAAAAACACAAGGATAGCATTAAGTTAGGATGGCATAGAACTCATGAAGTCAGCCTAGAAGAAGATGAAGGTGGCAAGATAGAAGTTGCTAAAGAAAAGTATGTCCAAACTCTAGACTAAACACACTTCAAGGTCCATTCAAAAAGAAAATAAATTTGCCAAGATAGATGGCACAAACAAACACAAGTTGGCAAGACACTACCCAAGTTCGCCTAGGCACAAATGGAATATGTGAAGATGCCTAAGCTAGATAAAAAAACTTGTCCATGATTTGAAGATGACCAACTTGCCATGACGAAAAAAGACAAATGGCTAGAGGAAAAACAATTTCGACCAAGAAACACATAAAATTAACCATTGGAAGGTCAATCAAACGAACGGGTTGAAAATAATGTCAACACTTAGAAAGATTTTCGAAAATTCAAGATAATTTTGAAATTTGAGAGAAAGTTCTAGAATAATCCTTGCGGTTTTAGTTGAGGATGAATTTTTGAAAGAAAATAAAACTTTCCATTTTGGAAAGATTTAAAACATAAAAACACAAAAAAATAATAAAAATTAAAAAAAAACAAAAAAACACGGAGCTTCTAAAATCAAAATTTTGAACTCTATATATTTTCAACCAGTCACTTTCAAGTTCATTATCAGGTTGGAATATTGGAGTACAATTGAGAAGAAGTTTTCTCTCTCTAAGATTTTGTGGAAAATTGATTTTCAAGAAGGAATTTTGAAGGATTAAAATTTTTCTAAGTGTTGGAAGGAAGAAAATAAGTGCTTTTCTGAGTTTTAGATAGAATTTTCAGAATTTAAGGCAAATTTTCATCAAAATCAGTCAAAGAAAACTCTAGAGGTTTAAGAAATTCATATTCTTGATTGATATCTTCTTTCTAAACCATTTATTTCTCAACATTTACTAAGTACTTGACCAATTTCATCCACTTTCAGTCTGATTTTTCAACGATATATAACTTTTTAACAAGTTAAAATTTTCAAGTAAAAAGGTCTAAAATCAGAATTAAAATTATGAATTTTTGATAATTTTCATGTGTTTTGCAGGTTAAAAACCATCACAGGAGTTTCTTCTAGAAAAACTCAAAGATGAAGTTCGCCAGCAAAGGATTGCAACCGGAATCAAAGATCAAATCCAAGTGGAAGAATGTCACAGATACTGACCTTGGGCATGTTGATTTCGAAGACTTCAAAAAGAGAATGTATGGCCATGATGGATACCTGCCTACACCCATTGCTCGCTGGATGATGAGGAATGGCATCGTCCAAGCAACTGGATTTCCACCGGCTAAAGAATGTGCCGAGCTAATGGTTGAATGTGCCATGCACTATGATGCACAAGAAAGAGCAATCATTGCACCTGATGGAAGGGTATTAGATAATTTTTAGAGTTAGCCATTCGGGAAGTGTTTGGAATGCCAACCTACAATAAAACCTCATATAAAACTAAAGAAGATAACCAAAAGATTTATGATGACCAGTCTAAACTCTGTGCGGCAAATGTCAACAAGTCATGGTTGGAAAAGACAAGACCCCAAGGGAAAGTGCCAAAGAAACTGCTACGCCCATACTTCAAAGAGGAATATGGTGATATTATCCTACTGCTGAATAGAATAATGGGCAGCCCTCAAGGTGGGCCATTTGAAACATGGATGTATTACTTCATTGATGAAATCATCTCGGGAGTCAAGATCTTCAATTGGTCCCGCATAATCAGTAATAATCTCCATGAACAATTGACAAATTTAGAAAAGATAGTCATTTTACATGAGCTCTTACATTGTCTACCTGTTGGCCAGAAATTATAGATATTTCGGACTGATTTGCAAAGGCGTAGTTGGCAATGGTGAAAATGAATTCAAATCTTATGACTGTTACCTACAGTTGCAGCTTAGTGAGAAGAGCCATTTCAAGAGAGTAAATGATGCATTCCTAATGTATATCACAAGGACACTACAAGGGGTAACTCATCAACGGCCATCTCTTGAAGCTAAGAGTTTAATCGGCAAGTATGGATCCCGGTTTATCCAGTTCCCGAAATTCACATACATAAGAGTTCAAGGTTTTGCTGGTTGTCCTTACTGACTTCCGATCTATCGCACCAATGGAATGGTCCTATTAGAAGTTCTTAGACAATTGGAGACATATTAGGGCTTCAAAAGAATAAGGCAGAAGGCAGCTATCTCCTTCCCATTCTTTATTGGAAATATGTTGGAGTCTTGTCCGACAGCAATGGTATCCCTTCACATTCTACCAGTCCAGAGCTAACTATGATCCTCATGGTAATATTGGGACAATAAACAGAGAGAAATACAGTCATAGAGTGGACTTAGAAGATTTTTGGGCAGATGCTGCAGATGAATTTGCCATCAGGAAGAGACTATGGTCCAGACTACAAGTAAGCTTGATCAGAATAACTCGACTTTTCCGTGTACTTGATCAATTGGAAGATAATGTAGAATACACTCAGCCACGCTTCGACGAGAATACACCTCTTCCGCCTGTCAAATGGTCAGAACCTAAGGATGCAGACTTGGCCACTTTGATGCGACCAATTGTGAAGTATTCTCGTTGGTGGGTCGATCAGAAAATTCATGTGCTAAGACGGAGAAATTTGACCTTGACTTATGACCTGATGGGTGAAACAAAAGAATGTTCTTCAAATGCAGAAGCATCTCAAAGTGCCAGATCGACTGAAAGTACTAAAAAGAAAGGAGAAGTAGGAAACTCTTCAAGAACAAAAGGGGAGAGAGTTGTAAATGAAGACCCACTCAGAAGAAACAAAGGTTAGAACCATCTCGTTCTGATGCAAAAGCATCTCAAAGTGCCAAACCGACTGAAAGTACTAAAAAGAAAGAAGTAGGAAACTCTTCAAGAACAAAAGGGAAGACAACTGTAAATGAAGGACCAGCTCAGAAGAAACAGAGGTTAGAACCATCTCATTCTGCCGCATCAGGGAACATAATTGATACATTGGCTATTGATGATTCATTGGCAGATATGGAGATCCTTCCCTAGTTCATGGAGGAAATGTAGAGTCAGTCCATCAAGAAGATGAAGAGCCCCCGTCTCCTACAGGCACAAAATATTGGAGTCAGATAATGAAATGGATATTCTGGGCAATGAATTTCAGGAGGGAATGATTACCTCTCTTCGAGGAGGCTAGGATATGCCATGTGAAGAGAATGATCAGGAAGTGGAAGGCGTTGAACAACCTGGAGTTCCTGATTGGCTGAAGGAAAGATTGAAAGAAAAGATGCAAGTAATAGAAGTTCAAGAAGAAGATGATATGGCCGACTTCTTGGCCAGATTAGAACAGGTTGCTGTAAAGAAGCCAGCGAAAAGGTTTTCCACCATCCAAAGAGATGAAGACGATTGTCACACGGTGCAAATTGTTGTGCCAAAAGTAGACAAGGCAAAAGAAGATATTGCTTCTCATGAATATGCAATCATTACAATCAATTTGGGACCAACTACTAAGAGTCGAGAAGTTGAAGACTTGAATAATTCAGTCGCTTCCATGAATGCAAGACTGGACAAAGAAGTAGGAAAGAAAAGGGAATACAAAAGAGAAGTTGAGCACTTGAGGGAATACATTCAGCACTTGACTAAGCCGCTCAACCAAGACAATCTAGAAGCTCCACTTTTAAATTCATAGGAGAGTCAGATGTTCTGAGGAAGAAGCAGTTACGGCTAGAGAAATCAAAGAATGGATGGTAAATGGAAAAGAAGCAGCAACATTTGCGGACAAATTGAGACTAACATATGGGCAGACTTCCTTCCTGCTCTCTAGAATTGCAAGCATGGCGGAAACATGGACTGGTCTCCAGGACATTCAAGATAGGATTATCCCATGCCTTAGAGTATTGAAGGGCATGCATAAATAGGAACTGATTAACAAAGAGATAATTGCAGCAGGGGCTGCCTATGATTTTAACGCATGACATTGGACATTAGTTGCACGCAGTGAAGTTTTGGTGAAGGTAAAGGTAGATAGTGCTAAGGCCGAGGAACAAATAAAAGAGATTTGGGATAAGATCTTCCTTATAGCTGCAGATGTGCTTGAGAAAGAAACAATCAGAGAAAGTGATATGCAGTTGGAAAGCCTAAAGCTCAGAATTCAGGAGATTTTCTTCCCCATCACAGGACCAGTCTTGAAACAGAACTTGGCTAAGGCATCAGAATTCTTGTCCATCCAAGATGCCTAATAGAAACAAGAGTTGGAGTGGGAGATTGCTTTTGCTACTTGCGCAAACGATTTGGATGGATGGGAATATAGGATCAACATGTTGCCATATGTCACCATGGAAGAGTTCGACTCAATTGTGTCCAGATTCATTGAACACACTGCTGCACATGAGGATAAGGATGCACCTTCTTAGGAGATGACTAACTACGCCACTTGTCCAACATGCATTTGTCTCTAGTTTTATTTTTAGAATCTCTATCTAGGGTTGTGTTGTCTTAATCTTGACCATTGATCTTAGATTGATCTTGGCCATTCATTCATTTTTCAGAATTCTATATAAACACTCATTCTCTCATTTCATTGTTGTTGTGGAGAGATTTATGAAATTGTTACTTAGAGCTACTTGAATAATAAAAGTTCATTTGCTAGTATTTGCCTTGAAATCTTGTTGTTATTAAGTGGTTGCATGGTTGCGTATCTTTCTTCAACAGTAGAATAGAATAGAATAGATTTGTTTAAGTAATTTGCTTTGAAGTTGTTAGATGAATTAAGGATTGATAATTTAGATTGGTGAAACTTTTGCTCATACTTTCTCTGGATGGATGATTTTCATTCAATGTGTAAAGTTAGCCTGAGCTTTTGATGTGGATGCTTAACTCCTACTTTGAGTAATATTGTTCAATTGTTGGTATTATTTAGAAGTATAAAGATCTTAAGCACAACCCTAGAAGATTGCACCCGCTTTGCACAGTTGTCCAAGTGTGGCGAAACAAAGTGTCGTTATTGGTTTCACCTAGTCTTTACTGTCTCTTGAGTTCATAGGCATAGCTTAGAAGTAGCATAGAGCTCTTGAACCTTTATCCTTTTTATCCTTTTTTGAAGAAGTCCAAAATCCGTAAATCCAAAAAAAGAAAAAAGAGAGCATTCATTGCCATATTTGTCTAAGTCCTAGTTTGTGAATGACATCTTTGTCAAGCGTAAGTCCCCCTTGTATTTCAACATACATAGCCAAGGAAGCTATCCAACATAAAGTCGCCCGTTCGCACATATAGACCTTGGAGTCGCCTTGTGGTATTTCTTGCAATCTTGGCACAAGTAGTGATTTTGTTCAGGAGAGGATAGAGTATCCTTGGATATTTTATTCTAATGTTCGGTGAATGATAAAACGTACACCAACAGAAATAAAAGTTGATATATGTGTATACAGATCTGATTTATTCCCCCAATAGCAGTTGTATTATAGATGTTACTATTCTATTGCATGTGGTAGCCATTATCACACTTGATTTGAATGTGAGATGGGTCTTTTTTTCTTTATGATTCCAGATTCAGGTGTTTGTGTGTTGTAGAAAACCGGTAAATATGTATTTAATATCATAGTTGTTTATTTTTTGTTTGCATGAAATTATATTTTGAAAATTAAATCTTGCATGTAAATTGTTCTCAATCCATTAAGATTTTAAAAATTAGAAAAAATAATAATAAAGATAAATTACAATTTAGTATGCAAATTTAGTTTTTGCAATTAATTAAAACCGCTATTTGAAATTATTTCATTGGCTCACATGTCAATTATTGCTTTTTTTGGCCTCTTCTTTCTACTGCAGTACATTGAAGCTCTTCCATCTCCAAAAAGCTTGCAATTCTGTCAAGCGATGCTTTAGACTGAGCTAGTGTAGAAATTATTAATGGAAGGAAATGTATTGGTTCTTGAAGGACTTTTAAAGTTGCTAATGTGGCGAGGACTTTGCCAGTGGTTTAATTTACTCCTAGGAATACACAAATGCAAAATGTCGCAGCTGAAACAAGAATTGGAGTTACCCAGAAAACAAATGTAACAATAGCTCTAATATATAAATACTTCCAGAGCCAGCTACATTCATTTTTTCTCATACCGAGTAACCTCTGCATGTATTTAGTTTCCCAAGCATAAAGTTTCAATATCTGCATAGTTCTTAATGCCTCCCAAGTGGTCCTCATCCTCTCATCCTTAGCTTCCATAATCTTATATTGAAATTTCTTATGCAATCCCGCAACACCACACTTTTACAACTAATGCTAATAGTAACATTCTTTATGTTGATTATTTATTGGCAGGCAGAATAATACAGTATGGTATTGCTATTATACAAAGTCATTCAGGTCAATGTTATAAATTATGTTCTAAATATAATACTCCAAACTCAGCTAGCAGTGCTTTGACTTACAAGGACGTCATGTATATACAAACACATCACATAACACCAATGCCAGAACTGGAACTGTTTTATCCAGCCTCTGGCAGGAACTTCGCTGCTCTGCAGCTCTTGTTTTGATAGCCTCAAAACCTGAAGGAGGTGCGTTTGATTTTATCGATCATCATGTGGGGGAAAAGATATGCAAGAGCCAAGGTTCACATGAGACATATAACTCAGTGTTGAATTCTATGTGGGCAAATTTCGTGGCAATTGAAAATGACAAGGTCTGAATAAGACAAATTTATCAGATTTTTTCCAAGGCTATTTCTTTGATAGCCGCTGCAGCAAAAGAAATTAGGACCCAGTAGTCCTGATGTGGCAAGAGAAAACAAAGAGACGAAGCTTACAAAAAGCCGTACACCTTGTAGGAGGTGAATTTGATTTGAAGCTTACAAATGAACTAAATCTGTTATGGCAAAACAAAAAGCGTTTGAGCAATCTTTGAGGCCAAAATCCTTTTAGGACAATGACAAGCACAAAGAGTGCTTCTGTATGTGAACACCTAACTTCAAGAGACCCGAGTCCAGCCTTAGGGTCACTTTACAAGAGGACAGAGATGCAATGCCAAAAGTTGTCTGAAAATGGCCTAGACAAAACCCCCAATTCTGTCAACTAATTTACAATAGGATGGCACTTATTTTTGGTTTATATAATCAAATATATCCTCTAGTGAGCACAAGACATTTCTCCGGGCTTGGCCTTTTCAATATCAGATGGTCTTTGTGTATAAGTCATGCTACTGTAGCTATTTGCAATACTGAGTGACAGAGGTCATGACTTAATTTTTCTTCTTCTTTGTAAATCCATAAATACTACTATAGAAAATCACTGAAAGGTGGTCGACTTTATCAAATAGAATAGAAGAATTTTATCAGATAAAAATTAACCTATAGGTCCTATACAATAGAAAAATAAGCTAACTAATTTTGTAAACATTGGACTTAATATTATTAAAGTATAAATCTGACTTGGCACATTATTTGGATTTTGCTCATTACAACATCTAAATGTTTTAGCCCGAGACTGAGTCATAGTAAATTGTTTTTAGTGTATCAAGTCAATGATACAAGGAGGTCATGAACGATTTCAGATGAGTGATCTTCCTATAACTTAATGACAAATAGATTTTGTTCCAGAAGCACCTAATGCGATACAATTTCTTATGTTAAATGAAAAATCTCTTAAATCCTGTATTTTGGTTCTTGAGTTTATAATCTCATACGAAACGAGCATTAAGTCCATTGGTCGATTATCTGTAACAGTTACGCCCAGCCATTAGATTTTTATATGGAGTCTCATCCGATGATAGAGATTGTGGTGAAATTGTTCATAGATCAAAGTTTTAGGTAAAATCTTAAACGTGAAATTTTTGTGACATTGATCAAAGTTTTAGGTAAAGATCTAAAAAGTGAAAGGTGGGAGATGAATATTTTAATTGAGGATCTACAAACTGAAAGATGCGAGAGGGGCAACTGTCAAAAAAGTCCGGAAAAGTTAGGAGTGTCCAAGTAAATGTTTCCATTTAAGTCCTAATCTGATGGTTCGTAGATTTTTTTCAATTATAAAATGTATTTTGTCTAATAATTTGACTTATTATATTCAGTACTTAATTTAAGAAACCTCCCTTCAAATAAGATATAAAATTCTGGCAAATCTTTTCTGTTTTTGAAGAAAATTGTTAATTTTTATTAGTGACTTTTTTTTCAAAAATTATTAATTTTTATTAGTGACTTTTTTTTATATCTATTTTTTAATCTTAAAATTAATAATTATTATAATATATTATTGACAAATTAATTTAGATCTCTACAGTATGATTTAATATAACTTAAATCACTTAAAATTTGAACTACCACTAAAAAATAGTATATGTATAACAATTTAAATTATTTGTAAATAATAAATATAATATAATAGTCTAATTTAATACATATTATTTTATAATATTTTCAAAGATAAGATTATAGATTATTTTCTTTTGAAATATTTAGTTTTGCTTTCTATATTTTTTATTTTCAGTACAAATTTAGAATTATAGAGAGTTCAAGAAGAATAGTTGAATTATGAAGAAATCAAAGAGTTATTGTTGGATTATAACTTATATATAATATGATCATATTTTAATTTATTTTTAATATTTTAATTTATTTGGTTTAATAAAAAATAATTAAAATCACATTCTAATGAGAAAAAGTATATATGTGGTCATAAATTTCTAATTATATCATAATTTTTTGCATTAAAAATTATGTTCTTAATTTTGTCTAATATTTATAGTTTCAATTCAAATTCAAATTAAATTTGTGTTTTGTTTTAAACTGAATATGAGTTGAGCCATCCATAACTTGAATAAGTGTTCTACTGTAAATAAACAAAGTAAACTTTACTTAACCAAAGAATAACATATACATACAATTTTCTACCATAACTCTACAATATTAAAATCAAAATACTATCAAACTATAAAAAAATACTTTTAGATATAAGTTTTAGATGTTAAAAAAAATACTCTTATTCTTGATTAAGGCAAATAAACCCATGTGTTTATTTACATTTTTATAGTTAACTAGTTGTTAGAAAAATGATTTGAACCCATCACAAATAAGTATTTTTTTTGTTTGAAAATTATATTTATAAATGAAAATTATTTATTTTTCACTATTGAATAATATGATTTGTTACATCTTGGTCAAGTAATGAATGTTTATGCATATTTGTTTTGATTAAGTAAAAGCAGGTATTTGAAAAGTACCCAAACCTTGAACAAGCCAGGAGAGAGAACTGCTAAAAAAAGTGCCTAGTCACTTCAAAAAAACAAAACAAACCCACCAAAAGGGATCAACTAAACACAACATTACATAATAAAGTATCTCGGTACAGACAACAAAAGGAAAGCATAAAGACAACAAAAAGACCTAAACAAGGACAACAACAGAAACTAAATACTATTCATAATTTCCTCAGCGTGAACAACCATTTGTTTCATGTTGTTCGCTGAGGTCTTCAAATCCTCCAGCTCACGACCTTCGATGTCGCCTTTTTTCTTTGTGTTCGCTCTGGTCCTCCTTTGATGTCCTTTCTTGTTCAACTGCTCTTTATCACCATCCTTTTTTGCATCATTCTCGAACCTGTTAATAAGGATGTTCATGTTGTCCACCGAGGATTTGAGGATTTGAAAATTTTGGTCGGCTATCTTCTTTACATTGAGCTCCAGCTTGTCAATTCTGGTGCTGAAATCTTTCATTTTGTTTTCCATTTCCTTAGGATCTCCCATCTGGTTGACCTTTTTCTCCATTGCCATAATTTTTCCAACCATACATTCAATAGCTTGTGCATTATGCAGAACGGCTACCAGTTCTTTAACATGTTCCGCCAAGGGTTTGTCACCAACTGTAATTCTTGCAATGGCCTGTGTATCGATTTTCAAACTATTAACATCCTTCACCATAGTAGCAATGGTCTCACAGAAGGCCTTAACAGTGTCTTTGTCACCATTGTCACTTTTATCTCCTTTTTCCTCCTTATGCAGATTTGTGGTATTCACGGTCTCCAAATTATCCGTCATCGGGTTACCCTCCCCTTCTTTATCCTAACTATCAACCACCTTGTTTTCTTCAGCCTCCTCTTCCGATTCAATCTGAACATGATTGAAGTCGGAATTGTTCACCTTTTTAATGTTCTTTTTTTGAGCTTTCTTTCCAGTGGTTTTCCCTTTCCTTTTTTTAGCAGATTTTTCCTCAAGGGATTCAGTTGTAGAGTCCGACGTATCAGAGTCCACAATAATCCTCCTTTTCTTGGCCCTAATCCTCCCTTTCTTGCTAGTTTACTCCGACTCTCCCTTAGTTTCCGAGTCAAAATTAAAACCACTATCCTTACTTTTTGTAGTTTCGTCTCTAGCATTTTGCCTTTGATAGGCTTTTCAATGCACTTCCCCTTTAGCATTTTATAAACCAGGACCATAAGCCCCTGGTGAAGGGCATGATCACCTTTAGGATCCCTCTAGATTTCCTTTATGGTGTGATCCATAGAACAGGCTAGGTAATAGGGAAGGCTAACCCTTTCTCCATGACGAAAATGATTAAGAAGAACGAAATGATGCCTATAGGCCCTGGTAAACCTACTGTCTAAGGTAATGTATTCAATAGAAGCAGAAAGAACAAACCTCCAAGGCTTGCAAATTCTCTTCGGGGAGTGGGAGGAATTGTCAATTTTGATCATCTTTCGCCTCTCTCCATCCGTAAATGGAAACTTGTCTGCAGCTTTGTCAGATATTCCTCTGTCCCTGTAAAATTTCATACCCTCAGTAGACATCCTCGTGGCGTCGACAATAACCTCTTCGTCGACATTCATCATCTGTGAGCCAATCAAAATTTTTCCATTTTTCCAGTTCTTGATGAAGTAAGAAGTAACTGTGGGGTCTTTCCCACGTAGTCGTTCCATGAAAACATTCATTCCTCCCTGCTAGAGGATATCCCAGACTTCATCATTCCTTCTCCAGTCCGAGTAGGAAGAAGGTTCAAATCTCTTCTTGTTACCTCCCATTTTTCCAGCTCCTTCTTTGCAGTTCCTTCTCTCGATTTGACCACTTCCCCTCTAGTTTCTATGGTTATTCTTTGAGAGCGCCCAAAATCTGTGCCAATTAATTATGATAAGACACCTATTTAAAATTTCATTATCTTCAAACGAGCCTTGCATCGAAAAAGGCAGAAAGGTCATTAGAAATAATGATTAAAAGTACCGCGTTGCCTTGTGTAGCTTTGGTCTTGATTGAGCAAGGCTGTCATTTCACTTGCAATCTCCGTTTCACCATAATTAGTAATGATGTCTCCTGATTGGCAAGCCAGGTTGGCAGCCCAGTCAGCACAAGAGTTGGTCTCCCTATAAACATGTGTAAAAACACACATGTCAAACTCTTTGCTAATTTTCCTAGTAGCTTTAATAGCATTACTAATAGACCAAGACGGCGGGAATTTCATATTTAAATAGTTGATAATGTTTAAGGAGTCTCCTTCACACCAAACTTTAGTGCATTTGGCTTCCTTTGCAAGGATCATCCCATGATAGGCCGCCATGGCTTTGGCTACATGATTGGTTTTATTTCCTATGGGTATACATTTAATGATTTTACATATTCCCCATTCATCCCTTAGGACTACTCCACATCCAACAACCCTCAGGTTTCCCTTAGAGGCCCCGTCAAAATTGATTTTCATCCATCCTCCAGGCGGGCTGATTCATCTCACTCCTTCTCTAGGGTTGCTCTGAACACTCTCTTGAGCCTTTAGTCTCCACTTTTTATAGATACATTGATCCTCCTTAGTGTGAGGATTATCCAAACCAGTATGATATTCAGATTTTCCCTTATGCTTCTTCTAATTTTTTCAAACACAATTTTGGCCTTAGTGGTCTTTTCCCTGAAAATCCTATCATTTCTCTCTTTCCAAAGACCCTAGCACATGTGGGGTAAAGCAATTTTCCATAATAAGGTTGTAGTTTTATTTTTTGAAGGATGATGCCAAGACTTGAAAATTTCCTGAATCGAATTAGGGAAGCTCCAACTAATGTTGAATTGATCCAGACAGCTTCCCCAAACATCAGCAGAGAAGGGACAGTGGAAGAGCATATGATTTATTGTCTCCTCATTCTTCTTGCAGAGAATACAGAAACTAGGCATGCTGATACCTCTTTTTCTGATATTCTCAGTAGTGAGAATTTTGTCTTGAAGGGCTATCCAAAAGAAAATATTGATTTTGGGTATGAGGCCTTTCACCCAGGCTTTGGCCCAGCAAGGACTTTCCATGGTCTTGAACTGTTGATGATATAGAGAAGTCACTGAAAAAGTACCACTAGCTGTGAGTTTCCAAATTATTTGGTCTTCTTCTTCAATCCTCACCATAGAGTTCATAACTTTGTTCAAACTACCTAAAGACTGATCCACTTGAGATAAGTCTTTCCATTGTCCATCTTTCCAGTAATCCTCAACCTTGGTTCCAAATCTTTCCTTGCATTGGTTCTGATATCTGTTCCACTCAGGGTTTCTATTCAAAGGGGAATCCAGAAGCCAAGGGTCCTCCCAAAACTGAATAAGATTCCCTTTCCCCAACTTCCACTTTGTACCTTTGATAATTAAGTCTCTAATCCTAGAGACATTTTTCCAAATATTGGAACCAATAGGGATGGTCTTTGCTTTGAGGAAACTTTGAAGATTCGGGCATTGGCTTTTGTATTTGTTGTCCCATATTTTTTTCCACTCTCCTTGATTTCTATATCCTCTCCAAATCTGCTTGGCCATGAGGTGATCATTTATGTCTCTTATTCTTCTAAGGCCAAGACCACCTTTATTCTTAGGCTTACATACCTTCTCCCATGCAATTAAGTTCATTCTCTTCTTCTCTTCCACCCCTATCCATAAGAAGGATCTTTGAATCTTTTCAATGGCCTCAACATACTTAGCTGGAATCCTGAACAGACTGATGGCATAGAGGGAGATACTCTGAAGGGTGGATTTAAGTAGTTGGACCTTACCTGCTTGACTAAGGAGAGCTCCCTTCCATCCAAACATCTTTTTGTGGAATTTATCCACCAAGGCGCCCCAAAAGGTGTCCAGAGGATCAAGGCCTAATGGGAGCCCCAAGTAAGAAGCAGGCAGACTACCAATTTGGCCTCCCAGAATGTTACTAATTTTAATCCTCCTTCTCTCCGGGGTATTGATAAAATAAAGAAAGCTTTTAGACCAATTAATTAGCTGACTAGTGGCCTCTCCATAGTTGTCCAAAGCCTTTTTTAGTCTTCTAGAGTCCTTAATAGTGGCTTTTCCCATTATTATAGAGTCATCAACAAACTGCTGATGAGAGCATTTTTGATCTGCCAAAGAGGGATTCAAACCGCAAAACTCCCTTTTCTCAACCAGCTTACCAATACATCTCCCCAAGCATTCCGCCATGATGATGAAGATCACTGGAGATAGAGGATCCCCATGCTTGAGACCTCTTGAGGCTTTAAAGAAAGGAGAGAGGGAGCCATTCATTAAAATAGAGAAAGATGCCGAAGAGACAAGTTGTCTGATAAGGCTGACACTTCTAGGACTAAAGCCAAAAGTAGATAGAACATCCACCATAAAATCCCAGTCCACTCTATCGTAGGCTTTAGAGAGATCCAGTTTCAAAACAAAACCTTCTTTTTTAGAGAATGCTAGTGAGTGGATATTTTCATGAACAAAGATGATAGAATCCAAAATTTGTCTTCCTGGGACAAAACCGCTTTGCTAAGGTGAAATGATGGAGGGCAACAGCTTCAAAATTCTAGAGGTTAGGACCTTAGAGATAATCTTATAGAGAGAGTTGCATAAACTTATAGGTCTGAAAAGATCCATAGAGTCTGCCCCCATCTTTTTGAGAATGAGAGCAATAAAAGTACCATTAACTTCCTTTAATAGTTTCCTAGCACCAAAAAATCTTTCACAGCTTTGGTGACATCTTCTCCTATAATATGCCAGTACATTTGGAAGAAAAACATGGGAAAGCCATCCGGACTTTGGGCTTTGTTGCCTTCAAAGGATTTGACAGCTATCAAAATTTCTTCATGGGAAGGGATAGCTGATAGGTGATCATTCTGTTCCTCCCCCAAAATGGTAGGTATGTTGTCCAAGAGTTCTCTCTGTGCCTGTATTTCCAAATTCTGGTCCTTAGCAAGTAAGTTTGAGAAAAAATTCATAGCAACCTTGCTCATAGAATCATCATCAACAACACATCTGCCATTCACTTTAATTTGAACAATTCTATTCATGGCCTTATGTCTTAAGGTGGACATATGGAAGTATTTAGTGTTCCTGTCCCCCTCCTTTAACCAGACATTCCTCGATCTTTGTTTCCAGTAGGTTTCCTCTTTAGCTATTATATCATGATATCTCATAAGAATAGCATCTTCAGTGTTTCTAGACATATTAGTGTAACCATTGATCTATATCTCATCTTGGATTTCCTTGAGCTCTCAGAGGGTTGTAGCTTTTGAGGTAAAGATGTTCCCAAAGCAATCCTTATTCCACTTCTTAACATTATCTTTAACATTCTTCAACTTTTTAACCACTTTGTACATGGCGTTCCCTTCAATACTGACCTGCCACCATTCCTTAATCTTATTTTCCAGATCCGGGTGTTTGGTCCACATTTTTTCAAATCTATAAGGGAAATGTCTTCTTCTGTTCTTTACATCAGCCGTAAAGGTTATGGGATAGTGATCTGATCCAGCCCTTATGTGAGAGGATAATGAACAATCATGAAGATTATACAAATCTAAGGAAAGCAGAGCTCTATCGAGTCTAACCTGGATCAGATTCTCACCACTTCTTCTGTTGGTCCAGGTGTATTTGACTCCCTGCAATTCCAGATCATGAATTGCTTTATTGTTTATGAAGTCCATCAAGTCTAGTCTGCTGTCTAGATTAGCTTGACTCCCTCCCTTTTTCTCATTTTCCTTCAGGGGAGTATTGAAATCTCCCATAATTATCCAACTATCCTCAGCAAACTTACTTCTCAACCCAGTTAGATATCTCCACATCTAACTTCTACCAGTCTTTGTGTTGGGAGCATAAATGTTAGTTAGAACCCAAGTTGTACAATTCTTAATGTGCTTAAATCTTATACAAGCCAAATTGTTGTCCTGTATCAACACCTCTCCTTCTACATTGTTTTTGTTCTAGAAGGTAACAATTCCTCCCGATGCACCTTCTAAACTACCTGTGCTAACTCCATCATTTTTGAACATATTCAAACTTTCAACTTTATCTTTAACCATCTTAGTTTCTTGAATCAAAAAAATATCAGGGTTTTTATCTCTAATCATATTTTTAACTAAATTATGCTTGTGGGGACTATTAAGTCCCTAATGTTCCCGGAGATGATTTTCATGGATTTTTGGAAATACTTGCCTCAAAGATGGTTCTTTGGGTACCATCTGCTAAGTTCCTGCTTGTTTCCAAAGATCTTTTCTTGGCATTTGAGTGTCTTCCTGGAGAAGTATGTTGTGCTCCCACATCACCAAGCCTGCTTCTAGTGTTTCTAGTCATCATACTATTGACTGGGTTATTGTTATTCTTTTTTTTTTGCGTGTTCCTTCTTTTATCCTTTGCTGCTTCTTCATCCTCCTGCTTTGTTTCATTCTTCCCTAGTGCCCTTTTTATGTCCTCTTCATCTCACCATTTTGGATCTTGTTCTTCCAAAAACGCTAGCTTTCCCTTTGCTGGGGTGGTTAGAGAAATTTCTGATAGCCCTTGGCCCAGAATGGTATCAGGTTGGGCCTCCTAGAACCAGTCTATTTCTTTATCTTGATCTTGAGATTCTGAAACAAGGTTAAAGTTATCTCCTTCCTCTTTGATTGAGGGTTTCTTTTTTCCTTTATTTGGGACTAACTCTTTCTTATCCTCTTTCGGTTCTTCTTGCTGAGTGTTGTCTTTTTCTTTGTACTCTGAGTCCTCAACATTCTGCTCCACCATTTGAATCTTTAATTCATTACCCACTTCGCTGGTAATTTCTTCCTCCACCCGTCCTATCTGAGACTGATTCTCCTAATTAAGATCGTTGGATTCCAAGGCTTTTGATGGCTTGTCTACTTTTCCAGACCTTAGTTTGGGGGACGGGTTTATCCTCCATATTTGGACATTTTTTAGCCCAGTGTCCCACCTTTTTACAATGGAAACAGGCAAAGCGGATTGTTTCATAAACAATATTTTGCTTCCACTTCCCTAGTTTTGATTCTATCTCTATTTCCTCTGGCTTGTTCATGTCAGGTCTGACTCCAACACATATCCTAGCGTAAATCAGTCTTCTTCTAGATGCTGTGACCTGGTCAATAGCGATGAGCTCCCCAAAGGTATTGGCAATTCCTCCAAAAACATCTTCCTCCCAGAATTCCATTGGGAGCCCAGGGAGCTTGACCCACACTGGGACTTGGACCAAAAAATTCTTTCCTTTCGCTACATTAGGGTACCACTTCTGGATGTACATAATGTATTTACCTATTGTCCAAGATCCACTACAAAGAATGTTTCTTCTATCCTCATCACAAGAAAAAGAGAAAGATAGACAACATTTGTTCATTGCTACCACATCAACTTGACCTTTCAGGTTCCACTTTCTTTTGACAAATCCATGAACTATTTCTATATTAGGTCTTGACCCAAAAAAATTACCAATCAAAGTGTTTTCCATTCTGGCAATGTTTTGGTCTATGATTTGGTCTAGAACAACGATAGCATACTTGCCTTGAGACACATTCGAGGAGTTTTTAATAGGAGGCAATGAGGACTTACCTTTAGGCTTAACCCCAAACAGTGAGGACCACTTACGTGTCTATCCATTGGGTCCCCCTTTCGGGTCCGTTGATGAGAAAACCTTTTCTGGGTGATCTTTTCCTTCCACCGTGTTCTCTGAGACACAAATCTCTTGCTGTCCTTGGGCTCCTATCGAGTTGCCATCTTCTGTTTTTGAAGTTGAACCTGCTCTTTCCCGCTCTCATCTGTTAACCACTCATCACGTGGTGTTGGTCCTCCCCCTGGGTCCCCCAAATCCACAGGATCATCACGGTCCTTTCCATCTGAACACCCCCCATCTGCAGGAATCTCTGTGTCTTCTGTCGCCTGCTGTCCCGATGCCGATCCAGAACTCCCGCTCAAATTTGAATACTGGATCTGACTGCCCTCCATGATCCGACCGCCCTGCATTTATGCATATTTGTTTGATAAGTATTTTTGAAGTTGTTTTAATTTTTTTTTTTTAAATCCATACATTTTAAATTGATTTTTTAATAAAATTACATTTTGCTAAGAATTCAAAATAAATCAATTTATAATATATTATTATTTTTATTGTTTATTTCTATTGGAAAATAATAGTTTTCAATTTTATCATTAAAAATTGCATGTTAATAAATTTAGTTAATAATATGTTCCTTCATCATTATAATAATAAAATAAGTTTTTTTTGTTTTTTTTGAAAAAAGGTGGCAGTGCCACTTAATATATTTTATTTATATACTTCTTTACACAAGTTGATTCAAAGAGCTTCTGGAGAAAAGAACCAGATAGAAAAACTTCGATCCTTGCTCGATATTACATAGAAAGGTTGTGAAACAAAAATCCCGAATATGCCACAAAAGTACAATATATCTCGTAATGTCTAGAATACCAAATGCCACAAATCATCCCCAAGTATTGAATGCTTCTTGGAGTATGTTGACCAAGATGAAGTCCGAACCAAAACATCATGAAAGTTGTACACATTTACATAGTAGTCTATAGTCTGCCTTGCTTCATAGATGCCCAAATCAACACTCATTCACATCATTCTGAGACTGCACAACCACAAAACCCTGCAATTACAATACCTCACATACCAACTTTTTATCATTATGAAAATAATTGCATAACCATGTGCAATGTTATCCTGTACCCATGTCCTCCAAAATTATTTTTCTAAAGATTGGAAAAGAATCGAGATCACAATTCGGACCCATCATATTAAGTTCCACCTTGGAACTTCCCATATTTGCCAAATGATCTGCAACCTGGTTTTCTTCTCTATACACATGTGAAATAGTAAAATTTACAAATGTATCAATGAGTGCCCATGCTTGTTTAAGCAAATATCTTATCTGCCAATTGTCAATATTTCTCTTTATGCAAGTGTTGATAATAATAGTTGAGTCTCCTTCGATGTGAATATAAGAGATGTTCAATTTTTTAACTAGTAGAATGCCTTCAAGCAAAGCATATGCCTCTACGTAGTTGTTAGTACTCGGTGGAATGGAAACATATTTCAAAGCAAAAACACACCCTGTGTGGTCCCTAATGCATACTCCTATTCCTGCATCACTCGGGTTCCCTTTAGAGGAGCCATCAAAATTCAATTTAAAATGTGTTGAATTTGGAGGACACCATTTCACTTTATTTCTATCAATTTTACTAATCCTAACTCTTGGAAAGAAAGGTGATACGGGAATAGAGATGCCCTTCCGATATTTAATAACTTGACCATCCCAAGAAGTAAATTCCCTACTTGGATTGAACTGATTTGAAACATGAGCATTGACCAGTTCTGATACTAATTTTTTAATGTAATTGAAAACATCAGAAAGAGGAGATGTCTGCTTTCTAAAAATACGCTTATTTCTTTCCCACCAAAGTGACCATACTATTATGGATGGGATCACTTTCCATTGCATGCAAAAAGAGAGGATGAGTATAAGACTGGCCAGGATTGGAACACATCCCATACATTATTTGGAATAGGGATGCTAAAGGAAAGTTTAGCAAGCACAAACATCCAACAATAATGAGCAAAATCACATTGGAGGAGGAGATGATCTAACGTTTCATTATGCTCACCACAAAATACACAAGCAAATGAGGTGCAATATTCAATTTATCAAGTCTCTCACTGGTAAGTATTCTCTTGTGTAGAGAAAGCCAAGCAAACATCCCTGCCTTGGGAAGAATATTGTTGTTCCAACCGAAGTTATAAGCTCTTTGTGAATAGGATTGAACCAACGTCTAATGAATTGCCTTATATCCTTCCTTGATAGAGTACTTTTCGTTCTTCGCAAGGCACCATATCAATTTGTCTGAACCATTAGAGATAAAAATAATGTGGTTCTTGAGAATCAAAGAAAATTTTACCTTTTGAGCCGGGGAGATTGGGAGTGAAGTTGGATTCTTCCAAATGACATGATTTGAAGGCTTCTCAAGATCATCTATGTAATCATAAAGGTAAGATCCCCATTGAGTAATAAATATGGGGATTGCATCTACTAGAGATTGCTCAAGATTAAGAGGGGGGAGACCACTCCATGAATCATGTCGGAAGTTGACATCTTTGCCATTATGTACTTGCCAAGATAAATATCTAGTAATCACATTCCTAGAAGCCATCATGAAGTTCCAAACTGCAGAGCCTGATGGAGGATCAAGGATAGTAAAAATACGTGATGGGGTAGGAGTATCTAAATACTTTTCTTGCATAATTTGACACCACAAAGCATGTGGTTTTACATAAATATTCCAAACCAACTTTCCCCCAAAGGCCTTGTTCCTTTTTGGAAGATCGTGTAGACCAACCTCGCCCATAGATTTAGTTGTAGTCATTTTGTTGAGAGACGCAAGTGGGATCTTTTTATCTTCTGAAAGTTTACCTTTCCAAATAAAATTCCAAATAATTTTCTCGATATGGGAAACAATAGTTTTTGGGGCTTGAAGGACTAAAATTTAGTAGTTTGGGATTGTAGCCAAAATAGTTTTGACAAGAAGGATTATGCCTGATAGAGATAACCATCTAGCTTTCCACACAAAAAATCTTCTTTTTAATATGTCAATCACAGAATTCCAAAAAGAGGGTTTCCCTGCTCCCATAAAGAAAGGGACGCCCAAGTACAAAGATGGAAGAGAATCCACTGGAAAGCCCAATGTCTAGATAATGTTGTTAGACACCATTTCAAAAGTATTAAATATGAATAATTTAGATTTCTGAGCACTGATTTTTTGCCCAAATCCGGAAGTATATATGTCCAACATTTTCTTAATATGCCTTGTTTCTTGAATGTTGGAACAACCAAATAAAAGTGTATCATCTACAAATAAAGTGTGGGTGATGGAAATTGAAGTATTAGGGATGCATACCCCCTTCCAAAGACCCAGAGTCAGTTGTTTATTGACCAATCTACAAAAATCTTCTACCATGATAATGAAGAGAGAAGGTGATAGTGGGTCACCTTGTCGAACTCCTTGAGTGGCTCAAAAAAAACTAGAAGGATTACCATTAATAATAACTGAGAAATGTGCACCGGAGAGACAATTTTTGATCCATTTGCACCACTTATCCAAAAAGCCAAACTTTTTAAGCACTCTCAAAAGAAAAGACCAACATACTTTATCATATGCTTTCAACATGTCTAATTTAGCTATGAAAGTAGGGGACTCTGAAGAGTTAATTGAGTGCAAAGCTTCATGGGCCAAGAGCGCACCTTCTGATGTTTCCCTACCAGGAACAAATAAATAAGTATTATTATCCACTCCTTCCTTGATTTTAAGAGTAAGAGGATGCATATTAGAATAACTTCTCTCTCTTGAAAGATTGTCAGTTTATATAAGTCATATTTTATGTGGACATAATTATGTTGATGGAGGGCATTTATTTGATAACTGATGGGCATTGATTATGAATTTTTTAAAATTATTATATATATATATATATATATATATATATATATATATATATATATATATATATATATATATATATATATATATATCTTTTTTTAAAGTAATAATAGATAGATATTAAGTACGACAATAAAAAAATCTTAATAATTTATTAAAATTTTTAATAATCAATTTGATAATATTTATTCTTCTCTCTTTATAACAATGTCTAAAAATAGATTTAAGTTGGTGAGGACATCTATATGAAATTTAGTAGGTACTCATCTTAAGTGGTTTTTTCAATATGTGAATTCATATAAATATGTCATGTTATATCTCTTGTACACTCTATAAATATGTGGATTATTCTTCAACTTGAGTTAATTTTATGTTAGAGAAATATGATCTAAGAAGATTAACATGATCATTTCACTTGTTAGTATTCACAACAAATAGCCTTTAATTAGAAAACTAATACTTTTTTTGAGTAATATTTTTTTATAAAAATAATACTTTCTTGAAATAGTTAGTTATTATATATAAAAATAGAAACGTGATAGACTTAAATTTCTACCAACATTTTCACTTGGAAGATTAGTAATTTGTTTTCTACTCCATTGCAACTCTCAATTATATCTTTTCATTTTATTTTGATACAATATTATATATATATATTTTTATTAGTTTTAGTATCTACTATATTTTATTAAATATATGTTTAACCATTATTTATTTTATTTAATTTTAAAATAAATCTCTTTTATTTATTATTTTATATATTATATAGTTTAATAAAATAAATAAAATCTGCATATATGATATATTTTATACAATAAGAAATGTGGAGAGATATCAATTGAAACTATTTTATTTACTTTAAAATCCTTTTATTTCATTTTAAATTTTTATTACATAAAAAAATGTTTAAATTATATTGTATCTACATTATTTATTTTTCATCTGATATAATTTTTTTATATTTGATAATTGACATTTAAATTTAAACTTCTTATCATTGTTAAAAAATCATTAAAAAAAAAATATTATAATAATGAAATGGTGGATTATTTTTAAATATATGTGGTTTAATTTTTTATTTATATATCTCACTTATAAATTTGATGAAGTTATATTTTATTTTATATGTTGTTTCTTTTAAAATATTAAATTTGG
This sequence comes from Cryptomeria japonica, assembly GCF_030272615.1. NCBI lineage: Eukaryota > Viridiplantae > Streptophyta > Pinopsida > Cupressales > Cupressaceae > Cryptomeria > Cryptomeria japonica. The sequence goes on from NC_081415.1 coordinate 296,578,663, forward strand.
AAAATTTAAACATTCGAGAAAGGAAGATTTTATTGATGGCTCTTAGCCCAGAGCGCGAATACTGAGGCTGCTGTGTTCGCAGTTATCCTCCCAATGAATGTCCTGCTTGGTAGAATATCTCTTTTTAGCGACATTAACATCTCCAGTGTTTTGCGCAACAGTAATGATTTGTTAGGGCAAAAAATGCGAATGGCTTGAAGACGAAATCCAATAGAGGACTGTTGAAAGCTGATCGCCAAATCTGGATTGAGGCACGTGAACACTTGGTGGTTTTGGAGGACTCCCTCCTCCACATGGTTTGCAAACAATTCTTCCTTATGCTCTTCATTTAATTCTCTTCTTTACTTTGTGTCCTCCATTTTAATTGCTTCTTCTGCGTGTGAATTTTTGTCTGCCCTAATGGAGGTGGAAACAGATGGAGACCCTCAATCTCATCCTTCGCCTACCTCCTCCCAACCCTCTCTGCAACCAAAAAAAACCTTCAGTGAAGTCGTGGGTAGGGTTTCGTCATCAATTGACCAGGATGCCAGATTTGTTGTCGTCGGTGGCGATGGTGGAGCGAGTCCAGATGGTATGGACCTTGGCCTCGACTCCAACACTATCTCCATTTTGCCTAATGATTCTATGGCCAATGAAATTGCTATTGAAAAAACAGGTTGAAAGACTTTGCAATTTTTTTTGCTTGTGTGGATGTTGATAAATACCCTCCTCAAAAATTTATGGATGATTGGTTTCATAACTACTGGAATTTAAAATTAGGGTTTCGAATCTCCTTTTGTAGGCAAATTCAAAAATGATTGTTCATTATTTTTTTTAATACGCATGAAATGCAGTTAGAGGTTCTTAACAAATTGTATTGGAATGTTGGTAAAACTTTGTTTCGTGCCCTAGGTTGGTCTCCTGAGGCAATTTTTGAAGAAATATTGGCTCTGTCGTGCCCTAGGTGGGTAATTATCAAGAACATTCCTCCATTTTTTGTGGAAATTTATCCCTCAAATTGTGGAACCCATCGGTAAATTCATCTATATGGATGACTCTCCATGGCTCGTGCCCCATCTCGATGCCAGAGTGCTCATTTCCATTAAACCTGGGATTAATCTTCCTAATATTCTCAATCTCAATATTGAGGGAGATATTTTCTCCTGCCCTCTGGAAATTTTAGGGGGGTTAAACGCGTGTTTCCTCTGTAAAAAAGATGGCCATGTCCGTAAAAATTGCCATATTCTTAATAAGAAATCCTCAAGTTTGAACTCGCGGAGAACCCATACGGATAACATTGGTTCCCCCCCTAACCCTATGGCTCCATCCTCCCCTATGGTCCAGCCTATCATGGGTAGCACCTGTTGGGAAAAATGGTGTCTCAACCTTGCATTTATGTGAGGTTACTATTTATAGTAAGTTTTCATTTGAGGACGAAATGGTGCGAAACTCTCCCTGAAGCTTCTGGTTGGTTAGATAAGCATTTCGGTAAAGTTGCGTCGCAAGGTCACAACTAGTTTTGAAGATATTAAAGTTTTCATCTTGGAGGGGTGCAATAAAATGTTTAAACTTAATTTTGGGGACTTTAGAGGCTCCGAAACACCCTAAAAAGTGGCCGTAACCGGCAAAGCGGGTTATTAGGTGATAGAGCACTTCGCGAGCTTTCCGACGCTTCAAACGGTTCGTCAATCGGATGCCCGGTTCTCAAGTTATGGCCTCCGGAAGTTTGTACTCCTGAAATAGGAAAAATAATTTGTATCGGATACATAAATGAGCTGTAAAAGGGAGCGACACGTGTTGATGTGTGCTTTAATATGTCATAGGGCATCTAGAAGGGAGATAAGGTCGGCTACACCTTATTGGGTGGTTTTAGCCCATGGTTTTGTAATACCGTTTGACGGTTTCTTGTATTGTATCTCCTATTTATGAGGTGTGAGAGATAGAGGTTGTGTGTAAGAGTCTTATGGCTATTGAGTTGCCTCTGAATCTCTGATTAATGGTACTCCTGCGAAGAGCTTGCTCTGCAAGTATTTGTAATCTGTTTTTGATTGCTGAATAAAATATTGAGCTGCTTTTGGAGGGTGGGGTTTTTCTCCCGAAAGGGTTTTCCCCACGTAAATCATTGTGTTGTGGTATGAATGCTATTATATCTATTTCTATTTTTTGTAACTGTTGTAATGATCTGAAAAAGTTTTGCATTACCCTCCTCTCAAGGTTAGTGTAGGAAGTTGTTTCCGCTACTTAACTTCCTTACAAGTGGTATCAGAGCCTGATCACCTTTGGTTTCAATTGTGGGCAGTTGGGTTTTTTGAACTAATCCAGATTTGAGTGGGAGCTTGTGCAGAAGACACTTTTTGATCTTGTTGCAGGAATATTCAGATGGCGAGTTCGTCAGGGAGAATAGAGGTAGAGAAATTTAATGGAAGTAATTTTGAGATGTGGAAGCTGAAGATGGAAGATCTGCTAATAGATCGAGATCTTTGGGATGCTGTTGATGCGAATGTCCAAAGACCCTTAGATCCTACTGCAGCAGCTCAGTATGATGTTATGGACCAAAAAGCCAAGGGTCTAATCAGACTGTGCCTGACAGACTCTGTTCTAGTCAATGTCCATGAAGAAAACTCTGCAAAGAAGCTATGGACTAAGCTTGGTGAGATGTATCAAGTGAAATCTTTATTAAATTAAATTTTCTTAAGAAAGAAATTGTATTCCTTGAAGATGGAAGAGGGTGGACGAATTGCAGACCACCTAGAAGCATTCAATATGATTGTGGCTCAATTAGTATCCGTCGGTGTTAAGATGGATGGGGAGGAGAAATGTCAGATCTTGCTTTGTTCTTTGCCTGATTCGTGGGATTCTTTCGTTATGGCTATCAGTAGTACTTCTGTTGTTTTGAAATCTGAAGACATGGTGGGTACCCTACTCGGTGAAGAGATGCGAAGGAAGGTATCCATCAGTTCAAAGGAAGCCCTAACCGTTCATGGAAGACCTAAGGAGAAAGGCAAGAAGAATGAGAAGCGCGACAAGTCCAAATCCAAAGGGAGATCGAAATCTCCTGGAAAGTCCAAAGTCATTTGCTGGAATTGCGGTAAACCGGGTCACATCCGTAAGGACTGCAAAGAAGAAAAGAAGAAGAAGAAAAAGAAAAAGTTTGATTCTGATTCTGAGTCTGACAAGGAAGATGGCGATGCATTTATTGCGGCTTTGGTGACTCATGCAAGTAATGATGCCTGGCTAATTGACTTAGGTGCATCTTTTCATATGACTTCCAATAGAGATTGGTTTTCTGAATATGAAGGATTTAATGGAGGTAAGGTGTACTTGGGTGATGATTCACATCTAGACATTGTTGGTCAAGGTAAAGTTAGAATCAGGTTTTCTGATGGTAGAATAAAAAGGATTAATGGTGTGCTGCATATCCCTGGATTAAAACGAAACCTGTTATCTGTGAGCAAACTGATAGATGCGGGTGTGCAGGTAGTCTTTTCTGAAGCAGGATGTAAGATGATTAAGGGTGCTATGGTAGTTACTAGAGGTGTCAGGTTTGGCACTTTGTATAAGCTTGAAGCATACACTGTTGAGTGTAATAGCACTTCTGAAAAAAGTAAATCTGCGGATACTTCACTGGAAGATTTGAAGGTTTCACCTTCAGCAGATGGAAATGGTTTTTGGGTGCCTAAGGGTTCTCTTTCGTCCAAAGCAAAGTTACCTGCAGAGAAGACTATGTTATGGCACCAGAGACTTGGTCACATTGGAGAAAAGGGTGTAAGGACTTTGAAAAATAAAAACCTTGTTGAAAGTTTGAATGACTATAACCTTGACTTTGATTTCTATGAGCATTGCATTTATGGAAAACAAAACCGCATTCAGTTTTACTCGAGTTCTCATAAAACTTGTGGTGTTTTGGATCTTATCCATTCTGATGTGTTTGGTCCAGTAGATGTCTCTTCGATTGGAAAATCCACATATTATGTTTCATTTATTGATGATTTTAGTAGAAGGACATGGGTTTATTTTCTAAAGAGTAAATCTGAAGTTTTTAGTTGTTTTAAAGAATTTAAAGCAATGGTTGAGTTGCAGACTGGAAAGAAAATAAAATGTTTGAGAACTGATAATGGCGGTGAGTTTTGCTCTAATGATTTTGATAAATTCTGTAAAGATTGTGGAATTAATAGGCAGAAGACAACTCCGTATTCTCCACAGCAAAATGGAGTTACAGAAAGAATGAACAGGACACTGATGGAGAAGGCTAGGAGTATGTTGAGTGGTGCTGGTCTCGAACAAAAGTTTTGGGCTGAAGCTGTTGCCACTGCTTGCTACCTGATTAACAGGTCTCCTACATCAACTCTTGTTGATAAAACACTTATGGAAGCATGGTCAGGTCACAAGCCTTCATTGAGACATCTTAGAGTTTTTGGTTGCGAGGTATATGCACATGTGCCAAAGGAGAAGCGAACAAAGTTGGAGAACAAGGCTGTGAAATGTATCTTCATCGGGTATAGTTATGGTGTGAAAGGATACAAGCTTTGGGACCCTGTTGCACAAAAGGTAATTCACAGTAGAATTGTTATTTTTAGAGAAATTAAGTCTCTTTCTATTACATTGCAGCCAGAACAGACTAAAAAAGAAGATGTGATTCAACTTCCTTCTACACCTGAAAGAGTTGAATCGAGACCCCTAGATAGGCAAGAAGTTGAGGAGAGCTCGTCTAGCTCTGAATCTTCAGAAGAGGAGGAAGAACCTCCAACTCAGCTTGTTCGAAGGTTTACAAGACATAGACAACCACCTGAAAGGTATTCACCTGATGATTGGAGATGTATTTTTGCTCTGAATACTAGTGTGGATGAACCGAAATCTGTAGAAGAGGTATTAGGTATGAATGATGCAGAATCCTGGAAGATTGCTATGGAGGAAGAAATGGCAGCTTTGAAAAAGAATGATGCATGGGATCTTGTACCATTGCCTGAAGGACGAAAACGTGTTGGTTGTAAATGGGTGTTCAAGAAAAAGATTTGTTCAGATGGAAGCATTGAGAAGTATAAAGCAAGGTTGGTTGCAAAAGGCTACTCTCAGGTTGAGGGTGTTGATTACGGTGAAATATTTTCTCCTGTTGCAAAAATGACATCCATTAGATTTTTGCTTTCTATTGCTACTGCTTATGATTTAGAGGTTGAGCAAATGGATGTGAAAACTGCTTTCCTTCATGGTGATTTGGAGGAAGATATTTATATGACACAGCCAGAGCACTATGTGGTGAAAGGCAAAAGTAATTTGGTTTGTAAATTGAAGAAATCTTTGTATGGCCTCAAACAAAGTCCTAGGATGTGGTACCAGAAATTTGATACATATGTGTTGAGTTTGGGATTTGAACGTTCTAAATCAGATCACTGTGTTTATTATAAATCTTATGGTGATCATTTCTTATTCATTGCATTGTATGTTGATGATATGTTATTCATTGGTAAAGGGAAAGGTATGATTTCAGAACTGAAGTCCCAGCTCGCTGCTAAATTTGAAATGAAAGATCTTGGTGCAGCAAAGCACATCCTTGGGATGGAAATTAGAAGAGATAGGGTGAACAGAAAGCTATGGCTAGGCCAGAGTAAGTATGTGAATTCAGTGTTACAGAGGTTCAACATGCAGAATTGTAGACCATTGAGTGTTCCTTTTACAGTTGGAATGAAACTATCTATTTCAGATTGTCCTACATCCCCATTGGAGATGGAAGACATGAGCAGAGTGCCTTACCAAAGTGCGATTGGAAGCTTGATGTATGCTATGGTCTGTACTAGACCAGACATTCCCCAAGCAGTGGGAGTACTTTCTAGATATGTGTCTAATCCTGGTATAGTTCATTGGGATGCAGTCAAAAGAGTCTTCAGATATTTGAAGGGTACTTCAGAGTATTCTTTGTGTTATCATGGTAATTCAGTTGGAGACATGACTTTGCTTGATATCCATGGTTATGTGGATTCAGATTGGGCAGGTGATATTGATAGCAGAAGATCCACCAATGCTTATGTGTTTACTTTGTTTGGTGGTGCAATTAGTTGGATGAGTAAGCGACAGGCTGTGGTTGCTTTATCCATTACTGAAGCAGAGTATATGGCAGCTACTCATGCTCGTAAAGAGGCCATTTGGCTTAAGAGACTATGTTCGGATATTGGAATAAAACAAGGTACAGTGACAGTTTACTGTGACAGTCAGAGTGCAATTAGCCTAGCTAAGAACCCGACATTTCATGCTTGGACCAAACATATTGATGTTCAGTATCATTTTGTTAGAGATATGGTCGAAGATGGTAGGGTGAAGCTGGTTAAGGTGGAAACTTTGATGAATGTTGCAGATGCTTTAACTAAGGCTGTGAGCACAGAGAAGTTCAGATGGTGTTCAAAGTCTATGGGTCTTATGGCCCCTAACAATTGATTCATTGTGTTGACATTCCCTTCCGCTCATGCAAGGTGTTCGACAAGTGGGAGATTTGTTGGGAAAAATGGTGTCTCAACCTTGCATTTATGTGAGGTTACTATTTATAGTAAGTTTTCATTTGAGCACGAAATGGTGCGAAACTCTCCCTGAAGCTTCTGGTTGGTTAGATAAGCATTTCGGTAAAGTTGCGTCGCAAGGTCACAACTAGTTTTGAAGATATTAAAGTTTTCATCTTGGAGGGGTGCAATAAAATGTTTAAACTTAATTTTGGGGACTTTAGAGGCTCCGAAACACCATAAAAAGTCGCCGTAATTGGCAAAGTGGGTTACGAGGTGATAGAGCACTTCGCGAGCTTTCCGGCGCTTCAAACGGTTCATCAATCGGACGCCCGGTTCTCAAGTTATGGCCTCTGGAAGTTTGTACTCCTGAAATAGGAAAAATAATTTGTATCGGATATATAAATGAGCTGTAAAAGGGAGCGACACGTGTTGATGTGTGCTTTAACATATCATAGGGCATCTAGAAGGGAGATAAGGTCGGCTACACCTTATTGGGTGGTTTTAGCCCATGATTTTGTAATACCGTTTGACGGTTTCTTGTATTGTATCTCCTATTTATGAGGTGTGAGAGATAGAGGTTGTGTGTAAGAATCTTATGGCTATTGAGTTGCCTCTGAATCTCTGATTAATGGTACTCCTGCGAAGAGCTTGCTCTGCAAGTATTTTGTAATCTGTTTTTGATTGCTGAATAAAATATTGAGCTGCTTTTGGAGGGTGGGGTTTTTCTCCCAAAAGGGTTTTCCCCACGTAAATCATTGTGTTGTGGTATGAATGCTATTATATCTATTTCTATTTTCTGTAACTGTTGTAATGATCTGAAAAAGTTTTGCATTACCCTCCTCTCAAGGTTAGTGTAGGAAGTTGTTTCCGCTACTTAACTTCCTTACAAGTGGTATCAGAGCCTGATCCCCTTTGGTTTCAATTGTGGGCAGTTGGGTTTTTTGAACTAATCCAGATTTGAGTGGGAGCTTGTGCAGAAGACACTTTTTGATCTTGTTGCAGGAATATTCAGATGGCGAGTTCGTCAGGGAGAATAGAGGTGGAGAAATTTAATGGAAGTAATTTTGAGATGTGGAAGCTGAAGATGGAAGATCTGCTAATAGATCGAGATCTTTGGGATGCTGTTGATGCGAATGTCCAAAGACCCTCAGATCCTACTGCAGCAGCTCAGTATGATGTTATGGACCGAAAAGCCAAGGGTCTAATCAGACTGTGCCTGGCAGACTCTGTTCTAATCAATGTCCATGAAGAAAACTCTGCAAAGAAACTATGGACTAAGCTTGGTGAGATGTATCAAGTGAAATCTTTATTAAATCAAATTTTCTTGAGAAATAAATTGTATTCCTTGAAGATGGAAGAGGGTGGACGAATTGCAGACCACCTAGAAGCATTCAATATGATTGTGGCTCAATTAGTATCCGTCGGTGTTAAGATGGATGAGGAGGAGAAATGTCAGATCTTTCTTTGTTCTTTGCCTGATTCGTGGGATTCTCTCGTGATGGCTATCGGTAGTACTTCTGTTGTTTTGAAATCTGAAGACGTGGTGGGTGCCCTACTCGATGAAAAGATGCGAAAGAAGGTATCCATCAGTTCAAAGGAAGCCCTAACTGTTCGTGGAAGACCTAAGGAGAAAGGGAAGAAGAATGAGAAGCGCGACAAGTCCAAATCCAAAGGGAGATCGAAATCTCCTAGAAAGTCCAAAGTCATTTGCTGGAATTGCGGTAAACCGGGTCACATCCGTAAGGACTGCAAAGAAGAAAAGAAGAAGAAGAAAAAGAAAAAGTTCGATTCTGATTCTGAGTCCGACAAGGAAGATGGCGATGCATTTATTGCTGCTTTGGCGACTCATGCAGGTAATGATGCTTGGCTAATTGACTCAGGTGCATCTTTTCATATGACTTCCAATAGAGATCGGTTTTCTGAATATGAAGGATTTAATGGAGGTAAGGTGTACTTGGGTGATGATTCACATCTAGACATTGTTGGTCGAGGTAAAGTTAGAATCAGGTTTTCTAATGGTAGAATAAAAAGGATTAATGGTGTGCTGCATATCCCTGAATTAAAACGAAACCTGTTATCTGTGAGCAAACTGATAGATGCGGGTGTGCAGGTAGTCTTTTCTGAAGCAGGATGTATCATGATTAAGGGTGTTATGGTAGTTGCTAGAGGCGTCAGGTTTGGCACTTTGTATAAGCTTGAAGCATACACTGTTGGGTGTAATAGCACTTCTGAAAAAAGTAAATCTCTGGATACTTCACTGGAAGATTTGAAGGTTTCACCTTCAGCAGATGGAAATGGTTTTTGGGTACCTAAGGGTTCTCTTTCGTCTGAAGCAAAGTTACCTGCAGAGAAGACTATGTTATGGCACCAGAGACTTGGCCACATTGGAGAAAAGGGTCTAAGGACCTTGAAAAATAAAAACCTTGTTGAAGGTTTGAATGACTGTAACCTTGACTTTGATTTCTGTGAGCATTGCATTTATGGAAAACAAAACCGCATTCAGTTTTACTCGAGTTCTCATAAAACTTGTGGTGTTTTGGATCTTATCCATTCTGATGTGTTTGGTCCAGTAGATGTCTCTTCGATTGGAAAATCCACATATTATGTTTCATTTATTGATGATTTTAGTAGAAGGACATGGGTTTATTTTCTAAAGAGTAAATCTGAAGTTTTTAGTCATTTTAAAGAATTTAAAGCAATGGTTGAGTTGCAGACTGGAAAGAAAATAAAATGTTTGAGAACTGATAATGGTGGTGAGTTTTGCTCTAATGATTTTGATAAATTCTGTAAAGATTGTGGAATTAACAGGCAGAAGACAACTCCGTATTCTCCACAGCAAAATGGAGTTGCAGAAAGAATGAACAGGACACTGATGGAGAAGGCTAGGAGTATGTTGAGTGGTGCTGGTCTCGAACAAAATTTTTGGGCTGAAGCTATTGCCACTGCTTGCTACCTGATTAACAGGTCTCCTACATCAGCTCTTGTTGATAAAACGCCTATGGAAGCATGGTCAGGTCACAAGCCTTCATTGAGACATCTTAGAGTTTTTGGTTGCGAGGCATATGCACCTGTGCCAAAGGAGAAGCGAACAAAGTTGGAGAACAAGGCTGTGAAATGTATCTTCATCGGGTATAGTTATGGTGTGAAAGGATACAAGCTTTGGGATCCTGTTGCACAAAAGGTAATTCACAGTAGAAGTGTTATTTTTAGAGAAATTAAGTCTCCTTCTATTACATTGCAGCCAGAACAGACTAAAAAAGAAGATGTGATTCAACAACCTTCTACACCTGAAAGAGTTGAATCGAGACCCTTAAATAGGCAAGAATTTGAAGAGAGCTCGTCTAGCTCTGAATCTTCAGAAGAAGAGGAAGAACCTCCAACTCAGCTTGTTCGAAGGTCTACAAGACATAGACAACCACCTGAAAGGTATTCACCTGATGATTGGAGATGTATTTTTGCTCTGAATATTAGTGTGGATGAACCGAAATCTGCAGAAGAGGCATTAGGTATGAATGATGCAGAATCCTGGAAGATTGCTATGGAGGAAGAAATGGCAGCTTTGAAAAAGAATGATGCATGGGATCTTGTACCATTGCCTGAAAGACGAAAACCTGTTGGTTGTAAATGGGTGTTCAAGAAAAAGATTGGTTCAGATGGAAGCATTGAGAAGTATAAAGCAAGGTTGGTTGCAAAAGGCTACTCTCAGGTTGAGGGTGTTGATTACGGTGAAATATTTTCTCTTGTTGCAAAAATGACATCCATTAGATTTTTGCTTTCTATTGCTACTGCTTATGATTTAGAGGTTGAGCAAATGGATGTGAAAACTGCTTTCCTTCATGGTGATTTGGAGGAAGATATTTATATGACACAGCCAGAGCACTATGTGGTGAAAGGCAAAAGTAATTTGGTCTGTAAATTGAAGAAATCTTTGTATGGCCTCAAACAAAGTCCTAGGATGTGGTACCAGAAATTTGATACATATGTGTTGAGTTTGGGATTTGAACGTTCTAATTCAGATCACTGTGTTTATTATAAATCTTATGGTGATCATTTTTTATTCATTGCATTGTATGTTGATGATATGTTATTCTTTGGTAAAGGGAAAGGTATGATCTCAGAACTGAAGTCTCAGCTCGCTACTAAATTTGAAATGAAAGATCTTGGTGCAGCAAAGCACATCCTTGGGATGGAAATTAGAAGAGATAGGGTGAACAGAAAGCTATGGCTAGGCCAGAGTAAGTATGTGAATTCAGTGTTACAGAGGTTCAACATGCAGAATTGTAGACCATTGAGTGTTCCTTTTACAGTTGGAATGAAACTATCTATTTTAGATTGTCCTACATCCCCATTGGAGATGGAAGACATGAGCAGAGTGCCTTACCAAAGTGCGGCTGGAAGCTTGATGTATGCTATGGTCTGTACTAGACCAGACATTACCCAAGCAGTGGGAGTACTTTCTAGATATATGTCTAATCCTGGTAGAGTTCATTGGGATGCATTCAAAAGAGTCTTTAGATATTTGAAGGGTACTTCAGAGTATTCTTTGTGTTATCATGGTAATTCAATTGGAGACATGACTTCGCTTGATATCCATGGTTATGTGGATTCAGATTGGGCAGGTGATATTGATAGCAGAAGATCCACCAGTGCTTATGTGTTTGCTTTGTTTGGTGGTGCAATTAGTTGGATGAGTAAGCGACAGGCTGTGGTTGCTTTATCCTCTACTGAAGCAGAGTATATGGCAGCTACTCATGCTTGTAAAGAGGCCATTTGGCTTAAGAGACTATGTTCGGATATTGGAATAAAACAAGGTACAGTGACAGTTTACTGTGACAGTCAGAGTGCAATTAGCCTAGCTAAGAACCCGACATTTCATGCCCAGACCAAACATATTGATGTTCAGTATCATTTTGTTAGAGATATGGTCGAAGATGGTAGGGTGAAGCTGGTTAAGGTGGAAACTTTGATGAATGTTGCAGATGCTTTAACTAAGGCTGTGAGCACAGAGAAGTTCAGATGGTGTTCAGAGTCTATGGGCCTTATGGCCCCTAGCAATTGATTCATTGTGTTGACATTCCCTTCCGCTCATGCAAGGTGTTCGACAAGTGGGAGATTTGTTGGGAAAAATGGTGTCTCAACCTTGCATTTATGTGAGGTTACTATTTATAGTAAGTTTTCATTTGAGCACGAAATGGTGCGAAACTCTCCCTGAAGCTTCTGGTTGGTTAGATAAGCATTTCGGTAAAGTTGCGTCGCAAGGTCACAACTAGTTTTGAAGATATTAAAGTTTTCATCTTGGAGGGGTGCAATAAAATGTTTAAACTTAATTTTGGGGACTTTAGAGGCTCCGAAACACCCTAAAAAGTGGTCATAATCGGTGAAGCGGGTTACGAGGTGATAGAGCACTTCGCGAGCTTTTCGGCGCTTCAAACGGTTTGTCAATCGGACGCCCGGTTGTCAAGTTATGGCCTCCGGAAGTTTGTACTCCTGAAATAGGAAAAATAATTTGTATCGGATAAATAAATGAGCTGTAAAAAGGAGCGACACGTGTTGATGTGTGCTTTAACATGTCATAGGGCATCTAGAAGGGAGATAAGGTCGGCTACACCTTATTGGGTGGTTTTAGCCCATGGTTTTGTAATACCGTTTGACGGTTTCTTGTATTGTATCTCCTATTTATGAGGTGTGAGAGATAGAGGTTGTGTGTAAGAGTCTTATGGCTATTGAGTTGCCTCTGAATCTCTGATTAATGGTACTCCTGCGAAGAGCTTGCTCTGCAAGTATTTTGTAATCTGTTTTTGATTGCTGAATAAAATATTGAGCTGCTTTTGGAAGGTGGGGTTTTTCTCCCGAAAGGGTTTTCCCCACGTAAATCATTGTGTTGTGGTATGAATGCTATTATATCTATTTCTGTAACTATTGTAATGATCTGAAAAAGTTTTGCATTACCCTCCTCTCAAGGTTAGTGTAGGAAGTTGTTTCCGCTACTTAACTTCCTTACAAGTGGTATCAGAGCCTGATCACCTTTGGTTTCAATTATGGGCAGTTGGGTTTTTTGAACTAATCCAGATTTGAGTGGGAGCTTGTGCAGAAGACACTTTTTGATCTTGTTGCAGGCATATTCAGATGGCGAATTCGTCAGGGAGAATAGAGGTGGAGAAATTTAATGGAAGTAATTTTGAGATGTGGAAGCTGAAGATGGAAGATCTGCTAATAGATCAAGATCTTTGGGATGCTGTTGATGCGAATGTCCAAAGACCCTCAAATCTTGCTGCGGCAGCTCAGTATGATGTTATGGACCGAAAAGCCAAGGGTCTAATCAGACTATGCCTGACAGACTCTGTTCTAATCAATGTCCATGAAGAAAACTCTGCAAAGAAGCTATGGACTAAGCTTGGTGAGATGTATCAAGTGAAATCTTTATTAAATCAAATTTTCTTAAAAAAGAAATTGTATTCCTTGAAGATGGAAGAGGGTGGATGAATTGCAGACCACCTAGAAGCATTCAATATGATTGTGGCTCAATTAGTATCCGTCGGTGTTAAGATGGATGAGGAGGAGAAATGACAGATCTTGCTTTGTTCTTTGCCTGATTCGTGGGATTCTCTCGTTATGGCTATCGGTAGTACTTCTGTTGTTTTGAAATCTGAAGACGTGGTGGGTGCCCTACTCGGTGAAGAGATGCGAAGGAAGGTATCCATCAGTTTAAAGGAAGTCCTAACCGTTCGTGGAAGACTTAAGGAGAAAGGCAAAAAGAATGAGAAGCGCGACAAGTCTAATTCCAAAGGGAGATCGAAATCTCCTGGAAAGTCCAAAGTCATTTGCTGGAATTGCGGTAAACCGGGTCACATCCGTAAGGACTGCAAAGAAGAAAAGAAGAAGAAGTAAAAGAAAAAATTCGTTTCTGATTCTGAGTCTGACAAGGAAGATGGCGATGCATTTATTGCGGCTTTGGCGACTCATGCAGGTAATGATGCCTGGCTAATTGACTCAGGTGCATCTTTTCATATGACTTCCAATAGAGATTGGTTTTCTGAATATGAAGGATTTAATGGAGGTAAGGTGTACTTGGGTGATGATTCACATCTAGACATTGTTGGTCGAGGTAAAGTTAGAATCAGGTTTTCTGATGGTAGAATAAAAAGGATTAATGGTGTGCTGCATATCCTTAGATTAAAACGAAACCTGTTATCTGTGAGCAAACTGATAGATGTGGGTGTGCAGGTAGTCTTTTCTGAAGCAGGATGTAAGATGATTAAGGGTGCTATGGTAGTTGCTAGAGGTGTCAGGTTTGGCACTTTGTATTAGCTTGAAGCATACACTGTTGAGTGTAATAGCACTTCTGAAAAAAGTAAATCTGCGGATACTTCACTGGAAGATTTGAAGGTTTCACCTTCAGCAGATGGAAATGGTTTTTGGGTACTTAAGGGTTCTCTTTCGTCTGAAGCAAAGTTACCTGCAGAGAAGACTATGTTATGGCACCAGAGACTTGGCCACATTGGAGAAAAGGGTCTAAGGACCTTGAAAAATAAAAACCTTGTTGAAGGTTTGAATGACTGTAACCTTGACTTTGAGATCTGTGAGCATTGTATTTATGGAAAACAAAACCGCATTCAGTTTTACTCGAGTTCTCATAAAACTTGTGGTGTTTTGGATCTTATCCATTCTAATGTGTTTGGTCCAGTAGATGTCTCTTCGATTGGAAAATCCACATATTATGTTTCATTTATTGATGATTTTAGTAGAAGGACATGGGTTTATTTTCTAAAGAGTAAATCTAAAGTTTTTAGTCGTTTTAAAGAATTTAAAGCAATGGTTGAGTTGCAGACTGGAAAGAAAATAAAATGTTTGAGAACTGATAATGGCGGTGAGTTTTGCTCTAATGATTTTGATAAATTCTGTAAAGATTGTGGAATTAACAGGCAGAAGACAACTCCATATTCTCCACAGCAAAATGGAGTTGCAGAAAGAATGAAGAGGACACTGATGGAGAAGGCTAGGAGTATGTTGAGTGGTGCTGGTCTCGAACAAAAGTTTTGGGTTGAAGCTGTTGCCACTGCTTGCTACCTGATTAACAGGTCTCCTACATTAGCTCTTGTTGATAAAACGCCTATGGAAGCATGGTCAGGTCACAAGCCTTCATTGAGACATCTTAGAGTTTTTGGTTGCGAGGCATATGCACATGTGCCAAAGGAGAAGCGAACAAAGTTGGAGAACAAGGCTGTGAAATGTATCTTCATCGGGTATAGTTATGGTGTGAAAGGATACAAGCTTTGGGACCCTGTTGCACAAAAGGTAATTCACAGTAGAAGTGTTATTTTTAGAGAAATTAAGTCTCCTTCTATTACATTGCAGCCAGAACAGACTAAAAAAGAAGATGTGATTCAACTTCCTTCTACACATGAAAGAGTTGAATCGAGACCCCTAGATAGGCAAGAATTTGAGGAGAGCTCGTCTAGCTCTGAATCTTTAGAAGAGGAGGAAGAACCTCCAACTCAGCTTGTTCGAAGGTCTACAAGACATAGACAACCACCTAAAAGGTATTCACCTGATGATTGGAGATGTATTTTTGCTCTGAATGCTAGTGTGGATGAACCGAAATCTGTAGAAGAGGCATTAGGTATGAATGATGCAGAATCCTGGAAGATTGCTATGGAGGAAGAAATGACAGCTTTGAAAAAGAATGATACATGGGATCTTGTACCATTGCCTGAAGGATGAAAACCTGTTGGTTGTAAATGGGTGTTCAAGAAAAAGATTAGTTCAGATGGAAGCATTGAGAAGTATAAAGCAAGGTTGGTTGCAAAAGGCTACTCTCAGGTTGAGGGTGTTGATTACGGTGAAATATTTTCTCCTGTTGCAAAAATGACATCCATTAGATTTTTGCTTTCTATTGCTACTGCTTATGATTTAGAGGTTGAGCAAATGGATGTGAAAACTGCTTTCACTCATGGTGATTTGGAGGAAGATATTTATATGACACAGCCAGAGCACTATGTGGTGAAAGGCAAAAGTAATTTGGTCTGTAAATTGAAGAAATCTTTGTATGGCCTCAAACAAAGTCCTAGGATGTGGTACCAGAAATTTGATACATATATGTTGAGTTTGGGATTTGAACGTTCTAAATCAGATCACTGTGTTTATTATAAATCTTATGGTGATCATTTCTTATTCATTGCATTATATGTTGATGATATGTTATTCATTGGTAAAGGGAAATGTATGATTTCAGAACTGAAGTCTCAGCTCATTGCTAAATTTGAAATGAAAGATCTTGGTGCAGCAAAGCACATCCTTGGGATGGAAATTAGAAGAGATAGGGTGAACAGAAAGCTATGGCTAGGCCAGAGTAAGTATGTGAATTCAGTGTTACAGAGGTTCAACATGCAGAATTGTAGACCATTGAGTGTTCCTTTTACAGTTGGAATGAAACTATCTATTTCAGATTGTCCTACATCCCCATTGGAGATGGAAGACATGAGCAGAGTGCCTTACCAAAGTGCGGTTGGAAGCTTGATGTATGCTATGGTCTGTACTAGACCAGACATTGCCCAAGCAGTGGGAGTACTTTCTAGATATATGTCTAATCCTGGTAGAGTTCATTGGGATGCAGTCAAAAGAGTCTTCAGATATTTGAAGGGTACTTCAGAGTATTTTTTGTGTTATCATGGTAATTCAGTTGGAGACATGACTTCGCTTGATATCCATGGTTATGTGGATTCAGATTGGGCAGGTGATATTGATAGCAGAAGATCCACCAGTGCTTATGTGTTTACTTTGTTTGGTGGTGCAATTAGTTGGATGAGTAAGCGACAGGCTGTGGTTGCTTTATCCACTACTGAAGCAGAGTATATAGCAGCTACTCATGCTTGTAAAGAGGCCATTTGGCTTAAGAGACTATGTTCGGATATTGGAATAAAACAAGGTACAGTGACAGTTTACTGTGACAGTCAAAGTGCAATTAGCCTAGCTAAGAACCCGACATTTCATGCCCGGACCAAACATATTGATGTTCAGTATCATTTTGTTAGAGATATGATCGAAGATGGTAGGGTGAAGCTGGTTAAGGTGGAAACTTTGATGAATGTTGCAGATGCTTTAACTAAGGCTGTGAGCACAGAGAAGTTCAGATGGTGTTCAGAGTCTATGGGCCTTATGGCCCCTAGCAATTGATTCATTGTGTTGACATTCCCTTCCGCTCATGCAAGGTGTTCGACAAGTGGGAGATTTGTTGGGAAAAATGGTGTCTCAACCTTGCATTTATGTGAGGTTACTATTTATAGTAATTTTTCATTTGAGCACGAAATGGTGCGAAACTCTCCTTGAAGCTTCTGGTTGGTTAGATAAGCATTTCGGTAAAGTTGCGTCGCAAGGTCACAGCTAGTTTTGAAGATATTAAAGTTTTCATCTTGGAGGGGTGCAATAAAATGTTTAAACTTAATTTTGGGGACTTTAGAGGCTTTGAAACACCCTAAAAAGTGTCCGTAACCGGTGAAGCGGGTTACGAGGTGATAGAGAACTTCGCGAGCTTTCCGGCGCTTCAAACGGTTCGTCAATCGGACGCCCAGTTCTCAAGTTATGGCCTCCGGAAGTTTGTACTCCTGAAATAGGAAAAATAATTTGTATCAGATACATAAATGAGCTGTAAAAGGGAGCGACACGTGTTGATGTGTGCTTTAACATGTCATAGGGCATCTAGAAGGGAGATAAGGTCGGCTACACCTTATTGGGTGGTTTTAGCCCATGGTTTTGTAATACCGTTTGACGGTTTCTTGTATTGTATCTCCTATTTATGAGGTGTGAGAGATAGAGGTTGTGTGTAAGAGTCTTATGGCTATTGAGTTGCCTCTGAATCTCTGATTAATGGTACTCTTGCGAAGAGCTTGCTCTGCAAGTATTTTGTAATCTGTTTTTGATTGCTGAATAAAATATTGAGCTGCTTTTGGAAGGTGGGGTTTTTCTCCCGAAAGGGTTTTCCCCACGTAAATCATTGTGTTGTGGTATGAATGCTATTATATCTATTTCTATTTTCTGTAACTATTGTAATGATCTGAAAAAGTTTTGCATTACCCTCCTCTCAAGGTTAGTGTAGGAAGTTGTTTCCGCTACTTAACTTCCTTACAGCACCCCTACAACTATTCTTGACTTACCCATATCAGATACGTGCCCTAAAAACTCTCAAACCAATACGACTCCCCCCTTGCTCCCCTATTGCAGATAACATAGAACAGTCGAGTGTGGAACAACAAGATAGTTTTCAAATGGTTACAAACAAGTATAAGAAGCATAGAAGGAAGAATGTGCAATAATTAGCCATTGATAAGATTAGGTTTGATAATGTCGGTGTTAACCCTGCTCAGAATAATGTCAATCTCACCCCACCTGCAATTGATGCTAATTTTTCAAAAGTTAAGAGTATCATTAATAATTTTGAAACCCTCGGTAGGTGCACTAGTGATTTCCATATGGGTGATGGCTCTGTGACTTCCCTGAGGGCTAATCGCATCTCTGATAACCTCGGCTTTGTTGATCCCACCCCTTGTATCGGTATAACTAGTGAATCTAGTGTGAGTTTGCCTCTGAAAGTCTTCAAAGAACTTGATGTTGATGACGTGATTCAGGTCATCACTATTGATACTAGGGCTGATAGAAATTCTGTCTTTTTTCCCACTAACCTGTCCTCCACACAAATGCCTTGGATGGCAGTGAATGATACCCTGATTGAGCCTACTACCTATGCGGAACCTCCTTATGAAAATGTCTCCCAAGGAGATGATGATTCTGGTGAAGACCATGATGATCAAATTGAGGGTTGTTCCAAACCCAATAGAAGAGGACGCCCCGTGGGCTCAAAGAACAAGGCCCCCTCTGACAAGAAGAAGAAGGGAAAGGGTCTCCTTGCCTATGATAGTAGCCTTCATGCTGCTAAGCGCTCGTAATTTCCCCCCTGTTTACCATGAAGTACATCTCATGGAATGTTAGAGGGCCCGAAGCCCTAGACAGAAAGTATATTGTTAAACATTTCTTGGACTCTCATAAAGACTTGGACTTTCTGATGCTTCAAGAGCTTAAAACTATTAATTTTATCTTAGATATTAACCTTAATTTAATTTGGAAAGACTCCATCAAGACTTGCTCCAATCACCTTAGGGGTAAAGGTGGTGTTGGACTGCGCATTAATCCTAGATGGTCAAACCATATTATTGACAAGGGTTGCTCCCCCTGTAACAGGGCTGTTTGGGCCTCTATTAATGTTGACAACACCCTCATTGGGGTGTGCTCTATCTATGCGTCCAATGACTATAAGGAAAGAAGTTCTCTTTAGGATTGGATTGCATCCTTACTTGATATTCCCTAGATCCTTGGAGGAGACTTTAATATGATTGAGAATTGTGATGATAAAATGGGGGGTAATGCTTTTGAATGGAAAGGCTCTAAAAAATCCCACTGGGATAGAATGAAATTTAAGAAAAACTTGTTTGATCCTCTTCTTGGTAATAAGGCCAATACAAGGGGTCTCTGGAACACTTGGTGCAATTTCCAAAAAGGTTGTAATAGAATTTATTGCAGACTTGACCATTTTTATGCCAATAAAGATGTTTTTTCATTTATCCCTAGTAACCATGGCAATTTTGCTGTTTTTTGGCCTTTTACTCTCTCGGATCACCACCCTATTACTACTCACATCAAACTTGCTAACTCCTTACCTGCTAATGTGGTGGGGCCAAAGAAGTTCATTCTTAACACTAATTTACTAAAAGATCTTGATGTTCTTGCTGCCATTAACCTCATCAGACTCCTAAATAAGGATAATAAGAACTTAGCTTCGCATATTGATAGGTGGAATTATAATTTTTTTTCTTGGGAAAAACTCTTGCAAACTATTGGTCAAAAAAGGGCCAAAGACTCCAGGTTTGTGGAAAAGACTCTTAATCTTAATCTGCTCCACCTTGAAAATGAAATTTAGTTGACTCCTTCCTACCCCGACCTTGCCAACCAAGTGGCAAAAACTAGGGATGCCCTTAGATTACATCAACAAGTTAAGATCAAGGGGGGCATGATTAGATCCCGAAGTCATTGGATCCAATTTAGCAATAAAGGCTCCAAGTTTTTCTTTAATTTGCTTAAACATAAGAAAATCCGGGAAAAGATTGATAGACTTATTGTTGATAATCAAGAAATTGTTGATTTGGACAACATTAAAGAAGCCTTTGCCCTCTTCTACCAAAAAATTTTCACCTCTGAAGACTCTGAGGCTACCAAGGCCCTCAGACTTAAATGCAAATCCATCATTCCCTGTAGGATCTCTGAGGGGGAATCTTGCCTCCTTAAACAAAATTTCACAATTGATGAAATTCAGAAAGCCATCAACTCCCTCCACAATGACAAAGCTCTAGGGCCTAATGGGCTCCCAGTTGAGTTCTACAAAGCCAACCTTAACTGGATTTTCTCTGATCTTCTTGATATATACAATGGGGCTTTGGGTAAGGGTTCCCTTGGCAATGTTATCAATAAGGGCATTATTAAACTCATACCCAAGGATGGTGACAAGGCTCTCATTAAGAACTGGAGACCCATTACCCTTCTCAATGTGTCCTATAAGATCCTGGCTAAAATGTTGGCCGTCCATCTGGAAAAGATCCTGCCCAAGTTCATCTACCCCACTCAAACCGGCTTCATTAAAGGTAGGTATATTCTGGAAAATCTCATCACAAGTTGGGAAGCCATGGAATGGTCTAATGTTTCTAGTCAAGACACTGCTATGCTTCTCCTTGACTTTGAGAAAGCCTATGATAGGGTGGAATGGGACTTTATTATTACAATGCTTGAAGCCTTTGGCTTTCCTAGTGAATTATGTACTTATGTCAAGGTCCTCCTTCAAGATGCCTTTGCTCAGATTGATGTTAATGGCTCCCTCTCCTCTTCCATTATGCTCTCTCGGCCCATTAGACAGGGCTACCCCTTGGCCCCTGCTCTCTTTGTTATTGTCTCTGACACTTTATTCTACCTCCTTAGGGATAAATCCCTCTCCCCAAAGGTTAATGGGATTAGGCTCCTTGATGATAATGAATTGATGAATATTCAGTTTGCTGATGACATGACTCTTTTGATAACTCAATGATGAACAATAAGTACCAAACTAGTACTGAGAGGGGGGGGTGAATTAGTACAGTCACAATATCTTCTCCCTGACCGGTTTGACTGCAAACACTGCAAATGTTTGACAGAGAGTAACACCAGTCTGAAACAGAGTGCAACCAGTAAAGCTAAGAATAACTGTGACAAGCATTAACCAGTTGATCACTTAGCTTTCCACTCAACTTAATACTACACTTCCATTTCACCCTTATGCATGAATAGGTAATCTATCATCAGAAATATAATAACAACTAGCTTAGCATGATTTACCTTCAAACACAAATCACTTAAATCATCACATGAAAAATACTACACATGACACACAAATTTTTCATGTGGAAACCCAACTAGGAAAAACCACGGTGGGGATGAATACCCACAAGCTATTTTTGAACTCTTTAGAAGTCCGCTTTGTTAGGAGCCTAGTCCGGTTAGATACTGTTACAACAGGTTCTGCTAGGAATCAATCCTGTTAGGGATCACCCAGTTAAGGGATGGCTAAATACCCGGTTAAGGGTTAAACCTTGTTAGAGGTTACCTTGTTAACTCAATTAGTTTGAGTCACCCTGTTAAAGGATTTACAGCAAGCTGATTAAAGCTACCCAGTTAAGGGATTTTCCAACTGTTGAAGTGGTTAAAGATCAATAGGTATTACAATGATATGATAATAGCACTTAATGCCTAATGCAGATCCACTTAAGTTCCTTCCTTCTGCACACACACAATGAAGGAATCAATCCTCTTATCTCATCTGGTCTGGCAAGAATCACGTATCTCTTCACTTGGATACACACACACCATTTTCCAACAACTTCAGAAAGAAACACAACATCGACCTTGTAGGAAACAGATAGGTCGGTAGCATAAACCCTAAACCCTAAACATTTAGGTTAGGCAATTCAGGCGGTTCAATCTTGGCCATTGAACACTTTGCATTTGAATACAAAAGTCTTGAACATATCTCAAGACATTCTCCATCGTTCATTCTTCACTGTTTTCATGGTGACTTGTAACCCATCACACGTTCTCCACCATTTACAGGAACTTCGCACATTCTCGAGGTAGATAGGATCAATCTCCTTCATGCAAGATCCTTCACGCGCTCAAGTTGATGTGGCAACATGATCGGATCTTCATGACAATGCTAAGTCATCACACAATGTCATTAGTTGAGTCACACATGCTTGGAACACTTCAACCGGAAACCCTTAAGCTAAGACTACCAACCAGTAGTCATATCATGTTAAGTCTTCATAGAGAACATTCCGTATGCTGGTTCACATTTCATCCTACTGGTTATTTTGGACAAACATACCACTTCAACTATTGCTCAATATACCGGTTCACTTCACCAACTGTTTAGCTTCAATATACCTATTCACTGCTTTGCACATATACCAGTTCACATTTCAGCATATTGCCGGTTCACTCTCCAACATATTGACATCAATGACAACATAATATCATCATGTCAACATACTCAGCACAAATGCCAACATCTTTTTCTTGAGCTCACCAAGAAAAACATGGATAACCTTAGCCTTAAAATCCAATGCTTTGGGTCAATTTTTGGAGCTCGGATCTCCCAGATCAAGCCTACCTTCCTTAGTTGGATGGATCACCCCCCTGACTGGTTTGGACACCTTGGCTACCAATGGGGTGGTCCTAACAAAATCGTTAGATACCTTGGAGTTCCCTTCTTGGTGTCCCCTTCCCTCAAATATATGTGGCTCTGGGTTAAGGAGAAAATTGATAAGAAACTTAGTAAATGGAACAATAGATTCCTCTCCCTAGCTAGCAGGGTTCAAGTGTGCCAAAATATCCTCTCCTCCTATAATATCTACTACTCCTCTACTTGGATGTTTAGCAACTATCAGATCCTTGAAATTCAAAAGGCTGTTAGATGATTCCTTTGGTTTGATGGCAAAGGTAATAATAAATTACACATTGTTAACTGTAAGTGGTGCCATATTGAGAAATCTCTTGGTGGCCTTGGATTAAAAGATCATCCAAGGTATTGTCCTTGCAGCTAAATGGATCTTCCATTCTCTCGAAGGTTAGGAACCTTGGAAGTTTTTAATCAGACACAATATTGAGAGGGCTGTCCCTAAGAATGCTAAGTCTTGGAAGGGTTTACCTCTCACTGACCTTGTGGCCGGTGGTTTTCCCATTTCTGTCCAGGGCACTTGTGTGTTCAAGTCTATTTGGAAAGCCTGGGAAGATGTTAGGGGGGTTTTTGTCAACACTAGTGTCAACAATGGTGACCTGATTCATGGCAAGAGATCCTTATGGTGGAACCTCTTCCACGCTGGCAAACCCTTGGCCCTTACTCAGGGATGCTTGGCTAGAGCCTGGGCCAACAAAGGGATCAAATATCTTATTGACATTTTGGAACATGATACTCTTATTACGTGGGAATATCTCAACTCAAAATTGAACCTCCCCCCCACTCAAAAAAGAACCTAAAACATGATTAAGTAGGATTTTATTGATTTTGGTCTTCCTAAAGACTGTCATGCTGATTCTCATAGATTTTTGTCTTTTAATTGGGCTGATGGTACTCTTTTGGCTAAAATCAAGGCTCGTAACATTTACTCTGTCTTAACTTGTGAGGCTTCCATCATTAATCATGTTAGCATTTTATGGTATTTTGATCTGCCTGTTATGCAGTGGCAAAAGACCTTCAACATGATATGGAAAAGTCCGATAGAGCCAAAAATCAAGTGCTTTAAATGGCTTATGATACTTAATAGACTTCCTCTCTAGAGGAATTATGATAATAATGATTTATGCTCTATTTGTAAACTTCCTGAGACTGGTAGGCATATTTTATTTGATTTCTCCATTGCTAAGGAAATCTGGTTAATGTTTGGCTTTTTTATCCCCGATCTTGTGAATATTATGGAAATTATTTCTAGGCACATTAAAGGATTGAAAAATGATGCTAATATCTTTTGGTTTACTTTATCTGCCAATGTTCTTTGGTATATTTGGAAAATTAGGAATGCTGATAGGTTTGAAGGCCAAGCCAGGGCCCTTACTGAGTCCTTTTGAGGACTCACATTCTTCAAAATTGTCATGTAGGTTGCCTCTACTATGAACATTGAGAGGCACAAGCTCCTAAGGTTCCTCAAGGATGGTCACACCACCATGTTCATCAATGAGATGAAGGATGGTTATGAGTGGAGGCGCAACGAGGACAACCTATCCTCCTTTGAGGAGGCTCTCAAGAAGATGAACAACAAAATTAAAGATAACAGGGAGCCCTCCTATGCCCAAGTTGAGATGCTGGCACAGATTTAGAGTCGGAAGACCAGTGTTTGGATGGAAGGACCTCAGGGATGGGCGGCATGGGTTGAAACCCATGACGACATCCTCTCTTGATGCTTTTGTTGACTTCTCATGATGCAGTTAGTTTGTTAGTACTCTTTTGTGGGGATTACGCACCCTGTGTTACTTGGGTTTTTGTTGTCATGTGGCGGTGACAACTATGTTTTGCTGTGGCCTGACCTCCTTGTTCTGGATTCTCTCGATTTTTAATATAA
Source organism: Cryptomeria japonica (assembly GCF_030272615.1). NCBI lineage: Eukaryota > Viridiplantae > Streptophyta > Pinopsida > Cupressales > Cupressaceae > Cryptomeria > Cryptomeria japonica. Next base: position 296,602,814 of record NC_081415.1, read on the forward strand.
AAAATATATTAAATTTATAATTAATATTAATATTTTCACATGTGAATGATTATCAATTTTAAACTAAAATTTTAAAGTTAACATTAACACACTCACACCATTTCACTCCACCCTTTTCTACCATTGTAGAATGCCTCTAGACATTAATTATTATATATTTTATATTTTTAATATTATGAAATAATTTTTTTTACATATCATACATTTTTTTTTTTTGATAAAAGTGGATGAAACCACTAAAATTATATTAAATCTATAAATTTTTTTACGTGTCTGGTTCAAAGAGAACTGAAGGGAAAGAACCAGTAAGAAAACCCTTCAGTATTGCTCAAGAGAACATAAGCCTATCTACCCAATACAAAAAGCCCATAGGCATCCCAAATAAACCCCCCAGATACATAGCCAACCGCATTAGATATAAAGGAAGTTGTGAGAACCAGTCTAGAAGAGAACATCTCAAAATGGAGCCAATGATGTTCAACCATAACTAGTGCCATCACCCCAAAACCAATCTATCTATATACCACATGACTCCAAGGCTCTGAAGAGAACAAAACTCAAAGCCAGAAGAGAACCAAGAATAAGCGATCCAGCCAACACAAATCTGGTGAGCAAACATATGCCAATCCAGATAAAAAGCAAAGAAGGATAATGAAAACCCTCAGGAAGAAGGATGAGACCGATCCATAGAATAATCCAAAGCAAAAGCCAAAGAAGTAACAACAGGATAAGAAACCATCTGCACCACCATGTTAACTGCTCTTTCCAATTCCTCAGAAAAAGCCACCATCCACCAATTTTGACAAGAACTCTCCATAAAAGACAAAGCATTTTTTGTTAGTAAGAAAAAATGCAAAGACATAATGGATTCCATATCTACACACCATCAAGAATATAACAGAGAACAAGATCACTAGGTCATGATTATCCTTCCATCATAAGAGAAAACAATGAGCAAGAGGCTGCTCTACCGATGATGAAATAAACCCATTCCTCACAACATCCACAATCATTAAATTACAATTCCCTAAATATCAGATCAACCATGATGCTAGATGATTCAAAGAAAGGACCAACTCTTTTCATTATGATACAAAGTCCCATGAGAAAGGCACCAACTTCCGACTACAAAGTAAAATGATTACTAAAAAAGAAAAGGATATAACGTATATAGCTAACATACCCATGCTGAGTAGATACTGATTAGCATGTAATGAGTGGAGTTGAATATAGACCGGTACCAAACAGTCCCCGAAACAAAACCTGAATTCTATCAAAAGGAAATTGAGATACCCACCGATAAGGATATTCTCAATGAACAAGCACGCAGCCAAATAAATAGGACAAACAGATAGCAAAACAAAGGCCCATACAATACTAAAACTACCAGCCGAATAAAAGTTTCCCCTCCAACCTCCATACTTAGTGAGGAGGTACTACCAAATATAGCTACAACAGAGATGTTGCCATAAGGCAGGACATCATCCCCCCTATAGCCATATAGGGAAGTGAAAAACCACACAAAGCAAGGAGACGAGAGAAGACAATACCATAAAGGGGATCCCAATCCGATAGTAGAAGACACAACAATCTCCCTACTCCATGAGGAAATTCTAACAGGAAATGTCAACAACAAAGGTATTGTCCCGAAGACCAACGCCTTCACTACAGACACTTACGAAAGAAAACCACATCAAGCATAGAAAATGAAGGAGGTTTCTAAAAGGAGATCTTGCTAAGAAAGAAGCTTCATGCAGGAAACAGGAATGTCCAAAGGAGAAACCTCTAAGAAATCAGCACCCTCAGCAATAGCCTTATTCGCCAAGAAATCCGCAATGACATTGATCTCCCTAAAATAGTGAGATATAGAGAAAGTGGAAAAGCACTTTAATTGCACAAGAATGTGGTCTAAAAAATACTGCAAATGCCAAGAGAGACATTTTTTGGCAACAACCGCTTGTAGCACCACCATTGAGTCTCCTTCAATAACAATATCTTTTATGTTTAATGAAAGAGCGAGATCAAGCCCAAAGGATAAAGCCTGGAACTCAGCCACATTATTAGTACCCTGACCAATATGCTTTCCCATAGCTTTAATGATCTTAGAAGAATGATAAAAAATAACTACTCCAACACCATACCTTCCCGGATTCCCCTTAGAAGCCCCATCAAACTGAAGTTTGAATGAAGGGAAGGGGGGAGGGCTCCATTTAGCCATCTTGCGTTTAACAAGAGAGGATAGTCCATTTGATATAGCCCCATGGGAAGGCATCAGACAAAGCGAAGACCATTTCCAGGTGACCCAATTATCCCAGTGAGAAAAAGACCTGAGGTGATCTAAATTTTTATGGATGAAAGAAAGTACCACCTCACAAATGGAGGATTGGATTTTACCAATTACATCAATTAGGGTGGCAGATTTATGTTTGAAAATTCTAGAATTCCTTTCAAGCTAGAGATTCCAGATCACCAGTGATGGGGCCACAACCCAAAGAGATGAATAAAATGAAAAGGAGAACAACAAGGACCAGGCCATGAATTATGAAAATAGATTAGGACAAAGAGCATAAGACCAACCAAGCATGCCAAACAACCAATACCAAGACTCAGAAGAAAATGGACATAGCAGGAACAGGTGATCCATGGATTCCATACAATAACCACAAAAAACACATGAAAATACTGTTGTAATCCCAAGCCTGTCCAATCGCATCCCAGTGAGGACTTTATCCTGGACTTCCAACCAGGCAAAAGATCCTACCTTAGGAAGACAAGCCGGATGCCAAAAAATCTAAGTAGGCCAGCAAGGGGGTAAAGAAATCTGAACCAAAGAATTATAACCATCTTTTATTGAATATGAACCTACAACATTCTTAATCTAGACCAAGGAGTCCTCCTTATTGTGAAAAACAAGAGGTCTTTTGCGAAGTTATTCCACAAAAGCAAGTCTAAGATCATTATCAATAGGCAAGGGAGGAATATTCTTCCATTTAGCCACTAAACATGGACCTGTAGAGACAATGTTAAAATAATCTACAACAAAAGGCCCCTAAAGGTCTGATAGAATACCGGGCAAAGTGGACCAGTCTCAGATAGCTGAAAGAGAAGGATGCCCATTCCAGACTTCATCCCAAAATCGGGTCTTCTTCCCATTATGGACAACCCAAGATAGATGTGGTAAAACAACCCTTCTACAAGATACCAAAAAGTTTCAAAATGCAGAACCCTTCAAAAGAGATGTAGCAGTAAAAATCCTTTCTCTGGAAGCTTCCCTTAAATACTTAGCAAGCATGATGGAAGCTCATTTTCTATAAGGGTCTGCATATAACTTCCAAACCAATTTCACCCCCAATGCCTTATTCTGAACAACTAAATCGTGAATACCCGTGCCCCCCAACTCTTTGGGACAACAAATATTGTCCCAAGCAAGAAGAGGGATCTTCTTCCTACCTCCCAAATTATTGTTCCAAAGGAAGGATCTAAGGGAAACCTTAATGTCCTTAAGAACTTGAGAGGGAGCCTGCAAAATAGACATCAAATATGTAGGGATGGCATTCAAAACTGATTTGATTAAAAGGATCTTACAAGCCATCGTAAGCCACTTGTGGTTCCAGGAGGAAATTCTGGAGGTTATTGAATGACCAACTTTATCCCAAAAGGAGGTCTTTTTAGAGCCCAGAAAGAAAGGAATGCCCAAATACATGCACGGAAAAGTCCTTACTTGGAAACTCCAAAAGCGGACGAGTTTATCCCTAACTAGAGGGGAGACATTCACAAAAAAGACTTTGGACTTCTGATTATTAACCTTTTGTCTAGAAAAAGCAACATAGTCAGAGATAATTTTCTTTATAACTCGAGCTTCCCTCAAAGAGGCAACCCCAAACATAAGCATGTCATCAGCAAACAAGCAGTGGGATTGTGAAGAAAGGAGGCCATCAACTCTGATACCTGACCATAACCCAAATGCCGTAGCATTAGAGATGGCCCTACTTAAAGCTTCCACCAAAAGAATAAACAAGAAAGGGGACAAGGGATCCCCTTGCCTAAGTCCCCAGGAGGAAGCAAAAAACCTCGAAGGGGAACCATTAATCAAAACTGAGAAGCGGGTAGAAGATATGCATGAAAACACCCATTTGACCGAACAACGTGAAAATCCCAAACGATACAAAACAACCACAAGGGACTGCCAATTAACACGATCATAAGCCTTAAGCATGTCTAGTTTAAGGATCATGGACGGAACCTTTTGTTGAGATATGGAGTGCATAATTTCATGAGCTATAATCGCACCTTCAGATGTCTCCCAACCAAGCACAAATCCACCCTGCTCCAAGGAAACTATCCAAGGAAGGAGCCTAGAAAGCTTAACCGAAACTGACTTAGTAAATTTTTTATATAAAGTGGTACACAAGGCAATCGAATGAAAATCCAAAAAAGAGCTAGGATTGTCCACTTTCGGAATAATAGCAATAAGAGTAGTATTAAGCTCTCTCAATATCGACCTATTTCTTCTGGATTCCTCCAAGGCTAAAAATACTTCATTTCCAATAAAATCCCAACACTTGTGAAAAAATAGAGTCGTAAAACCATCTGGGCCTGAGGCCTTTTCTGGATGCATGGAAAAGACTATCTCTTTTAGCTCAGCCAACGAAAAGGGAGCCATTAGCATCTTATTATCTTCTTGAGACACTAATGGGGGATCGAATTCACAAACTCATTATGTACAGCAACCGGTTCCGCTGTAAGTAGTGACTTAAAGAACCTAACAACTTCAGAAGCAATATCATCCTCATCAACCAAACTGTTACCATTAGAATCAATAATACAAGAAATTCGATTACGAAGCCTATTAAGCTTAGAAGAGGAATGGAAGAACTTAGTATTTCTATCCCCTTCAAAGAGCCAAAGGTCCCTAGAGTTCTGCCTCCAATAGGATTCTTCCCTAGCCAAGGTCTCACTTAATTGAAGATTCAAAAACTTTAGCCTATCATATGATAGAGAGGACTACATAAAGAAATAATGCTCTTGTTAAGCTGCTCAATTTCTTCCTATATCCTGGCCTTTTCTCCAAAAATATTCTTAAAATGTGTCACATTACAATCCCTAATCCTATGCTTTAAAAAGCCCAGTTTCTTAACAAGATGAAACATCCGAGACCTAGGAAAAAAAGGGGCAGAAAGCCACCATTGCTTTAATGAAGGTAAAAAAGATCGATCCCGAAACCACATTGGCTCAAACTTTAAAGGTAACTTCCTAGGTGCCCTATCCTCAAAAATAGTAAACAGGATAGGAAAATGATCAAAGCCAGTAAAGGGGAGAACTAAGGAAACAAAATCCTGACCCAAATTGAACCAATTTTCCAAAACCAAAAAGCGATCCAGCCTTTCAGATATTTGACAAAAGTCTCTGGGTATGTGCAGGATCATGGTGTGCCAAAACAAGCCCTTAAGTGGCAATGAAATTTCAGAAAATCAGAGTTATGCAACTTGACATGAAAATTTGAATAAGTTGTTAACATTATTTTTAAAATATGTAAGAAGAGAATATATAGAAAATTGAATGCAGTTTCTAAGCTACTAGTTGTTTTTTGGAAAAAAAAATCCTATTTGATGAAAATTTCAAATTTCAATGCAGTGGTACTAAAATTTCAGGAAAAAAATAAGAAGTAAACGTATGTCTAACCACCCTAATCACAATCAAATCATAATATTTATTTATAATATTTATAATATAAGTATTAGATTCATGTCCGGATGTGACACATATTTTTTTTAAATTTTTTATAAAGTAAATAATTATTTATGAATTTTTTACTACAGTTTTTTTAGAAATTCAGAAACTCCTACGTCTGACCACCTTAACTTGGTCAAAACCTTATGAAGTTTAATTTTTTAAATTTTTTTCCCCTATAGTAGACAAAGCATAGGATGTGATGCATGTTTTAGATTCAAAAATTGTTATAGCGTTTGAAAGTTATGAGTGTTTTTCAATCAATATATCAATCAAGACTATTGTCAGAATTCAATTAGAAAATAAATAATAATTATTTATTAAAGTTGAAATAAGACAAGCCTTATATTCTTGGAAGGTTGGGAATGTCCTTAAAAAACCCTTTTCGTTTTATCAATTTTGGCTACAAAATAAGTCGTCAGCCACCAGTGTAAAGTCTGGAAAATCAAGGAATATTGAAAAACATGTTTTTTCAGTTGACTTTCCAGGCTTGTCACTTCCAAGCCAAATACCAAAGCATTCCCGAGCCGAAATTTGAAATTTGAAAATTTGACTACAAAAATCGGATTCCTCATTTTAATCAGTAAATTCTCAAACTAGATTTGCCCATAATTAATCTAATGTTTATTAATATATTAATTTATAAATAAATTAGTATATGATATTAGGGAGAGAGAGAGAGAGAGAGAGAGAGAGAGAGAGAGAGAGAGAGAGAGAGAGAGAGAGAGAGGGGGAGGGATAGAGAGAGAGGGAGGGAGAGAGAGAGAGATAGAGAGATATTAGGAGAGAGAGAGAGAAAGAGAGAGAGAGAGAGAATAGGGGAGAGGGATAGAGAGAGATTAGGGGAGAGAGAGAGAGAGAAGGGAGAGAGACAGATGGTGAGAGAGGGAGGGAGGGGAGGGAAGGGAGAGAGAGATAAAGAGATTATCAGAGAGAGAGAGAGATTAGGGGAGAGAGAGAAGGAGAGGGAGAGAGAGATTAGGGGGGAGAGAGAGATTAAGACACCATAGGACCCAAAGCGCCCTAATATGGTGTCATAACAGGTCGTATGATGTCCTAAGGGGTCATAAGGGTTCATGGGATACCATATGACCCTAAAGGACAACATATGACCCCTTATGACACCATATGGTGTCATTAGGGGTCATATGGTGTCCATAGGCATCATATGGTGTCCTAGGACACCATATAACCCCTTAAGATACCAAATTATGTCGTTATGGGTCATATGTTGTCCTAAGGGATCGTAAGACATAATATGACCCCTTAGGACACAATATGACCCAAAGCGACCCAATATGGTGTCATTAGGGGTCATATGGTGTTCTAAGGGGTCATATGATGTCTTAAAGGGGTCATATGACACAATATGACCCACTAGGACACAATATGACTCCTAACGACTAAATATGGTGTCTTAAGGGGTCATATGGTGTCTTAAGGGGTCATATTGTGTCCTAAGGGGTCATAGGACACCATATGACCCCTATGGACACCATAGGACCCCTTATGACACCATATGGTGTCTAAGGGGTCATATGGTGTTGTAAGGGGTCATATGGTGTCGTAAGGGGTCATATGGTGTCTTAAGGGGTCGTAGGACACAATACGACCCCTTAGGATACAATATGACCCAAAGCGACCCAATATGGTGTCATAACGGGTCGTATGGTGTCCCAAGACACCATATGACCCCTATGGACACCATAGGACTGCTTAAGACACCAAATTGTCTTGTTAGGGGTCATATGGTGTCTCAAGAACCCTTATGACCTCTTAGGACACCATATGACCCCTAATGACACCATATTGGGTTGCTTTGGGTCATATTGTGTCCTACGACCCCTTAGGACACCATATGACCCCTAACGACATGATTTGGTGTCTTAAGGGGTCCTATAGTGTCGTTAGGGGTCATATGGTGTCCATAGGGGTCATATGGTGTCTTGGGACACCATATGACCCCTAATGACACCATATTGGGTCGCTTTGGGTCATATTGTGTCCTAAGGGGTCATATTGTGTCCTACGACCCCTTAGGACACCATATGACCCCTAACAACATAGTTCAGTGTCTTAAGGGGTCCTATGGTGTTGTTAGGGGTCATATGGTGTCCTAAGAGGTCATATGGTGTCCTAAGGGGTCATAGGACACAATATGACCCCTCTCCTCCTCTCTCTCTCTCTCTCTCTAAAATATGACTAATAAAATTCGATATCAGATTTAATTGGATATCAGATTTCTACCATTGCCATTAATGTGGTAGTTCAGTAAATAAAAGGTGGCAATGGGAAAAATTTTGGGGACCACAAATTTATATATTAAAATCGGATATCTGATTTTTGTACATAAAAAAAAAGCCTTGTGGGCCATTTTGTGGATTCCAATGGCCCACAGTCTGCATATTCTATTTTTTGTCGACGATCACGAGTTTTCAAACAGGTTGAGACAAATTTGTGCTTTTGGGAGATTCTTAAAGTCAAAACTTACATTGTCAATCATGTAGGAGCATCTGTGTGGAGGGAAATGGGGAGTAGCAGTCATCAGAAGTCTAAACGCAAAAGAAAACTTTCAAATGACCAAATTGAAGTGTATAGAGAAAGAGATAGAGAATGTCATAGGAGGAGAAGACAAGGTATGTTAAATATTGCTAATGTTACTTCAAGTGAAGGGGAAATTGAATTTGAAAATGTGCCACAAGTTATTGAAAATGAAAATGTAGATTTTGAAAGTGAAAATTTTGAAAATTTTGAAAATGTTGAAAATGATAATGAAAATGCTCAACATGTGGAAAATTTTGACATAGGAGGTGAAAATGTGAAAAACTTTAACATTGAAGGTGGAATTTCTCAACCAAGTGAACCATATGTAACACCTAATTACTTTAGAAATGAAGACCCTCTCATGGATGAAAGACAAATTCCAAATCCAAGACCTTCAAGAACCCCAAAATGGTTATTTGAAATCGATGAGAACATTATTGTGAATCTTGAAGGAAAGAGGTCAACAAGAACCATTCGGTTGTGGGCTACACAACTTTTCAACCAAAATTTTAGCAATAAGACATTGACCGAGCAATGCCAACTCTTTGTTCAATTGCTAAAGATGATAAAGATGAGACCATTGCTAAACAAATTGAAGATTCGTATGAACAAGAAGATGGAGAGAAATTCTATTATTGGAAAAAATCTATTTGACGCTCTCAATTCTATTGGAAAGAATACCAAAGAAAGACATAAGAGAGCCGCTCGAAGAGTGATTCAAACCTCCTTAGTAAGCCATCAATTGAGGAAGGCTCGTCAAATGTGACAAACTTGTGTTGATTTTAACATAAACCGTAAAACTTTGGATAGAGCACTTGCACGAAGACAAAGACTTGACGATCCACTTCAACAAGATACATGGGCATTTGGTGGGAGGCTTCCACGTGTTGATAGAAAGTTGATTGACAACGTGAAGGAGGAGATTCAACAATTTTGGCACTCTAAGTCTAGAGTGTCACCCAATGTAAAGGATGTTTTGAAATTAAGAATCGGCAACTGAGACCGCACACCACATCCCAAACATTTCTTGGAATCAAGCCAAACAATGTTGTACAATTTTTTTGTGAATTACATCCAACTTTGCAAATATCACAAAGGGCCTTTGAATCTTTGAAATCATTTTATTGTGTTCCTCTTAAGATTCACAATACTTTGTTGCAAGTACCATGTGGAGTTTTCAATGTACCATGAACTGTTATGTCATATTCATTCTACAATGCATACCAATGAGATGTTGCAGGAGTGTGGTGCAATGCTATTTCTGAGATCATCAAGAGACTTGCAAGATCTATTTTTATGCCTTAGAGATGATGGCTACTATTTCTATAGAAATGATTGTTTGAATGAGAAGTGCTCAGAATGTGGTGGGTTGTCAAAGTTTGTTTCATGTTTTCATGAGGGTAGGGAACACGAGTTTGGAAAGAATTATGTTGAGAAAAAAAGATATGAGATAGTGAAATATACTTTGAAGAGTGGAGGTGAAGGTTCTAGATGCGAATTAGTCTCAAGAGAAGTGAGTATTGCTGATTTTATTTTGGATTTTAAGGAAAATATTTTCTACAAGTATGCAAGGCACACCCATAGGTCTCAGTGGTTGGATCAGCAGTTCAGGATGTGTAAGAACTCTTTCCCGATTGGCACTATTGTATCGATGGTTGATTTTGCAGAGAACTATACATTGCAGCCACAAAATGAGGTACAGTCTCAGTACTACAATTCAGTCCAGATTGCTATTTTTGTTCACATTACATATAGACATGCTCCTGATAGTACAGAAGAGGACAGGAAGAAAATCAGGGAGTATCATTTTTATATGAGTGATGATAGATCACACTCCTCCAAGTATGTGCAACATTCTTTTGAGAATTTTTTTGAGTTCTTGCATGAGAAAGATATTGTAATTGACCGACATATAATATGGTCAGATAACTGAACGGGTCAATTCAAGAATGCTCGTATGTTTTATTGGTTGAGTAGAATGCATGTAGAGAGGCGTATACCTCATATTTGGTGTTTTTTTTGAGGCAGGGCATGGGAAGGGAGAGCATGATGGAGCAGGTGCATGTTTGAAGAGAGCTCTTGTTAAGGAGCAATTGAGGATTTCAGGTGCAAATTTCTCTGATGCACATTCTATTGTTGATTGGTGTAGTTCAACATTGTCACATGGAGGTACTCTTGATTCAACAGTGACCAGATTCTTTTGGTTGGTTGAGGAGGGAACAATGGGAGATAGATTGGATTGCCAAACAATTAAAGATTCTTCAAAGATGCATTCATTTCTCAGCTCAGATGCTTGTACATGGACCATTTGGACACGAGCGTTGGCTTGTTTTTGTCAGAGTTGTGTTTGGTGTGATTGGGATCAATGTGAGTCAAGTGAGTGGGTTGATACGTGGGTTCCCCACTATCTAACTCCTTTATCTCAAACAATATCCTTGTCAAATGATGACATGGAAAGTTCACTTGAGTATGATTGTCTATCAGATCTTGTACAACCAGGACATGTTTTTGCAGTTGTCTCACCGCAAGGGAATGAAGAGAGATCAGAATATTGGCTGGCATGATGTGTACAGGGAAAACAAAAGCTAACACAACCAGTGACAGATGATGACGAGTTCACATATCCTACAAGTTCAGTTGTTGTTGTGGGAACTTGCTTGCGAACATACATGATTAGAAAGAATGACATACCTGCATTTGAAGACTATGAGAGACACAAAACCATTATAATGTATTCACACCTTATTATAGCTACAAATGTCAAGTTGCTGAAGCATCAAGCAAAACCGAAGACCAAAGAGCTATGGACAGTGACTACTGCTGATCATGAAGCAATACTGGATACTCTTAAGCAAAGAGATGACCCTTCAGGCACACTTGAGTAGTAGGTCTTTAATGGTGCCTTATTTTTTTTATCATGCATTTCATTTCAAACAATGATCATTAAACCTTAATGTTCAAGTTTGTTACATGTATATTAAGGATGTGTTGAAAATGTAGGTCTATTGATGAACATTTTTTTTTGGCAACACGGTTTTTGCATGCACATAGCGGGTACACTCGATATAATCGGAAGGGATGTATTTTTGCAACACAACTTATTATCATGCATTTGATGAGCTTTACAATTTGACAATTTTTGATGATATAATTATTGCAAAACCTTTATGCTCATGCAGGTCTTTTTTGATGATATACAATGGTATCACATTATGATTTTTGTGTCAACATAGTGGGTTCTGTTGATATAATTCGAAAGGACATATTTTTGTGGTATATAATCCCACCTTTTCATTTATTATCATGCATTTTAGTTGAAGTGATTATCATGAAGCCTTTATGTTCATCCATGCATTTTATGTGTAGACTAACAATTCTTAAAAATACAGGTTCATGCTAGATCATTCACCGTTGACAAGACCCTCTCTTGGTGATGGTACATATTCCTTTGTGCATTAATGAGATAAAATTTTATGCATAAACATCAAGTCAAGTGAATGTATTTCTATTTAGAAATGACCATATCTACCATGCAGAGAAATGCAGTGAGAAGGGCTTTAATCAACATGCGTCTTTCTTCAAAGTTATGCTTGTATACTTTGTAGAGAAACTGGTATGTTTCGTAATTATACAATTTTGTGCGTCTTAAAAATATTTCAAATGATCTATTTATAATTTGCCAAACTAATTTGTATTAAGTATTATAATTTGTTTCTTGTAGCACATTCATTCCACATAAAAAGGTTACTTATTTTGGTCTTCATTTATATGCAGGCATTGCTGTACATAAGCTTTTCTCTTAAGACATGAGGATGTCTGATGCAAATGAAGTGGGATGTTGTATTTGTATATGGATGTGAATTGATGTAACATTGTTATGATGATATACAATGTCCATGAGCAAATTGGTTTAGTTATATTGATGATAATGTCCATGTATCTGTACATGAGTACATTGGTGTAGTTGTATTGATAATGAAAAAAAAAATCATGTTTGCATATCCCTTCATGGATGTCACATGCAAGTGTAATGGTAATTATGTGTATACAATACATGGAAATATTGATGATCATTATGTGTCTACAGTGTAATGCTTGTTTATATATAATTTTAGCACTTAGGGTGCTCAAGGGACGACGTCGATAGGGTATGACCCTGAGAGTTCGATCGAGTGGGGGGGAAAAATAGGAGCACACATAAGGTAATAATGCCTAACTAGACATGTCAGAGCTGATGGTTCATCATCGCGATGAGTAGAATGAGAAATTGGCCACACGACAACATTAGATTGAGTGAGACACGATTTTTTTGCCAATCAAAAAATTGCTGCCCTAATAAAACCGTAGGGAAAATTGAAAAACCGAGATAGGATTTTGTAGGGACCCCTCTCTTGGCCCTGTAGGTTCAAACGGATCATTTGCAGGTGCCACGGATTTTGAGTTAGGGCCCGTCAAAGTTTGACAATTTTGAGCACTTAGGCCACTCAAGGGACGATGTCGGTAGGGTATGACCCCGAGTGTTTGATCAAGTGGGGGGGAAAAATAGGAGCATGAATAGGGTAATAATGCCTAACTAGACATGTCAGAGCCGATGGTTTGTCATCGCAATGAGCTGAACGAGAAATTGGCCATGCGACAACATTCGATTGAGTGAGATTGACGATTTTTTCACCAACCGAAAAATTGCTGCCCTAATAAAACCGTAGTGCAACTTGAAAAACTGAGATAGGCTTTTGTAAGGACCCCTCTCATGGCCTCGTAGGTTCAAATAGATCATTTGCAGGTGCCACAGATTTTGAGTTAGGGCCCATCAAAGTTTGACAATTTTGAGCACTTAGGGCGCTCAAGGGATGACGCCAGTAGGGTATGACACCGAGTGTTCGACCAAGTGGGGGGGAAAAATAGGAGCATGAATAGGGTAATAATGCCTAACTAGACATGTCAGAGCCGACGGTTCATCATCGTAACAAGCTGAATGAGAATTTGGCCACGCGATAGCATTCGATTGAGTGAGACTGACGATTTTTTTGCCAACCGAAAAATTGCTGCCCTAATAAAAATGCAAGGCAATTTGAAAAACTAAGATAGGATTTTGTAGGGACCCCTCTCATGGCCCTGTAGGTTCAAATGGATCATTTGCAGGTGCCATGGATCCTGAGTTATGGCTCGTCAAAGTTTGATAATTTTGAGCACTTAGGGTGCTCAAGGGATGATGCCGGTAGGGTATGACCCCAAGAGTTTGACCGAGTGGGGGGAAAAAATAGGAGCATGCACAGGGTAATAATGCCTAACTAGACATATCGGAGCTGATGGTTCATCATCACGACGAGCTGAACTAGAAATTGTCCACGCGACAACATTTGATTGAGTGAGATTGATGATTTTTTTGCCAACCAAAAAATTGCTGCCCTAATAAAACCCCGAGCGTTCAACTAAGGTGGGGGGTAAAATAGGACCATGCATAGGGTAATAATGAATTGTATCAAGTATTGTTCATTAAATGAATTTTATTGTATTGTTCATTAAATGAATTGTATTGTATTGTATTGTTGATTAAATGAATTGTATTGTTCATTAAATGAATTGTATTGTATTGTTCATTAAATGAATTGTATTGTTCATTATACAAACAACACTTACGATGAAATTAAATGAATTGTATTGTTCATTAAATAACCATTATTAACCATTGTTAATTATTGGAATGAAGATTAAAGATTTCCATGATAACACCACGCACAAATGAGCAACAATTTATATGATCGAATATAAACTTCTGTATATATAAAAATGTCAAATGATTACAAATGTATGTCCATACACAAATATGGCATAAATGCCAAATGGAACAAAATGTATGTCTAAATATGTGAATGTATGTCCATATACAAAATATACATGCCAACTAGACATGTAAGCATCCCAAAACTATCTATAACATCCTAAGCTACTAATGGATCATCAAAATCGATCCTCTTCACCGCACTGTTCGGCTCTGAAGGATCCTGCACAAGAAAAACAAAGCATGATTAATATTAGTTATATTATATAATTCACATTTGAAAAGTTAACATAAAAATGAACTATAATTGAACTATTAATGTTTACCTCATCTCCACATTTTCTCTTCAACTTTGCAGGAATCTTGATGTATGTCTTTGGTAGAGGAGGTATGTTTTGAATATTTTCATACACAACCTACATATGTTCAGAAACATGACATTGATACAAGTTAGCATATAATTGTCACTGATAATAACAAATTATATCTACTGATCAAAAAATAAAATAAACACACATCTACTTGAGGCATCTCTTCTTCAGATTATATACTAGGTGTAGTCATCAAGGATGTGAAGCCAAGAATTCTCTGTATATATACACAACAAGTATATGAAACTATCAATTTATGTCTAGACATGTATAATCACTATAAGTTATTTAAACTATTCATTCAATCATATTTGGATTCAATTACCTTTTTGTTATCTCCAACTGCACTACTGGATCCTAAATCACACTGCCCCACACTCATGCTGCTTGTGCCCTTCAAGAGTAAAATAAGATATACATGAAAGTTACTACATAATCTAATTAATACCAATATAAATGATGAGCATGTATGTACAATAAAATACAAATGACTAGGTGCAAAAATATATGTACCATCAAGCTATCAAGGTCAAATGGAATGGTCGACAAGGTGCCCTCGTGAATCTGTCTCAACTCCTCCTTGGTCATCAACTAGTAAATAGACCATGTAAATAAAAATTAGTACTTAATATTATGTAGATTATAAATATTCATTTAAAATATAACATGAACTGTGAAAATACAAATCTTACCACTACATTTTCAATGTATGATGACGGTGCCTCCTCGCCTCTAGCATGTGAGGACTCCTCAAGGTATCCTCTAGTCTGTGTAATAATATCTAGTGCATCATGCATCTCATGCACCTAATAATCTGCACTATCCGCAGGAGGATCAACGAGCTGTCCAACTGGACCCAAGCATACGTGCCCACACATGACACAACTATGGGGCACACATATGTGTGGAGTCGAGGATGATGTGTCAGTGCCACTGGATGCACCGCTACCATCAAGAGTAGGATAAGCTACTAACCCAGCCTGAGAAACCAAAAGGCTACTCAAAGAGTGAATAGCTGATATGGTCTGTGAAGCCGCCTCACAAATGATATCAGGATGCTGCACTGCAGGTGGGGGATCAATAGGAGGAGGGGGGACATATGGGCCTTGGACTACTCTAACTGCCCCAAGTCAATTTTGGGGCATACCTAAACCTACACGCTGGAAAGGTTGGATGTCAAAGTAGTTCACATGTTTGCATAAAACAAACTCAGCATACAATTTTTTTATGAAATAGAAGGGGATATCAAGATTGTTTTTGGGTGGTTTGTCAAAAACCATCCACCAATGATCCCAAAAGTTTTTCACAATACCATCATTTGTGCACCATTTAATAGAAAGTTTTTTTTTTGGGGATCTACGAGTTGACCGGTGCGGGGATTGACAAACAATGAGGCGATAGCGGCTTTGGATATCTCGAGATCCTTGATATCCTTATACAACAAGCCATCTGCATATTTTTCCCTCATAGAATCTCACCACAAAAGGATGGCATTGTGCTCCTCAGTCATGGTTTCCATACTCTTTATGATCGGCGTGAGAGGATCAAACATTGGGTCTAGATGAGGGATCCTACAATATACTTCTGCAATCCCCCTCAATTCATTCAAATTTTGTGCAATCAAACCTTGAATTGAGGGGGGGTTTGGCAAATGAGGGTTTGAATGTTGTAGTTGTGGTTGGTCAGTGTTTTCATTGTTATGCCCCATTTTTAACCTAATTGAATGTAAACAATTAAATTTAGTTAACAAATTTAAACAATTAGGTATTTGATTTAAAAAAAACCTAGTTTTCATGAAAAAATTTATATTTTCAATGAAAATCAAATAAACATTAACAAAAAATACAAAAAATGAATGAAAATGATTGAAAACAATAAAATTCTTACCTTTCAATCTATTTTTTAGCAATTTTTTGCCAAAACACTGGATATCGAATTTTAATAAAATCGCGCAGCTCGTGAGTTAAATATGACTCACGGGCTATTACTGTCGAAATATATTTGTCTCAGAAAATTGGATATCTGATTTTTATACTTAAATTATTTTAAAATAACATATATAATATAATAATATATTATATAATATAATAATATATTATATAATATAATAATATATTATATAATATATTATTATATTATATAATACGTATTGTATTATATTATAAAATATTATATATTATATATATTATAATATATAATATAATATAATATAATATAATATTATATATTATATAATATGTATTATATTATATATAATATTATATTATATTATATAATATATAATATAATAATAATATAATATAATACATATAATATAATATATATTATAATATATATAATATAATATAATAATATATTATATAATACATATTATATTATATTATTATTATATTATATATTATATAATATAATATAATATAATATAATATATAATATGTATTATATAATATATAATATATAATATTATATAATATATATAATATAAATATAATACATATAATATAATACATATAATATAATACGTATTATATAATATATTATTATATTATAATATAATATTATATAATATATTATTATATTATAATATAATATTATATAATATATTATTATATTATAATATAATATTATATAGTATATTATTATATTATATAATATATTATTATATTATATAATATATTATTATATTATATAATATATTATTACATTATATATATATTATATAATATAATAATATATTATATATTATATAATATGTAATATATTATATAATATGTAATATATAATATATATTTTAAATTAAAATTACAAATAAAAATCGGATATCCAATTTGCATAGGTAATTACCAAGCCAAGGTGTACTGACACTCGGGCCAAGCAAAAAGTCAACACGGATTTTTTTCGCATTTTTAGGTGAGTGAAGAAGGCTATTTTTTTCACATAGCCACTTTTTGGCCCCCCTTGATCCTGCACTAACCCCTCTCCGCATGTTGGTCCATGTAAATGACCCATTAAGAGGTTTACAATCAACCAAATTCAAAGAATGAATACAGTGGCAAAAGTCTGACATAGAATGTTTATTAGGAATGATTCCCCCAACCTTCTCATCTATACTAGTAATTGCATTAAAGTCCCCCCCAAAAATTAGAAAAACCTTACGTAGAGGGGCAGAAAGGGAAACCAAAAAATCCCAAAGGTTTCTTTTTTCTAAAACCCCAGACGGTTCATAAACATAAAAAAACCAAAATTTTAAATTTGATATCCTACTCTTAACCAGACCAAGCATCCAATTGGATGAGGAAGCAATTAATGCGAAATCCACACAAGAATCTTTCAAAAGAAATGCAAGACCACCTGAAGCACTCGAGGAGGGAGATGCACAAAAATTCCATATTTTCCAAGAAGAGAATAACCTATTAGCAGATGATAAATTTAGCTTAGTTTCTTGTAGCATCACCACATCACACTTCATTAAGTCCAATTGTGACTTAATCAAGCGTCATTTGTTAGGGGCATTTAAGCCCCTAACATTCTAGGATATGATCCTCATTGGACCTAAGGGGAAGCATTAGCTCCCCTCAAAACATCCAAAGAAACTGGAGAAACCTTATCTGGCAAAAAAATCTTATGAAGACTTCGCTTAGAAGCCAAGGCTCTTGTGACTGGCGGACTAAAGAGTTTTTTGATCTTTTCTTTCTGGAAGACTCCAAAGAAGAAAGAAGAGTTGTTTGAATGCCCGCATCAATTTCTAATTTAGTCTTAACATGTTTAGGCTTGCGGCCTCTTTTTCCTCGAGCTGACAAGGGTGAGGTAGGGGAAAAGGGGGTCTGAATCAAAGGAAGCCCGTTAATACCCAAAGGAGTAGCCACGGGTGCTCTATCTTCAATGGAACCTTCCCCAAGAACCGACATCACCCTAACCTTCTCCCTATCTGAAACAATGGGAATCAAAGATGGCCCAAGAACTGATGCCACTGAAGCCTTATCTGTATTGAGTAAATTAAAAGAGTTATTTGTGGGAAACGCAACCAAGTCATTCTCCAGGCTACCCAAATCAACCAAAATTGAAGAAATTACTTTATTAGCTAAAGCAAAATTAAGAGAAACCTTATTAGTATTAACAATATCTTAAACCTGGGCAATAAGATGCTCATCTGGAACAATATCAACATCCACGGGATGTTCAGAATTTTTCAAAACCATAGGGATTTGTGTCTTAGCCCCTAAGTCATTTCCCAAATCAGCAGGATGCAAAGAAGACATTCCCATGTTTAAAAATCCATTAGAATTATTCAAAGGAGAGACATTAGCTAAGCCAATCTTTGGGGAAGGAACAGAGCAGTGGGGTACCTTTGTCAAAACCCTAGGTGTGAAGTTTTTCTTCAAAGGGGGATTAGCAACAGAGGCACTTGAATGATCTTTATTCCAAACAAACATTTCCACATTCCCATCAAAAGAGGATTCAATGAATCCCGAACCAAATTTAATGGATTTCATGTGAAAAAACAAAGGAGAATCCATAGTCACCGAAGAACAACCAAAATCCCCAGGATCTCTGAAAAGATTTTGACGCCAAATGTCAAAGGGAGATCGAATGTTACAAAACTTTAGAGGAGAGACCTTGGGTGAAAGTAACACACAAATTTTGACAACAAACAACCCATCCTCAAGCACCGAATGAGACAACGGAAATTTACCAAATGAATCCCCAATCTTTGTTAAAATATCAGATTCTACAAATTTGGAGGGTAACAAGGGAAGTTTAAACTAGATAGGAACCTATTTTGGGCCAACCCTAGAGGGCACTAGAAAGGGCTTCCAACTTTCTACAAAAATCAGATTTTTCCCAAGCCAAAAAAATAGAACACTCAATGCCTTATCCCTAGCAGATGCAAAATCAAAAACAATAATAAACGAATTTGTAGAGAGAACATGGAAGTACAAAGTGCCATACTAGTGCGCATGAATCTTATAATGGAGCTTTAACAGAGGAATAGAGTCACCCCACACCTAGATAACGACTTCCAAAGCCCGAAGATCAAGAGCCTTTTTCCCCATGATCGCATCCGAGGCATCAATCAAAGGAACCGGGTGTGGAGCAGGCCGCGGTTGAGAGGGCAAATCAAAATTTGGCAATTTACCTCCTGAAACCCTTGAAATTGGTTGCGATTTAGCAGAATCACTCGCTAGAAGCCCTAGCATTTCGATTGCCCTTTTGCCAAGTACCTTTATTCGTCAAATTACGGCCCCAATTCCCATGCCATCGAAAAAACCCTTGAAAATATGCAGAAGTAGGAAAATCTTGCAGGGATGTTTTACCCACACCTGAGCGATTAGTCAGAACCAGAACATCCACCCATTTACCACCATGGAAGACCCATTGCGGGACATGACCAGCTTGAGTATCGAAGGGATCTTTGGGGGGAAGCGGATCTGCCACTGCCTCATCTCCCCAACGCATGTTCGACTGCATGTCGAGCGCAAGTCTCCAAAACTTGCTTCCCGAAAACTTGCTTTGAATAATATTGTATAATGTTACATATCATACATTTTATTACAATATGTGTGTTTAGATAAATATTTTATTATTTTGATACAATCTCATTTCTCAAAATCAAAATCATATAAATTCAACCTTATGATTTCATTTTGAGAAAACTTTATTAATAGACAAATAATCAACTAATTGAAACAACCATTCTTATTATTAACTTTAAAACATAATAATAAACATAAACACTATTTTTAAGTCTTTAAATCCAACTAATTAAAGTGTTATTATATGTTAAAGATATTTTAATGTTTGTTGACTATGCTAATTCAATTTAAGATTTTATTTAATAATCTATTTTAATGTTTCAACTTTTAATTTAATTGTGAAAATTGAATTAAAAATTATCAAATAAATCAATATTTCTTTATAGTTATCTGTGCCATTGATTAAAGACTTGGAATCTTGAATTTTACCATTCACAATGATCCTTCCATAAGAAACATTAAAGCAAGACAAGTCTTTAGTTAATAGACAAAATTTAGATTCCACATCATAAAAAGTATTTATTCTTATTCAAGTAGTAATTGAATAACTTTGGGTTCTTGTCATAAAGTATTGGTTAAGTGGTGGTGGTGCTGTTGTGGTATTTATTTTAAATAATAATAATAATTGAATACCCTTGACAATTTATATTTTTTTTAAACATCTATTGAAAAGTAGTTAAATAACTAAAACATTACATATATATATAAAACAGACAGTGGTGACCATCAGATTGTAAATCTACATACAAAAGTTAAACACAAAATTGATCAGGTAGAAAACAAATGAACACTACTGTTTCTAGATTAAATTGTGTGAGTGATTTGTATCAACACACCATCTGAAAAGTTGATACAAAAAGCTCTCACACAATCTATGGTGCTGATTGTTGGTGTTTAATCAATAGTAGAGTTTGTGTGAGATTTTTACATCAACATTTCATATCACACTTTTTGATACAAATGATCATTGTTGTCTCTAGATTAAATTGTGTGAGAGCATTTTGTATCAACACATGATCTGAAAGATTGCTACAAAAACCTCTCACACAATCTATACTGCTGATTGCTGGTGTTTAATCAACAGTATGGATTGTGTGAGCTTTCTGTATCAACATTTCATATCACACTTGTTGATACAAAAAATCCTAAAACAATCTATACTGTTGATCGTTGCTATTTCTGGATTAGATTCTGCGAGAGTTTTGTATCTATGTATGATCTGAAATGTTGATACAAAAGCTCTTACACAATCTTATCCAAAAACAACAATAATCAAACAATCAACATTATAGATTGTGAAAATTTAATATCATAAAAAGAAAAAGAAAAGATATAATAGATAGATAAACATACTGAAGAACATCATGCTTGAACTTGACTATTTCTCTGATCATTTGCCAAGAAGTATGGATTCAAAGCATTTGATTTTTGGGAAAATAATCTAGATAGTCCATTGCTGCTGCTCCATTCACACCCCTTGCCATTATCCGGGCTTACAAAGAAGGACATATCAAAGAGCTCCAAATCCACTCCAAGCTCTTGGGAAAATGCCATTAGATTTGAATTAATTATGACCTGTATTGCCACACATTTGCTTCTATCATTTAAAAAAGACAATGTGTGGATGTAACTTCACCTTGAATAAGAATGCAAAACTTACAGGATTGCAGATCAAGACACCCCAAGTCCATATCAATTCCATCCACACAGAATGTGCATGCATGGCCATGGCCGCCAAAGTAATCTTCTTTTTCATATAAAACCACATCAACTACTGCAACTCTCATTTTTTGTTGCTAATCTTGCTCAGACACTGAGAAATCTCAATCTCAGATTTTGAGAAATAACAACAATATGCATTACATTTATATATTACTTTCCTTGTTAGTATGAAGCATTAAGATACAAAATATGTAGAATTATTCCATATCTGAAGTTGGGATGAAATAAATAAGTAGTTCCATTAATCTCCTCAAGTGACAAGATGGCTTGGATTTCCCGAAATGAATGTCCTCATGTGGGCCTCCAATGATTTATAAAAGAAGATGAAAATTTTGTCCACCCATGATTGGGTAACAAGAAACATGGAAATGTCAGACAAAGCCTGTAGTGTGAGCATATTATGGGATTAGAAGATAAGAAGATTCTTAATTGCTTTGTTTGTCACTTCAGTGATGTTTTGGGCCATCATAATGAAGGTTGGTGACATTTAATCATTTCAAGTTTTTTATAATATTTTATTAGTTAAGGCATATATTTTCTTTTTAGAATCATCATTGATGGTTTGGTTTTTTTTGCCACTGTTGATACATATTTTTGATGCTATTATAGCCGCTCCTTGACATAATTAATAAGTAAAGTTAATTGCATCTTTGGTTGACTCAAATAGCTATCGAGTCTTTAGGATGGACCAAGATATTAATACCCTTCATACATTGTTAACACATTATGCCAGCAAGATATTAGATAATCCTTACAATAAAGGCTAATACCAAGATATTAAACAATTTAGAAAATAAAGGATCTTATTTCTTTCATACACAATTGAAGAATGGATTAGTGAGTTGCATATAACCAGCTACATAGCACACATTTTCTCTCCCTCGGTTTTCTTTCTATTTTCTAATTCTCCATTACTCTTCTTTGTGAAAAGTCAATATTCAAATCTTCCTAACTCGCTCCTTAGTGGAGTTACCCCTAAATTTGGTTTTGTTTCCTATTTTAATTTTTGCTCCTTCCTACATGATTTGATAGTTTTTAAAATATTCCATATTTTATATTAAAACTAAAAGTCAATAATCTTCTTAGTGGAGTTCCCCCCTTTATTTAGTTTTTTTTCCCCATGTTAATCTTTTATTCTTCCTTAATTGCAAGAAAAAAATATGTACAAATTGTATTTTGAAATGTTATAATGCCAAGATTGATTTGGAATGAACATTTTGATGATTTTAAGTTGAAAATAGGAACATCTAATAGCATACTGTATGGTGAAATGATAGATTTGATATATGAGATTTCTTGTTTGACTCGATTTGAGTCCGTGGTTATGATCTTTTGAATATTAAGGGTGTGAATAGTGAAGGTGAATACGGGTATTGGAGTATGTGCTTGATTGGTAGAATCCAATATAGAATGGTATGTTTAGTAAGATATAATTTATTTAAAGTTGTTTTGATGCTTGAATTATGGCTTCTTGGATGTTCATGAATTGATGTTCACATTGTGGGTAATAGAGACAAATGCAAATGAGCATAACAGTGGTCTAATGTGAATGATGCATTGTGTTGATTAGTTTTAATTAAAAATAATTAAAATCATAATCTAATGAGGAAAATTATATATGTGGTTACAAGTCTTCTATTTATATCATAAATTTTCACATTAAGAAACCATGTTCTTAATTTTGTCTCGTATTTATAGATTCAATTCAAGTTAACATTAAATTTGTGTTTTGTTTTAAATTGAATATGAGTCGAGACATCCATAACTTGAATTTAAGTGTTCTATTGTAAATAAAATCGATGGAATATTCTCAAAATCTCATCTAAGAAAAGTAAACCTCACCCAACCAAAAAATAACAAACACATACAATTTTTTTCATCATAACTCCACAATATTAAATCAAAACACCACCAAACTATGAAAAATATTTTTAAAGATATAAGCTTTAGATGTAAAAAACATTCTCAGTATTCTTGATTAAGACAAATAACAAGAATAAATAGATAGGATACTTATTTTATTTTTTATTTTTTATTTTTTCCCTACCATATAAACAAGATTTTTAAGTCCTCAAATCCAACTAATTAAATTGTTATTATATGTGGATGATATTATTGATGTTTTTTGACTATGTTAATTCAATTTAGGATTATATTTAATAATATATTTTATTGTTTCAACTTTTTATTTAATTGTGAAGATTGAATATAATTTAAAAATTATCAAATAAATTAAATACTTCTTTACAGTTATCTTTGTCATTGATTAAGACTTGGAATTTTACCATTCGCAGTGATCCTTTCAAAAGAAACGTTAAAGCAAGACAAGTCTTTAGCTAATAGACAAAATCTAAGATTCCACACCATAAAATTAATAATTCATCATTGTCTCTAGATTAAATTGTGTGAGAGATTTTTGTATCAACATGTGATCCAAAACATTGATACAAAAAGCTCTCATACAATCTATAGTATTGATTATTATTATTGTTTAATCAATAGTATAGATTGTGAGAGCTTTTTGTATCAATGTTTCATATCGCACTGGTTTATACAAAAAAATCTCACATAATCTATAATGTTGATCATTGTTGTTTTTGGATTAGACTGTGTGAGAATTTTGTATAAATGTATGATCTGAATGTTGATTAAAATCTCTCACACAATCATATCCAAAAACAACAATGATCAACATTATAGATTGTGAAAATCTGATATCATCAAGAAAACAAATAAGTTACAACAAAGAGATAAACATATTGATTGCTGCCCCAATTATTGCCTCTCATTTTTCCTTGGTAATCTTGCTTGGGTTGCTCAGTCACTAAGCAAACTCAATCTCAAATCTTGAGAAATTAACAACAATCTGCATTACATTTATATATTACTTTCCTTGTTAGTATGAAGCACTACAATACAAAATATGTAAAATTATTCACTATCTAAAGTTCAAATGAAATAAATAAGTTGTTCCATTAATCTCCTCAAGTGACAAGATGGCTTAGATTTCCCAAAATGACAGTCCAATGAATTATAAAAGAAGAAGAAAATTTTGTCCACCCAAGATTAGATAACAAGAAACATGGAAATATCAGACAAAGCATGTAGTGTGAGCATATTATGGGATTGGAAGATAAGGATAATCTTATTTGCTTTGTTTGTCACTTCACTGATGTCTTGGGCCATCGTATTGAAGGTATATTACAAGAAGTCAAAAATATTTAATCATAAACCTATTCCACTCTTACATTGGAAGAAAGATGAAGTGACTATACAAATGATAGATTAGGATGATGAATTGATCCTATTTTGTGCGTAACAAACTGAAATGAGCTGATAACCCATTTCTAGAAAAATATGTACATATTGTAACTAACCTACAGTCAAAATTTTAGGCAAAAATGCAGGGACTCAATCACCTATCTTGCCCTACTCCTGGGACTTAGTCGCCCAGGGCACCCCACTCGCATCAGTTTTGGCTCCGACGAATTACAAATTGTAGATCTTTGTTTGATGATTCTGCACCTCTTTCTGTAGCTTCGCCACCTGTTTTTGCACATAGAAAAGAGATGAAATTATTGGGGAGAAAGGGGTTTGCCTAAGTCAAACCTCAATTTTAGAATTAATCTTGAAAAATAATTAAAATTAATTTGAAAGGAAAGCGTGTCATTAGGTAGCATAGGCTAGATCTAAAAATGGAAGTGTCTTATACATTGATGATGCAAATGCTTCTTTGAAGATGATCATGAATGTTGATGCAATGGAATGACTCCACACAAAAGACCTAAAAGGACTTCTCAAAAGACATGCTTGCATGAAGGTTGTTGAAGGTTGCCACAATGAAGAATATCATGGGATGAAATACCTTGAATGCTTGAATGCTTGATATCTCAAATTCACCTTATCGATTAGATGTGAACTTACCAAAAATAAGGAGGATACCTTGCTTATATACCTCTCTCAAGCATTACGGGGTGCAAAACATGGAGCAAGCGAACATGGGAAACAATTTCCTGCTTCTCAACATAATTAATAAGTAAAGTTAACCACATCCTTGGTTGATGAAAACAACTATCCATCCCTTAGGATGCACCAAGATATTAATACCCTTCATACTTTATTAACACATTATAATATATGTTTCTTGGATGTGAGCTAGCTATTAGATAATCCTTACAAGAAAGGCTAATACCAAGATCTAGAGCCATTTTCAAAATAAGGGATCATATTTATTTTATATATAGCTTAAGAATGGATTAGAGAGTTGCATACTTGATACATAGCACCTTTTCTCTCCCTCACTAGTTTTCTTTCTATTTTCTAGTTCTCCATTACTCCCCTTTATGGAAATCTAATCTTCCTAACTCTCTCCTTAGTGGAGTTTCCCCTAAATTTGGATTTGGTTCCTATTTTAATTTTTGCTCCTTCCTTACATGATTTGATAGTTTTTAAAATATTCCACGTTTTATATTAAAACTAAAAATCAACTAATCTTCTTAGTGGAGTTCCCCTTTATTTGGATTTCTTTCCTATGTTATTTTTTGCTCTTTCCTTATGTGATTTGATAGCTTTTAAAATATTCCATGTTTTATATTGAAACTAATAGTCAACTAATCTTCTTAGTGGAGTTCCCTCTAAATTCATTTATGTTTCCTATTTTAACTTTTGCTCCTTCCTTACATGATTTGATAGTTTTTAAAATATTCCACATTTTATATTAAAATTAAAAGTCAACTAATCCTCTTAGTGGAGTTCCCCCTCAATTTGGTTTTGTTTCCTATTTTAATTTTTGCTCCTTACATAATTTAGTTATTTTTAAAAATATGTATAAATTAACTTTCCTTAAATTCATAATCTCTCTCTCTCTCTCTCTCTCTCTCTCTCTCTCTCTCTCTCTCTCTCTCTCTCTCTCTCTCTCTCTCTCTTTCTTTTGATACTATTACTATTATATCATTTTGTGGTTGAGCTATTGAATATGGTTGAATAATATTTTTAAAAGGCTAAATAGAGGACCCACATACACACTTGGAGAATATAATTTGAATAGGCATCATTTAATTTCTCATTTTCAAATAGGCACATGTTGTAGGAGAAATTAGAAGCTTTGAGAGGAATCTTCATCCTTTAATTTCCTTGCATGTAACTTCCCCCACTAAGTTATTAATCAATTTTGCATGGAACCAATATTGGAAAAATAATCTCATTTTCAATTAATTCTCTAGATAGTGGAATTGAGGGATTTTCTATATATAATACGTGAAAGTTTTCAAAAAGAGGGAGTTGGTTATTTTGAAAGAAAATTATAAGTTGTTAAAAGTAGTAGGGTTTTCTTGTAGTCTTATTTTTCATTGTAGGATTGTTAAGTTGTAGCTTCGAAGATCTTTTTTTTCAAAAGTAGCAAGGAAGGATCAAGGGAGGCTAGCTTGGAGATTTTGGAGGAGATTCTACTTCGAACTTTGATTAACCAAGTTCTCCTCTCTTCACATCTTTTAATTTATATACATAAATTTGGTATTTAATTTGCAAGAAAAGGCTTACTCCCCTCTCAGATATTCTCCATTTAGTTAATTAGAAAAAAAAAAAGAATCAAGAAATCATTTTATTTCTTTTAGTATTTATACATTTATTTGATAAAATATATTTCTTTACTTTCAAATGCATGTAGAAGATTATGTTATTTATTATTTAATTTTTCTTTACCCTCATTTACCCTCTATGAATGTATGAAAGGAAATTTTCAATTTGTATTTGTTATTCACTAAACTATCTCTCTCTGGGAATTTATTAAATCAAGCCATGCGTAAATTTCTCTCCATGAAATTTACTCTGTGAAATCCTTTTGATTTATATAAAATCTTCTTTTACTCTCTCTGCAATTTTTTTATTATTCTCTATAAAAATTACTCTCTATCAAATCCCTTTCTTTTCCAGGAAATCTACAAATCCAAAAAAAAAATACTACTCCTATTATTTCCAGAATAAGATTTAATTCTCTGTAATTTCACCTCCCAATACTTCCCATGACCATGCAATTATTATCTATATTTCTTTTTTTTACCATTAACCCATTTATAAACAATTATTAATATTATATAGGATTACGATAAAATTAAATGGGTAAATAATTAGATTCAACAATAAATTATTAACATTATTAATATATTAAACTTAGTTAAACATAAATAAATTAATCAAAGTCAGATTTGCTTATAAATGATAAGATATTATTTGGTCAAAAATATCATCTTGATTGGTTGTATTGATGTAATAATTTTGAGATTTCGATATAATTAATACTTCATTTTCTACTATTACTAAATTTGAACATTGATTTGCATTGATCATTTTAAACTTCGACTCATGAATTTGGCATCATTAAGCGTAGATGAGAGACCCATTTCATTAAGCGTAGATGAGAGATTCCTTCCTTCCTTAATAATAAATGAGACAATTTTAGAAGGGAAAATTAGTTAGGGATTAATGAATGAAATTAAATTTATAGATGCACTTTGGTCATTTGGCAAATTCCTTCCTTTTTACATGATATGCGTATATTATTTCCATGCAACTAGTTGTTGTTCATATGCAAGATACTTATTTCTTTTTTTAACTTTTAGTGTAATTAAATGTATACGTTACCTAGTTGCGCTACTTATGTTGTAATTATCTCTTGAATAATGTTCACTTAGTAGTGAAAGATGTTTTTTTCCTCTATTTTTTAGAATTAGTTTCATGGGTTAATTAATCCAATTATTTAATTATTGCAAAGTGATCTCAATTACATTAGAGTAATGCTCAAGCATTTTTTAAGAAAAACTAAACAAGAGGTGATGGAAACAAAAAAAACTAGCAGCGTTAGGTATTTACGGTGCCTTTGGGTCACACTTAGGAGTAAAGCTGTCATGATGAACTACTGCACTTCACGCCTAATAAAGCTGCATCAACGACGTCTGTGGCATCATCCCTATAAATCATCGAGAAGTAATAAGAGACACTTGGAAGTTAAAATCCAAGGGGCGGGTAATATCTCTTGGATCGATAATCTAATAAGATAGTCTTTAAATGATTTTACATCTGCTAGTTAAACCATAGTAAATCCCTTTAGGGTTGATTGAGTGAAATGCTTTTATAAACTTGACTTAATCTCAAAGAGTTGTTGATGATTGACAATTGGGTCAAGGGTGATGCTTATGATAGGTATTAGGACCTAGTTGTTTTAGGCCACAAGCAATAGGCCACCTTGAGCCTTTTCTTAAAAGCTACCATCGTGGGTAGCAACCGCAGAGAAATTATCTTGGACATTGACCCTAGAAAGGGTTGCGTACCCAAAAAATAGTTTACATTAAACCACATATTAGAGATAGAACTACATAATTTACGCCTTGATCCCATGCTGAAACGGGTGTGTAGGCAGTCTAGGGATGAAGTTGTCCCTAGTACTCAGGCATTCAGGGATGGGGTCTAGGATTTTGGTTAGTAGTTGGATTGCAAAGCCTCCTAATTAGAAGATAAGGGAAATGAAGGAAAAATTAATTTGATGCATACTTGGAAGGAATCCCGTATGGATTTGCTTGACTTCCTAAGGCTTTAGGCCAAATTCTGAGGCAGAATTCAAGCTTGCATTATGTTATTTTATATGCTCCTAAGGATGGTGACCTTGATGCACTCCTATTAGAGAAGTGTAGTTCTTAGTGAGTGACTCCGGACCCGGATGGTTCTGACGAGCCTAAGTCTCTGGCCAGAGCACCTCCTATCCCAAGTTGGATAGATGCCTATCCCGTATTGGATAGATGGAACCTCCTGCCCAGTTGGAAAGGTGCCTAACCCCTATGGTTAGATGCTTGTCCTAGATGGATGAATTCCTAATCCAATTGGATAGATACCCAAAGTATGCAATTGAATCAAACACAAATGATTAAAAACAAAAAAATGGTCGAAATTCTTAGGTAGTAGATTGGGTTATTACAATGTGTGAATTACGATATATAACTAAAATCTTTCTAATTTTTTAAAATAAAGGTCATTATAATAATAGCAACGTATTTAATTTAAATAAAAAAATCTATTTTATTGCTTTTAGAATTCAAAGAAAAATCAATAAATAAAATATGTATAAATGATTTTGTAATTTATGAAATAGGGTCGTGGCATCTATTAGTTTGGGCATTGAACACATACCAATGACAAAGTAAGCTACACTTTATGCTAGGCTAAAAAGTTATCTTTTTCCTCTTATAATCTAGTTTGATCATTTATGTTTTGTTCCTGCCAATTAGGGTATTAGGTTTGCACTAGCTTTTATGCAACATTATTCTTTCATTTCATACAATCACCACTCGGTCACATCAGAAATAGAAAAGGATAGACTTTTCCAACTATACTCTTATAATGGGATTTTTAATATAAGATTAGGTAGTTGTGAAATGAAATGGTTGTTCCAATTACTCAAAGATTCATAGGGTAGTGACATCTTTTAGAAGGTTATTTCTTCTCTTATTGATCTGAATTAACGACTTTCCTAACCCCTTTTTTCCTTAAATAACTCTTCTATGGAATTGACTCTTAGTATTTTTGCATGTTTGGCCCAAATATCCATGTGCCTTCCATGTTGAAGGGTGAAATGTTCTTTTTTTCTACTATTCCCATGGTGCAAAAAATACACTACCTTTGGGAAAAATGTTATTTTTTTCTAGTATTCCCATAGTGAAAAAAATACACTACATTTCCCCCTCTTTTGTATGTGTCATCCATCTCATCTATGCCTCATAACTACGATGAGAATTAGACCTGTTGAGGAATAAGGATCTTTTACCTCCATTTGATTTCAACCCTTGTGTGTGTTTCACAATTCTTATCTAGAAGTTAAGCTGTAATATATTAAATTCTTGGTTTTTTTTCATTTTTTCCTCCACGTCACTACTCTAAAATTTGCATTCACATAGTTTTAAAAGACAAAAATAGGCTTCAAAATACATTTAGGATAATTTCTCAACTACCCATCCATTTGTGATCATGTTTCATTCATGTTTTTTACATCTATTGCAAACCTAAGTCACATTTTTATCTTCACATTTTTTGTTTTTTTCAAGTTACATGAAATTTTAGTCATAGCAGCTTCCTCTAAGGGAAAAGTACTTGCCTTTGCAAGGATAATTTCATAACGAACTAGAGTCTTAATTCTAAAATTATTTGTAATTGAACACTTTTGGATGAACTCTTTATTTCCCCCACTTTGAATTCCGTGTTCCACTAGCCCAAATTTTAAACCCATATGACACTATTGTTGTGATAAGTAACTCAAATAGGACCTTGTTGGCCTTCCAATGTCATAAATTTAAAATTATGCATCTATTTTGAAGTTCATAAATATTTCTCAACATCCTTATCTTCTTTTCAGCCCATACATGTCCTAATTGAGTTTATTATGAAAATCTGTTGTGCTTATTTTTGGATTTTCAAAAATGAGACAAACCCTACAAATATTTGCTCAAAATATATCATTTTTGTCTCCAAGGCACATTTTACAAGGTGAAAAACTCACATTTTTTAGTGTCAAATCATCAGAGGGTGCCTTTTCCATCATTGGCCAAGTTTTGGTAAGTTTTGGCCTTCATTTTCCTAGCTTTTTGTGCAATTTCAGGTTTCAGAGCAGTCACTGCAAGTTGGAGATTTTACTCTAAGGCATGCTTCTCAAGGAATTTTTTTTGCTTCTTATTAAAGTGGATTGATCTTTAGTTCATCCTTGATCCATGTTTCAAATTTCATCATGTTCCAAATTCGTTTGCTATGTCTTTCCTTCAAATTTGGGTTTTTTCCTCTTGACTGCAAGTGAAAAATTTCCCTTCTTTTGCAAGTTAGAAGTTTCATTTTGTTTTTGTGTTGTAGGGGTTTTTTCTAGCAATTAAAAGTGTACTTTATTTAAACTTGTAACTTGCTTTTATTTTTCCTTTTCCCTTTTTGTCTTTTTAGTTGTTTGTAGGAACTTTTTGGCCAAATTACAAGTTAAATAAAAAATTACAAGTTTAATGAGAACTTGTAAGTTCTCATAAAAGTTCCTACTTTGTGCTTTTAGTTGTAATAGGGATTTTATTTCTCTATTACAAGTCTTTTTAACTTTTTAAATTGTTTTTATAATTTATTTCTTTAGTTGTAATGGGAATTTTATTTTCCTATTACAAGTTTTTTTTTTTTTTTTTAGTAACAGGGATTTTATTTCCCCATTACAAGTCTTTATGTTCTTTCTTTTTTGATAGTTATGATACTAATTGTTAAGTACATATGTCAAGCTAACAAGATGAGGTGGGGGGGGGGTGAATCATACAAACTTAATCTTTCATAAAAACAACAGATTCAACCTCGGTAACATATACTTCAGCAATATAACCAAAACTGCTAAACATGCAAACTCATAATCATATAAACATCATAACAATCATAACACCAAATTTAACATGGAAACCCAAATAGGGAAAAACCACTGTGGGATTTCAGACCCACTAAGAAATATACACTTCTAGAGTATGCTCGGTTAAAAGAAAATCCTATTAAAGATTACAAACACATTGCTAGATGTGACCCGGTTAAGGGATTTCCCTCAGATCTGTTAGGATCTTCACCTTGTTAGAGGTGACCTTGTTAAAGGGTTTCAAACACTCAATCAGAATGTCATCTTGCTAGAGGATTTTACAAATAAGACTGTTAAGTCCACTCGGTTAAGAGATTTTCTATCACTTCACAAAATAACAGTAATAAAATATATCTGTAACTTCACATCAAAAATACTAAAGCAGATTCTTATTTTCTCAATACAATCTAGTCATAGGACTTATCTTGTCCTTCTGTTGGGCTCTATACTCTGTTAATCAAACAGGTCTTCAAGCTTTTGTGCTCGGTAATCACTATGTAGCATCCCTGTGCTTACACTTGCCCGCATACATTGTTTATCAACAATTCCTTATTTATAAACACTTTGCTAACTGTTGAATCTCTTTGATCACATATCCCATGATCAATCATAGCCATCAGATCTTCAAACTTGACCAGGTTCAATGTATCCTTTGATCTAAAAACATTTTACCTTGTCTTGGAACTTGCATACATTTCTTGGAACTTGTGCTAAGGTATTGCGGTTCAATATAAGCTGTAGATCTTTCTGTTGATCTTCCATTACCATAGATTCTTTAACAAACTTCATGCATGACATACCAATCATTTAATCAATTCCAGC
Organism: Cryptomeria japonica; assembly: GCF_030272615.1. NCBI lineage: Eukaryota > Viridiplantae > Streptophyta > Pinopsida > Cupressales > Cupressaceae > Cryptomeria > Cryptomeria japonica. Next base: position 296,635,724 of record NC_081415.1, read on the forward strand.
TCATCAGCTTCCTTAATTAAATAACACTTTTAATCATTTAATGCATTCTGTTACAACTCGGTAAATACTAAACTTCACTCGATAGACCTTCCGCATTCATTAACCGATTGCGATAACCTTAGGGTTTACCGACTAGGTTCTTTGCTCGGTAACATAGTATAGTATTAACCTTACAATCAACAACATATGTAGGATATCAAAACAATCTAAACATCATCATCTCATCATTGTCTAACTCGGTAATAGTTGCCCATTGAATATCTTATTTCTCCCCTTATTCATCACAATCTTTCTGTGTCTTTTACCGACATCTTTATACTCATCAAATCATACTTCTTAAGATATGGCAACATCATACTAAATTAGAAAATCAATTTCTTGACATCAATGACAAAATAATAATATTAAGACAGTAAACATCCTTAATCAGTTATATCCATAATCATCAACAACCTTCTCAATATCCTAATTGAAATGCCAACAATCTCCCCCTTTGGTATTGATGGTAAAACCAATTGATTTGACCTAATTGATTTGGATTGCTGTGAGATTCTAAAATGCTCTCCCCCTGTCATCAAACTTCTCCCCCATACAATAGTCTTCTCCCCCTATGATAGCAATGCCAAAAAGTAAAGAACTAAAACATGATTTCTTCTGCTGAGAAGTGAATTCCTTGTTGTTATGTGTCAACTTAGTCTTAGTCAGAGCATTATGTCTTAAATTCCCGTTCCCTATATTTGTTTCCTGCACACCTTTAGAAAATATCCTAAAGTGTGTAAATAAGCATCAATCCATACATAATATTTTGTAGATTCATCGAATTGATGCTTTCACCGAACTCGGTCAGTGAGTAGAAGATAGGGGTAGGACCCCTAACTTGCTTCTGAGATACTCAAAAGTGTCCCTTGGTAGTGGCTTGGTGAAGATATCTACTATTTGTTCCTTTGTGCTAACATACTCCAACACCACTTTCTTCTCTTGAGCTTCTTCTCTAAGATAATGATATTTCATAGAGATGTGCTTTGTCTTAGAGTGCATAACATGATTATTTGAAATGTTAATGGCACTAGTATTGTCACATAATATAGTTACTGGCTTGGTAACTTTCTCATTTATACCTTCCAATAGTTGTTTGATCCATGCTATATTGGTACAATTCAATGTTGTAGCAACATATTCAGCTTTTGTTGTTGACTGTGAAACACATCCTTGTTTCTTGCTAAGCCAACTCACTAGTCTTTCTCCTAAAAAGAAAGCTCCTCCACTTGTGCTTTTTCTGTCATCAATGTTGCCTGCCCAATCAGCATCAGTATACACTTTTAAATCAAAGTCATTTCCTTTCTAATATACTAAGCCATAATCCTCAGTACCTTTCAAGTGTCTGAAAATTCTCTTGATTGCTGTCATGTGTGTTTCCTTGGGATCTACAGAAAATCTTGCAACTATACCTACTGCATGTTCTATGTCTGGCCTGCTATGAACAACATATTATAGCTTTCCAATCATGGAACAGTAAAGTGTCTCATCAACAGATGCAGATTCATCATTCTTTGATAGTTTACAGTTGGTAGTCATAGGAGTACTTACTGGTTTTGAATCCTCCATTCTAAATTTCTTCAAGATTTCCCTTATGTACTTGGATTGAGTAATGAAAATCTCATCTTTCATTTGCAGTATTTGTAAACCTATAAAATACTTTATCTCACCGATTAATGACATCTCAAATTCTTTGCACATTTCATTTCCAAAGTTCTTACATAGAGAATCATTTCCACAAAATATAATGTCATCAACAAATATGGCTGAGATCAGTATTCCATTTTCATCATTCTTCATGTACATATTGTTGTTTTTACTTGTCCTTATAAAACCAATCTTGATTAAATAAGAGTACAATCTCTCATACGATGCTCTAGGTGCTTGTTTCAGACCATATAAAGCTTTGTTCAATTTACATACCTGATCTTTATTCTTGTCTTCAACAAATCCTTCAGGTTGTTCAATATAAACTTCTTCTTCTAATATACCATTCAGAAATGCAGATTTGACATCCATTTGATATACTTTGAAATTCTTGTAAGCAGCATATGCCAACAATGTTCTTACTCCTTCAAGTCTTTCCACAGGTGAAAAAGTCTCACCATAATCAATTCCCTCTTCTTGAGCATAACCTTTGCAAACTAGTCTTTCTTTATTTCGAATGACCTCACCTTTTTCATTCAGCTTGTTTCTAAAAATCCACTTTGTACCGATTACATTTTTGTCCTTCAGTCTTGGGACCAGTGTCCATGTGTCATTATTCTTGATTTTATCAATCTCTTCTGTCATAGCATTTACCCAATCTTCACTATTAAATGCCTCTTTCACTATTCTCGTTTCAAATTCAGATATCAAACATGTGTTCTATCTCAGTTTGTTCCTTGTCATCACTGGATCATCTTTATCTCCTATAATTTGACTTGATGCATGATTCCTTCTGACATACTTGGCTAATACAGGCTCGGTAGGCTCTATATGATCTTCTTCATCACTTGGTAACTGAATATCCTCTTCATTTCCTTTAGTAGTTTTCTTGGTAGGACTTCTCGGTTGAACATATACAAATCCTTCATAATCTTATGGTTCTTTGGAGTTTCCTTCATCATTTCTTTCTGCAAATTCATCAATTTTCACATTTCTACTTTCTACAATTTTGTTAGATGATTTGATCAGACATTTAAATGCTTTACTTCTAGAAGAATAACCAAGAAATGTTCCTTCTTCACTTTTCAGATCAAACTTTCCATTTCTATCATCTTTGTGTACATAGCATCTACTTCCAAAGATTTCGAAGTAGCTTACATTAGGTTTCTTGTCATACCAGATTTCATACGGTGTCTTCAAAGTTCCTTTCTTCAATTGTACTTGATTCAAGGTGTAAACTGTTGTGCTTATTGCTTCTCTCCAAAATGTTTGTGGCACTTTCTTTTCAATCATCAGGGTTCTGGCACAATCCACAATAGATTTGTTTCTTCTCTCAGCTATCCCATTTTTCTATGGAGTTCTCGGTGCAGAGACTTGTCTTTTTATACCATGATCATTGCAGAATAAGTTGAACTCATCAGAGGTAAACTCTCCTCCTCTATCAAATCTAAGACATTTCAGTTGTCTTCCTATTTCATTTTTAACTCTTGCCTTGTACCATTTAAACATTTGAAAAGCTTCTGATTTTTCTTCCAAAAACATAACTGACATCATCCTTGAATAATCATCCACAAATAATATGAAATATTTATCACCATAATAACTTTGAACTTTCACAGGACCACAAAGATAAGTATGCACAAGATCTAAATCTCCTTTTGAAATGGAGGACTTACTTGTAAAGCTTGATCTTGTCATCTTACCCATCTGGCATCCTCAACACATAGCATTCTCAGGTTTTTCCTTACTCAGTAGACCTCTTACTCGGTGCTTCTTACTTATTTTGATCAGATTATCAAAATTTACATGACAAAACCATTTATGCCATAACTAGGTATCATCTATCTTTGCATAAAGACACTTGTTCCTAGTTGAGTCAAGATGAAATGTATTACCTTTTGTTTGAGTCCCGGTAGCAGCTAACTTTCCATGCTTGTCATGAACTTTGACAATTCCTTTCTGAAATTCTATTCGGTAACCTGTGTTGTTTAGCTGTGTTACAGTCAACAAATTATATTTCAAACCTTCAACCCCATAAACATCATTACATTTAGCATTGTCAAGAAGTGTTATGGATCCTTTACCTTTTACCAGACATGGTGCATCATTACCAAATCTTACATAACCTCCATCATAATCTTCTAATTTAACAAACTTGAGTTTATCACCTGTCATGTGATGTGAGCATCCACTATCTATGATCCAAGAATCATTAGTATTTATGTGAGATATTAGGGCTTTTTCTTCATACCTTTCTTCATCTGATCTATCTTTGATAGCCACATAAACTACTTCCTCTGTATCAGTTTCATCTGATTTATCATCATTTGATTCCTCATCAGCTATTAGGCATGACTTTCTATCTCTTCTTCTGAAGTCTCGGTGTCCTTTGTAATGATTATTTTTTTGTCTGTCATCTCAGTAATCTCTCTTTTCACTGGATTCTTTGTCAGGGCAATTAGAAGCCATATGTCCTATCTTATCACAATTGAAACATTTCAAAGGTAGTTTCCCTTTATACTTACCTTTGCCTCTCGGTAACCTTCTGGCTAATAGTGCTTCAAACTCTTCTTGCTTTCTAATTTCTTCATACAGTTTGTGCACTTTTTCCATGTTCTTGTGAAATCTTTCACTTGCTCCACTGTGATCTCCTTCAGAGTACTTACTCATTCTATCATTGTAATCATCAGATTCACCAATATGAAAAGAACTGAATGCAGATTCAACTTTATTTACCAAAGACCCACTGTTATAAAAATTACTTAATTCAAATGCATGTAGCTTACCAATAGTAGCATCTAAAGAAACTGGCATATTGGGTACATACCTCAATTCATTGATTGCAGAGACTCAGATTGCATAGGCTGGTAGAAGGGTTCTCAATAACTTACTTATGACATCCTTTTCTTCAATGGTTCCTCCTATTCCTTTGATTTGATTGACAATCTCCTTTAGTCTTGTACTGTATTGGGTTATGTTCTCACCTTCATTCATCCTCATAGATTCAAGCTGTCATCTTAGACAATCCACTTTTTCTCTTTGAACATGTTCATCATCACCATACACAAATATGAGCTTGTCCCACATTGCCTTGGCATCATTGCAGCGTTCTAGATCATTAAACTCTGAGTCAGTCAATGCAGATGTTATTTCAATCATTGCTTGAATATGTTCTTGCTTTGCCTTTATCTCTTCCATTGTCAATGGATAGGAGATAGGTGTAATGAAATCATTCTCCAGATAATATATAACATATTCTCCAACTCCTGATAGGTGCAGCTTCATCCTTTTATGCCATGTAGAGAAGCTTAACTTGTTCAGCTTCGGTACATCCCTCTTATACATCTTTGGATCTTTTCCTCAAGTACCTTTAAACTTTTTCTTCCGAAGTCCAAAGCTTTGATACCAATTGATAGTTCTGATACTAATTGTTAAGTACAGATGCCAAGCTAACAAGATGAGAGAAGGGGGGTGTGAATCAGACAAACTTAATCTTTCATAAAAACAACAGATTCAACCTCGGTAACATATACTTCAACAATATAACCAAAAATGCTAAACATGCAAACTCATAAGCATATAAACACCATAACACTCATAACACCAGATTTAACGTGGAAACCCAAACAGGGAAAAACCACTATGGGATTTCGGACCCACTAATAAATATACTCTTCTAGAGTATGCTCGGTTAAAAGCAAATCTTGTTAAAGATTACAAACACATTGCTAGATGTGACCCGGTTAAGGGATTTCCCTCAGATATGTTAGGATCTTCACCTTGTTAGAGGTGACCTTGTTAAAGGGTTTCAAACACTTAATTAGAATGTCACCTGGCTAGAGGGTTTTACAAATAAGACTGTTAAGTCCACTCGGTTAAGAGATTTTCTATCACTTCACAAAATAACAATAATAAAACATATCTGCAACTTCACATAAAAAATGCTAAAGCAGATTCTTATTTGCTCAATACAATCTAGTCATAGGACTTATCTTGTCCCTCTACTGGGCTCTATACTTTGTTAATCAAACAGGTCTTCAAGCTTCTATGCTCGGTAATCACTATGTAGCATCCCTGTGCTTACACTTGCCCACATACATTGTTTATCAACAGTTCCTTATTTATAAACAATTTGCTAACTGCTGAATCTCCTTGATCACATATCCCATGATCAATCATAGCCATCAGATCTTCAAACTTGACCAGGTTCAATGTATCCTTCAATCTAAAAACATTTTACCTCATCTTGGAACTTGTGCTAAGGTATTGCGGTTCAATCTGAGCTGTAGATCTTTCTGCCGATCTTCCATTACCATAGATTCTTTAACAAGCTTCATGCACAACATACCAATCATTTAATCAATTCCAGCTCATCAGCTTCCTTCATTAAATAATGCTTTTAATCATTTAATGCATTCTTTTACAGCTCGGTTGCAACTCGGTAAATACTAAACTTCACTCAGTAGACCTTCCACCTTCATTAACCGATAGCGATAACCTTTGGGTTTACCGACTAGGTTCCTTAGGGTTTACCGACTAGGTTCTTTGCTCAGTAACATAGTATAGTATTAACCTTACAATCAACAACATATGTAGGATATCAAAACAATCTAAACATCATGATCTCATCATTGTCTAACTCAGTAATAGTTGCCCATTGAATATCTTATTTCTCCCCTTATTCATCATAATATTTCTGTGTCTTTTACCGACATCTTTATACTCACCAAATCATACTTCTTAAGATATGGCAACATCATACTGAATTAGAAAATCAATTTCTTGACATCAATGACAAAATAATAATATTAAGATAGTAAACATCCTTAATCAGTTATATACATAATCATCAACAACCTTCTTAATATCCTAATTGAAATGCCAACAATCTCTTATTGTTTGTTATAATGCCAACATTTTTGTGCTTTTCTCTCCTAGAAAACCGAATTTGAACCAAGTGAAGAAAAAAGTCATGTAATTTAAACTTGCAAAGGGGTTTTAGAAATCCATTGCGTCTTTTGGAAGGCACATTTTACTTGGAGTTGGAAAGGAAGAACCCGGCCTGCATTTTTGTTCCCACAAATCCATTTTTTGTGGCATTCTTCCCCTAAAACCTCGCCACATTCATGATGAATTGTTAAGAATCAATGTTGGTTGCCACATGTTCTACCAAATATGACTGGGCAAATACGTAAGGCGTTTTTAAAGGCATTTTGGAAGACGTTTTTGAAAACATTTTTGCTCGTTCTTTCCATGTTTTGGGTGCTCCTTTTCCACCATTGTTGACACATTTTGTATCTTGCATTAATGCAAAGTGTTTGGCATCAAACATGAGTCTTCTTTCCATGCAATTTTTGGAGGAGGAGGTTGAATAAAAATAAGTTTTTGACTATCAAGGGTTTTCAATGTGTCTATTTATAAGAGCATTTTGGTTTCTCCCAAGTTCATTTGCTTTGCCTAGAGCATTCTTCAAGCAAGATTTTAGATTTGTATGACATCTTCCCAAATCATTTTGTTCTTTGAATGCAATTTGTAAATTTGTATGATTTTCCCCTCTTGCAAATTTTTCCTAGTCTACTTGCAGTCAAAATTTTAAAACCTGATTGTAGTTGTGTCTTCACTTGCAATCAGGCTTGCAAAACCCAAAATTGGTGCAAAATACAGTCAAAACATGTGAAAATGAGTCCTAAAGGTCCAATTACAATTGCAAACTTGTAGTTGCCCATTACACATATGAAGTTGCATGTTTGCTCTCTATAATTGCAAGTTAATGCTCTTGTTTTTCCACACATGTAATGCAGTTTCCAGAACCTAAAATTCACTTGTGAGCTCATTTTTGTAGTTCCTTTGTCTCACCCATGTCAGTCCTATTTGCACACATGACCTACCAAATCAATGGATTAAGGCATGGATCTCATTTTGCAAGCAGATTCCAAGATTGGGGGATGATACAAATAAAGAAAAATAACACGACGGAACCACACATGGAGATGAATAAGTGATATGAATGGTTGAGAGCATAGAATGCTTTAAAGATAGAGATGGTCATAACATGAAAAGAGGAAGGAAAACCTTTCCCTCTTGAAGAAATGGTACTACCCCAAACATGTGAAAGGTTGGAGTTCACTGGTTAAAGACACAAAGACTATCAAGGGTGCAAGTTCTTGTTCCAGTTCAAGATGTCATTTACCTCGATCACAGAGTGTCTTGTAGCAGCATATCGATTTTCAAAATAGAGGATGATGTAGTTAGAGTCGTGTCTTCAGACACATATAATAGTTTCAATTGTGTATTTGTAATTTTGTTTTGACAAGTTGCATGTAAAAACAAGTTTTTTAATTGCAAGTTTCACTTTCACTTTTGTAAAATGTAATTACATGTAAGGCAACTACAAGTTGAGTTAGATTAGGACTATAGTTGGAATAAGTCATGGTGATTGAGAGAATTTCTCAAGTTAGTTAGGATCCTCCCACCTTTTTCTCAAGGCTCCTCTCCTATAAATACTTGAGGGGGTCTATTGTAATAGATATCTTTTGGCAATGTAACAAAATTCTGCAAGTTTGTTTGTGTACTCCAAGACTTTGAGCTTAGATGTAAATCAAATTGCTTTCAATAAAAGAGGCAAGTTGTGTTGAGACTTTGTGCCAATTTAAGTTGTTATGTGATGACATTTTCTGGAGTTGATTGTGATTTTTTTTCTATTTTTCAAGGGGGATTTAAATTCAATCTTGTAGACTTGAGCTGCTAATTGAATTTGGAGATATAGGTTTGGTTTGCAAACTTGGTCTTGTAGACTTTGAGTTGTTTATCACGTTTAAAGCTAGTGTAAAAAGCTCAAGTAAGGAGATAACGTGTAGACTTTGTGTTGCTTTTATTTTTAAGACTTATGGATGCAAGGTGAAGTGCATCATATAGATAGACTTAGACCTGTTGTGTGTTGTACATTGTTATCATTTTGAGAAGGTTGGTAGGACATTAGAAGTGCTGAAGATTTTGTGCTTTCATTTTCATTTTCCCGTCTCGGGGAAGTGATAGAGGTCTTTGTGCTTTCATGGAAACTTTTCTTCCCTTTGTGTCCCAAAAATCCTACCAAAAAAGTCTCATTTATGTATTTGTTGTTATTTATTTCCAATTGCTATTACTTTTTTGTGAAGAGAAAAGAGTATAGTTTTTCTTGAAAGAAGAAGAAAGACTGTTGTTTCACCCATATTAGATTAGGTTAGTTTGTAGATAGGGGGAGCCTTCACTAAATTAGGAGAGTATCATACTCACACACTGTGGCTGAAACCATAATTTTGCACATCCCCTAGGTGTACAAAATTTTCAACCAACAATTTTTGGCGACTCCATTGGGGACACGAATGCATTAGAAAGCCTCACACTTTTGTTTGAAGTCTAGTGTCTTGTTGTATTCAGAAAAAATGTTTCTTGGGTTTTTGTTGGATAAGAGATTTGAAATATTTTGTTAATTCTATCTTAGAATCTCTGTTATAAATTTGTTGAATCATTACATAGCAAATTGACCCATCTGAGTCACCAACTTTTTTTGGTGACTCTATTGAGATATGATACACATCCAAAAGCCTCATGCTTTTGTTTGAAGTATACTGGTATCCTATTCATTGTAATTGCAATTTTTCAATCTTTCACCATGGACATGTAAGATGGATGCTCAAGGTTCATGGGGGAAAGCTTTTGGTTTGTTGAATCTGATTCCACCATTACATGCTCATCTTGATTGCTCATGGAAGAACTTTCCAAAGTTCTTTGGAGATGGAATACAACATCTAGATGAGCAAATTGTTTCCTTCTATATTGCATTTGGTGTGCGTGGTATGGAACATGAGGATGTTTCAATGAGACTTTTCATTGAGACACTCCAAGGTGTTGTTGCAGATTGGTTCTATCACCTCGCACCATAGACCATCACCAACTGGGCTACACTCAGAATTTTTTTTCAAGAGAGGTTCAAGCTTGTAGAAGATGTGCATGCATTGTTAGCTCAGTTGACTCAAATGAAAAAGGAGCTGCATGAACCCATACTGGAGTTTGTGGCTAAATTCAACAAACTGTCTAACAGAATTCCAACAGTTTCTTAGCCTACTACTGCAAATTTGAAGTGCTTCTTCATCAATGCTCAAGTGCCTGAGGTAATTTTTCTATTGAGAAGAGTTGTTCCAAGAGGCCTTGCAGCAACACAAGCCTTATCAATTGATATTGAAGATGATATTATCCTTGTTGGTAAGATAAAGATTGAGCCAAATGGGTCTAAAGAAAATTCTTTGTTGGGATCATGGTCTACCAAGAGAACAGATCCCATGGTGTAGAGGTTGGCTAATGAGCTAGTTTCCCTCAAAAAGCAAATAGCTCAAGGTGTATTATTCTCTTCCCCTTACGAATACACTCTAAGGAGGTCGTACCTAAATACTGCTCCTAGTTATGTAGCTAAAAATCAAGATACACTTCCTTCATCACTACAAGGGCTTGCTCTTGAGGCACCACCAACAAATGCAGCAGTGGAGAATTCTGAATCTAAAAAAAGTGATTTGTTGGTCTCTTCCAAGAGGAGGAAGCAGACATAGCTAGCGACTCTCAAATCTGGTTTATGCAGTTCCAAAAAGTTTTTGAAAAAAAAGAAAAGACCATATCGGATACCATGAGGAATACACAACAAGATGTTGAAGGCCACCTTTGCAAGGTGTTGATGAAGGAGGACAATCACGTCACAGGATGTGAAAAGATGGTTTATGAAGATTAAAATGAGGTTTCTATAGTTTGGTTTGATGAATTTCCCTATTTTGTGGAGAAAGATGAAGAAACCCTACTCAAAGCAACATCAACAACAGTCTTAGAACATAAAGATAATTCTATTTTGGAATTTGGAAAGTTTGATGAGAGTTGTCATGAAGCGAATTTCAACTCTCCTATTCAAAAGAGCAAAGAAGATATTGAAGAGGATACATTTTGGGATGAGATGGAACTTTTTTGTTTAAACTTTAATGCCAAACCAGTATCCCATAAGTTAGAAGATCATGAGCAACTTGAGAAATATGAAAATCAAGTGTCTATTTTCCAAGATGGAGGTTTTGATAGTTTTTCAAGTCTTCAAGAAAGTTCTTCTAAGGTTGAAATATAATATGTTAAGAGATCTACCTTATAACTTGATGAAGATCATTCCATGAGCACTATAGAAGAGTCTTCTTCAAGTCTTGCTGACAATTCTCTCTAATCAGAAGTTTGTGAATAGCATACTGAGGAATACAATGCAGTCATGTTTTTATTTGAATCGCATGAAAGTGTTTCCGTTCAACATGAGGTTGTCATGGTTGAAAAATTAGTTGTTCAAGTTGTAGCTAATAAGAATTCAGTCTTTGTACAATCAAAAGGATGTCCAATCAAACATCTTGTTTGGTTGGAGGCTAATGGAAAACTAGAGATTCCACTTGTACATGAGCTTGAAGATACACTTGAGGAAGAGGACAAACATGCATTTTCAACTAAGCAAGAGTAGTCTGGTTTCAAAATTCTACTTTGGAGTAGCAACACATATGTTTCATTTCAAGAGGAAGGTGAATTTGTTCATCTTTTTCCAAGGAGTGTTGCATCAAGTTATGGTACATTTGTCCATGCTTCAATTGGTTGTGGTTGCTTATGATCATGTAAGGCATTGCAACCTGCTAAAGAAAGATAGCTACTTAATTGAGCCAGTGAATGGTTTCATTTGAAAGGTTTTCATTGTGGCTAGTTTAAGATAGGTAGGTTTCAATTTCCAATAAGTGCAGTTCCACAAGCTTGTGTCTTGTTTTAAGTACTTTCTTTGTGTCAATCATATCATCCTTCTTGTCGTCAATGTCTTTGTTGCTTGACTGTGTAACCCAATGGATACTAAGGCACTTAGAGTTCTAGATTCTACTCCCTTCTATCATTCCAACAATCAAACGAAGTTCCCCAGTCACAGACCATTGTTGTCCTCATTTTTTAGATTTTAAAAAATGAGACAACCCCTACAATTTTTTTCTCAAAATGTGTCTTTTTGTCTCCAAGGCACTTTTTACGAGGTGAAAAATTTACATTTGTTAGTGTTGTTGGTGAACAGATTGTCCTCTTACTTAATTTCTCTTAATTTACTCTATGCCCAATGTTATGAAGAGAACAAAATCATTCACTATAGTTGAGAAAGTATTAGTTTCATTTTAACTTCCTCTCTGAATTTTTCTAAAGGTACAACTCCCTTATCTGATTTACAATGAATTTAGTTTTTTTTTTTTTTACAATCACACTTTTTCCTGAAAGTGCATAAGGCTCTCTCAACTACTCCTAGGTAGTGAGGTAATTACAAAATATAGATCGCAAATAGAAAAATTCACATACATATAATCAACAAAATCTATTTCAAAGAATGGATTTTCTGCTAGATTTTCCACATATATCAAAACAGGGAATAGATGAACTCACAACTAACCAACAACAATAAGGAAATTTCGAATCGCTGAATTATCTCCACAAAGTGATAATAGTTCAACACTCAGAACGCAAAGTTTCAAAGCATAACTCGAAATCTTTCATATATGTATATCTAACTTCAATGCACAAAGTCTTTGGAAGCTAAAACATGCATATACTATCCTTCATCACTGTTCTTCGGAAAAATCTATATAAAAACTATATTTTACTTGCTATATCTTTTCTATTCTATTCCTCCCTGCCAAAAAAAATCCCTAAAACAGTTTAATGCCCCAGCATTTATAGTTATTTTTGAAATCCCGAAGGGCCTCCCTTAAAACTCAGCCCTATCAGGTTAATACAAGAAATCGTTATAAAACTAAAAAGCAGTTGTCAAAAAGATAGAACGCCAGCAGGTGACGATTCAGTTTTCGCTATATTCGCCGGCTTCTTCTTCATTTCCGACGGTCTGATGTACCAGCTTCCAGCTCTGGAAAGAAGACATGAATTCTTGCGTGGCCTGTGAGTGCGGGTTCTTTAAACTCATCAGCTGGGCTCTACATGCATCCTTCTGCCACCTGTATTCCTTCATCTTTAGGCTCTGACATGGCATCAGCTTCTCATTGAGGCGCAGCATGGATTCTATACCTGCCAATGAAGTGAAATCATCGACCTTGGGCATTTCTTTGTCCCTAATCGGCTCGACTGCTTCGGTGAAACTTTTAGTTAACACTTCAATGTCCATGCTGCCTTCATCCAATTGTAGGATGCCTGTGGGGTTGACAATCTTCATGTCCTTAACCAGTTCCTTATGCATGTCTGTGATTTGATTCTTGACGCCCTGGACTTCTTTGATGGCTTCTTGGTAGATGGACTCCTTCCAGCTCATATTACTTTTCAGGATAAATAAGGTGCCCGGGTCCACGGCCTTCATGGAGTTTTCACCTAAGAATTTGAGAACTCCAAACTTTTCAACCTCAATTACCCGGGAAACTATGGTTTGACACCGTGACAATTCCGTCTCCCATACTGGTATCAAAGTTTGAATCTCTTCGAGTAATGCTTCACCCTCGGAATAGATACTAGTAACTTCTGAAATAAACTTATTCCCTTGCTCTAATATGTTATTTACCCAACTCACCACAGTGTCAGACAACAATTTTCCCCTCTGCGTCTGTTTCATCAATTGCTGGCTTTCGGCAGAATTTGGGTCGAATGGCTGAGGCAGCTGGATTATTGAGTTAGGCCCTAAATTAGTCAGCGAATTGATGTATGTGGCCATCGTCACCACCATTGCTTTCAATTCTTTCTTCTCCTTAGAATCTTTTTCTGATTGAGTGAGCATGTGGTCAGTAGAAAACTTAAAGAAATTATTGCCAGTATTCCTGTTAAGGGTACCTAGTTCAATAGAAGTGACTTTGAATCCTTCCTCATCAATTTCCCCTGACTCCCTTTTCTGCTTATAAGTAGCCACTTCCGCTATGATTTTCCTGGTCACTGGATCCTTAGTGAGACAAGCATCTATTTTCATTTTCTTTGCTTTAGACCCTCTAGCCGCATACCTAGTGACAATGTCCTTTACTGGCGAGGCCACTGGTTGTAAACTCTGTTTCTTATTGATTGAATTTGATAACCATAAAGGAACAGTGGGAGTGGTTGATACCATCTGAGTATCTTTAGTTGGAGTCAAGAACTTGGGTTGATCTGCCTTTGGTGTTTCAATGAATTGGACTTCATCGTCTGCTTCATCTCGAAAAGGGGACTTGTCACTTGAATCCCGCTCTGGTGATGTCATTTTTTGCTTCTAGGAACTAGGCTGCTTCAAAGCTTTGTTCCTGGAATGAGATCTCGTTCTAGGAGCCGTGACTTGGGAAGGAAACTTTATTTTCTTATCTGAAGCCAATGTATCACCTGCAACATGAGAAAGTGGAATGTCAGATTGAAGCGGTTCTGAGAGAGAAATCACCTTAGTAGAAGACTCATTGATGTTTCCAGTCCTTTTCCTCTGCAACCAATCATCCGTATAAGTTAATATGGATCTGGCTCTCCAATTAATATCATCATCTTCCTCCTTGCTCCAATCAACTGTCAAGAATTTTGTTTCATTTGATTCTTCCCATTCGGGTTCAACTAAACATGAACCATCCTCAACGATCCCTTGTGTTTTGAACTTCAATTTGAAAGAATTAATTTGCTGCAGGGTGAGTCTAGAATGGTCCTTTTTCAAGACTTCTTCTTCATTTTCACAATCTTCCCATAAATCTTCTAGCTGCGGAGGAACTATTGAATTGATTTCAAGGCCGAGGGTTAGAGCTGCATATCCTTTACTATCGAAGTTTCTCCTGCTGCGGTAGAAACCAAGATTGAATCCCAACAAATTACTTCCGATGATGGAAGCGTCATTCATGTTATTACTCACCAAAGAGTGCAGCTTAATAGAGAAGACCGTTTCCCATTTATCTTGAGGGAGATTATCCTTAATAACAGCAGAAAGTTGCCTACACAATTCAGCTAAAATGAAACAATCAAGGGCATATCGAGGCAACCTCACAGGTTCTTCCTCAAACCCTCCGACTCTCAAATATGTGAACCTGGGGAACTAAATAAAAGAACTCCCATAATGTTGAACCAGCTTCAGCGATTCAGAAGAGAGTCGTGGCATCTGAACACCTTCTAGAGCCAGATAAATGTTTTCAAACAATATATCATGCACCTTACGGAAATCCTCCAAAACTCTTTCTTTTTGCAACAATGGGCAATATTGGAAAATGGTCATTTCCTCATTCCATACCTCATGTGGAAGAGCGGCGAGATCATAGGTGCAGGCAATACAATAAGTCAAATATGAGGCCATACGGAAATCTTCTCTAGATTCTTTGGCGCGTTTGAGCTGGTTTCTCAGGGAAGTGGCAATAATCTCCGCCCAATCCATCCATTGTTCACCCTTTAAGATAATTTCAATGTACCTATACATCCATTCTTCGAACAAACATACATCAGCCGAACCTTTCACCCTGTGTAATAATACCACCAGGTCGTGTATGTGGGGTTTCATGTGGCTTCTAGTAATGACCTTGGGAAGTCTAGACCCACCTCCATAGTTAACCTTGGTCCATTTCCTGGCAAGAGTGTTTCGGTACACACTAGGGTTTTCCCGATACTCAGCCTCAGCTTGAATGGGTGAGAAAGCGGCAAAGGTACTTGTTGTTAATTTCAAAACAGAAGAAATGGTTTCTCTGGAGACAAAAAGTATGACATTACCATTTTTGCTTACTATGCTCTTGCTTCTTACATCATAATGGTCAATGCAGAGTTGTAAGAGTTCAGGGTGTACGAAGGCAGGGGGAAATGCAGTGGCTTCAATCAACCCACTCGTTAATATTTCCATACATCCCTTAACCTCTTTCGTATTCGCAAGAAAACTTGCTTGAAGATTTTCCACATTTACCCCTTCTAAATTGATATCACAAATCACTGGTCTTTTACATTCAAGGGTAGAAACATTACCGAGAAAATGCATAACCGACTTCATTCTTAACTTAAACAAGCAAGACCTCTTTCAGACAAACCTTTGAAAATAACAGTTTTGCAGAACAGAACAAAGGTTACCAAACTCTCACCTGTTTTCCATTGAAAAGCAAATAATCTCCTCTAGCTTCCCTAACTGCTCCTTCTCTCCGAAATCAGACCTCCTCTCCTTTATCCTTTTTCTTTGTTTTCAGATAACTTACCAGGCAATCTGAATGAAAATTTATCACAGGGGAATTTTATACATGGGAAGATCGGATAACGCTAGTTTATCACCTCACATCGGGATTGACATGCTCGAGGCGTTGATGCATAAATGCCTCGATTAATGATTTTACCCTTTCGCATGAGTTAATAATAATTTATTTCGTGTGATATCCAGTCATGCATGAAACGAAGGTCTACTCACACTCATAACAATGATGCCCTTTTCCTTGAAAAAGAAATAAAATCTTTTGATTTGACATGCCGACGGGACCATTGATTGTTTTGAGAGAAAGGCGGCGCAACGTACTCCAAAAATAAACTTCTGACGTCGGTACTTGCCAAAAACTACTTTGAATAGGTTTGAACCAAGCTTCAAAATGGTTCAAAGTATTTCAAAAGGACTGCCGCGATAAGGATACTTCCTGCCAAAGAAAGAGTGTTAGTGTGAAAAATTTGGTCGAATCACTTTGAACTACTTCGAACCGAGGTTCGAAATGATTCGAAGCGATTCAAAGGGAGGGGAGCAATGACCGTGGAAACTTGCGACCTTAACCAACTTATTCAAAAGATGATAGATACTTAGATGATAAAGGGGAGACCTCGAATAAGATAGGTGGGGTTTTTATAAAGGGGGGACCTTGAAATAATATGGCGACTCTAAACACAACTAACAAGTGTCAAATCATCAAGGGGTTTCTTTGCCATCATTTTCCAAGTTTTGGTAAGTTTTAGCCTTCACTTTCCTAGCTTTTTGTGCAATTTCGGGTTTCGGAGCAGTCACTGCAAGTTGGAGATTTTACTCTAAGGAACGCTTTCTGAGGCAAAAATTTTGCTTCTTGTTGAACTGGATTGATCTTTAGTTCATCCTTGATCCATGTTTCAAATTTCATTGCGTTCTGAGTTTGTTTTCTATGTCTTTCCTTCAAATTCAGGTTTTTCCCTCCTGACTACAAGTGGGAAATTTTCCCTCTTTTGCAAGTTAGAAGTTTTCTTTTATTTTTGTGTTGTAGGGTTTTTTCTAGCAATTACAAGTGCACTTTATTTAAACTTGTAACTTGTAGATTTCTTTTTATTTTCCCTTTTCCCTTTTTGTCTTTTTAGTTTGTAGGAACTTTTTGGACAAATTACAAGTGTAATGCCCCGCCAAGAACCCTAAAGGAAAACAACACAACTAAGCAACTAAAGGGTGATTTTTATTTTTTTTAAGATTAAGTGCATTAATTATAACCATTGCATGTTTAATAACACAACGGAAGTCTAACACATGATTTCCTAAGGGTTACCAATGAAGATTAATCGTAGATTATATTAACACCATGGTTAATCCAATTGTCCATCTAATTAGATAAAGTAAATTCTTAAGTTCAAAACTACACATACATCTAAATTCCATAATGAATAAATTAAAGTATTCCAATGTATCCAATTTCCATAAAACATTTATACATAAGATCAAAGCAACTAAATTAACATACATTCCACTAACATACTATTACAATATCCATAAATACATGGCTTCCAATAATGCCACATATTACAAAGTTACAATATCAAGGTTACATAAAAGTTGATACAATGACCACAAGGTCTCAAGTGAACAATGATCACGAACATGAGTTGGTACATGAACCACGAACCAAGAAACACCAGCAAAGCCTTTCCTCGTCTGAAGATACAATCCAAAACATCCGACTGGAAGTGGCACTACCACTCGACTATGTGATCCTAAAATGGAACCACCCCACCGTGCTAGGAGATAGTAGAAAACCCTCAAGCGAGCAAAGTAAGACAAGTACAAAATAACTACAAGACTCCACAAACATCCATGTGACTCAACTCACAAAACACTAGTGACTCTAAGGAGAGAGTGTCATCGCATAGCTTGATGGTTACATGGTAGGCCTCCTAGGTCCCGACTCTCTGTCCTGGTAACCTCTCCCAGCTTCCAGCTCCCACTAAGTCTCATGCGGACCCTACCAATCCTTTCGTGAAGACAAGGTGGTAAGTTTTCCATTCCAGACCTTCTTGTAACATTATGAGCCCTGTACAAGAACTACACCTATGCACAAGGTACATTATCTTAATTAATATTTATTCTACCTACCCCCTAATCAATTATTAGGTTATCACTTCTTAACTGACTTTCGATGGGTTATCTTGTCATCCACTTTGGGCACGACCCCTGCTCGAAAGCCACTCTCTCTCATAGGACACTAACAGGAAAGGTCTCTCTACAAGGACTCTATGATGAAACAGATAGTCATAACTAATCCTGACAAACCATAGGTGAAGGTTACACAATCACTAACCCAAGATTGACCATTTGGACAAAAACACATAATGGCTCACATCAATGGGGTTATACAACAACAACTGATCAAGGAGATATAATAACATATGACATAATGATAACTCAACTAGAATTGCAACAGAATTAAGCTTGATTGCAAACAACATTTACACAAGACCCTCATATGGGCAATCTTTCTTTACAACAGCCAAAAGCATAAATAACTTGCAAATAAGGAATTTCCAGAAGATAAGAAAACACAACTATTTTAATACAAATCAATCAATGTTGTCATTTGTCCAATAAGATTTAAATCAATCACACAAACATTAATCTCCTAATGTTTTCAAGCATAAATATAAAATCTCTAAATTTACAAGCTTTTCTGAAAACACCCAAACTATAATTAATTACATTCATAAAATACAATTATAACTGTAAATTAAATAATGCCTATAAATAATTCACTTATAATTATATTACAGAATATATATTTATGAACTCAAAATTTAATTTCCATAGTATTAAAATAATAATACCAAATAACAGAATGTCCAAAATAATATTAACTTACATACAATTATATAATTATATATATATACATATATATATATACATATATATATATATATATATATATATATATTTCATATTTTAATAAGTTAATTAAAAAAAACATATTTAATACCCTGCACTGCACGGATATCAAAACCTCTGTATTTCAGACTGCACGATGAAAATCTAGGGAAGAGTGAATTTGGTCATGTCCCTGCCATCGTGCACGGTAGCACGTGCTACTCACGGGAGCCCATGCTACCGCTAGTAGCATATACTACTGTCGGTAGCATGTGCTACCACTGGTAGCACTGCTACCGCATGGTAGCATTGCTACCGTTGGTAGCTTATGCTACCTAGGTTTTTTTTTAATTAATTAATTTATTTATTTAAAAAAAAAATTAATTTCTTTCAATAAATTCAATAACATGAATAAAACAATAATTCTCCAATAAATTCATTTTTTTTTACAGAATTTAATCTTTTACAATATATTTTGTTTTGTAATTAAAATACAATATTTTTCCAAAACATAAATAACCCAAATAATTTTAATTTATAATTAAATTTATTCCTAGAGTAATTAACAATTTCACAGTGATACAAATAAAAGACTATCATGACAAATATCGGATTAAAAGCAAACAAGAGAGAATAATTTATCTGGTAAATACCATTTCTCTCAAATCTTGCAATTTCCATGCACCATAAAAATCTTGATAAATTTTCCATAATAATTTTCCTAATTTTCTCAAAATTAACTTCTTCCCATAAACTAGAAATTAACTTCAGGCATGAATTTTAAATCAAGAACATGAATCAACTAGAAGAGGGTTTTGGATCTGATAAATAATTTACACACACATCATTCAGAAAAATAGAAGAAATAGAAATATTTTCTTAAAAACAAACAATCAAAAGAAGCCACCCAACCTGGTATAGCTTTCCTGGAAGAAATTTGTAGAAGAGAACCAATCCTTCAACAAGCTTCCAAATAAATTTCTTCACCTAAATCCCTGACTTGTTTCCTGTGTGTCCTAAAATAATGACCTATTCCCCTTTTTAAACTAAAATTCTAGGTTGAATATCTTTTTCCCCCAAAACCTAAATTTAGAATAAAAGCAATTTTCTTTTCTTTTCTAATTTTCTAACCAAGGATAAGTTAACATGCAATAATTAAAAATCATTATTCTTTCTTTTCTTTTCTCATGCAACTCTAATTAATTTTCTAAATAAAGAAATCAAAGCAATGCTATAATTTTAATGAATTCTTTTATTCATTTATTTATTATTCTTTTATTTATTTAAAATTCTAGGAAACAATAAATGCAATTAATCTAATTTATTTTTCCACTAAAATTTAAATAAAATATAAAATATATTTCTAATATCATGTAGCTTGCAATTTTAATTTAATAACTTCTTTTAATTAATTAAATTTATAATCTCAATGCATACATAATTCAACTATGAGATAACTCCATAAACTTAATTAATTAATCAAATCCACTAAAACGCACAAATTGAACCAATCTCAAGCAAATACTCATAAAAAGATCAAACAACAAAATACGAAGGCTGAACTAATTGACTGGACGACCAATTGACGACACTCACATGAGTGTAACTGAGTAAACTAGGGTCAACTACTATCTCCTCCACTTCCATCAGAAAATATAAGGCACGCTCAGACCTGTGAAGCCAGGTGGAGACGATACCCCGTACCTACCCGGTACTTGTACCTCCAATATCCTGCAGCACCGAACCACACATGCATATATACAATATAGAAAACATGGCATACACACCGATGAAGGAGAATCGTGGCATTCCCTATCTCATTGAAATGAGTGAAGGAAAATCATCTCCTTGCATCCAATACACTCGCAGACACACAACATATAATTACACATTGCATAGATAAAGTAAAGTGTCAGTACATAGCAATAATCCATAAAATGTCATAAATCACAAGTACTGAATTACTGCAAACAAATTATGCATCTCATATCTAGATAAAGCATGTCATATAAATCTGAATAACACATCATGGTAATGTATCCATTGAAAACAAACAATAATAAAATATGAGTCTAATGAGTTCAAACGAGGAAGGGTACTACAACAAGTTAAATAAAAAAATACAAGTTTAATGAGAACTTGTAAGTTCTCTTAAAAGTTCCTACTTTGTGCTTTTAGTTGTAATAGGGATTTTATTTCCCTATTGCAAGTTTTTTTAAGTTTTTAAAGTGTTTCTATGTTTTATGTCTTTAGTTGTAATGGGAATTTTATTTCCCTATTACAAGTTTTTTTTTTGGTTTATTTGTAAGAAGGATTTTATTTCCCCATTACAAGTCTTTATGTTCTTTCTTTTTGTGCTTTTCTCTCCTAGAAACTTGAATTTGAACTGAGTGAAGGAAAAATTAATGTAATTTAACTTGCAAAGGGGTTTTAGAAACCCGATTGCATCTTTTGGAGGGCACATTTTACTTGGTGTTGGAAAGGAAGAACCCGACCTGCATTTTTGTTCCCACAAATCCATTTTTTGTGGCATTCCTCCCCTAAATCTGCCCCACATTCATGCTAAATTGTTAAGAATCAATCTTGGTTGCCACTTTTTCTACCAAATACGATTGGGCAAACACGTAAGGCATTTTGGAAGACATTTTTGAAAACATTTTTGCTAGTTCTTTCCATGTTTTGGGTGCTTCTTTTCTGCCATTGTTGACACATTTTGTATCTTGCATTAATGCAAAGTGTTTAGCATCAAACTTGAGTCTTCTTTCCATGTCATTTTTGGAGGAGGATGTTGAATCAAAATATATTTTTGACTGTCAAGGGTTTCCAGTGTGTCTATTTGTAAGAGCATTTCAGTTTCTCCCAAGTTCATTTGCTTTTCCTAGGGCATTCTTCAAGCAAGATTTCAGATTTGTATGAGATCTTCCCAAATCATTTTGTTCTTTGAATGCAATTTGTAAATTTGTTTGATTTTCCCCTCTTGCAAATTTTTCCTAGTCTACTTGCAGTCGGAATTTTAAAACCAGATTGCAGCTGTGTCTTCACTTGTAGTTGAAATTTTAAAACCCGATTGCAACTATGTCTTCACTTGCAGTCAGCCTTCCAGAACCCGAGATTGGTGCAAAATGCAGTAAAAAACACTTAAAAATGAGTCTTAAAGGTCCAATTACAAGTGCAAACTTGTAGTTACCCATTACACATATGAAGTTGCATGTTTTCTCTCCACAATTGCAAGTTAATGCTCTTTTTTTTTTTCCACACATGTAATGTAGTTTCCAGAACCCAAATTCACTTGTGAGCCCATTTTTGTAGTCCCTTTGTCTCACCCATGCCAGTCTTGTTTGCAGACACGATCTACCAAATCAATCAATTAAGGCATGGGCCTTATTTTGCAAGCAAATTCCAAGATTGGAGGATGATACAAAGAAAGAAAAACAACATGACAGAACCACACAAGGAAATGAATAAGTGATATGAATAGTTGAGAGCATAGAATGCTTTCAAGGCAGAGATGGTCATAACATGAAAAGAGGAAGGCAACCCTTTCCCTCTTGAAGAAATGGTACTACCCCAAACATGTGAAAGGTTGGAGCTCACTGGTTAAAGACACAAAGACTATCAAGCGTGCAAGTTCTTGTTCCAGTTCAAGATGTCATTTACCTCGATCACAGAGTATCTTGTAGTAGCATGAAGATTTTCAAAACAGGGGATGATGTAGTTAGAGTAGTGTCTCCAGACACATAGAATAGTTTCAATTGTGTATTTGTAATTTTGTTTTGACAAGTTACATGTAAAAACAAGTTTTGTAATTGCAAGTGTCACTTTCACTTGCACTTTTGTAAAATATAATTACATGTAAGGCAACCACAAGTTGAGTTAGATTAGGACTATAGTTGGAATAAGTCATGGCGGTTGAGAAAATTTCTCAAGTTAGTTAGGATCCTCCCACCTTTTTATCAAGGTTCCTCTCCTATAAATACTTGAGGGGGTATATTGTAATAGATATCTTTTGGCAATGCAACAAAATTCTGCCAGTTTGTATGTGCACTCTAAGACTTTGAGCTTAGATGTAAATCAAATTGCTTTCAATAAAAGAGGCAAGTTGTGTTGAGACTTTGTGCCAATTCAAGTTGTTATGTGACAACATTTTCTAGAGTTGATTGTGATTTTTGTTCTATTGTTCAAGAGGGATTTAAATTCAATCTTGCAGACTTTGAGCTGCTAATTGCATTTGGAGATACAGGTTTGGTTTTTTAGACTTGGTCTTGCAGACTTTGAGTTGTTTATCACATTTGAATCTAGTATAGAAAGCTCAAGTAAGGAGATAACTTGTAGACTTTGTGTTGCTTTTATTTTTAAGACTTGTGCATGTAAGGTGAAGTGCATCATATAGACAAATGTTGAGTTGTTGTGTGTTGTACATTGTTATCATTTTGAGAAGGTTGATAGGACAATAGAAGTACTGAAGACTTTGTGCTTTCATTTATGTTTTCACATCCTGAGGAAGTGACAGAGGTCTTTGTGCTTTCAAGGAAACTTTTCTTCCCTTTATGTCCCAAAATTCCTACAAAAAAAGTCTCATTTATGTATTTGTTGTTATTTATTTTCAATTGCTATTACTTTTCTATGAATAGAAAAGAGTATAGTTTTTCTTGAAAGAAGAAGAAAGACTTATGTTTCACCCATATTAGATTAGGTTAGTTTGTAGGTAGGGCGAGCCTTCCCTAAATTAGGAGAGTATCATACTCACACACTGTGGCTGAAACCACAATTTTTCACATCCCCTAGGTGTACAAAATTTTCAACCAACAAAATCAAGGGCAACATACTTGTATTTTGATACCACTTCAAGTGGCTCTCCTTCATACTAAAAGTCAAAATGTTTCTTCTTCCTTTTCAATGAGAAAATCATAATTTTGTTTTGTTGGTATTCACATGCATACCTACTTTATAAAATACCTCTATATCTCATAGATGATGTCTTAAATCTTGGGTTACTCATATCATTAGAATTGGGTCATCATCATTTAATTAGGAATTCACCACATAGTTGGCCAAGTGGACTCCTTCCCCTCCAAATTTGTTTATCAAATCTTCTAATTTGTCAATATATAGTTCAAATAAAGTTATGAATTTAAAGGTATTGTTATTCAACACCTATATCACTCCTAAAATCTTTAAACAACCCTACCTGTGTTTAGATTTTACTCTTGCATTGCTTATACATTTTTTGTATTATTAATGTGTAATATGTTGGGCCTCCTATTTGATTCATTTATCTTCTTAATTTTCTCATTATAATTATTTAAAATGCTTTATTAAAGTCCATGAAGCAACAATAAACGTTCTTTTTTAATCCTCAACATTTTCAACTAGTTATTTGAGCACGACATAATGGTTGATAGTTGATTATTTAGGTCTAAAAGTTACTTGTCCCTTTTCTTTGTCTCCCTCCATATTCCTCCATCCAACTATTGATTTTACAATCTATTGTGCCCTAAAAAATGTTTACAAAGGGAGCATTGACCATGTGATAGTTTGATAATTTGAGGGATTATTTACATGTCCACTTTTAAAGAAAGGTGTCATTAAATTTCATTCTCTCGATCTTATCATAATAAATAATATCAAAAATAATAAAATAAATAGATGAATTCAGAAAATTGTCCTAGTTCACAAGGATTCACAATTTTCTAATACCTAAAAATCATCGCCCATAAGAAATACATTCCCTTGATTAGCAATCTGAACTATTAATAGATCTTTAAACAAGACATCTCCAAAGGGGTGCGATGGTTGAGGGTTCTGAAAGGATGCAATGAATGAAAAATAAAGAGTTCAATTTACAAATGATAGTGGATTAGTAAGCCAAGAGGCAACGTTTAGTATATTAAGGGGACACCAGTTTTTAGAAGGGATTTATCTATAGGAAGAACTTAACTTTCGATTACCGATGGAGAGATATAAATGATAGATCAATACTCAAAGGGAAGGATATTATAATCTACAACTTGCATTCACTAGATCAGATTATAAATATATATCGACAACAGTCAATAGAAAATTTCTAACTTAGACGAGCATTCATGGGAATACAAATATGTTTGATGTGTATGTATAGTAGTATGCAATATGGATAATGTTTTTATGCATCTATACTCTTTAATATATCTTTTATCAACATAGTAATAAAATTTTGTAAATTTATTATGTTTCTTTAATTAACAAATAAGTTTATCTATTATTTATCCTCACAAGCAATCATATAGGGATGGAAGGATATATGTTAAGGAGAGGCAGTAGAATGGTTCCCTCAAATTAAGCAAGCCACCCTAAATGATGGAATTGTCTTAGTTGGGTGTTCCTTCCATTTGTAAGCCAATGAGTGAGTTGTCTTAGTTGTTCATGCTCTGTTCTCTTGGGCTTAATTGGGTTGAATAGTCTTCCTCAATAACTTGGGTTCCCTCGAATTATGTAGGCTACGCCAAGTGATCAAATTGTCTTAGTTGGATATTCCTTCCATTTATGGTCCAAGGGGAGAGTTGTCTTAGTTGGATGTTGCACTCTCTTGGGCTTAATTGGGTTGAACAGTCTTTGAGCACCCTTTATGGTTTTCCTCTCCAAACCCTACTATGGTTGATTATGGGAAATTGAGTTGTTGATACCTGGTTTTTAAGTTCAAAAAATCTATTGCATGATTTATCTAAAAAAATTAAGATGGTTATTGATATTTATTCTCTTATATTTGATGTTGGATCCCTAACCCTAATATAAAGTGTTGGTCTTATGAACTATATTTCAATTTTTGTTTAACGTGATTGTAGGAACTAAACCAAGAATTACCTTGATAAAGACATTTCATTGGTAAAGATATAATGTTAACTAAATTGCATTCCTTATTTTAATTGAACTTATGATTTTAGGGCAAGCTATAGGATTATCTAAAAAGGGGACATTACAATTGGTATCCCTTAATCCTACTATCCTATGGCACAAACCTACTTAACCTCCATACAATTAGGGTTAACTATTCAACCACTTCTTAAGTGAATCAAAGAGTAAAATCAAATAGGCCAGCATTGCACTTCTATGTGTGTGTGCCTTTCAAATGTGTGCTTTATGTCATGCGTGTGTTTATATGGCTTCATGCCTTACATGTATTTATGCTTTATTCCTTAGGCATACACTACATGCCTTATGTGCATTACTTCATGGATTATGTAGATTCTTCATGTCTTACACGTATGCTTCATGCCTTGTGTGTATTTATGTGTATGCCTTACATGTATTTATGTTTCATGCCTTATGTGTACACTCCATACCTTATGTGTATACTTCATGCCTTATGTGTACACTTCATGCCTTGCATGTATTACTTCATGTCTTACATAGAAGCTTTGTGCCTTACATGTCTTACATATATGCTTCACGCCTTATATGTATTTATGCTTCATGTGTATTTATGAATATTCTTCATATCTTATATGTATTTATATGTTTGTTTCATGTTTGATGTGTATTCCATGTGTATTTCCCAAGCCATTTCATATGTGAAATAATCTTGAACACTCAATGATCATTGCTTGAGGACAAGTAATATTGGATGGGGTGGACTTTAATGTCCCCATTTAAAATAAGATTTAATAATAAATAAGAATAATAAAATAAAGAATAAAAAATAAAAATATAAAAGAATAAAATTAAAATAATTAAAATTTAGTTAAATTTAATGAATGGTCAAAAGGCATGAAATGAAAAGTTGTGACTTTCTCAAACATGAGGTATAAAAGGGAGAAGATAACTTCATTTGAAAGGGCATTTTTCTACAATGAGAAGGGCAAATGTGATTTGAATAATAAGACATCAAAGAAGACATGACCCTTTAGATGGATGTCTCTTCCCAAATAGATGTGTCTCATAATAAAATTTGAAAGTATAAAAGGATATGGAATGGAGAAAAGAAGAAAGAAGGGAACATATGAATTAAGAAAGGATTAATACAAGAAGAAAGGAATGCGAAGAAAATAAGGAAGTGATTCTTTCAAAGGGAAAAAATGATGAAGGGTCATGTGTAACATCTCTTTAACCCTACCATGAATGAGAAAGTATTATAGTATCGAACCTTTTCTTAAGATGCTAAATAGAGTAAGTAAAGGAAGTAAGTATATTTAATGTTAATAGTTAAATGATATTATGCTAGAATGTGAGTCATATAATGTGAATGTACATACGGGCTAGCCCAAACTATGAGTCGCATACTCAGGATAGTGATTAGATGAGTAGCTAAAGAAGTTCTAATATTGTTACAAAGATAGTGAATGAGATGATAGAATCATGTTACTTAATCACTAGATGCTTAAGTTGTATATATATGCATGTGTTAAATGATTGCAGGTACAAGGTATCAACTTCACCTAGCTCCAAAAGTCTGAATGTGTCCCAATGGTGGTTAACAAGAGATGACACATTGACCAACTATCTTAAGCCTTGTCTATTGTACTTAGTTGAGTGTGATTTGTCCATGTTGAAACCCGTATTATACCCCAACAACTACCATTTGGTAACATATGATAACCCTAATCCTATGTGGATACCCTATAAAGAGAGTATTTTTATTAATGTTCATTTGGTATGAATTTTGTTGCTAATATGAGTTTATATTTTAAATAGATTTTTTTATAATTTAATGTTTAATTAGGTTAATTGAGTTTTAATGAAATATTGTATGCTTTTGCATAACAAAAAATTATGTTTGAGTAAGACTTTTAGTTTTGGGTTTAATTGGGTGTGAAAGGAAGTAATCAATCATTTAAATACAATTTAATATGAAATTGGGATTTTATAGTATAAATAATTATTTAATATTTTTCAAAAAGCTTGATAGGGCATATTTGTGCTCATTTTAATATGCATAGCATAATTAGTCTAATTGGTTTATTTTGGGAATTAAGAAATACATTTAATAATGTATTTATTTTAATTACTCTGAAAAAGTGAATGGTAATGGGTTTTTAAAAGGAAAAAGGGTTGCATTTCATACTTAGTCATTTTTTTTTGAAGAGGAAACCCTCTCTATGCTTAGTTTTTGGAATTTGAAGTTTGGAATAAATTGTGGATGGATTCTTGTGGAATTTGATGCATTGGAGTAGGAATGGGAAATTGTAATGCCCCGCCAGGAAACCCCTATGGGATTAAATTAAAAACACTCAAATAGAGTGTAATTTTTTTTTATTTTTTATTTTAAATATAATTAAGTGCATTAATGAAACGTTACAACGTTAGGATAGTTGAAGTTGTCTCAGTTCATAATTAGACAAAACATTAAGATACATTGGAGTTATCTGTCAACTTAGATATCACAGCGGAAGGCTCAGCCAATCCTAAGGAGTTTCCTAACGCGATTACACAACCTTACACCTAACTCAACTTGCGTCATTAGATCCATTAAACTGGATAACTTAATTACAAGGTAATGCATAGTCCTTGATTAAATATGTGTTCAATGGTTTAACACCTTATATCTTTAGGAGGCATTCAATTACTTCGATGGTTAGGAGGCCATTGAGGAGATTATTTATCCATCGCACTTTAATTCATAATTACTTTAAGAGGCCCCCAAAATGGGTTCATGAATTTCATTCCTTGGGTTGTGGCATCCATTCACAATTGATTTCATCCTTTAATGTTTTAAGAATATGCCTAATGAGGTTCATTCATTCAAGGTTAAACTATGATTAGTAAAGCGAGGGTTTCATCATTTGATTTTAAAATATTCACCCACATTTGTTATCTCTTTTTTTTATATTAAAAGCATGGTTAATGAGAGAAATTTATTTCTTAAGGATTAACCACCATTAATTGAGTGAAGTCCCTTCGTTTGGTTTCATACATAACCAACTAATGAGATGCAGTCCTTAAATGAAAGATAAAATGTGCGTAGACAGGGAATTCATCTGAAGTTTTAATAATGCAATTAAATGGACTAACTCCATTAAGTTGGATATGCATTAGAACACCCGAGAGCATCCTTCAATTTAAAGTATCGTTAATGAGATTACATTCATCATTTCAAGGTTTGAATAATCAGACCATAGTGATGTTCTTCTATTAGGATTAGAATACAATTATCTTTTTGCATATCTCTTCTTATAAACGAAGTTAATATGAGATGGTACAAATATTAAGATTAGGGTTTAAATAACTATACCAAAACTTCCCTTTTTAGTTCCATTTCAGCATTCATAAGGGATTCGTTATTTAAGGTTACAAATATAGATACTAGATGAGTTCACCCTTGCATGAAATTAATCTGATAAAGAATATTTGTTAGGATTAAAATGTAAACAACTAAGTAATTTCATTTGATAAAGTGAATTACAATTAACATGGCGATGTTCATTTACAAGGGTAAGAAGGTAAATGCCTAAATGAGTTTCACCAATTATCAAGTTAAATTTCGGTAAGGATGATTTGTTAAGATTAAACGTACTTAACCAATCCACTATACCCAATATAATGAAACATAATTATCATGACGTTTCCCCTTCTAGATCAATCTTAGCCAACATGAGGGATTCCTTTTATAAAGATTAACATATGGGTTTTCTAGTTGGGTTCACCCGGTTTTAGAAGTAATCTGGTGAGGGTTATTGATTCAAAATTACAACATAAATTACCAAGCATATTCGTTCAATATACAACATGATTATTTGATTGAGTCCACATGATTAACAAATTAATCCGGTGAGGATTATTGTTAAGATTAAACGTGAAATAACTTAACAAATTTAACCAATGTAATGAATCATAACTGACATGGCGTGATTCATTTACTAAGGAAAAAGGATAGATATTTCTATGATGTTCTTCCTTTAAATTTCAATCCAAGAATTGTGACATATTTTTTTTTTTTTACTTTGTTTCCCCCTTTTTACATTCATTCCAATTAACATACTTTTTAACAATTAATCCAATGAAGTAATTCTAATTAGATTTCTGCCACTATTACCATTTAAATTAACATTACCAATTTACTTTTTTTTTTTTTTTTTCACACTTTAATTTCAATATTTAAATACCATGCCATATTCATAATTCACAACGTTTTATGAACTTAAATAACTACGTTTATCCATATGAATAATGTTATGCATTTAAATTCGAATTCATTAAACTTCCACTATACACTCATGCAAGATTACAACCATTCATGACAATTTAAAATATAAAACAAAGCACGCTATAAACAATCGCATAACACAGATATGATCTCGGAGTTCACCCCGGATGGGCTACATCTCCGGGTCTGCTCAACTGCAAGACCCCTTTGGTATTATATCGTTTAGGAATACAAAATTTATAAGTCTTTTACATCTTGCCACTCAGGCGAATACAATCAATTTACAACAGACACTTCGGACATTAATTACGTAATGATCCCTTTTAGTAGCGGGTCAAATCGTATCATAACAAATAAAAAGAAACAAACAATCCTGGATACTCCTGTTTGACGGTTTCCTAATTAGGGGCTTGACCAACTTGCAACCAACACTATCATGGCAAGTTCTACCATTACATAACCAAATTCGATAATAGAAATTTAATTCCGCATAGGTATTATCCGGTCGAGGTATTCGTTTACCGTAATGCTCTAACTAGTAATGTCGATCCAATGGTAGACTTGCTAAATTAACTTTTATTTAAAATTTCATATTAATCCACCATTACTAATTAGACCATGTTAATAATAAGTACAACCCGAGTATGATGAAGTCAATATGAAATTAGTAGCTTGAATTATAGTAAGGATTTTCTTAAATGTTGAATCTCTAAATTCCAAATCTATTATTTAGCAATCTGAGATTAAGTAACATAAAGAAACGGAATTTGGATAATATAAAAACAACTAAGTCTAATTCACTTATACTAATTTTAAAATCACTTATCAATTGACTCTTCTTTATTTTTTACATATTGAACACATACTCATTTTTTTTTACCTTAAAACAATCATTTATAATAATAAAATTATATATATTATTAAATATAAATAAAAATGGAATAACTATATTTTTCTGTTTTAACTTTTTTTTTTTTTTTAAAGTGTGGGAGGGTACCCACGTGGACAGCCACGTGGGCCCCCCCTTTCTTTGCATTCCCTGCTACCATTTGGTAGCGCAGCTGCCATGGTAGCGCAGCTACCATTTGGTAGCAGTGCACTACCAATGGTAGCGCTGCTACCAAATGGTAGCAGTGCTGCCATTGCAGCTACTCCCTCCCAGCCGTATGGGGGGGTAGAGTGTGTAGGGTTTTTTTTTTCATATTTTTTTTTTTCTGATTTATTTTTGCTAAGAAAATTTGCTGTTAAATATACAGAAACAAACACAGTCTCAGCTGCCAATATGTGCAGTCCAGTTTAAATTTTATTGAATCTAAATACATATATTTTCTTTTTCTAACTAATTAGAATGTGTAGTAATACAAAAAAATATATATATGAACATCTCTTCAAAACACAGTCTAAAGTCACAAAACTTATAGTATTTTCCAGCAACCTCTCTGTTTTCGTATATTTTTTCAATATCATGAAACAAAACACCCAAAATGAAGATGTAGACAAAATAAAACCCCATTTTGCAGTCTTATAATAAATTTCCAGATTTATTCCAAAATCTCCATTATGAGAGAAAATTTTCTAACAAGTTAAAAATCACAAAATCCATCAAGCAACGAGGGTTTGATTCAAGAACAACTAGATTGAAAGTAATCTGACAACTAACCCCAAATCATTCATGGATAAGACTATTTTTTTTTGTATTCAACAAATAAATAAGGTAGTGGATTCGAATCCTACCTCAAAATGCAATTTCCAGGCATGAATCTTGATGAAAAGCTTCCCATTCTGCTGCTCCAATCCAAATCCTCCATTTTCTTCCAAAAAAAACTCCCAAGCCAAGAACCCCCAAAATGTCTCCAAAACTAGGTTAAAAGAAAAAGCCCTAATTTTGCCCTAATTTTTAATTTCGAAATTAGGCATTTATTTTTGAAATAAAATGAATGAAAAAATGAGATGGAAGTCATTCATTTACCTTATTTTATACATCTCATCTTTTTTTTTTTCCTTATTAAAATTATAATGCTTCTATTTCTTTTAAATTTTAAATTTCTCAATATCGATTTAGTTCTTCATTTATATTTTGGAACTATTTACCGGGTAAGGCATTTTGATTAAATTTTAATTTTCTAAAAGCCAAACTTTTATACTATATCGACTTTACAAGTAAAAAGAAATAATCTCGTTTAAATAATAATAATTTACCCCTTTTTCTTCCAGAATGCGAAAATGAGTAATTTAATTCTATCTCTCCAACGACTTTAAAGTTTTTCCTTTCTAAAACGTATAACTCAATAAATTCGTTATTTTAAAATTAGCTATCAATTTAACTCGCTACAACATAATAAAGCGGCATTTTTAAATAAATGACTAATCTAATGCAAGGGTCTTGTTTATTCAAATTTCTCAACTACAAATGCATAAATGTTACAAATGCGTAACTGAACACACTAACCCCAGTTAAATACCTTAAGCTAGCTTCATTAATAATTTAAAACAAATCTCTTAATTACTGATTAATCGTATAAAAGAAACTACCTATTTAAATTTCTATATCTCTAATGTGTACGTTTAATCATAATTTTAAATTTAATACTTAGGATAACAAACCTCACTTACCTCGCGCAAGGCATGCAAATCGAGGTAGTCCTCCAAATCTCTCGACATGCATCCCAATGAAAGGCAAGCTCCATGAATCCACGCACGATGCTCACCTAACTATGGCTAAGGCAAGACGAGAGTTATATGACCACTAAATCCGAATTCAAAAGATGAAGGAGCATACTCAACCTTGCAAATTCCAAAGGAGATGAACCTTGCCCTAAGCGGTGTTGTACCTGCAATCTCCTGCACCCATGAATTCATACAAGCATGCATATACAAATACATATTCAATGAAGATGTTAGCTCAAGATTTATCACAAGGGTTAGGAACAATTGCATTTACACGAGAATCGATGCAAAAACACAATAATAAGTATGCTCAGTTTATTTATATTATCTAAACTACACATTGCATATCGGTTAATCTACCATTCGAGAATGCCACATAGGAAGTCAATCAAGGTTAAACGGGTTTTAAAAGTCCGACTAGGGTATGGGCATTACAGAAACCTTCAAGCTATCCAAGGAATTTGCATTCTTGTTTGGTATGTTGGGAGTTCTCTCCATTTTTATTTTTGGGAAAAATGAGGTAGGACTTCTCATATCTTGAAACTTGTTGCAAATGAATTGTGAGTTGAAAATGTGTGTTTTCATAGTTGAAATCAATTGATTTGAGTGAGAAGAAATTAGTTGTGAGAAAAACTTATAGAAATTGTATTTTGAAATGTTATAATGCCAAAATTGATTGGAATAGGCATTTGATGATTTTAAGTTGAAAATGGGGTGTTGGGCACCTAATACCCAAAAGGGTATGTTTAGATTTTTGTTTTCTTAATTTTATTTTTTTTTCAATTTTTGAGCTCCATTAATGGTGGCCCATGTTGTTGGTTTTGTGTGATAAAATGGAAAAATGATAAAAGTGGAATTTGAGTTTTCTAATGGCATAGTATATTGTGGAATGTGGAATGATAGATTTGATATATGAGATTTCTTGTTTGACTCGATTTGAGTCTATTTTCATATGGTTATTGATCTTTTGAATATTGAGTATGGGTGTGAATAGTGAAGGTGAATATGGGTGTTGAAATATGTGCTTGAATGGTAGTTTTAATAAGATAGAATTAATTTGAAGTTGATTTGATGCTTGAATCATTTCTTCTTGGATGTTGATGAGTTGATGTTCATTTGTGGGTAATAGAGACAAATGTAAATGAGCATAATGGTGTCCTAATGTGAATGATGCATTTTGTTAATTTTTTTAATTTAAAAATAATGAAAATCACAATCTAATGAGAAAAATTATATATGTGGTTATAAATCTTCTATTTATCTCATTTAATTTTTCACATTAGCAAACCATGCTCTTAATTTGGCTCGTATTTATAGATTCAATTCAAGTTAAGATTAACTTTGTGTTTTGTTTTAAATTGAATATGAGTCGAGCCAATTCTCAAAATCTCATATAAGAAAAGTAGACCTCATTGAACCAAAAAATAATAGGTACATACAACTTTTTATCATAACTCTACAATATTAAAATCAAAACACCACCAAACTATGAAAAATATTTTTTTAAATATAAGTTGTAGATGTCAAAAGAATTCTCATAATCTTTGATTAAGACAAATAACAAGAATAAATAGACAATGTGCTTATTTTATTTTTATTTTTATTTTTTTCCTACCATATAAACAAGATTTTTAAGTCCTCAAATCCAACTAATTAAACTGGTATTATATGTCGATGATATAATTAATGTTTGTTGACTATGCTAATTCAGTTTAAGATTTTATTTAATAATCTATTTTAATGTTTCAATTTTTTATTTAATTGTGAAAATTGAATATAATTTAAAAATTATCAAATAAATTAAATATTTCTTAACAGTTATCTTTGTCATCGATCAAAGACTTGGAATTTTACCATTCACGATGATCCCGACAAAAGAAACATTAAAGCAAGACAATTTTTTAGCTTGTTGGCATTCTGATGCAATTTTGCATGACCGGTAAATGATATGGTTGTCATTGTTGGCAATATCATCTCCTTAGTCTTCCCAATCCTTAGGGACTAAGCAAACTGGGCAGTGAGTAAATTGGCAGACAATAAGTATACCGGCAAGAAGTAGACTGACAAGTAGTAGATTGGCAAGCAGTAAGGTGATCAGGTAGCGGTGAGTAGATCGGTAAGGAAGACGTCCACTGGCTAAGCAAAGACTAAACCAACACACAAGAAGAAATCATCTAGACAAGGTTGTGATTGGTTCACCAGAAAAGTTAGTAACCGACATACTAGTAACGTTCAGTTACAACCAGTTAAATCGGAAGTCTTCTCTTAGTCAACCAACAGACATATCAGCATGTTCGACAATATTGACAGAGATTCCTGCATGATTTTAGAAGCACATTTTAAGGCTTGACAACAAAATTTTGAAATGTATGTTTTGGAGGGAAAAGTTGGCAAAAGACTTAAGGGTCTATAAATTCATATATCTCAATCTTGAGAGGGTTGTTGTCAAGGTGAATGAAGTTAATGTGAAAAAGGACACAGGGGGAGTTTTAGAGTGTGTAGAGCTGAGTGATAGAAGAGGTAGAGTGGGGTTTCATAGAGTAGTGACTCAGGTGATAGAGGACTGGTAGTGTAGGATTTAAGTATCAGCAAATCGATAGAAGGAAGAGTTGGCAAGGACATGAACAACTAATGTAGACCAAGACTGATGCCTAACTATGATTTGATCAGGATAATGTGTAGCTTCATGTATCTGATCATTTATCTATTGTTTTGAAATGACTGCAATATAAATCCCTTAACTGGGTGGACTTCAATAGGTCCCATTGTATAAATCCCTTAACTAGGTAACATCTTAACTGATGTTCTAAGTCCTTTAACCAAGCTACCTTTAACAGGGTAAAGGCACTAATCGACCTTGATTAAAATCCCTTAACTGGGTGGCACCTAACCTGTGTCTTTGTAATCTCCTAATAGGGATGGCTCTTCACTGGGCGTACTCCAGAAGAGTACAAATTTTGTGAGTTCCTACTCACACTGTGGTTTTCTCTCTATTGGGTTTCCACGAGATAAATATGTGTGTCTTTGTGTATCTTTTCATGTATGCTTAATCTTGTGCAGTAAATGTGTACATTGGTGAATGGTTAATTAGTTCATATTTAAAGCTAAAGTATCAATTAGTAAAAACCGGTAATGTATTGATTCACCCCTCCCCTCTCAGTACTAGTTGGGACTAACAATTGGCATTAGAGATCAGTTCCTATGAAGTGAAGCTTAACAACTTGAGGATAAAGATCATGGAAGAGTACCAGTATCAGAAGCAGATTGATGAAGCCAATGAGATTATTGCTTAGTTGAAAGAGAGACTAAGAAAATATCTTGCTAAAAGGAAGGAATTGGCTCAATAGCTAAATGAGAGTCAAGATATCATAGATCAGCTCTCTGAATAGAGTGGATCTGAAGAAGTTGAAGAAGCAATGTCAAAACTCATGGAAAATAACAAGAAGCTGACCAAAAAAATCACACATCTCAAAAGAGAACATGAAGGTTAGGCCCTGAGAATGACTGAGATACTGGAAGCTGGCAAAAGTGCTGATGAAAGGAAGAGAAGAGAACAGAGAAAACAGAGGAAGAAAAGAAGACAAAGGAAGAGAAGAGAAAAGAGAAACAAAAAGAAGAAGAAAAGAAAACAGAAGAAGGAAAAGAGGAAGAAAAGAAGACAGAGGAAGAGAAGAGAATAGAGGTAGGAAATGAGGAAGTAAAGAAAATAGAGGAAGGCAAAGAGGAAGGGAAGAACTCAAAACAAGGAAAAGAGGAAGAGAAGAAAGAAGAGGAAGGAAAAGAAGAGGAGAAGATAAAAGATAACACAGTAGTGTTGGATACCCCTCCGGTAAAAATAAAATTAGACTTAGACAGGTAGAATGTAAAGCAAAAGGTAAGAATCATCACAGAAACTAGCTCAGAAGTTGAGCCCTTAAAATTTGAAGAAGGAACAGATGATGAAGAAGAAGGTGATTCAGTTATAGATATAAAGAAAATGACCCCTAAAAAGTTGATGAAAGTCTCAGAAAAACTGAGAATCCAAGCTGAAAAGGTAAAACTGAGAGAAAATAAAAGGAAGGCAAGAATCCTCACCTCTACCAAAACTATTCTCTTTGATCTCATCCCGGACATTGCAGTTGATGATACTGCACCCATTATTGATCAGTTGAATACTCTGGTCAAAGCAATTAGTTCAGAGGAAACTGATCTATAGAAGGTTGCAATAAGACAATATGAAACAAAGTGAGGAGATAACCTAATGGAACAAATATCAATTGGAAAAGTTGCTCTATCAACTAGAACATAAGAAGTTAAGACCACACTACAACACATTGGTCAACTCCTGATGAAATCTTCAAACTTTCTTGTCTTAATCAAAGTTTTGGATGATAACAAAAATCAGATTCAAAAGGAGATTCAAGATCTGGTAAGCTCATTTGATCCTCTTAGTAGTTCAACATCAACTTTGACTAGAAAAATCAGAATGCTCAATCATCAACTCAAAAAGTTGAAAGATGAAGAAGACAAAAGAAGTCTTAGCATATTAGAGCTCCAGTGCTATTTAGCACCAATTATAGACTTCATGCAACTAAACATTAAAGAGGCAGACCACTTAATTCATGCACCTGACTACAAGATAGTTGACGATATGGAAGTCTTCATTGTAGTATTACATGCCCACTTTACTACCATGAAACAAATTCAATTTTCATGGGAATCTTCTTTAAAAGTTGCTCAAGAAACCTTTAAAGAAAAGGGAGTAAGCAAACCGGGCAGTGAGTAAACTGTCAGACAGTAAGTATACTGACAAGTAGTAGACCAGCAAGTAGTAGACCGACAATCAGTAAGGTGATCGAGTAGCGGTGAGTAGATCGGTAAGGAAAATGTCCACTGGCTAAGCAATGACTAAACCGGTACACATGAAGAAATCGACTAGACAAGGTTGTGATTGGTTCACTGGAAAAGTCGATAACCGACATATTGGTAACGTTCAGTTACAACTAGTTAAATCGAAAGTCTTCTCTTAGTCAACCAATGGACATATCGACATGTTCGACAATATTGACAGAGATTCCTGCATGATTTCGGAAGAGCATTTTAAGGCTTGACAATGAAATTTTGAAATGTATGTTTTGGAGGGAAAAGTTGGCAAAAGACTTAAGGGTCTATAATTTCACATATCTCATTCTTGAGAGGGTTGTTGTCAAGGTGAATGAAGCTAATGTGAAAAAAGACACAGAGTGTGCAGAGTCGAGTGATAGAAGACCGGTAGAGTGGGGTTTCACAGAGCAGTGACTCAGGTGACAAAGGACCGACAGTGTAGGATTCAAGTATCAGCAAACTAGTAGAAGGCAGAGTTGTGAAGGACAAGCACAACCAATGAAGACCAAGACTGATGCCTAATTGTGATCTGATCAGGCTAATGTGTAGCTTCATGTATCTTTTGTTTTGAAATGACTGCAATATAAATCCCTTAACTTGGTGGACTTTAACAGGTCTCATTGTATAAATCCCTTAACCGAGTAGCATCTTAACTGATGTTCTAAGTCCTTTAACTAGGCTACCTTTAGCAGGGTAAAGGCACTAATCGGCCTTGATTAAAATCCCTTAACTGGGTGGCACCTAACCAGTGTCTTTGTAATCTCCTAACAGGGATGGCTCTTCACTGGGCATACTCCAGAAGAGTACAAATTTTGTGAGTTCCTACTCACACTGTGGTTTTCTCCCTTTTGGGTTTCCACGAGATAAATATGTGTGTCTTTGTGTATCTTTTCATGTATGCTTAATCTTGTGCAGTAAATGTGTACATTGGTGAATGGTTAATTAGTTCATATTTAAAGCTAAAGTATCAATTAGTAAAAATCGGTAATGTACTGATTCACCCCTCCCCTCTCAGTACCGATTGGGACTAACATATCTAATAGACAAAATCTAGATTCCACACCATAAAATTAATAATTCATTGTTGTCTCTAGATTAAATTGTGTGAGAGCTTTTCGTATCAACATGTGATCCAAAACATTGATAGAAAAAACCCTCACACAATCTACAGTGTTCATTGTTGGTGTTTAATCAATTGTATAGATTGTGTGAGTGTTTTGTATCAATGTTTCATATTTCTTTATACAATTTTTTTTCGCATAATCTATATTGTTGATCGTTGTTGTTTTTGGATTAGATTGTGTGAGAGTTTTGTATAAATGAATGATCCAAAATGTTATCCAGAAACAACAATGATCAACATTATAAATTGTGAAAATTTGATATCATCAAGAAAATAAATAAACTATAATAGACAAATAAACATATTGATTCCTGCCCCAACTATTGCCACTCTCATTTTTTTTTGGTAATCTTTCTTGGTTTTTTAAGACACTAAGAAATCTCAATCTCAAATCTTGAGAAATAACAACAATTTGCATTGCATTTATATATGAAGCATTACAATGCAAAATATGCAAAATTATTTACTATTTATAAAGTTTAGGTGAAATAAATAAGTAGTTCCATTAATCTCCTCAAGTGGCAAGATGGCTTGGATTTCCCAAAACGATAGTCCAATTATTTATAAAAGAAGAAGAAAATTTTGTCCACCCAAGATTAGGTAACAAAAAACATGGAAATGTCAGATTATTTAATGTCAGGCAAAGCTTGTAGTATGAGCATATTATGGGATTGGAAGATAAGGAGATTCTTAACTGCTTTGTTTGTCACTTTAGTGATGTTTCAAGCTATTGTATTGAGGGTAGATTACAATAATTCAAAAATATATTTAATCATAAATAGTCTGAACATTTGAGATTATTGTTTTTTTTTAATATTTTATTAGTTGAAATACATACTTTCTTTTTAGAATCGTTATTGATGGTTTAGTTTTTTATGTCAGTGTAGACGCTTCTCAATGTAAAAATGGTTCATAAAAAATAAATTTAAAATCTATTCGAATAGAGGAAGTTATTACAGTTGTGCTACTTGTTTTTGATGTTAGACGCTACTTTCACTATGATGGGTCTATAAAAATTAATTTAAATTTGAATGGTATAAATTGATACAGTTTTTTGATGCTACTGTAGACACCTCTGAATGTAATAAGTTTGAATCATAAAAATTGACACATGTTTTTAAGACATGCTCACATGTGGCCTTATGAGTTGTACATTCTAGCTATGTGGATGGATATTTATGTGTTAATCATGGAGTAAAATGTGTTCTTTTGTCACTATGTTATGAGACATGGTCATTAGAAAGGTTTTTTTTATATGCCTGGCAAGTGTAAGCAATTGTGTTACTTATGTTGCTCTTATTTCATGAAAGTTAACTTGGTTATAGAATTTAAAATTTGAAGCTATTTTTATGCGATACAATTTTAGGAAGAGGATGGAATGTTAAAAGAAATGTGTTCTTTTGTAAGAATGTTATGAAATGTATGAATTTGGATGTATCTTACCAATTGATAATGGCATTCGTAAAGGATTTAGTAGTAATGTTTCATTTATCTGTGAAAATATTCATATGTGCAATTTGATATTTGTTAAATAAGTTTCAGGGCTAATGTGTGTTGCATGTTTTCCTTCTAGTCTTACTGTGTGTGTGAAAAGTGGACCTGTATCTGCAAGTTGTAATACACAACACTTCCAATGGTTAGTAAATCAATAATCGATAAATAATAAACCATTACAAAATGACACATTGCCTTCTAGTAGATGTGAGTTTAGATTGCTCTTAGATTGCTAAGCTATCCAGTGACTAGACAACACCTAAATGAGGGATTTTTAATCTATATGAGCATGGATTTAAGCTAGATGTGTGAGATTTTGCCAAGATCTAGAGGCAATGGAAAGTACAAATAGAGAAAACAAAATAGATGATAAAAATAAACTGTATTATATCAAGATGAAAATACTGATCAACTGGATCATTAATCGTTCAATTACATACAATGAATATGAGCCTCCTTATATAGGTAAGGCTATATGGATATGTGAGCACACAAACATGACATGTGGCTCAATAAGAAATAAGGGTAGGTAGGAAATAAGTGTGGGTAGATAGGAGAAACAATATAATATTCCACATGAGGTGGATCACCCACTGAATGTGGAGTGTAACAACAAGATCACACCATAAAAGGTAGAAATTCTCCTACACACACTATCCCAATGTGGCACAAACACCCAAGTGTCTCATACCTAAACTACTATGAAATGCATTTCCTAAGTAAACTTAAGTAAGGTGTAATAATATCCAAGATGCATAATTATTTACACCAACAAGATGGATGCAAGATTAATCTAGATATGTATGATTAATCTAACATGATTTAAGCAATATTAAGCTAGATTATTTAACTAAGGATGCAATAACTAATATGAAATATCTCAATGCAAATTCTCAATGAACCTAGAGCAAAAACAACATAATAATGATATATTCTCCAGGATCTTTGAATGAGAGATGAGAGCCTAAATTTATAGAAAATTCAGAAAGAAGCCAACAACTGAGATCAAATGATGATGAGCGGTCAAATTTTTCCAAGAGGAAGCACAATCTAAGTCAATTGATGCGATTGGATGCTTTTCTCAATTTTAAAGGAAATTGAACTAAAATTAAGATAAAATCAGGAAAAAACTGATTTATTCTCTATTTCATTCAATTTTAATATTTAATTGTTTTAATTGCTTTCTTTGAGATTATTTATCAATTTTTAATTTGTTTTTCAAGATTATCTCCAATTGATTTCTTTTCTCAAATTTTAATTCTTTTTTTCAAATTAATTCTTTTTTTGATGATTTAATGGAAAATTGATTTATTTAATTAAACATGCTAGGATATTCAATAAAATAAATAGTTTTTCGTTATATTGCTGAAGTATAAGTTACCGAGGTTGAATCTGTTGATTTTATGGAAGATTAAGTTTGTATGATTCACTCCCCCCCTCTCATCTTACTAGCTATTGGAATCAGAACTTTACAATTGGTATCAGAGCAGTGGACTCCGGAAGAAAAGTTTAAAGGTACTTGAAGCAAAGATCCGAAGATGTATAAAAGGGATGCACCAAAGCTGAACAAGTCAAGTTTCTCCACATGGCAGAAAAGGATGAAGCTGCATTTATCAGGAATTGGAGAATATGCAACATATTATTTGGAGAATGATTACATACCACCAAGCACCAACCTAATGAACTTGGAAGAGATAAAGGCAAAGCAAGATCACATTCAAGCTATGATTGAAATAACATCAACATTGATCGACTTATAGTTTAATGATCTAGAAGGTTGTAATGATGCAAAAGCAATGTGGACCAAGCTCATATCTGTATATGGTGGCACTGAACATGTTCAAAGAGAAAAAGTAGATAGTCTAAGAGGACAACTTGAATCCATGAGAATGAATGAAGGTGAGAACATAACTCAATACAATACAAGGTTAAAGGAGATTATCAATCAAATCAAAGGAGTAGGAGGAACTATTGAAGAAAAGGATGTAACAAGTAAGTTGCTTAGAACCCTTCTACCTACTTATGCAATCTGAGTCTCTAGAATATGCATTCAGTTCTTTTCATATTGGTGAATCTAATGATTACAATGATAGAATGAGTAATTATTCTGAAGGGAATCATAGTGGAGCAAGTGAAAGATTTCGCAAAAACATGGAAGAGGTACACAAACTATATGAAGAAATCAAAAAGCAAGAAGAGTTTGAAGCATTATTATCCAGGAGGTTACTGAGAGGCAAAGGTAAGTATAAAGGAAAGCTACCTTTAAAATGTTTTAACTGTGATAAAATAGGACATATGGCTTCTAACT
Source organism: Cryptomeria japonica (assembly GCF_030272615.1). NCBI lineage: Eukaryota > Viridiplantae > Streptophyta > Pinopsida > Cupressales > Cupressaceae > Cryptomeria > Cryptomeria japonica. Next base: position 296,678,022 of record NC_081415.1, read on the forward strand.
GCCTTGACAAAGAATCTAGTGAAAAGAGAGAATACCGCGATAATAGGAAGAAAGACAACCAATACAGAGGACACCAAGACTTCAGAAGGAGAGACAAAAAGACATGCCTAGTAGCTGATGAGGAATCCAACGACGATAAATCTGATGAAACTAATAAAAAGGAAGTTGTTTATGTGGCTATTAAAGATGGATCATATGAAGATAGGTATGAAGAAAAAACCCTAATATCTCACATAAATAATAATGATTCTTGGATTATAGATAGTTGATGCTCACATCATATGATAGGTGATAAATGCAAATTTGTTAAATTAGAAGATTATGATGGAGGTTATGTAAGATTTGGTAATGATGCACCATGTCCGGTGGAAGGAAAAGGATCTATAACACTTCTTGACAATGCTAAATGTGATGATGTATCCTGGGTTGAAGGTTTGAAATACAATTTGTTGAGTGTAGCACAGCTAAACAATACAGGATACCGAATGGAATTCCAGAAGGGATGTGTCAAAGTTCATGACAAGCATGGAAAACTGGCTACTACTGGGACACAAACAAAAGGTAATACATTTCATCTTGACTTAACTTGGAACAAATGTCTATATGCAAAAATAGAAGATACTTGGTTATGGCACAAAAGGTTTTGTCATGTAAATTTTGATAATCTAATCAAAATAAGTAAGAAGCACTGAGTAAGAGGTCTACCGAGTTTAGAAAAACCTGAGAATGCTATGTGTTGAGGATGCCAGATGGGTAAGATGACAAGATCAAGCTTTACATGTAAGTCCTACACTTCTAAAGGAATTTTAGATATAGTACACACTGATCTTTGTGGTCCCATGAAAGTTCAAAGTTATTATGGTGATAAATATTTCATATTATTTGTGGATGATTACTCAAGGATGATGTCAGTTATGTTTTTAAAAGAAAAATCAGAATCTTTTGAAATGTTTAAATGGTATAAGGCAAGAGTTGAAAATGAAACGGGAAGACAGTTGAAATGTCTTAGATCTGATAGTGGAGGAGAATTCACTTCTGATGAATTTAACTTATTATGCAATGATCATGGTATAAAAAGGCAAGTGTCTGTACCGAGAACACCTCACCAAAATGGGATAGCTGAGAGAAAAAACAGATCAATTGTAGATTGTGCCAGAACCCTAATGATAGAAAAGAGGGTACCTCAAACATTTTAGAGAGAAGCAATCAACACTGTAGTTTACACCCTGAACCGAGTACAACTAAAGAAAGGAACTATGAAGACACCATATGAAATATGGTATGACAAGAAACCTAATGTAGGTTATTTTAAAATCTTTGGAAGTAGATGTTATGTTCACAAAGATGACAGAAATGGAAAGTTTGATCAGAAAAGTGAGGAAGGAACATTTCTTGGTTATTCTTCTAGAAGTGAAGCATTTAAATGTCCGATCAAATCATCTAACAAAATACTAGAAAGTGCAAATGTGAAAATTGATGAATTTGCAGAAAGAAATGATGAAGGAAATTCCAAAGAACCAGAAAATTATGAAGAATTTGTTTATGTTCAATCGAGAAGTCCTACCGAGAAATTTGCTGAAGAAAATGAAGATAATGTCCAGCTACCGAGTGATGAAGAAGATCATACAGAGCCTATCGAGCCTATATTAGCCAAATATGTCAGAAGACATCATGCATCAAGTCAGATTATAGGAGATAAGGATGATCCAGTGATGACGAGGAACAAACTAAGACAGAACACATGTCTGATATTTGAATTTGAACTGAGAATAGTAAAAGAGGCATTTAATCATGAAGATTGGGTAAATGCTATGATAGAAGAGATTGATCAAATCAAGAAGAATGAAACATGGACACTGGTCCCAAGACCGAAGGACAAAAATGTAATCAGTACAAAGTGGATTTTCAGAAACAAGCTAAATGAAAAAGGTGAGGTCATTCGAAACAAAGCAAGACTAGTATGCAAAGGTTATGCTCAAGAAGAAGGAATAGATTATGGTGAGACTTTTGCACCTGTGGCTAGACTTGAGGGAGTAAGAACATTGTTGGCAAATGTTACTTTCAAAAATTTCAAGGTATATCAAATGGATGTTAAACCTGCATTTTTGAATGGTATACTAGAAGAAGAAGTTTATATTGAACAACCTAAAGGATTTGTTGAAGACAGGAGTAAAGATCAGGTATGTAAATTGAACAAAGCTTTATATGGTCTGAAACAAGCACCTAGAGTATGGTATGAGCAACTACACTCTTACTTGATTAAGATTGGATTTATAAGGACAAGTGAAAACAACAATATGTACATGAAGAATGATGAGGATAATGGAATACTGATCTTAGCCATATTTGTTGATGACATTATATTTTGTGGAAAAGATTCTCTATGCAAAAAATTTGGTAATGAAATGTGCAAAGAATTTGAGATGTCATTAATCGGTGAGATAAAGTATTTTATAGGTTTACAGATACTGCAAATGAAAGATGAGATTTTTATTACTCAATCCAAGTACATAAAGGAAATCTTGAAGAAGTTTGGAATGGAGGATTCAAAACCTGTAAGTACTCCTATGACTACTAACTGTAAACTATCAAAGAATGATGAATCTGCATTTGTTGATGAGACACTTTAGCGATCCATGATTGGAAAGTTACAATATGTTGTGCACAGTAGACTGGATATAGCACATGTAGTAGGTATTGTTGCAAGATTCTCTGCAGATCCCAAGGAAACCCATATGACAACAATCAAGAGAATTTTCAGATACCTAAGAGGCACTAAAGACTATGGCTTAGTATATGAAAAGAGGAATGATTTTGAATTAAAAGTTTATACTGATGCTGATTGGGCAGGCAACATTGATGACAAGAAAAGCACAAGTGTGGAGCTTTCTTTTTGGGAGAAAGACTAGTGAGTTGGCTTAGCAAGAAACAAGGATGTATTTCACAGTCAACAACAGAAGCTGAATATGTTGCTGCAGCATTGAATTGCACCAATATAGCATGGATCAAGCAACTATTGGAAGGTATAAATGAGAAGGTTACCGAGCCAATAACTATATTTTGTGATAATATGAGTGCCATTAACATTTCAAAGAATTCGGTAATGCACTCTAAGACAAAACATATCTCTATAAAGTATCATTATCTCAGAGAAGAAGTTCAAGAGAAGAAAGTTGTGCTGGAATATATCAGTTCAAAGGAGCAAATAGTAGACATCTTCACAAAACCATTGCCAAGGGACACTTTTGAGTATTTCAGAAGCAAGTTAGGGGTCCTACCCCTATCTTCTATTCACTAACAGAGTTCGGTGAAAGCATCAATTCGATAAATGTACAGAATATCATGTGTGGATTGATGCTGATTTACGCACTTTAGGAAGTTTTCTAAAGGTGTGCAGGAATAGTATTGAAGGAAAAATTGCTCTGATCTAGTTTTAGATGCTACATTTGCATGTGTAACTCAGCAAAAGAAAGCACTTCATAGCAGAAGAGTTCATGATTTAGTTATTTTACTTTTTGGCATTGTTGTCAAAAGGGGAGAAGACAAAAAGGGAGAAGACTAAATGGAGAAAATAACATAAGACTAATGATAGGGGGAGTAGATGGACAAGAGAAGATTTTAATAGCTCAAGGATAATAGGAGAAGTCTAACAATAATCTGAATCCGAATTAGTTGGAATAAATCAAGCTGGTATTGACATTTAATTGTTGGTTTTGCCGTCAATGCCAAAGGGGGAGATTGTTGGCATTACAATAGAAAGGAGATTGTTGGCATTTCATTAAGGATATTGAGAAGGTTGTTGGAGATTATTGATATAACTGAAGAAGGATGATTACTGTCTTTATAATATTATTTTGTCACTGATGTCAAGAAATTGATTTTTTGATTTAGTATGATGTTGCCATATCTTGAGAAGTATGTATTGATGAGAATTAAGATGTCGGTAAGTGACACAGAAAGAATGTGATGAATAAGGGGAGAAATAAGTTATTCAATGGGAAACTATTACCAAGTTAGACAATGATGAGATCATGTTGTTTAGATTGTTTTGATATCCTACATATGTTGTTGATTGTAAGGTTAATACTATACTATGTCACCGAGCAAAGAACCTAGTCGGTAAACCCTAAGAACCTAGTCAGTAAACCCTAAGGTTATCGATATTGGTTAAAGAAGGTAGAATGTCTATCGAGTGAAGTTTAGTATTTACTGAGTAACAACTGAGTTATGACAGATCACATTGGACTGATAAAAGCATTATTTAATGAAGGATGCTGATGAGCTAGAGTTGAATAAATGATTAGTATGCCACACATGAAGTTTGTTAAGGATCTATGACAATGGAAAATCAAAAGGAAGATCTACAACACATATTGAGCCACAATAACCCAGCACAAGTTCCTAGGAAGGAATGCAAGTTCCAAGGCGAGGTAAAACATTTTCAGATCGAAGGATAAATTGAACCTAGTCAAGATTGAAGATCTGATGGCTATGATTGATCATTGGAAATGTGATCAAGAAGATTAAGCGGTTAGCAAATTGTTTATAAATAAGGAATTGTTGATAACAATGTATGCAGGCAAGTGTAAGCAGAGGGATGCTACATAGTGATTACCAAGCATAGAAGCTTGAAGACTTGTTTGAATAATAGTGTAGGGAGCCCAACAGAGGGACAAGATAAGTCCTATGATTAGACAGTGTTGAGCAAATAAGAATCCGCTTTAGCATTTTAGATGTGAAGTTGCAGATATATTTTATTACTATTGTTTATTTTTTAAGTGATAGAAAATATTTTAACCGAGTGGACTTAACATTCTTATTTGTAAACCCTGTAGCAAGGTAACATTCTAAATGACTGTTTGAAATCCTTTGACAAGGTCACTTCTAACAAGGTGAAGATCCTAACAGATCTGAGGGAAATCCCTTAACCAGGTCACATCTAGCAATATGTTTGTAATCTTTAATAGGATTTTCTTTTAACCGAGCATACTCTAGAAGGGTATATTTCTTAGTGGGTCCGAAATCCCATAGTGGTTTTTCCCTATTTGGGTTTCCACGTTAAATCTGGTGTTATATGTGTCATGATGATTATGTGTTTATGAGTTAGCATGTTTAGCAGTTTTTGGTTATATTGTTGAAGTATAAGTTACCAAGGTTGAATCTGATGATTTTATGGAAGATTAAGTTTGTATGATTCACCCCCCCCTCTCATCTTACTAGCTATTGGCATCAGAAATTTACATAATTTGCCATGTGACATTGATGATTTTAGAAATTAACTGTGTGCTCAAGATTTATTTAATTTCTTTTGGTTAGGACCTTGGTGATGTTGCCAAGATTAGGGGCTCATGGTTTAGATGACCATTTTTAGGGTATTATATTTTTCCCTCTTTGAATTAATGTGTGAGCAGCATGTTGGTTCAAAGAAAATTTGAAGTCTAGGAGATACCTGTTCTGAACTTGATTGATCATGAACTAGATGAAGAGTGAGGTGTTTAGCTTGATTTGAAGCGATGAAGATGAACAAAGTTGATTAAAGTGATACCGATCCCAAACTTGATTGAACTAGGAATGATAGAGAGCAAAGATACCAAACTTGAACTTGATTGATCAAGAAGCGGATCTTGCTGATCTAGAACTTGATTGAACTAGACATAGTGAGTGAAGATAAAATCGATCTTGAACTTGATGGATCAAGATACGATGAGTGAAGATAAACTATCTAGCTTGATTTGAAGTGATGAAACTGAACACCTGCTTATATTGAGTGTGATCAAAGATACTCTTTAAACCCTTGATTGAGTTTAAATGGATAATCAACTTGATAAAAAGTGATGAAATTGATTAAAGTTAAGAGATTGATTCAGACGAAGACAAATATCAGCTTGATATGAAGTGATAAACCTAATATGCCCATAGCGATTGATTTGATGAATCTTAGCTACTCAACTTGTAACAAAGATTTTTTAAAGAAATTCTTGACTTTGAGGTCATGAGTATGCCCCCTCAGGAGTGAAATCGAAAGATAGCGAGGGTACAAAATTATAGGCAATTGCATTAGCAATGATTATTTGAGCACAAAAGTGATTCAGAGGAATATTTTAAGATTTGGCATTGATTGATGAGAAATGGATCACACAGTTGATTTGTAGAATAAAATTGAGATTCAGCGTTGAGTCACGAGAGATTGAGCGAAAATTGAAGAAAGAATGAGCTTTTAATGAAAAGCGCTAAGTGGTCCAAATTTTGGAAATTGACTAGCAAAATGATCTCAAATTTTGATTTTGATTTCAAAAGGAATCAGGACAAGCAAATTAGCTAAGGGTACAATTTTCATGTCCATTGGAGCAAGTTGGAAAATTAGGGTTTTGGCTATATAAGGGGTCAAAGTGGCATTTTCAATTCATTTTAACCTCCCAAGTTTGAAAATTCAAAAAGCCTTCTGTGAAGAAAAATGGTGGTTCCCATACAAGAGCATTGATTTGAGGGTTACAACATAATCGACCTTGGAACTATGAGCCAGCGGTAAGTGGTCGATCTTAAGGCTGCTATTCATTTCAATATTGAATTTTTCAGTTTTTTGGCATCTTGAAGTTGGGTTTTGTTGTTTTGTCATGCAAGGCGGGATCCTGTCTCGTACGATAAACTGATCAAGTTTGTTTTATCATTTAAAATCACTAGTTTTATCATTCTAGACCAACCCTTCTATTGTGCGAAAAGCTTCAAAAGAGCCCATTTTGTCATCCTGTGACTAGTCGTGTCGTATCAGACTAGTTTGTTGTATGATTCCTGACTCGTATGAGTTGCTACCTCTATGATGTTTTGTTGTTTAAAAAATAGTGAGGCTTTTTGAAGGTGCAAACTTGACATTTTGATTTTGTGGTTGATGTAGTTAGATTTGCATGATGTTTTGCCTCCTTTATAGGCTAATTTGAAATGTTTCCTGATGCGTTGTTGTTTGATTTTTATAGGTTCAATTGCCTCATGTATTGTTCAAATATGTATATCCACCTATGATGACATTAGTTCATCAGTTATCAGATGTAGACCGGGCACATATTGATGCGTGTGGATTGACTCATCTTCTCAGGTTGCCTGATATCCGTGTGAATCACAGTATGCTCACTACATTAGTTGAGAGGTTTCATTTAGAGCATAATACATTTCATTTGCTGGTTGGGGAGATGACCATCACTCCCGAGGATGTATACGAGATTCTCCATATACCTTTTGCTAGAGATAAGGTAGATTTTGATTCAGCACAATGTCCTCGCCTTCTATCCCTGAGGTAGGTATTTCATGATACAGACATTTTGACACGGTCTATCAGTTGGGATGAGATGATGACCAGATATAGTGAGGACTTTCCATTGGCTTGCATCTTGGCAGGTTTCATCGGCTATTTTCTTATGCCAGACAAGGGACATCAGGGATTTTTATGTGGATGGGGCAGGATGTTGGAGAGACTTGTTGAGAACCCCTAGAGATTAGGATGGGGTTCATGTATACTGGCACACATGTATCATGAGATACATGAGATCGTCTACCAAGAGGGGAAGAGAATGGCTGTTAGGATGTTGATTATACAGGTATGGGCCTGGGAGCATCTCCTAGTATGCAGACCAATTGTCGATGAGGCTAGAGATCCACATCAGCCTATTGTTTACACATATTGTGAATACATGATGCAACCCCATTTGGGCAAGACAGATTATTGGAGATGACAACTAGACGATCTTATAGTTTTCATATGGTTACCTTACAGGGGTCTGGAGCCTTGGGATGATTGGAGAGCTATGCGCAAAGACCTATTCATGACTTGAACTCTTATCGGTAGATCAGCGCTAGTGGTTGAGCATTTTGTTGTTACTCGAGTGATGATGCAGTATGGTAGACCTTAGGGGATCTCGTAGGAGTTTACTGCATACGCATGTTATGCAGATGAGGAGAGGTGGGGATGGGGACTGAGGCTATCACATGCTTGGGCATGCAAGAGCTAACTGGGTTACAACTGCTGAGATGGGATTACCTAGATGATATTACAGATGCAAGGGTATTTCCCCAATATAGGGATTGGTTTCAGAAGCACCCTTTCCCAAGATTTACTGATCCAGTAGAGCAGGCACCTCACATAGAGGAGGTAGAGGATGATTCCCTTGCACAAGCATAGGGATAGGGACAAAGGTAGGGATAGAGAGTCGAGGCTTCGAGGTGGACAGGTGACGATCCTGGTGCTAGCAGTAGCAAGGTACCAGCTGGTGGTAGGCAACAGCAGAGAGGAGAGGGTGGATCCCTAGGGGCTATTGGGGTGAGACTTAGCAGAGTAAGGGTAGCAGAGGGTGGAGGAGAGGAAGAGAGAGAAGCTCTGAGACATGTTCGATAGAGGAGAGAGGAGCATGGGGAGCCAGAGGCAGAGATGGAGGATGAGGCAGAGAGTCTGTGAGGGATCAGAGGGCCGATGCAACGCGGTCGATGAGATAATGCCTAGCGTGTTTGTAGTCACAATTGACAGTGGCATAGACTCAACCAGTAGAGTGAGACAGATAGTTAGTAGAGCTTAGAGAAAAGAGAGACTATCTGTTAGCTAAGCTTAGAGCAGAGCGCGATTGTTAGCTAGTGGATCTTAGAGCAGAGCATGATCATCAGGTCACAGAGATGAGGGCAGAGTGAGATGCTTTGCAACAGGAGGTTCTTCATCAGATGAGTTGGGTGGCCTATTATGTTGTAGCTTATAGCATAGCAGTTCCAATAGCGCAACAAGTTGTATCGTATTCTTAGTATATGGCTCGATTAGAGGGAGCTCGGGCACCTAGGCAGGATCTGGGTCAACAGGCTCCACCTCCTTCACCACCTAGAAATGAGGGAGGGGCAGAGAGCTAGATCTTCTTTTTGTAGCTCTGAGATTTTTTTGTAGACACACCCATTTTTTTGTAGCCCTTATGATTCTTGCTTCGATGGGAGTTTGTATATATCATTTGACATTATTTTGTACCCTGAGACTTGATCATTATATATACGAGATCTTGATTTGACTTCATTGTACTTGTTTCAATCAATTTATGAGATGCTTTTCTATATGCTTTATTCTATATGTATGCATATCTTTTCAGTATGGATGTAATGCAAATGAATATGGATGTTTATTTTTGTTTCTTTTTCATACAAAAAGATGATGATGCAAATGAATGATGAGAATGAGAAATGAGTAGTATGATTTTTATTTTATTTTTCAATGCAATAAGATAAATGTAAATGAGTGATAATGAATTTATGAATCTATATAAAATGCTTATGTATGCAACTAAACATCTCAATACACAAGTACTCGATTGGAGAAATGATGAAGAAGAGACCACTTAGCTAAGAAATGATGATGCTTCCAATTCTCATTCAGAAGATAAAGAGATCATTGTTACCATACCAAAATCACTTCGAATTCACAAAATGTAGAATGAAATGCAAAATGAGATGCAACCTAAACCTAGTCATTGGATTTGAAATGCTTAAGTTTCATCACTGAGTGTTTAACAAACATAGTAGGCAGATAGAGTTAATTTCTTTGCATATGCAGTATGAATTATCTTGTCCGCAATAACCCTTTGTTCATTCATATCCTTGGACATATTACACATGCATCCGGATTGCACATTAAAGAAATTCCCTCAAAATAGACAAAAAAATGACTCCAACCTCCCTATAGCATACAAATAAGCGGAGTCGACATATGTGTGGTGATTTCACCTTTATGTGAAGGTACTTATCATAGACACCCAGCTAATTAGATGTTTTCAGATCATCGGATTCATTCCTACAAGTAGAAAACAAAGAAAAGTATTATGCCCCCAATCCTTGCTCCTCTTAGTCAAGATAGGCTTCCTCAAGTTACTCAAAGGGAATAATAATCGAAAGTTAATGTAAAAGATAACACACAAAGAAAATTTTACACATATCTCAAACAGTTTAGTAATTGTTTTTGCTTGTTTACTCAGTGATAAAACTCTTTAGTAGTTAGGAAATAGGTGATTGAATCAGAGTGGATGAGCGGGTATCATTGACGGAAAGATGACTTGGTTGATATTGCTTAGGACATGTAAATTTCCCAGTCAATTACCCTAAGACTAGGATAGTTATTGGTTTCAAGCCAAAAGGGTCCCAAAAGAACTAGGATGTCACGAAAGTGACTAAAAGATATGTACAAGCTAAAGAAAAGATGCAACATTTTAGTACAAGAGATAAGACTACCCTGGACAAAATCCAGTAGCCATACTGATCTATGTCATTGTTTTGATTTGTGTGATCATTGATAGGAATGTCTGGTTTCAAGAGTAAGTACCCCGTATAAGACTGATCTGTATGGTTTCGAGTGTACCCTTCCTTGTATAAGACATGTTGATGTTTGATAGATTGATTAACAAGACATGCGATAAGTTTGATTGCAAACCTTGAGAGTTTGTCTGTGGTTAATTTGGTTTGAAGGATTGCCTATGCTTTCTTGCTTTGATTTTGTCAGTTTTTTTTTTATTTAGTGATTTTTTTTTTTAATTTTTAGGATTTTGTTCAGGACATTTTATGATTTTTAGGAGTTTGTTCAAGACATTTTATGATTTTTAGGATTTTGTTTAGGACTTTTTATGATTTTTTATTATTTGTCCCTAGTGTCTAGTAGGGCAAAAGGGATTTTGAGTACATGAATGGATAAGCGAATGATGGTGGACACTTTCAAGGACTATCTCACAACGTTAATCCAAGCACAGGGTCCAGATATAGCAATGTAAACCAAGGATTTTAGTGATGTAAATCAAAGATTTTAGCGATGTAAAGAAAGGATATATCGCAGTGAAGCAAGGATATAGTGTAATAAAGCCATATTGTCCAAAGAAGTGGCCATGTCAAGAGGTTTGTGGAAAGCATGTTTTTGCATTTTGTCCATAGTGTTGATCAAGATCAAGGGATAGATTTGGATAGGAAGCAGATATGATAAGCAAGATCAAAAGGGAGTAATGAAGGATGTAAGCGAGCAATGGAGAGGAGCTAAGGGGTCTAGATCAAGTGTAATAGATAGGACACATGAAGCCTACAAAGATCCTTAACCTTGTCAAGATCAAAGGTGGAAAAGGGATATGATTGTAGATAGAGCGGATGAGGGATAATGTTGGATGAAGGATAATGGAGGAAGAAGGATAATAGATGGATGTACATGGATGGAACTTGCCCCCACTGTAAAGTGCAAAAGGATAATAGATTACGCATGACCCCTGTTTGCCAGGTTTTCATCATGGTACTTGCCCAAGGCGCCACAAGAAGTGGTTTTCACACAAGGACTAATTTATTTCTCTTAATTTATTTATTTTTTTGATTTTTTTTCACTTTTTCATCATTTTTTTTCTTTTGGAAGATAATGGAGGCATGATAGGGGATGGAAGAAGGACCCCAATGTCTCGTTTCTTTGGATGGTACCCTTAGAATATGAGTTGCAGTAGACCATGTCTATGAAGGCATGCTCAAAGATGTTGGTAGGATAATGAAATGAAACTAGGGCAAGGATATATGCAAAGGATTGGATAAGAGGGATGGAAGGGTGAAAAAGAGGTGTTGGATAATGGATGGGATGTTGGAAGAATTGTGCATGGCTAGATGGAAATGTTGGAAAGATCAACATTGGCACACATCTTGAGGGATGGTGGACATATGGAAGAGAAGTGAATCTCAGATTTTGCGATTTGGATGGAGGAAAGGTTACAGATTTTGGGGCATAAGAACCCAAAATGGATGAAGAAGGTGATGGAGGAATAGAATCAGAAGGTTTGGATGAAGGAGCAACAATCTTGGATGCCAATTTTAATTTTTCTTTAGACTGTTGTGCTTCAAGCAGCCGCTTAGGGATCCAAATGGTTTTTGATTTTTCATGCTTTTGTAGTTCCTTAGAGCACATTGCTTGTACAAGTGCCTTAGGAACCCATATAACTTTTGACTTTTCTTCTTTCTTTGTGGGCCTTTGTGGTGTTTTGTATTTTTCTTTTTCTTTTTGGATCATATTTTTCTTTGTTTTGACATGTTGATTAGATGGGACATGTTGATCCTTGAATACATGTGGATTACTTGACTTATGACTTTTATGCTTGGCATCCAAATTGCTTGGAGGGAGATGCATGGATAGATAGGAATAATATGGAGGTATTTTAGATGGATGGAAGGTACTTGAAGATGTGTGCCTTTGTTGATCCTGCATAAGGGATGGAGGGATATAGGTACCTAGAATGGATGGAAGCGATGATGGGGAAAGTGTATATTTGGATTTAACTAGATAAATGTAGGATTTATGAGAGATACCAACATCTTGAGAAATGTCCCTAAGGCCATGACCTTTAACATTTTCTTTAATATGGAAGGATTCTTGCTTGTGGAGATTTACCCCTTTTCCTTTATAAATATTTTGACTTGTAGGATACATTTTTCTTTGGAAAGAAGGCACGAGTCCATTATGAGATGGAGGTGGAATGTAGGGAATGATAGGATCATGAGAGGGATTTGTAGGTATTATGGAACCTTGAGGTGAATATGGAGGATTATGACAAGGAGATGAAGGGATACTTTGATCTTGACATGGAAGAGGATGATTGGATAGAGTAGGAAGGGTGTTTGACTCTTCATTTTGAATAGGACCATTTGAAAAGGTGGAAGAGGCATCATGATCTTTCTTAGGAGGGATTCTTTTCTCTTGAGATGGAAGGGGATCATCTTGAAAGAAATGGAAAGGTATAAGGGGATCATCATGGGATTCTAGTGAAATAGGATCTTTTTCAATCATTAGATGGGATTGAGGAGTTTTGGTGTCTTGATCTTGATTTATGATAGGACTTGTTTCTTCATTTTTTAGATTATCCTCTTGACATGGAGTCACTTCTAAGGAAGGGGTAATATTGTTGATATGCATGGAGGATTCTTGGAAGGTGTTCATGTTTTGGCATGGTGGAGAAGCATTTTGAGTGGGACTCTCTGGAGTGGGTATGTTTGGAATTGGAGTGCATGATGGCATGGGATCTAGGATTTTTAAATCTTTAGAGGAACTTATATCAATATTGGCATTAACTTGGATTTCCATAGGAGATAGCCCTTGAAGGTAAACATGAGAAGTTTTATTGTTTGAAGGAGATGAAGATGTCATGGAAGGGATGGAGGCCACATATGGAGCCTTGCTAGACATAGGTTCATGATTTTGATTATGCTTAGAAGTAGTTTCTTCTTTTTCTTTAGGTGAGTCATTAGGATCTTCAATTTTAATGACACCATTATCAATGAGATCTTGAATCTTATGTTTTAATTCCACACATTTCGAAGTCTTATGTTCATTTTGTCTATGATATGTATAGCACTTACTCACAAATTCACATCCCCATGTGGTCTTTTTAAGCAATATGATAAGATTATGCTCAAGAAGCTCTTTCAAAGTTGACTCAATAGATTGCCCCCAAGGTGTAAATTGTCTATCTAGAGGATATTTGGAGGAAATGTCTTTATGTCTTGGTGATGGTGTCTTGTGAGCTTGTTTGAGATTTGTCTTTTGATTGTTAATTATTTGTTGGTTTTCGATTGTCAAATCATATAATCATTTTAGCATTCCTTGAAGTTTCTTAGTCTTGATATCATGCATTTGTTTCTCAAATGGAGTCATTGATTTATTTTGTTGGATTTTCATATCATATATTTCTTTCTTGATATCTTGAGTCATTTGAGCCAAGGTAGCCATGGGAATTGGAGCTAAGGTATCCATTTATAGTTGATAGCGAGAGGTGTTACAAATGTCAAGGTGAGATCAAAGCTAGTTGTTCATTGAGGCTAGAGGTTGATGTTCAAACTTATGCGGGTGAGATACACTAACTCCAATTTTAAGTTGAGGCTAAGTAGCCTAAGTGATACTTGAGAGTGAAGTTTGGACAATAGATTGGTTGATTGGATTAGGTTGATTCAGCTAGCTAAGATGTAACCGACAAAATCATGCAACGCAATGGCAGGGGTACACTATCAAGATTGTTTATGCTCAGAATTACGATGTCCAGTTTTATGCTCGTTGTAGACTAATTTGAGCTGGTTTGACTATTTTTACTGACAAGAATAGGAATTTGTATGACAAAGTTTGTAGACCCAGATGACAATTTAGCTGTTTACAAATGATAAAGATAGTTTTTCGTACGAGTTGTTTCCTGATTTCACATGACAATTGGGTAGACTCCAGACGATAATCTACTAACTATGATATATTTTCATACGACAGAGTATAAAAGACCATACGACAGTTTCTTAGACTCGTACGACGGAGTTTGTAAAGCCAGATGACAAACTATGAGGATTAATGAAAGCTCGTATGACAATAGGTAGTAATAGGATGATATTTTAGCAGGCTCATACGACAGAGGACTGGACAAAGACAAAATTCTAATAGATAGAGTTTTTACAACTGACGAGGACCCATTTTTGATATAGTATTGATTTTCAATGACCGACAGGGACTAGTTTTTGACACTAACAGAGTTTATCACTAAGTTATTTGGTATTGTTTTCTCCATTTTTAGTGTTTCAGTTTCAGTTTTAGGGATGAAAACACAGAAAGCACACAAGATGTTCAATAATTTCAAGCATAGCATGCTAACCCTATGAAAGTAGGCTTAGAGAAGAAAACCTTTGCTTGTTGACTTAGGTACACACCCAATAGCTAATAAAAATACAACTATTGAGTCTCACACAATGGATTCTCAATGCCATATTAGCCGACTCCAAATGCTAATGGGGCACGATATGGCAAGTGTCTTGGGAGAGTTACTATCTCTCTTGTACAAAGATTATCAACCTTTCAGAGGTGAACCAGGTAGCTTCTAATCTTATAGTTCTTAGTCAGGAATTCAGTTTGAAATTACCCCTTGAAGTCACACAAGCATGATTGAGGCCTATAGCCCGACAAGGTACCGAAACAAGTTGTAGTCATGTAAATGTGACTGAGACCACGGGGCCCTACAAAATGCTCGATATGAGAGATCTCAAAGAGAAAACTCAAATAATCCCATCCTCTGAGACTTTAATCATCAGAGGCCTATTTATTATAGTGAGTTGGAATGATCAGGTCCAGTTGTACTCACTTGGGTCATTCTCATAGGGTGATTACTTTTTCCCACTGTGACAGGCCCGCTAAAGGTACACAAATCTCAATTTTAGAAAAAGCCTCAAGGGTCTAGATTTCTGATTGTTTGTAAAAGACAAGAGAATACTCTCCTACCTCTTAGATTTTTTTGAAAACACAAAAGATAGATTTGTTCATTAACCAGATAGCAATTTAAGTGCCTAAAAATGAATTTAAAGAATATGCAATGTTTGGTCGATTTTCTTTAGGCAACCTGCAAAAACAACACATCAGTAGTCATGTTGTTTTTATTCTTTGATAGGAGTATGTGTGATTGATAAATTCTTTGACAATCATTCTGCAAGAAATTGGTTAGGCTGTGAAAATATCAGGCAGACAGAAGACAATTTAGGGTTAGCATCAGTATCATCAAAATTTAATTCAAGAAAAACCCTGAAAAGTAATTTGTTTTTCAAAAAATAAAAATAAAAATTCTAATCTAACTCCTCCAACCTGCAAGAAATTGTTAGAAACCTGCAAGAAGAAAAGTTAGTGAAATATCAAATCTTTTGGTGGGCTTACACAAGCCTAATTTAAAATCATGGTTACAAATGTTTCACTCCTAATGCTGAAATGCCCTGAAATTTGACTAAGTCTAAAATTTGGAAGATCCTCCAAAAACTAGATTTTGCATTATAACTTCTGAAGGTTCGAAACCCCTCTCAAACATCCTGACAATATATATGGAATATAATACTTAAATGTTATTCCATATATATATTGACCTTCCACAAGCCTAATTTCAAGCAAACTCCTAAAAGAAAAACTCTTTGTTTTTCATACAACAGAATAGTAACTCGTATGAGTATTCTCATAGAACCAAACGAGTAAACATAGAAGCAAATGACAAAGCAGTTACTCATATGACTATTCCACAGAGCCGAATGATAAAATACAAAATTAGATATTCAAAGCAGAAATTCGTACGAGCCCCTTTTTTGATTCGTATGATAAAATAGAGACCTTGACAGAATGTTGTACTATGCAGTAATAACACTCATACAATATTTAGCAGCGACTGTATGGATGAGGCCTGTAGGATTAAAAAAAGTGATTTTGAGGCCGAAGTATTGAATTTTGTGCCCCACGGTGGGCGCCAAAATGTGTGTGTGAAAAGTGGACCTATATCTGCAAGCTGTAATACACAACACTTCAATTAAGTCATTAGATGCATGGTTAGTAAATCAATAATCAATGAATAATAAACCATTACAAAGCGACCCATTTCCTTCTAGTAGATGCGAGTTGAGATTGCTCTCATATTGCTAAGTTATCCAGTGACTAGACAACACCTAAACGAAGGATTTTTAGTCTATATGAGCATGGATTTAAGCTAGATGGATGCAAGATTAATCTAGATATGCATGATTTAAGCTAGATATGCATGATTGATCTAACATTATTTAAGCAATATTAAGCTAGATGATTTAACTAAGGATGCAACAACTAATATAAAATATCTCAATGCAAATTCTCAATGAACCTAGAGCAAAAACAACATAATAACAATATATTCTCCAGGATCTTTGAATGGGAGATGAGAACCTGAATTTATAGAAAACTTAGAAAGAAACCAACGACTAAGATCAAATGATGATGAGCGGTCAATATTTTCCAAGAGGAAGCACAATCCAGGTGAATTGATGTGATTGGATGCTTTTCTCAGTTTTAAAGGAAATTGAACTAAAATTAAGATAAAATCAGGAAAAAACTGATTTATTCTCTATTTCATTCAATTTTAATATTTAATTGTTTTAATTGCTTTCTTTGAGATTATTTATCAATTTTTTATTTGTTTTTCAAGATTATCTCCAATTGATTTCTTTTCTCAAATTTTAATTCTTTTTTGTCAATTAATTTTTTTTTTGAAGATTTGATGACAAATTGATTTATTTCATTAAGTATGCAAAAGATATTTAATTAAAATAAATAGGATAATTGTTTGAAAAATGATTTACTTGGAATGATTAATTAATTAAATAAATATTTAATTAATATTGGTTGATTAATTTGCCATGTGACATCGATGATTTTAGAAATTAACTATGTGCTCAAGATTTATTTAATTTCCTTTGGTTAGGACCTCTGTGATGTTGTCGAGATTAGGGGCTTATGGTTTAGATGACCATTTTTAGGGTATTACACTTATGACTTCCAGGAGTAAGTCAAAACCTAGGGGGGAGGATTTAGTACCCCTGCCCTAATCAAATATTAAAACCCGGTTTGACCTTGGTTGAATTTTTAAGTGGCCTTCTTGGATGGTTGATTTACCATGTTGTGATGTTGTAGTCAAGTATTATGCTTAATGTGTGTACCTATAAATGTTGATTTCGCATCGATTCTTATGTAAGATTAGTTGTTCTTTTGATTCATGTTATTAATATCGGGCTAACACTTTCATTGAATATATATGTATGCATGTGTGGTTCATTGTTGTAGGAGATTGTAGGTACAGTACTGCGTAGCTATAGGGTTTCGTCTCCACCTGGCTTCGCAGGTATGAGTGTACCTTTTTACTCCAAAGGAATTGGATTAGGTAGTCATAAGACCCTAGGTTTTACCCTAGTCATTCTCAAGTGAGCATCGTTAGCCATCCATCAGTTTTTGTAGTACCCCTGCCCTAGTGAATTTTTAATCTCGGTTTGACCTTGGTTAGTTTATCATGTTATAATGTTATAGTTAGATGTTTTGATTTTTGTGCGTACCTGTTAATGTGGTTTTCGCACCAATTCATATGTGAGTTTATTAGTTCTCTTATTTCATTTTATTAATCTCACTCTAACACTTTCATTAAGTATATATATGTATGCATGTATGACTCTTGGTTGCAGGAGATTTCAGGTACATTACCACATGGGTGCGGGGTTCATCTCCGCCTGGATTAGTAGGTTTGAGTGTACCTCTTTGGTCCTTAGAATTTGGTTTAGGTGGTTGTAAGACCCTCATTTGACCATAGTCATGCTCAAGTGAGCATCGTCAGTCGTCTGTCAGTATCCCCTTTGGCTGGGTATGTAGGTCACCTATCTGTTTGGCTTTCTTGGGTTGCATGTTTTGTGTGTGGTTAAATCAAGTATTTAATCCTTAGTATTTAATTTGATTAAATGTGTGTTTATGCATAGTATTTTAGGGACTAAATTAAATAGGTTCCCTTTTTATGTGATTAATCGTTAATTAGAATTGCTCAATTCAGGTTGGTAGCAAGTTCGTTTAAATGGTTAATTTTAATGATAAATATTTTCAGTTATTCTTTTTAAAAGGAAATATTTAAATTTATTCGAAATAGAAATGATTTAATTTCTTTGGCATTTTGGAAATAGAAAGGGTAATTTCAGTTATTTGGGAAAATCAATTTTAATTTGAAAAGCAAGTTTAATATATATTTGATATAGTTTGAAAGAATGATTTTTGGGAAATAATTTTAAATAGAAATATTTTAAATCCAAAAAAGAAATTTTGGTCAACAATCTTCCATTTAACCTAGGTTTTGGAAATATATGGGAGGATTATTTTTGGAGAGTTATTTTTTTATGGAAAAAATTGGGGAAGAATTTGGGGCATTTGGTGGAAGGAGTTTGGGGTATTTTGCAGGTGGAGCTCATCTTCAACACCTCCAGGATAGCATTCAAGGTTGGCATTTTCGTTAACCCTTTGTTTTGTTGAAATTGTCTGAATTTAAGGAGCTTCCTGTGTGTGTGTGGCTACCTTTTTCTTTTATAAAACTCCTTCATTTTGGTTTTGAAGTGAGAAATTAATTTAGCATTGAACCCTTTTGTTTCATGGATGCCAATCAATTTCTTCAATTTGGGAAAGAAATGATGTTTTTTAAAATGACTAGATCCATTCTCTTTTTTATCTCAGAAAATTTCTGAGTCTATTTCATTTGGGGGTTCTGATTGAAATTTATTAAAAATGCATTTATATGTGTATATCTCTTTTTATTTTCTAGAAAAATGTCCTAGAGGTTGTTCCCAAAAAATTTTCTAAGTATTGGTTTCTTATTTAAAATTATCATTTGGGTCTGTGAATACCCAGAGATTGGGTAATGCTTGTTTTAGTTTTTTTTAAAAAAATAAATTTAATTTAAAACAAAAAATAAAATAAACTGCAATTTTATTAATTTATTGGGAGCTTTGGGGGAGGGTACCATGGCCTCGACCCATGGATGGGGAGAGGCGTGGCTTCCCCAAGCCATGGGAGGGCCATGGTGTGGAGACCATGGCATGGTCTCCACACAGTTGTGGTTGTGGGGAGACCATGTCATGGTCCCCACAACCCCTTCCCAACGGAAGAGGGGACCACGTGGTGGGGTCCATGGGTTTCCCATGGGGAGGGGGGCTTTAATATTTATTAAGTTTTTTTTATTTGTTCAAAAAAAGTTTTTAATTTTGAAAATGAAGCCTTCTGTCGCTGCCCTAAGGCCAGCTGCAATGTCGTCTGCCGCTGCAAGGCCGTCTACCGCTACTTTGAGGTCGGCTACTATTGTCGTCTAGCCCCCTGTTCATTCCCTTGGTGAGGCTTCTCTGCCTGGTACTAGGATTGATGATTTTTTGGAAATGACGACATCGGTCCTTCCTCACAGGTAGATGCGATGGGCAGATGTGCCATTTGACGACCATGATTTGGCTCAGTTATAAACTTCTATTCATTCTCCTCAATGGGTTGTCAAGGATGGTCGCTGGCATGACTTGGCTTATGACAAATTCTTGTCGGCTTCATCATATTTTCGCAAATTTACAGGTAATTATGTTCCAAAACCTTCACATTCTTATTATAAATCTTTTGTTCCCAAGGCATTAATATTTTAGGGCATTCTGGGTCCTCCTCCTGTTAATCATCCAAAGACTCCTTTTAAGCGTTTTCATTCTTTTTTTGGTTCTAAAAAACCTAGGAAGCATAGATTTGTTTGTCCTCAACTGCCATTCGATATTTGTGATGGCTCCCCACATTCTGATGGTTTTTCCCCATTAGCTCCTTCTGGATCTCCCTCCTAGGATTGTAATCCTTCCCTCCCTTCTTATGTCACCTAGCCAAATAACACTTTGGTTTCTAACCCTCACTTCCTTTCTTCCCCAAATGACATTTGTGTTGCTAAATGAGCTCCCTTCCATCCAAATCCACTTCCCCATAACTCTCCCTCTGCATTTTTTGATTCGATAAGAGGTAATTTGCATTCTTCTGTGCAGTATAAGGTTATATTCCCTGATTACATGATTAAGGACTCTATGAAGTTATTGCATTCTACTTCCCTCATTGGTAAGATTCTTTCTCCGGTTTCTTTTGGTAAATTGTTAACATGGGCAAAGTCTAATTGGGATTCTTTCTCTATATTTCACTGTGATTTTTTATTCTAAAAAGTATAGGGATTGTGTGCATAGATTTAAAGGGTGGTTTTTTTTTGGGAAAGGGAATTTTTACCTATGCTTGGTCTCCTCATTTTGATATTCAATTGGTGAAGCCACAATTTATGCCCTTCTGGGTAACTTTCTCAGGTCTTCCTTTGGAGTATCGTGATGTGTATATGGTTGAAATCCTGACAAACAAATTGGGCATATTTATTAAGCATGATTTAGTTCCTTTTGAACGACCTCATCTTTCAGTTAGGGTTTGTTTGTTATTAAATCTGTCTAAACCCATTCCCTCTGAGATTACTATTTGCTCCAAATATGGTGCATGAATTCAGCCTGTGGTAATTCAAGATTTGATCACTATTCATTCTTGTGCTCCGTTACTTGGTCATTTCACCTCTCAATGTTGTGGTGATTCTAATGCACCTTTAAAAGTTTGTTCAAATTTTTCATCTGAGTTTTTGCCAATGTTCTTTTTTTAAAAGTAAGGATCGTCAGTCTTTGAAGGATCATAATGTTCAGGATTCTGCTCCTTTACCTCTTTCTGTTACATCTCTCATTCCTTTTTCTGGATATACCGTATGTGATGTGCCTCTGATGGATTTTACTTTTCTCTGCTCTCTGGCCGTGTTCTTCTTTGTTTTGTTTGCCATTCATTGGTTTTGTTATGTTTCTTCAAACTCGGTTAAGTTTCTTCCTAGTCCTTTCAAGGATTATTGGTCTTCTAAATTTCATTTTGAACCTTTTATGTTCTCCTCTACGAGTTTTTTTCAAATTTCTTGTCCTTCGGTTCCATTTCTAAAATTGTTGTTACCTTCTAATGGTTGCACAGATCATTGCTCTATTAATTCTTCTCCTCGTTCTTCTTTTGTGGGTCTGGCGGATGATACCAAAATTGTTCATAGTTTAATTTTTTATAGTGATTCTTTTTTGCCCATTCCAAGGTCTCCTTCTTCACTTTCTATTTCTGAAGAGAAGATTCAGCTTATTGCTTCAGATATTTTATTTTTAGTTTCTTCTGATCTATTTGATGAGATTGTTGCAAAGGAATTTCCCGAATTTTCTTTTTCTTTTGCATCTGCCTCTTCGGGGCCTGTCCATGATGGTTGTCATGTTTCCTCTTCTCAGCCAAATTTAGTTGAAGGTGTGGATGCAGATCTTATTGATAGTCCTTCTTCAACTATTTCTAATTTGTATGGATTTGATTTCTCTCAGAAGTTAGCCTTGGAGAAATCTCCTTCTGTTTCTCGCCTATTGTTAAAACTCCTAAGAAATGGTGTCAAAAACCAAAACTAGCTAAAATCAAGGAGGAGATTGCGGCTGGTATTCAATCCACTATTGTAGAGAAATTTTCTTCCCAAGTCAAAACAAGGAAGGCATGTTGCTCTCCTTGTGATAAATGAGGATTTTATCTTGGAATGTCAGGGGCTTAAATTCCCCTGACAAAAGGGGAAGGATCAAGAAATTTATTGATTCTTCAAAAGTGGATATCATCTTATTGCAAGTGTCTAAACTTTCTCAGGATTCTTTTGATAACATAATTTCCAAATGGTCCCTTTGGAAAGTTGTTCATGTTCCTTCTTTGGGTGCTTCTGGTGGTCTTATAACTTTATGGAATCCTAAATTAGTCAAAGTTGAGATGTTATCTTTTGCTTCTCATTGGCAGTTGTTAAAGGTTGACTGGTTTGAAATCTCTTTTGTTCTGTTTAATATTTATGGTCCGACTTCTCCTTCAGATAAAACCAACTTATGGGATTCCTTATCTGAATTGTTTTTATGATATAATGATCTTTTTATTGTGCTTGGGGGTGATTTTAATGCTCTCCTTTCCCTGGATGAAAAAAGAGGGGGTAAGCCTACAGCTCATAAGGTTATTGATGACTTTTCTTCCTTTGTACAAGATAGTGCGTTATTTGATATTTTCCCTTCTAATGGTTATTTCACTTGGACTAATAGGAGATCTAAATGCTAGATTGCCTCTTGCCTTGACAAATTTCTTATTTCCCTAAACCTACATTTGAGCAACTTTTCCTTTTCTTCTGAGATTCTTACCTCCTTAGATTCTAACCATTTCCCAATTTTGCTCAAATTTTGATAAATTGGATCATGTTTCCTCTATTAGACCTTCTTTTAAGTTTGAGAAAATGTGGTTTACTCATCCTCGTTTTCTTTCTTTATTAAAGTAATGGTGGATAAGTGCTCCGTTTTGCAAAGGTACTAAGATGTTTCAATTTTATTCCAAACTGAAATTTGTGAAATCTTAAATTATGGCTTGGAATAAATTGGTCTTTAAGAATATTTTCATGAAAAAGAGGCAGTTGCCAATTATTTGAAGGTTGTTAATGAGGAGATTATTAGACATGACACTAATTCCTCCACTAATGATGCTCAAAAGAAATTGTAAGCTTACTAGGAGATCCTTTGCTCTCGGGTTGAAATCTATTGGTAGCAAAAGTCTTGTTAGGTTTGGCTTAAAGAAGGTGACAAGAATACTGCCTTCTTTCAAGTTGCAGCCAAGATTAAACAAGTTCTTTCTATAATTTTTAGTATTAAGGATTCTAAGTCTGGTTACGTTCTTAATTCAGATCAGCAGATTAGAGAGGAGGGGGTGTCTTTTTCTAAGGAATTGTTATCTCCTTCTTTTTCTTCTTCCTCTATGGATCATCATGTGGGTTTACTTTTAGATTCTATCCCCTCCCTTGTTTCTCATGAGGATAATGACTTTCTTATGAGGCCTTTTTCTTTAGATGAGCTTCATTCTATTGTTTTTTCCATGGCCCCTGACAAAGCTCCGAGTCCTGATGGGTTTACTATCTTGTTCTTTCAGAAATGTTGGGATTTTATTGGTTTTGACTTATTAATAGCTTTGGAAGAGTCTAGGAGGGGTGGGTATATCCTTAAAAAATTTAACATCACTTATATTTCCCTTATCCCGAAATCTAAGAATCCCCAAACTTTTATTGAATGTAGACCCATTTCTTTGTGCAACTCTATTTACAAAATCTTCACCAAGGCTATTTATTTAAGACTTAAAATTCTCCTTCCTTGTATCATCTCTCCTCAACAAGGAGGTTTTGTTCTGGGTCGGGAAACTCATGAGGGAGCAATTGTTGCTCATGAAACTTTACATTCCATAAATTCATCCAATATCCTAGGTTTTGTGGTCAAACTTGATATAATGAAGGCTTATGATAAAGTTTGTTGGGCTTTTTTGCTCAAAGTTTTGAGAAAATTTGGTTTCTCTGAAAGCTGGTGTAAATGGATCAAGAGTTGTATTTCTACTACTTCATTTTTTGTCATCATTAATGGAGCTCCCTCTAGATACTTTTCTTCAACCCAGGGTGTTAGAAAAGGAGATCCTTTATCTCCTTTCTTATTTATCATTATGGCAAAAGCTTTTAGTCGATTGGTTATTAAGCAAAGGGATCTGGGCTTTTGGCAAGGGGTGTTAATTCTTAATTCTGATCTTTCAATCACTCATAACCTTTTTGCTAATGATACACTTTTATTTGGGTCTTCTTCTATTCAAGAGTCTACTCATATTAAATTTATTATAGATACTTATACTGCTGGATTTGGCCAACAAATTAGCTCCCATAAATCCAGGATCTTCATTTTTAATACTCCTTAGTTGGTGGCTGATAGACTTGTGAATATCTTAGGTTTCCCAGTAGACTCTCTTCCTTCTACCTATTTGGGGATTCCTTTCTTTATGGGATCTGCTAAGTCTTCTTTTTGGAATTCGGTTATTGAGAGACTTAAATCTCATATTTCTACTTTGAAGGCTAGGTGGTTGTCTCTTTCAGGTAGGATAATTCTCAGTAAAACAGTCCTATCTACCATTCCTAATTACTATATCTCAGTTCTTCAAGCTCCCAGATCAGTCATCTCCCAAATTGAAAGGATTATTCGATCTTTTCTTTGGAAAAATAACATGACAGAAGATAAAAAAGATTCCACTAATTTCTTTGACCAAGATGTCTCTTTCCAAGCAAGTTGGTGGTGCTAGGATTCAGGACTTATCTAAAAGAAATAGGGCTTTTGGGGGAAAACTAGTTTGGTCTATGTATACTAAGCCCCAATCTTTGTGGTGCCAAATTATGCAGGCTAAGTATTTGGATTCCTAGAATCCTACTAGGATCTTCACAATTTCTAATCCTCCATAGGGGTTTGCTGTTTGGAACTTTATGATCTCATGTAAGGAAGTGATCTCTAATTTTCTCTCCTGGTAGGTCCATTCGGGGGAGGATATTCTTTTTTGGAAAGACTCCTAGAATGGCTTTCCCCCTCTTTTGCAACATGATTCTCTTGCTTCTATTTTAGTTGTTCTTTCTCAATCAATGGGAGTTAGATTGGTTGATTATGTAGATAGTGTTGATTTGTTTTCTCACAAGGTCTCATGGAAGGATCCCTCTACTCTTCCATTGTCCTTGTAAGAAATTCAAAATTTTAAATCTATTTTGCAAGACCGAGTGGCTTTCCTTTCTAACATCAAAGATCAACTTATTTGGTGCCCTTCTAAATCGGGAAACTACTCTATTAAAGAAGGATATTTTGTTGTTCAACAAATGGCCAATCAAAATGCTCCTCATCATGCCTTTTTGTTCTGTTGGAATAATTTAGAATTACCTAAAACTGGTGTTTTTTCCTGGTTCACGCTGCAAAATAGAATGTTGACTAGTGATCATTTAGTCAAATTTAATATTGCAACCTCCTTTTCTTGTGTCTTATGTGGTAAAGCTCTTGAAGATGTCAATCATCTTTTTCTTTATTGTGAGTTTGTGAGTAGTTGTTGGCATTTTGTCCTCCAAAATTTATCTCTTTCATTCCCTTTGCCTTCATCTTTATGGGACATGTTTTATTCTTGGCCAGTTTTGTATTCATCTTCTCTATTTGATTGTTTGTGGTTTATAATTCCCTCTTCAGTCTTATGGGCCATTTGATGGGAAAGAAGCAAGCACATTTTTAGATGTGACTCATCGGATTTATTTTTTGTTCTTGGGATTTTGGAAAGAAGTATTATTGAGCAAGTTAATGCTCATGTTCAGAAATATTTTAATATGAATTCAGAGTTCTCTTCCTGAGACAAATTTATGATTTCTTCTTGGAAAAGTATCATTATTCCTGTATCACCCACCTTTCCAAGGGTTCGGAAAACAACCGTAGATAGAAATTCCATAAAATGACATCCTCCTAATGCCCCTTTTTGTAAATTGAATTTTATGGATCCTCCTGTGGAAATCCTGGTGATTCAGGAATAGGGATAGTTTTTTGTGATCATTTGGGTTCTTTATTAGCATTAAAAGCTATGCCAATTTCTTCTGGCACAAATAATATGGTCGAGGCTTGTTCTCTTTTAGAAGGTCTTGTTATGGCTAAGGATTTGAATTTCAAATACCTTCATATTGAAGGTGATTCAGCTATTGTCATTAATGCTTGCAAGGCAAGAAAAGCTAATAAATGGCATTTCCGGTATATTCTTGAACAAATATGGACTCTTCTTGATACGTTTGAGCACCTCATCATCTCACATGTTTATCATGAAGGTAATGCATTGGCTGATTGCTTCGCTAATATGGGTTGTGACAAAATTGTTATTGATTCCTCTCGATTGGGGCGTGATTTGATGAGCTTCCCAAACCTATTAAGTATAGCCTGTAGAGAGTCGAGTATTTAATCTTTCTTATTATATGATTGCTCATTTATACGAGTTGGTGTTTCTTGTAAATTCTTTGCATTTTGTAGTATATATATATATATTTTGGTTGCAGGTGTTTTTGGGTGCAGGGGCATGCCAATTTTGGTTGCAGGAGTTTGTTGTTGCAGGGCCTTCAAGATATCCCATGAAGATTGATTTGTCCTTCGATGCTGGTTTAGTCCTCTTGCTTTTTGGCAACCTATGTTATTTCTTTTTCATTTCCTTATTTTGTAAATAAGCTTGCATGCTCCTATTCTGAAAAATGAGCTTGCATGCTCCTTTGTTGATCTCTATTTTGTAACTAGCTTCGGCTAGAGGATTGTTCACTACTTCTCTACTATAGTCATGTTGATGAGCAATGACTGGAGTTTTTCTTGCTGGTTCTTTTCTCTGGGAGCTTAGTTTGAACCAGTTTTTAAATATATTGTAAAAATTATATATTATTAATAAAATATATCAAGTGGCATTGCCACCTTGCCAAAAATAAATAAAATTTTTTTTTATTAAAAAGTATTTTTTAATGGTTTTTATTTATTTATTATTATTAATTATTATTTAATATATATTTTATTAATGGGGATTAATATATGTATATTAATTAATACTTAATTTGTAAATTATATTATTAATTATTAATTGTTTATATTTTATTAATCACAGGTTAATAAATATATATTAATAAATATTTAATTTTGGTATTTTCTATATGTACGCAAGGAAATATTTTGTTAATTTGGGAAATGTTTATCTATTTTTGATTTCTTTAAAAATATATTTCTTTAATCTGAAAAGTGTAACTTGGTTCTAGAAAAGATGAATTTGGAGAAATTATTTTCGAACCAGTATGAGAATGAGGTTTTATTTGAAGAATAAATATCATATTTAGTTGGTTAATGTTTATTTAATTATATTCATATGAATTTGGTTTAAAAACTCATGATGATGTATTTATGCTATGTTATGATTCAAATGAACTTAGTGAGTTAGAGAACCATGAACGACCTGTACCTAGATGAGGTAGACAAATTTCAATCAAACTTAGATCCATTAGAAATTGGAACGATTTTAATGTTTAAACAATATGGAAAAAGATTTTCTTTTTCAATTTATGCCTATGCATGTTTAAATTTTTGTGTTCCCATTTGCTTAAGAAATGACAAGTCTTTGAAATTGTTTGTTGGACCTTGTCATATGATTGCTTTGGGTACCTGCTTATGTCCTTGATCTCGAGTTTTGAATTTTGTCTTGTGATGGTGTTGTAACTGGTCATGTCCTTTATGTGGGTGTCGAATGTTGATTCATGGTTGACCATAGCTGGTCAGGTCTCTAGTTAGAGTACCATCCTTCAGTGCACCTTGTATGAAGTCTTGTTTGACCAAGTGGGTATTCCTACCATTTGCTTGACCTTGTGTATTCCTGGGTTTTAGGAGTTGTTGGTTTATGGTCTAGTGTCATATGGGAAAGTGGATTTCGATTGGGGGCTGCGCCCAAAGTGGCTGCTGGGTAACCCATCAGAAGTGTGTCTAAATAAGTGATAACCTAATAGCATATTAAAGAGTTAGTTAATAATTCACTAAGTAAGTTAATTGTGCCTCATGTATGGGATGGGTGCTAGTATAGACTCGACATGCAGTAAGAAGGCCTGAAATGGCAAACCATCAACCTTGTCTTCACTAAAGGAAGTGTTGGGTCCACATGGGGCTTGGATGGGCCATATGTTCAGAATAGGTTGCTTGGGTAACCCAGTGGATGGGGCCAGAACCTATGAAGACCTGCCATGGTAACCATACTAGGTTATGTGATGACACTTGTCCCTTATGTTCGCTAGTGTGTTGTTGTGTTGTCTTGATAGGAGCACTATTGTGGAATCATCCTATTCCTTATGCCCTTGTGAGAACCTGATATTCATGTTATACCTTGGGTTGCAAAGACTTAGTTTTGTGGATGCTCCAATTGATCTTTTGTTATTGCTTCTTATTATGTTCAGTTGGATCCTTTCCTATTCAAGGATAATTCATGTATTTATTTGACTGATGTGGTCGTATGTATTATTGGCTATGTGTGCCTTGATGGCAGGATTGTAATGATGTGAACCTTATGTATTCTTCACTATTTTTAATTATCAGAGGTGTGTTGCAGTTGAGCAGACCTGGAGATGTAGCCCTCTAGGGGTGAACTCCGATATCATTTTGGTGTTATGTGATGTTTATGTTCTTATGTTTCCTTTTTAATTTAGCATGTATGGATGGCATTATGTTAGAATGTATAATGTGAATTAGATGAAGGTAATCTTAAATGCATGTATGTAGTCATCTTATTAAATGCAATATTTTGGATCATGAAAAAATGTAGATTAGAATAATGGAATGTATGCAGGCATTGATAATGCAATTAATTATGCATGGAAAGTATTCATTAGTTTATGATGAAATTTAAGTACGTTATGAATTAGATTCATGACTTAAGATTTAATGAAATTTTTAACGTAATGTATGGTTAAAATTTATTGGATGAACTTAATCATGTTATCTATACTTTTAACCTCCATGGATGAACCTTATCATTTTATCTATATTTTCTTACCGAAAGAAATTATCCTTTGTTTAAGTATTATCTTGTCATTAAGTTAATCAGCTTAATTAGATTAGCGTGAGTCAAGTTAAATGTGGAATTAAGTAATCATGTTGGGAAACTCTTTAGGTGTTATTTGAGTCTTCCACTGTGTTTTCTAAACTTATGATATCTCATTGTATCATTGTGTTGTGTTTAATTTCAAAAAAAAAATTATTTGCACTCTATTCTTGTGTTTTAGCTTAATCCCTTCGAGGTTTCCTTGCGGGGCATTACAGTTTCCCCTTTGGTTGGGTATACAGGTCGTGTATTGGTTTGGTTTCTTGAGTTGTGTGTTGTGTATTTGGTTAAAAATGATTATTAAATCCTAAGTATTTAATTAGATTAAATATGTTTTTACGCATTCATAAATTAAAGGGACTAAATGAAATAGGGCCCCTTTGTGTGATTAATCAATAATCAGATTGTTAAATTCATATTTGTAACAAGTTTGGTTAAATGGTTATTTTTAAATGATGAATTAATTAAGTATATGCATTTTGAAAGAAAAGGGTTAATTAGAAATTGAAAAATTAATATTTTACCCTCTTTGGCATTTTGGAAAGAGAAATGTTAGTTTAATTTGTTTGAGAAAATCAATTTTGGCAAGAAAAGCAATTTTTGCATATTAAATTGTTGGGAAATGATTTTCATTTGGGTGGAAAATAATTTCAACCTAAAAATGAATTTTTGGTCAAAATTTTTCCTTTTAACCTAGGTTTTAAAAAAAATTTGGGAGAGTTGTTTTGGGATGGAAAATTTTGGGGCATTTTTGGGAGAAGAAATTCTTGAACTTGCAAGTTGGGCTCTTCACCAAATCACTTCCAGGATTTCTTAAAGAGGTAGGATTCTTGTCTAATTTCTTGGTTGCTAAAGAAATTCTATTTTGAATTGAAAGGAATCTGGGTGTGTTTTGCTTGAAGAATCCCTTAAATTTATGGAATAGGAAGAGTAGAAATTAAAATTTTAATTTAAACCCTCCTAGATTTCTCTTCCCACTTCCAAATCAAATTCTTGCTTGCTCAAATGGATTTCAAAAGGAAATTGGGTGTGGTTGTTCACAATGGGTTTTTATTGAAAATTTCATATGAATGTATTCAAATTTGAGCATTTTGTGTATGCTAGTAAATTTTTCCCAATTTTAGTTTGCTGGGATTGCTTATTTTCAAAAAGATTGCACTATCTTTCATCTTCTTTGTCATATTTTGAGTTTTATGCCTTTGGGAATTCATTGTTTTAATATATATATATATATATATATATATATATATATATAATTGGTATTTTGGAAATTTATTTCTCATAAATTTTGTCTAAGTCTAAGACTATGCAGTATTTGAGGGTTTTCTTTTAAATAAAATAAATAAATAAATAAAAAATAAATTATATTTAATATTGTGGGGGCTCTTTGGGGGACCATGGCCCTCGACCCATGGTTGGGGAGAGTCGTGGCTTCCCCAAACCATGGGGAGAGACCATGGTTGTGAGGCCATGTCGTGGTCTCCACTTAGTCATGGTTGGATGGAGACCATGACATGGTCTCCATAGCCCCTTCCCTTGAG
Source organism: Cryptomeria japonica (assembly GCF_030272615.1). NCBI lineage: Eukaryota > Viridiplantae > Streptophyta > Pinopsida > Cupressales > Cupressaceae > Cryptomeria > Cryptomeria japonica. Next base: position 296,708,409 of record NC_081415.1, read on the forward strand.
GAAAGGGAGTCCCACATGGGTGTCCACGTGGTTCTACCCTAATTTATTTGCCATTTTGTTTTTTAAACAAAAATATATATATATATTATAAAAATTTTAATTATATTTTAATTTAAAAAAAAATTAATAATATTTTTTTTTATTACTAAATTATTAATTAATATTTAAGTTTCTATATTTTTTTTATATATGCAAGGAAATATTGTTTTATTTGGAAAAATGATTATCGATTTTAGTTTCTTTTATATTTATATTTCCATATTTTGGAAAGTATATATTTGTTTTGGAAAAGATGAGATTAGATAATATTCGAAATGGAAATGATGATTTTATTGGAAAAATAAATATCAATTTTAGTTAATAAATATAAATTAAATTATATGTTTGTATTTATAGCATATGAATATAATTATATTAATGGGATTTTGGTTTGAAAATTCATTGTGAAGTATTTATATTATTTGATGATGCAAAACAAATTATAGTTGAATTAGTAAACCATGGGCGACATGTATCTTAATGAGGTAGACAAATTGTAAGCAATTTAGATCAATTAAAAAACTTGATTGATTTGTATTTTTAAGCGATATGGAAAAATGATTGTTGTTATAGATTAATGTTAATACGTGTTTAATTTTTTGTATTCGCATTTGATTTCAAAAATGGAAAGTCCTTGATTGTGAGTGTTGGATATTATCATATGGTTATTTTGTATCTGGTTATGTCCTTGATCTCGAGTATTGACTATTTTCATGTGATTGTTTTGTATCTGGTCATGTCCTTATATGCGAGTGTTGGATGTTGTTATGTGGTTGACTGTAGCTAGTCATGTCTCTAGTCAAAGAATCATCAGTCAGTGCACCTCGTGTGAGGACTTGTTTGGCCAAGTGGGCATTCCTACCATATTGAACTTTGTATGCTAGTCCTTGTGTATACCTTGGTTTTAGGAGTTTCGTTTGATTGAGCTTTAGTGTCATATGGGAGAGTGGATTTCGAGTGGGGGCCACGCCCAAAGTGGTAGCAAGGTAACCCATCAAAAGTGTGTCTAAATAAGTGATAACCTAATAGCATATTAGAGAGTTAAGTAGATGAAAACACTAAGTAAGATAATTGTGCCTCACGCATGGGATGAGTACTAGTACAGGCTCAAAATGCAGTGAGAAGGCCTGAAATGGGAAACCAACAACCTTGTCTTCACGAAAGGATGTGTTGGGTCCACATGAGAATTGGATGGGCTAGAGGTATGGGAGAGGTTGCCTGGGTAACCCAGTGGATGGGGTCGGGACCTATGGAGACCTGCCAGGGTAGCCATACCAAGTTATGTGATGACACTTGTCCCTTATATTCACTAGTGTGTAGTTTGTGTTGTCTTTTCTAGGAGCATTGTTGTGGAGTCATATCTAGTTGTTTATGCCTTTGAGAGTACTTGATATTCATGATAGACCATGGGTTGCTTACAATGGGATGCAAGAACTTAGTCCTGTTGGTGCTCTAGTTGTTCTTTTGCATTTGCTTCATATCATGTTTTAGAGGGATCTTTTTTCTTCTACTTGGATCATTCATGTATCTTTTGGACTGATGTGGTCATATGTATTATTTTCTTTTGTACACCTTATTGGCTGGATGTAATTGATGTGAACCTTATGTATTCTTCACCCTATTATTTTATTAGAGGGGTCTTGCAGTTGAGCAAACCTGGAGATGTAGCCCATTAGGGGTGAACTCCGATTTCAATTTGGTGTTGTGTGGTGTATGTGTTCATCTGGTTCCTTTTTATTTGGCATGTATGAATAGCATTATGGTTAAAATGTATAATATAGATTAGATGATATTAATCTTAAATACATGCATGAGGTTATTGAATGTAGTATTATGGATCATGAAGATTGTAGGTTTAGTGAAATGAAAAGTATTCATTATCTTTTAATGCAATAAAGTATGTAAGGAAATTAAATGTATGGAATATGTTTTAATTTAAGAATGAATGTAATTTATGGTTAAAATTACAATGAATGAACTTAATCATGGTACCCATATTTTAACCTACCGAATGAACTTAACCATTGTTTAAGTATAATCATGTCATTAAGTTAATCAAATTAATTGGATTAATTAGCGCGAGTTGAGTTAGTGATGAACCAAGTAATCACGTTGGGAAATCCTTTAGGTATTAGTTAAGTCTTTTGTTGTGTAATTTGAACTTATGTTAACTCAATGCATCATTACACTGTTTTAACTTCTTCTTTTTTTAAATATTTGCACTCTATTCTTGTGTTTTAGTGTACGCCCTTCGGGGTTTCCTGGCGGGGCATTACATTTGGTATCAGAGCCAATGTTGCAAACATTGGGATCTCTTGTGTCTCTCGTGCCCTTAGTTGGTGTGAGGTGTATAGACCTTATGTTGTATGCTTGTCCTCCTACTGTATGCGTATGATTGAGGGATAGGATCTTGAAGATCTTGAAGACTCGTTCTCTATTGTTTTTTCTCATTCTTTCAAGCAAATGCTAATTGTGTGTAACATGTGTGTTCACACCTTGCTTTCACCTTCTTGATGTTGGTTCTTTTGATTGATTATATGTGCTTTGTTTTCTTATTAGGGATCTTGGTCTATGATTACTCTTATTACAGAGAGAGAGTTGTATGTACCCTTTTTTTTATTGTTGTACTCTTTAGACTAATCCATTGGGTTGGACAGTGCTTGTATTGAATCTAGAAGTATGAAATGTTCTTGTATTATGATTATGATCTAGCTTAGTGTTGTTAACTTGAAGGACTTGTATGGTAGATTTTGAGTGCTTATGATGTAGCGAATTGAATGTTTGTCATCCTTCCTCCTCTTTCTCTATAGAAATTAAAATGTTTGTTATATGTGTATTTATCACTTGTGTAAGTTTTATAATTGCGAGAGAATGGTTGTGACTTCTTAAACCCTTGTGTGAGCCTAATGATTCTACTGTGTATTTAGATAATAAGAGGGCTATGGGTTTAAAATATCATGATGGTTATTGGGAGGAGATTGTATGTTTTTCATAAAGGAATTCACCATGTGTGTTGTAGGAGTAACATAATGAATTTCTATTTTAAGTAATGTGCGATATTGTACGAATAGCTGATATGAGAAACTGTCGTGTTTGTAATAAGATGTATGAAAGGGATCATGTTATAGTGGCTAGGAGTGTAATGATGTGTTTTCATGAAAGATTTATTTATGTGTTTCATAATACTGACTCAATTGAGGATCTATTTGAACAATGCTATATTGAACTTGCTTTTGGATATATATAATTGACTTAGTATGAATAGAAGGTGCAAATGAAAAGCATGTTTGATGTGCATGCATAATTATGTATTATTTAGTTGATAGCTCCTCTTTCACCTTCTTATCGTACTTTGATTTTTTATGAAAGGTTCCAGATTATGATATATGTCATATTAATTAAGAGTAGTAAGTGTTCGCAAGAGGTCTTGCATTAACGAAAAGATTGTCTGTCTTGATTTATTTATTTTTTTGGAAATTTAGGACATTCAGTTGCAACCATAGTATTTGGAAATATCATGTTAGGCCAATTGGCATTCTTCTAAAACAATAGCGAAATGAAAACCGTATAATAAAGATGATAGGCATGTATAGAGAAAATTTAAGCATGTTGTGTGATCTTGTTGATTTTGTGCATATGTATGAAATGGGTTGACTATCAAACTCTCTTCCCCTTCTCCCTACCTAGTTATAAGATTATTAGAAATGATACGAAAGAATACATTGATTTAAATAGAATGTATATAAAGCATATGAAATTGTATTTTTGCATTTTGGCTTCATATTGAAAGATGAAAGTCTTAAGCTTTGGAAAGAAAATTTGCATGGCTAGTAATGTGAATATGAATGCTGAGTGGAATTAGTGAAAGATATAGGAATGACGTTACTTCCTTATTTAATTTGAATTGTAAATAATTTCAATGCTTGTATCTAGAATAAATTCTATTCATTTACTCAATGTGGGAAAGCATAATAAATACCTTCCTTGAGTAGATGATAGTGTTACTAAATAGCACTCCCCGTAAATGTGAATAAACCAGTACTGGTTCTTTCGTTGTGTATTGTGAGAAACTAGTGCTTGCTATGTGTGTGCATGGGATAGAGAAGTAATCAACCATGGAGGATATGTTTAATTATGAGTATGGGGAAACCATAATGTTTATATGATGTTGCATATTTGTTACCCTATTGAGTGCCAAACCGAGGATGTTGGTAATTTAGTACATGAAGGGCTAGTATTAGAAGTCACCATTCCTCAAATAGTATTTTTTGGCATACGAGTAATGGCGGCACAAAGTGGCTTTAGTTTATCTATTTCAAGGAAAAATATAGTTATATAATGAAACTATATTAAAGGTGTACTCAATACTTTCCCTTTTTGATGAACCAATTTATATGGTTTATATATGCCAACCTATTCCCCTCTTTTATTTGAGCATATTGATGGCAGTTCTTGAGCATAGTGATGGTGTATCTTGTAGGATCTTTTGCCTTGTCTTCATGAAAGGTATGTTATTTCCACATGAGCTATCAGTTGGCAGGTATTGGTAGACATGTGGGGGGACCCTAGCCATGTATACTGTTGGCTTACAACGAGTATCCTGAGGGGTACGTCGCTATGCGGGGTGTGTCCTACGCATGCCACTTTTCGTGAGGTACACTACCATGCGGGATACGTCCATTGCATTCCTTCTCCGCTTGGAGTATTGTCATGTCATGCTAAGACACGATGCAGGATGTAGTAGACATTACCATGCGGCCTACCGACTTTTTTAGGGTAGATCCATGTCGCGTGATGATGTGATGCAGGGTGATGTCAAGGTGCACACTGGCATGTCATGTGGATGTGTGACTAGGCTGCACCACATGATGAGCTACTACGATAGCTAGATGATTGTTCTCTCTTTCCTCATTGGTGGCTAGATTCTAGTCACATAGTGATGTTATGTGTAATTATGATATTCTTATTTATTTCTTATGTGGACCAACAATTTATTCTATTTTAACTTTGAAGGTTTAGCCACGATCTTGTGATCTTTTGCTTACTTGATTTAGTGTTGCAATTCCAGATATTTCTTGCCTTACTATTGGAATTGGTAATTTATTATCTTTATTCATTCGTATCATGGTGGCTAAGCTAGTTTAACCTTATTGTTTTCGTATGCTGGTCTTGTGTTGAAATGTGAATTCCTCTCCAAGGACATAAGAGGCGGTCTTGGTTGAGTGTATACGAGGAAGTAGACGTAGGGAACCTTGAGGATGGGGGTATGTGAGGTTGTGATGCAGCTAGGATCCACTACCTACCTATGTGTGGTGACTATCTCCTGGAGGCTAACCACCTTACTCAACAAGGGATGGTCATGAGGGTCTTGTATGGAAGGTACCACTGCTATGTGTGTGCCCTAGAACCATCAATCCCTTGAGTGAGATGTTGGATATTTATGATCATGTTATTTTTGTTATGAGATCAAACACAGAGATGCTAATCGTGCATGTTATCTCTGACCCAGCATTAGACATGCTCACATGTGGCCTTATGAGTTGTACATTCCAGTTACGTGGATGGATATTTATGTATTAATCATGGAGTAAAATGTGCTCTTTTGTCACTATGTTATGAGACATAGTCATTAGAAAGGTTTTTTTTATATGTCTGGCAAGTGTAAACAATTGTGTTATTTATGTTGCTCTTATTTCATGAAAGTTAACTTGGTTATAGAATTTAAAATTTGAGGCTATTTTTATGCGATAAAATTTTAGGAAGAGGATGGAATGGTAAAATAAATTGATCATGATGACATGTTTTCTTGTCGTATTTAATAGATGAGTGTCGTAATTGTTGTTTACCTCAATTAAGGCATTGATTTGGTGTAATGAAAGGAACAAAATTCTTGTTTCACCGCTATGATTATAGATAGTTCCTAGAATGTTATAAAATGTATGAATTTGGATGTACCTTACCAATGGATAATGGCATTCGTAAAGGAATTAGCAGTAATGTTTCATTTATCTGTGAAAATATTCATAGGTGCAATTTGATATTTGTTAAATAAGTTTCAGGGCTAATGTGTGTTGCATGTTTTCCTTCTAGCCTTACGACTTCCAAGAGTAAGTCAAAACTGAGGGGGGGAGGATTTAGTACCCCTACGGAGTAAGTCAAAACCGAGGGGGGGAGGATTTAGTACCCCTACCCTAATCAAATATTAAAACCCAGTTTGACCTTGATTGACTTTTTAAGTGGCCTTCTTGGATGGTTGATTTACCATGTTGTGATGTTGTAGTCAAGTAATATGCTTAATGTGTGTACCTGTAAATGTTGATTTTTCATCGATTCTTATGTAAGATTAGTTGTTCTTCTGATTCGTGTTATTAATCTCGGGCTAACACTTTCATTGAATATATATGTATGCATGTGTGGTTCATTGTTGCAGGAGATTGCAGGTACAGTACCACATAGCTATGGGGTTTCGGCTCCACCTGGCTTCGCAAGTCTGAGTGTACCTTTTTACTCCAAAGGAATTGGATTAGGTAGTCATAAGACCCTAGGTTTTACCCTAGTAGTTCTCAAGTGAGCGTCGTTAGTCAGTTTCCGCTTTGGTTGGGTAGACGGGTCGTGTATTGGTTTGGTTTCTTGAGTTGTGTGTTGTGGGTTTGGTAAAAAATGATTATTAAATCCTAAGTATTTATTAGATTAAATGTGTTTTTATATGTTCGTAAATTAAAGGGACTAAATTAAATAGGACCCCTTTGTGTGATTAATCAATAATCAAATTGCTAAATTCATATTTGTAGCAAGTTTGGTTAAATGGTTATTTTTAAATGATGAATTAATTAAGTATATGCATTTTGAAAGAAAAGGGTTAATTAGAAATTGGAAAATTAATATTTTACCCTCTTTGGCATTTTGGAAAGAGAAATGTTAGTTTAATTTGTTTGTGAAAATCAATTTTGGCGAGAAAAGCAATTTTTACATATTAAATTGTTGGGAAATAATTTTCATTTGGGTGGAAAATAATTTCAACCTAAAAATGGATTTTTGGTCAAAAATTTTCCTTTTAACCTAGGTTTTCAAATTTTTTTGGGAGAGTTGTTTTGGGATGGAAAATTTTGGGGCATTTTTGGGAGAAGAAATTCTTGAACTTGCAAGTTGGGATCTTCACCAAATCACTTCCAAGATTGCTTAAAGAGGTAGGATTCTTGTCTAATTTCTTGGTTGCTAAAGAAATTCTATTTTGAATTGAAAGGAATCTGGGTGTGTTTTGCTTGAAGAATCCCTTAAATTTATGGAATAGGAAGAGTAGAAATTAAATTTTGAATTTAAAACCTCCTAGATTATTTTTCCCACTTCCAAATCAAATTCTTGTTTTCTCAAATGGATTTCAAATGGAAATTGGGTGTGGTTGTTCACAATGGGTTTTTGTTGAAAATTTCATATGAATGCATTCAAATTTGAGCATTTTGCATATGCTGGTAAATTTTTCCCAATTTTAGTTTGTTGGGATTGCTTATTTTCAAAAAGATTGCATTATCTTTCATCTTTTTTGTCATATTCTGAGTTTTATGCCTTTGGGAATTCATTGTTTGAATATATATATATATATATATCATTGGTATTTTGAAAATTTATTTCTCAGAAATTTTGTCTAAGTCTGAGATTGTGCAATATTCGGGGGTTTTCTATTAAATAAAAATAAAAAACAAAACAAAACAAAAAATATATATATTTAATATTGCGGGGGCTGTTTGGGGGACCATGGCCCTTGACCCATGGTTGGGGAGAGTCGTGGCTTCCCCAAACCATGGGGAGAGGCCATGTCATGGCCTCCACTCAATCATGGTAGGGTGGAGACCACGACATGGTCTCCATAGCCCCTTCCCTTGGGGAAAGGGAGTCCCACATGGTTGTCCACATGGGTCTACCCTAATTTATTTGCCATTTTGTTTTTGAAACAAACAAAAAAAATATTATAAATAAATTTTTCATTATATTTTAATTTAAAAAGTTTTTAATAGTATTTTTTTATTATTAAATTATTAATTAATGTATTTATATATATATTAATTAATATTTAAGTTTGTATATTTTTCTATATATATGCAAGGAAATATTGTTTTATTTGGAAAAATGATTATCGATTTTAGTTTCTTTTATATTTATATTTCCATATTTTGGAAAGTATATATTTGTTTTGGAAAAGATGAGATTAGATAATATTCGAAATGGAAATGATGACTTTATTGGAAAAATAAATATCAATTTTAGTTAATAAATATAAATTAAATTATATGTTTGTATGTATAGCATATGAATAAAATTATATTAATGGGATTTTGGTTTGAAAATTCATTGTGAAGTATTTATATTATTTTATGATGTAAATCGAATTATAGTTGAATTAGTAAACCATGGGCAACATGTATCTTAACGAGGTAGACAAATTGTAAGCATTTTAGATCAATTAGAAAACTTGATCGATTTTTTTATTTTTAATTGATATGGAAACATTATTGTCATTATAGATTAATGTTAATACGTGTTTAGTTTTTTGTATTCGTAGTTGATTTCAAAAATGGCAAGTCCTTGATTGTGAGTGTTGGATATTGTCATATGGTTATTTTGTATCTGGTTATGTCCTTGATCTTGAGTATTGACTATTTTCATGTGATTGTTTTGTATCTGGTCATGTCCTTATATGCGAGTGTTGGATGTTGTTATGTGGTTGACTGTAGCTGGTCATGTCTCTAGTCAGAGAATCATCAGTCAGTGCACCTCGTGTGAGGACTTGTTTGGTCAAGTGGGTATTCCTCCCATATTGAACTTCGTATGCTAGTCCTTGTGTATACCTTGTTTTAGGAGTTTTATTTGATTGTGGTTTAGTGTCATACGGGAGAGTGGCTTTCAAGTGGGGGCCGCACCCAAAGTGGTAGCAAGGTAACCCATTGAAATTGTGTCTAAATAAGTGATAACCTAATATCATATTAGGGAGTTTAGTAGATGAAAACACTAAGTAAGATAATTGTGCCTCACGCATGGGATGAGTGCTAGTACAGGCTCAGAATGCAATGAGAAGGCCTGAAAGGGCAAACCAACAACCTTGTCTTCATGAGAGGATGTGTTGGGTCCACATGAGACTTGGATGGACTGGAGGTACAAGAGAGGTTGCCAGGGTAACCCGGTGGATGGGATCGGGATCTATGGAGACCTACCAGGGTAACCATACCAAGTTATGTGATGACACTTGTCCCTTATGTTCACTAGTGTGCAGTTTATGTTGTCTTTGCTAGGAGCACTATTTTGGAGTCATATCTAGTTGTTTATGCCTTTGAGAGTACCTGATATTCATGATAGACCATGGGTTGCTTATGATGGGATGTGAGAACTTTGTCCCGCTAGTGCTCCAGTTGTTCTTTTGTATTTGCTTCATATCATGTTTCAAATGGATCTTTTTTCTTCTGCTTGGATCATTCATGAATCTTTTGGACCAATGTGGTCATATATTATTTTCTTCTGTATGCCTTATTGGCTAGATGTAATTGATGTGAACCTTATGTATTCTTCATGCTATTATTTTATTAGAGGGGTCTTGTAGTTGAGCAGACCCGGAGATGTAGCCCATTAGGGGTGAACTCTGATATCAATTTGGTGTTGTGTGGTGTATGTGTTCATCTGGTTCCTTTTTATTTGGCATGTATGAATGGCATTACGGTTAAAATGTATAATGTTGATTAGATGATATTAATCTTAAATGCATGCATGAGGTTATTGAATGCGGTATTATGGATCATGAAGATTGTAGGTTTAGTGAAATGCAAATTATTCATTCTTTTATTGCAATAAAGTATGTAAGGAAATTAAATGTATGGCATATTTTTTAATTTAAGAATGGACATAATGTATGGTTAAAATTGAGATGAATGAACTTAATCATGTTACCTATATTTTAACCTACCGAATGAACTTAACCATTGTTTAAGTATAATCTTGTTATTAAGTTAATCAACTTAATTGGATTAATTAGTGTGAGTTAAGTTAGTCATGAACCAAGTAATCACGTTGGGAAACCCTTTAGGTGCTAGTTAAGTCTTCCGTTGTGTAATCTGAACTTGTGTTAACTCAATGTATCATTATACTATTTTAACTTTAAAAAAATATATATTTGCACTCTATTCTTGTGTTTTAGTTTAATCCCTTCGGGGTTTCCTAGTGGGTCATTACATGATTACCCTTGTTATTTTAGTGTCTTGATGTGAGTTGTTATTTAGCGTCAAGTGGTCTCTTGAGTTGTTCGATGTTGGATTGCTTTAAGTATTATGATTTTTGAATGATTTAATTATTAATTAATTAATGTATTTATATAATTTAATAATATTAAATTAAATTAATGGATTTACATAGTTTATAATAATAAATTAGATAAATAGTTGATATTAATATTTAATATTATTGAATGGATAAAGGATTCATGAATTAATTACTAATTAGGAGCTCTGCAATTTTTCAGTGCTATGGGTGACAACCGGCGGCTAGGGGTTTGGGCAGATGTCACATGGGATGATCTGCCTCATACCTCGCAATGGGTTTTTACCAAAGGCAGGTGGGAGGATAAGGCGGTTTTGTCTTCGAAGCCAGCTCACAGGAGATGGTTCAGGCCGGTGTCTAGATACTTTTAGGGGTTTTTTAAACATCACTGTCACATTCCTCGAAGGCAATTTTTTGTGGCTAATTACACTTGGCGCTCTAATTTTCATGGGGAACAAGGGCAGCGATAGTGGAATCCAAATTTGAAATGGGGATCTATTTATGGCAAGAATCGTTCATTTGTATAGGTGGTTGGATCTCAAGGTGTGGAGAAAGAAGCTAGGGTTTTGACAATGGTACCTGGAAAAATGGGTAACAATGAGACGGAAACTAGGGTTTCTGTTTTTGCGACTCAGGTGGTCGGCTAGGTAAATTCAAAACCTAAGGACGCTAGCCCCGTAAAGGATAAGGTATGTGATTCTAGTTATCCTCCATCTCAAGTTTGGGTACTGATTCCTTGCATTGATCTCCTCGGATCTTATGTTGATAAAAAGGCTTATGTTAGTTAGATGAGAGGGGGGGATGAATCAGATAACCTCAATAATAATTACTCTAATCAGATTCAACCTCGATAGCATTTACTTGATATGCAACTTATGACTGTAAATCATTCAAACTCATAAATAGATAAACATGAAACATTAAATCACATTTGACACCAGATTTAACATGGAAACCCTAATAGGGAAAAACCATTGTGGGATTTTGGACCCACAAGAAAATATACTCTTCTAGAGTATGCTCGGTTAAAAGCAAATCCTATTAAATATTACATACACATTGCTAGATGTGACCCGATCAAGGGATTTCCCTTAGATATGTTAGAATCTTCACTTTGTTAGAAGTGACCTTGTCAAAGGATTTCAAACACTCATTCAGAATGTTACCTTCCAAGAGGATTTGCAAATAAGACTGTTAAGTCCACTCATTTAAGAGATTTCCTATCACTTACAAACATAAATAACAGTAATAAAATATATTTGCAACTTCACATCTAAAATGTTAAAGCAAATTCTATGTGCTCAATATGCTCAAGATAATATTGTCATAAGACTTATCTTTCTCCTTGCTGGGCTTCTCAATCTATTCTTCAGTCAGATCTTCAATCTTCTATACTCGATAATCACCTTTGTAGCATCATTGTGCTTTAGTTTGCCCACCTGCATTGTTCAACAACATTACTTTATTTATAAGCAATTCCCGACTGCTTAAACTCCTTAATCACATTTCCCACGATTAATCTTAGCCATTAGATCTTCAAACTTGACTAGGTTCATTGTATCCTTCGATCTGAAAAATGTTTTATGTTGCCTTGAAACTTGTATACCTTTCTTGGTACTTGTACTCGGTTAAGACCATTCAATCTGTGTTGTAGATCTTACTCTTGATTTTTAATTGCCATTGATCCTTAACAAACTTCTTGCATGACATTCCTATCTTCAATAAACCTCCAGCTCATTGGCATCCTTCATTAAATAATGTATACACTTTATTTAATGCATTTTGTTACTACTCGGTTGATAGTCGGTTAATACTGAACTTTACTCGGTAGACATTCTCTTCTCGGTGACTTTTTCATTCATTAATCGACATCAGTAACCTTGGAGTTTACCGACTAGCTCCTTGCTTGGTAAAATAGAATAGTATCAAACCTTTACTCATTCTATTACATGAAATCTTTTCCACTTCTTGTCCAGTCTTTGAATACATATATATAGGATATCAAGACAATCAAAACATCATAATCTCATCACTATCAAACTCGGTAATAGTTGCCCATTGAATAACTTATTACTCCCCTTCATTTTCACATTCTTTTTCTGTCACTTACTGACATCTTTATACTCATCAAAACATACTTTTTAAGATATGGCAACATCATACTGAATTAGAAAATCAATTGCTTGATATCAATGACAAAACAATAATATTAAGACAGTAATCATCCTTTATCAATTATATCATTCATCTCCAACAACCTTCTCAATATCATCAACCATCAAACTTATTGTAATGCCAACAATCTCCCAACTTATTGTAACGCCAAAAATCTCCCCCTTTGGCATTGATGGCAATACCAACTTGATTTATTTGATTCAAACTGCTATTCTTCTCATGTTATCCTTGAGATGTAAACAATCATCTTCCCCTTTGACAACAATGCCAAAAGTAAGACTGATCCATAATTACCCCCCTGTGAAGTAATTTCCTTGCAGTTCAAACATATACAAATGTATCTTGGTCAGAGCAACTTGTCTTGATTCACTATATCCTGCACAACTTTAGACATCCTTCTAAAGTGTGTAAATCAGCATCAACTTACAAATAGTATTCTTTGGAGTCATAGAATTGATGTTGTCACCGAACTCTGTCAGTGAGTGCTAGATAGGGGTAGGACCCCTAACTTACTTTTGAGATACTCAAAAGTGTCCCTTGGTAGTGGCTTTGTGAAGATGTCTACAATTTGTTCCTTTGTGCTAACATATTCCAGCACAACATTCTTTTCTTAAACTTCTTCTCTAAGATAATGATACTTTATAGAGACGTGTTTTGTCTTAGAGTGCATTATCGGATTCTTTGAAATGTTCATAGCACTTGTATTGTCACAAAATATAGTTACTAGCCCGATAACTGTCTCATTCATTCCTTCCAACAGTTGTTTGATCCATGCTATATTGGTACAATTAAATGTTGCAGCAACATATTCAGCTTCAGCTGTTGACTATGAAATGCATCCTTGTTTCTTGCTAACCCAACTTACTAATCTTTCTCCCAAAAAGAAAGCTCCACCGCTTGTGCTTTTCCTGTCATCAATATTTCCTGCCCAATCAGCATCAGTATAGACTTTTAAGTCAAAATCATTCCTCTTTTCATATAGTAGACCATAATCTTTAGTGCCTCTCAAAAATCTAAAAATTCTCTTGACTATTGTCATATGAGTTTCTTTGGGATCGGCAAAAAATATTGCAGCTATACCTACTGCATGTGCTATATTAGGCCTGTTGTGAACTACATATTGCAACTTGTTGGCATTACAGTAAGAAAGATTGTTGATATTCAATAAGGATATTGAGAAGGTTGTTGAAGATTGTTGATATAACTGAAGAAGGATGATAACTATCTTTATAACATTATTTTGTCATTGATGTCAAGAAATTGATTATCTAATTCAGTATGATGTTGTCATATCTTGAGAATATTGATTTGAAGAGAATTAAGATGTCGGTAAAAGACACAGAAAAGAATGTGATGAATAAAGAGGAGAAATAAGTTATTCAATGAGCAACTATTACTGAGTTAGACAATGATGAGATCATGATGTTTAGATTGTTTTGATATCCTACATATGTTGTTGATTGTAAGGTTAATACTATACTATGTCACTGAGCAAAGAACCTAGTCAATAAACCCTAAGGTTATCGATATCGGTTAATGAAGGCGAAATTTCTATCGAGTAAAGTTTAGTATTTACTGAGTTGCAACTGAGTTATGACAGTGCACATTGGATGCATAAAAGCATTATTTAATGAAGGACAATGATTAGCTGGAAATGTATAAATGATTGGAATGTCGCACATGAAGTTTGTTAAGGATCTATGGCAAAGGAAAATCGGTAGGAAGATCTATAGCGTAGATTGAACCGCAATAACCTTGTGAAAGTTCCAAGATAGGAATGCAAGTCCTGAGGCAATGTAAAACATTTTTAGATCAGAAGGATACATTGAACCTGGTCAAGTTTGAAGGTCTAATGGCTAAGATTGATCATGGGAAATGTGATCAAGGAGTTTTAGCGGTTAGCGATTGTTTATAAATAAGGAATTGTTAATAAACAATGTATGCAGGCAAGTGTATGCACAGGGATGCTACATAGTGATTATCGAGCACATAAGCTTGAAGACCTATTTGAATAACAGAGTAGAGAGCCCAACAGAGGGACAGGATAAGTCCTATGACTAGATTGTTTTGAGCAAATAAGAATATGCTTTAGCATTTTAAATGTGAAGTTGTAGATAGATTTTTATTACTGTTATTTTGTAAGTGACAAAAAATCTCTTAACCGGGTGGACTTAATAGTCTTATTTGTAAATCCTCTAGAAAGGTAACATTCTAAATGAGTGTTTGAAATCCTTTGACAAGGTCACTTCTAACAAAGTGAAGATCCTAACAGATCTGAGGGAAATCCCTTAACCGGGTCACATCTAGCAATGTGTTTGTAATCTTTAACAGGATTTTCTTTTAACCGAGCATACTCTAGAAGAGTATATTTCTTAGTGGGTTCAAAATCCCATAATAGTTTTTCCCTATTTGGGTTTCCATGTGAAATATGGTGTTATGAGTGTTATGATGATTATGTGTTTATGAGTTTGCATGTTTACTAGTTTTTGGTTAAGTTGCTGAAGTATAAGTTACCGAGGTTGAATCTGTTGATTTTATGGAAGTTTAAGTTTGTATGATTCAGCCCCCCTCTCATCTTGTTAGCTATTAGCATTTTTACTTTACATTAAGTATCAGATCTATCAATTGGTATCAGAGCTTTGGACTCTGGAAGAAAAAGTTTAAAGGTACTTAAGGCAAATATCCAAAGATGTATAAAAGGGATGCACCGAAGCTGAACAAGTCAAGTTTCTCCAATTGGCAAAAAAGGATGAAGTTGCATTTATCAGAAGTTGGAGAATATGCAACATATTATCTAGAGAATGATTACATTACAATGAGCACCAACATTATGACCTTGGAAGAGATTAAGGCAAAGCAAGAACATATTCAAGCTATGATTGAAATAACATCAACATTGACCGACTCAGAGTTTAATGATCTAGAAGGTTGTAATGATGCAAAAGCAATATGGACTAAGCTCATATCTGTGTATGGAGGTGATGAACATGTTCAAAGAGAAAAAGTAGATAGTCTAAGAGGAAAACTTGAATCCATGAGGATGAATGAAGGTGAGAACATAACCCAATACAGTACAGGACTAAAGGAGATTGTCAATCAAATTAAAGGAGCAGGTGGAACTATTGAAGAAAAGGATATAACAAGTAAGTTGTTGAGAACCCTTCTACCAGCTTATGCTATTCGAGTCTTTGCAATCAATGAATTGAGGTCTGTACCTAACATGCCTATTTCTTTGGATGCTACTATTGGTAAGCTACATGCATTTGAGTTAAGTAATTTTGATAACAATGGGTCTTCGGAAAATAAAGTAGAATCTGCATTCAGTTCCATATTGGTGAATTTGATGATTACAATGATAGAATGAGTAAGTACTCTGAAGGGGATCATAGTGGAGCAAGTGAAAGATTTCACAAGAACATGGAAAAAGTGCACAAACTGTATGAGGAAATCAAGAAGCAAGAAGAATTTGAAGCATTATTAGCCAGAAGGTTACCAAGAGGTAAAGGTAAGTATAAAGGGAAGCTACCTTTAAAATGTTTCAATTGTGATAAAATAGGGCATATGGCTTCTAACTGCCCTGACAAAGAATCTAGTGAAAAGAGAGAATACCGAGATAACAGGAAGAAAGACAACCAATACAGAGGACATCGAGACTTCAGAAGAAGAGATAGAAAAACATGTCTAGTGGCTAATGAGGAATCCAACGATGACAAATATGATGAAACTGATACTGAAGAAGTTGTTTATGTGGCTATTAAAGATGGATCTGATGAAGAAAGGTATGAAGAAAAAACCCTAATATCTCACATAAATAATAATGATTCTTGGATCATAGACAGTGGATGCTCACATCATATGACAGGTGATAAACACAAGTTTGTTAAATTAGAAGACTATGATGGAGGCTATGTAAGATTTGGTAATGATGAACCATGTCCGATGAAAGGTAAAGGATCTATAACACTTCTTGACAATGCTAAATGTGATCATGTATATTGGGTTGAAGGTTTGAAATACAATTTGTTGAGTGTAGCACAACTAAACAATACAAGATACTGAATAGAATTTCAGAAAGGAATTGTCAAAGTTCATGACAAGCATGGAAAGATAGCTGCTACCGGGACACAAATAAAAGGGAATACATTTCATCTTGACTCAACTCAGAACAAGTGTCTTTATGCAAAGATAGATGATACCTGGTTATGGCATAGAAGGTTTTGTCATGTAAATTTTGATAATTTGATCAAAATAAGTAAGAAACACCAAGTGAGAGGTCTACCAAGTCTGGAAAAACCTAAGAATGCTATGTACCATGGATGCCAAATGGGTAAGATGACAAGATCAAGCTTTACAAGTAAGTCCTACACTTCTAAAGGAATTTTAGATCTAGTACACACTGATCTTTGTGGTTCTATGAAAGTTCAAAGTTATTATGGTGATAAATATTTCATATTATTTGTGGATGATTACTCAAGGATGATGTCAGTTATGTTTTTAAAAGAAAAATCAGAAGCCTTTCAAATGTTTAAATGGTACAAGGTAAGAGTTGAAAATGAAACAGGAAGACAACTGAAATGTCTTAGATCTGATAAAGGAGGAGAGTTCATTTCTGATGAATTTAACTTATTCTGCAATGATCATGGTATAAAGAGGCAAGTATCTGCACTGAGAACACCTCAACAAAATGGGATAGCTGAGAAAAGAAATAGATCAATTGTGGATTGTGCAAGAACCCTAATGATAGAAAAGATGGTGCCTCAAACATTTTGGAGAGAAGCAATCAGCACTAGAGTTTATACCCTGAACTGAGTTCAACTAAAGAAAGGAACTATGAAGACACCATATGAAATCTGGTATGACAAGAAACCTAATGTAAGTTACTTTAAAATCTTTCAAAGTAGATGCTATGTTCACAAAGATGACAGAAATGGAAAATCTGATCAGAAAAGTGAAGAAGTAACATTTCTTGGTTATTCTTCCAGAAGTAAAGCATAATGTCTGATCAAATCATCTAACAAAATAGTGGAAAGTGCAAATATGAAAATTGATGAATTTGCAAAAAGAAATGATGAAGGAAATTCCAAAGAACCAGAAGATTATGAAGAATTTGTTTATGTTCAATCGAGAAGTCCTATTGAGAAAGCTGCTGAAGAAAATGAAGATAATGTTGAGTTATCGATTGATGAAGAGAATCATACAGAACCTACCGAGCCTATATTAGCTAAATATGTTAGAAGACATCATGCATCAAGATAGATTATAGGAGATAAAGATGATCTAGTCATGACAAGAAATAAACTGAGACAGAACACATGTCTGATTTCTTAATTTGAACTGAGAATAGTGAAAGAGGCATTTAACAGTGAAGATTGGGTAAATGCTCTGATAGAAGAGATTGACCAAATCAAGAAGAATGACACATGGACACTGATCCCAAGACCAGAGGACAAAAATGTAATCGGTACTAAGTGGATTTTCTAAAACAAGCACCTAGAGCATGGTATGAAAGATTGCACTCTTATTTAATCAAGATTGGTTTTCTAAGGACAAGTGAAAACA
Organism: Cryptomeria japonica; assembly: GCF_030272615.1. Lineage (NCBI taxonomy): Eukaryota > Viridiplantae > Streptophyta > Pinopsida > Cupressales > Cupressaceae > Cryptomeria > Cryptomeria japonica. The sequence goes on from NC_081415.1 coordinate 296,726,481, forward strand.
ACAATATGTACATGAAGAAAGATGAGGACAATGGAATATTGATCTCAGCCATATTTGTTGATGACATTATATTTTGTGGTAATGACTCCTTATGCAAGAACTTTGGAAATGAAATGTGCAAAGAACTTGGGATGTCACTAATCAGTGAGATAAAGTATTTTATAGGTTTATAGATACTGCAAATGAAAGATGAGATTTTATTACTCAATCCAAGTACATAAAGGAAATCTTGAAGAAATTTGGAATGGAGGATTCTAAACCAGTAAGTACTCCTATGACTACTAACTATAAATTATCAAAGAATGATGAATCTGCATCTATTGATGAGACACTTTACCGATCTATGATTGGAAAATTGCAATATGTTGTGCATAGTAGACTAGATATAGCACATGCAATAGGTATTGTAGCAAGATTCTCTGTAGATCCCAAGGAAACCCATATGACAGCAATCAAGAGAATTTTCGGATACCTGAGAGGCACTGAAGATTATGGCTTAGTATATGAAAAGAGGAATAATTTTGATTTAAAAGTTTATACTAATGCTGATTGGGCAGGCAACATAGATGATAGGAAAATCACAAGTGGTGGAGCTTTCTTTTTGGGAGAAAGACTAGTGAGTTGGCTTAGCAAGAAACAAGGATGTATTTCACAGTCAACAACAAAAGTTGAATATGTTGTTGTAGCATTGAATTGTACCAATATAGCATGGATCAAACAACTGTTGGAAGGTACAAATGAGAAAGTTACCAAGCTAGTAACTATATTCTATGACAATACTAGTGCCATTAACATTTCAAAGAATCCAATAATGCACTCTAAGACAAAGCATATATCTATAAAGTATCACTATCTCAGAGAAGAAGTTCAAGAGAAGAAAATTGTGCTGGAATATATTAGTTCAAAGGAGCAATTAGCAGACATCTTCACAAAGCCATTGCCAAGGGACACTTTTGAGTATCTCAAAAGCAAGTTAGGGGTCCTACCCCTATCTTCTACTCACTGACCGAGTTTGGTGAAAGAATCAATTCGATGAATCTATAGAATATTATGTGTGGATTGATGCTGATTTACACACTTTAGAAGGTTTTCTAAAGTTGTGCAGAAAATTATGAATAGAGACAAGTTGATCTGACCAAGACTGAGATGCTACATAACAAGGCAAATCACTTCATAGAGGAAGAAATCATGATTCAGTTCTTTTACTTTTTGGCATTGTTGTCAAAGGGGGAGAAGACTATAAATGGTTGGAAGACTAAATGGTTGACTGAATGGTAAAGCCCTGAATGATGAAAATAATAGAAGACTAATGACAGGGGGAGAAGATTGAAAAATGGAGAAGACTAAATGCAAGTCAACAACTCAGAAGCCTAATGAAAAATGGAGAAGACTTCAGAAGACCATAGATCAAGGATAATAGGAGAAGTCTAATAGCAATCTGAATCTGAATCAATTTGAATATCTTGTTGGTATTACCATTTAATTGTTGGTTTTGCCATCAATGCCAAAGGGGGAGATTGTTGGCATTACAGTAAGAAAGATTGTTGATATTCAATAAGGATATTGAAAAGGTTGTTGAAGATTGTTGATATAACTGAAGAAGGATGATAACTATCTTTATAACATTATTTTGTCATTAATGTCAAGAAATTGATTATTTGATTCAGTATGATGTTGCCATATCTTGAGAAGATTGATTTGAAGAGAATTAAGATGTCGGTAAAAGACACAGAAAAGAATGTGATGAATAAAGAGGAGAAATAAGTTATTCAATGGGAAACTATTATCGAGTTAGACAATGATGAGATCATGATGTTTAGATTGTTTTGATATCCTCCATATGTTGTTGATTGTAAGGTTAATACTATACTATGTCACCGAGCAAAGAACCTAGTCGGTAAACCCTAAGGTTATCGATATCAGTTAATGAAGGCGAAATGTCTATCGAGTAAAGTTTAGTATTTACCAAGTTGCAACTGAGTTATGACAATGCGCATTGGATGGATAAAAGCATTATTTAATGAAGGACAATGATTAGCTGGAAATGTATAAATGATTGGAATGTCGCGCATGAAGTTTGTTAAGGATCTATGGCAGATGAAAATCAGTAGGAAGATCTACAGCGCAGATTGAACCACAATAACCTTGTGAAAGTTCCAAGATAGGAATGCAAGTCCTGAGGCAAGGTAAAACATTTTCAGATCGGAAGGATACATTGAACCTAGTCAAGTTTGAAGATCTGATCGCTAAGATTGATCATGGGAAATGTGATCAAGGAGTTTTAGCGGTTAGCAATTATTTACAAATAAGGAATTGTTAATAAACAATGTATGTGGGCAAGTGTATGCACAGGGATGCTACATATTGATTACCGAGCACAGAAGCTTGAAGACCTATTTGAATAATAGAGTAGAGAGCCCAGCAGAGGGACAAGATAAGTCCTATGACTAGATTGTTTGAAGCAAATAAGAATTTGCTTTAACATTTTAGATGTGAAGTTGCAGATAGATTTTTATTACTGCTATTTTGTAACTGACAGAAAATCTCTTAACCGAGTGGACTTAACAGTCTTATTTGTAAATCCTCTAGCAAGGTAACATTCTAAATGAGTGTATGAAATCCTTTGACAAGGTCACTTCTAACAAAGTGAAGATCCTAATAGATCTGAGGGAAATCCCTTAACCAGGTCACATCTAGCAATGTGCTTGTAATCTTTAACAGGATTTTCTTTTAACCGAGCATAGTCTAGAAGAGTATATTTCTTAGTGGGTCTGAAATCCCACAATGGTTTTTCCCTATTTGGGTTTCCACGTTAAATCTAGTGTTATGAGTGTTATGATGATTATGTGTTTATGAGTTTGCATGTTTAGCAGTTTTTGGTTAAGTTGCTGAAGTATAAGTTGTCGAGGTTGAATCTGTTGATTTTATGGAAGTTTAAGTTTGTATGATTCACCCCCCCCCCTCTCATCTTGTTAGCTATTGGCATCTGTACTTTACATTAAGTATCAGATCTATCACAACTTTCCAATCATAGATCGGTAAAGTGTCTCATCAACAGATGCAGATTCATCATTCTTTGATAGTTTACAATTAGTAGTCATACGAGTACTTACAGGTTTAGAATCCTCCATTCCAAATTTCTTCAAGATTTCCTTTATATACTTGGATTGAGTAATAAAAATCCCATTTTTCATTTGCAGTATTTGTAAACCCATAAAATACTTTATCTCACCGACTAATGACATCTCAAATTCTTTGCACATTTAATTTCCAAAGTTCTTACATAAAGAATCATTTCCACAAAATATAATATCATCAACAATTATGGCTGACATCAATATTCCATTCTCATCATTCTTCATATACATCATGTTGTTCTCACTAGTCCTTGTAAATCCAATCTTTAATAAGTAAGAGTGCAACCTTTCATACCATGCTCTAGGTGCTTTCTTTAGTCCATATAAAGCTTTGTTCAACTTACATACCTAATCTCTATTCTTCTCTTCAATAAATCCTTCAGGCTGTTCAATATAGACTTCTTCTTCTAGTATACCATTCAAAAATGCAGATTTAACATCCATTTGATATACCTTGAAATTTTTGTAAGCAGCGTATGCCAACAATGTTCTTACTCCTTCAAGTCTTGCTATAGGTGCAAAAGTTTCTCCATAGTCTATTCCTTCTTCTTGAGCATAACCTTTGCAAACTAGCCTTTCTTTATTCTGAATGACCTCACCTTTTTCATTTAGCTTATTCCTGAAAATCCACTTTGTACCGATTACATTTTTCTCTTTTGGTCTTGGGACCAGTGTCCATGTTTCATTTTTCTTGATTTGATCAATCTCTTCTATCATAGCATTTACCCAATCTTCATTTCTTAATGCTTCTCTTACTATCCTCAGTTCAATTTCAGATATCAGACATGTGTTAAGTCTCAATTTGTTCCTTGTCATCACTGGAGCATCCTTATCTCCTATAATCTGACTTGATGCATGATTTCTTTTGACATATTTTGCTAATATAGGCTCGGTAGGCTCTGGATGATCTTCTTCATCACTCAGTAACTGGGTAATTTCTTCATTGGCTTTCTTGGTAAAACCTGTCAGTTGTACATATACAAACTCTTCATAATCTTCTGGTTCTTTGGAATTTCCTTCATCATTTCTTTCTGCAAATTCATCAATTTTCACATTTGCACTTTCCACAATTTTGTTAGATGATTTGATCAGACATTTAAATGCTTTACTCCTAGAGGAATGACCAAGAAATGTTCCTTCCTCGCTTTTCTGATCAAATTTTCCATTTCTATCATCTTTGTGAACATAACATCTACTTCCAAATATTTTAAAATAACTTACATTTGGTTTCTTGTCATACCAGATTTCATAAGGTGTCTTCATAGTTCCTTTCTTTAGTTGTACTCGGTTCAAGGTGTAAACTATAGTCCTTATTGCTTCTCTCCAAAATATTTGAGGTACTCTCTTTTCTATCATCAAAGTTCTGGCACAATCTACAATTGATCTATTCCTTCTTTCAGCTATTCCATTTTGCTGTGGTGTCCTTGGTGCTGATACTTGTCTCTTTATACCATGAACATTGCAAAATAAGTTAAATTCATCAGAAATGAATTCTCCTCCTCTATTAGATCTAAGACATTTCAACTGTCTTCCTGTTTCTTTTTCAACTCTTGCCTTATACCACTTGAACATTTGAAAAGCTTATGATTTCTCTTTTAGAAACATAACTAACATCATCCTTGAGTAATCATCCACAAATAATATGAAGTATTTATCACCATAGTAACTTTGGACTTTCATAGGACCACAAAGATCAGTGTGTACAAGATCTAAAATTCCTTTAGAAGTGTAAGACTTACTTGTAAAGCTTGATTTTGTCATCTTACCCATCTAGCATCCTTAGCATATTGCATTCTCAGGTTTTTCCAAGCTCGGTAGACCTCTTACATGATGTTTCTTACTTATTTTGATCAGATTATCAATATTTACATGACAAAACCTTTTATGCCATAACCAGGTATCTTCTATTTTTGCATACAGATAATTTCTCCTAGTTGAGTCAAGGTGAAATGTATTACCTCTTGTTTGAGTCCTAGTAGTAGCCAACTTTCCATGTTTATCATGAACTTTGACAATTCCTTTCTGAAATTCTATTCGGTATCCTACATTATTTAGTTGTGCTACACTCAACAAATTGTATTTCAGACCTTCAACCCAATATACATCATCACATTTAGCATTGTCAATAAGTGTAATAGAACCTTTACCTTTCACAGGACATGGTGCGTCATTACCAAATCTTACATAACCTCCATCATAATCTTCTAATTTAACAAACTTGTGTTTGTCACCTATCATGCTTGATTAAGTCTCAATTGGATTTAATCAAGTGTGATTTGGTTATGTTGTAGGAAACGAAATTGTCTAAAGAGTCTGCTAATGTGCTTTTTTCATCTTGGAAAAAGTGGAACTCTCTATCTTGTTCTTCTTCTGGTGCTTTTGGGGGCTTAGCTTTATTATGGAATACTTATAATGTTGAGGTGCAATTGGTCTCTTTGGCAGTACATTGGATGTTGTTCTTGGTTACCAGTAAAGTTTCTAGGTTTAAGGTCTAGTTGTTCAATATTTATGCTCCTTCTGGGATTCAGAGTAAAAAGAAGTTATGGAGGGACTTGAGTAGGGTGGATTCTCCTCTGAGATAGGGGTCCCTTGTTGTTTTTGGAGGAGACTTTAATGCTATATTGGGTCCTAGTGAAAAAAGTGGAGGGATTTTTCCAAACAAAAGAATCATGGAGGATTTTGGGAATTTCATCCTTCATATGGGTCTTTTTGATTGCAAATCTCAAAATGGGATTTTTACTTGGACAATTATGAGAAGGGATTTCTCACAAATAGTAGAAAGGTTAGATGGGTTCCTACTTTCAGAAAATTGGTTGTAGTCAAACCTTGAGTTTTTTTCCTCCATTTTGCCTATGTCAAGATCTGATCATTTTCTGATTTCTCTCTGTATTTTGGAAGACAAGGCTCCCTTTCGGTCTCCTTTCAAATTCGAGCCTATGTGGTTCAGGGATGCCTCCTTCTTACCACTCCTTAGAAAATGGTGGGAGTTTTCTCCCTTTTGTTCAGGGTCTCACATGTTTCAGCTTGTCAAGAAGATAAAGTTCTTAAAATTGAACATTAAATATTGGAATATTTCACATTTCAAAAACATTTTTCATTAAAAAAAGAGAATTCAGGATATGATTGAAACTCTTAATAAGAATGTGCTTGATCATGGTATGGTTCCCCAAGTTTTTGATGAGTTAAAGTCTTTAAAGATAGAACTTGAAGAGATTTTGGCTAGGGAAGAAATATTTTGGAGACAAAAGTCTAGAGAGGTATGGTTGTCTGATGGGGATAGAAATACCAAGTTCTTTCACTCTTCTACTAAATTAAAAAGGAGTAGGAATAGGATTTCTTGTATAGAGGATTCTTCAGGGAATTTTCTTACAAAGCCTGAGGAGATTGTTGTGGAGGCAGTAATTTTTTTTAAATTGCTGCTATCTTCTGAAGGTGGCAATTTTAAAGATGATTTTATTTCTGATATACCATCTTTAGTTTCTATTGAGGACAATAGGATGTTGATGTCTCCTTTTTCCCTTGAAGAAGTTAGATTGGTAGTTTTTGCTATGAGTCCTGATAAGGCTCCGGGTCCGAATGGGTTCACTCCTTTATTTTTTCAGAAGTGTTGGGATTTTTTGGGTAAGGATCTGCTCCTAGCTCTTGAAGAAAGTAGGAGAAATAGGTCAATTTTGAAGGAACTCAATACCACGATGGTTGCTATTATTCCTAAAATGGAGATTGTTAAATCTTTTGCTGATTTTCATCCTATTGCTCTATGTAATAATTTATATAAGATTTTCACTAAGGCAATATCCATTCGGCTATCCAAAATCCTTCCTAAACTAATTTCGGTGGAACAAGGTGGTTTTGTACCAAACGAGGAAATGCCGGAGGAAGCTATTGTGGCTCATGAGGTTCTACATTCTATCTCCATTCAGAGATCCCCAACCATGATCTTAAAGTTAGACATGATGAAGGCTTATGATAGAGTGGAATGGAGGGCTTTAGGTCTTGTTTTGGAAAGATTAGGCTTCTCTAGGGCTTGGATAAAATGGATTAATGCTTGTATCTCTTCTGCAAGGTTCTTGATTTTAATTAATGGATCCCCTTGTGGATTTTTTTCCTCCTCTCGAGGTTTAAGACTCAGAGATCCTCTTTCCCCATTTCTATTTATACTTTTAGTTGTCTTTTAGCTGGGCTATTAAGGCTGTGAAATTGAAAGAACTTTGGTTAGGGGTGAAAATCCCGAGAGTACCAGGATCTATATCACACTGCCTATTTGCATATGATACCTTGTTATTTGGTCAGGCATCTATGCGAGAAGATTTAGTCATTAAAGAAGTTATCCAGGATTATGCTTCTTTTTCAGGACAGAAAGTGAATACTAAGAAGTCAAAAATCTTCTTTCTAAACACCCGCAATTAATCCAAAATAGATTATTCTCTTTTTGGGGTTTTGAGCCTAGGATTCTTCCATGCACTTATTTGGGTATACCTTTCTTTATCAAACAGGATAATTTAAGCTTTTGGGATAAAATCATTTATGTCATCTCAAAGAGAATTCTTTCTTGGAATCACAAATGGTTGAGTCTAGCTGGAAAAATTGTTCTCATCATGTCTTAGTTGAATGCAGTTCCTATTTATCTCATGTCAGTGTTAACATCTCCAAAGGATGTGTTGGTAAGCTTACAGGATACTCTTAGGTCCTTTCTCTGGAGTAGCAATAAAGATGGGAGAAATAAACTTCCTCTGGTGCCCTGGGATAAAGTTTGTTTTCCTAAGGACTTAGGGGGTACAGGGATTAGAAATCTGGAAAAGCAAAATCTGGCTTTAGGGGCTAAATTGGTTTGGAATTTGTATGAGAAGTCTAGTTCTTTATGGGCACAAATTATGTTTGCTAAGTATCTTAATAATGATCCTAGGGAGTATATTTTTCAGATTTCTAATTTACCTTCAGGATCAGTTATGTGGAACTTCATATGTAAACGCAGATCTGTTATTTTGCCTAATTTCTCCTGGATTGTCCATAAAGGCACAAAGGTTAGATTTTGGGAAGAAAGGTGGAATGGCCACCCTCCATTACGAAGCCTAAGGAATTGGTCTCCTCTGATATCTATTCTTTCTTCCCTTTGAGGAACCTTTGTGCAATATTATTTTGACATAATACATAGTGGAAATGTGAGGTTGGCTAAATGGAAATTGATTGACTTTTTGGATATTGATCATGATCTGAAATTGCAGTATACTAAGGTCTGAGTGAGAGGGTGGTTATTCTCTCTGACTATGAGGACGAACTAGTTTGGACTAAGAATATTTCTGGCAAATATACGGTGAGGGATGGTTATAATTCCCTTATGAGAAAGAATGATCTTCCTTCTTGGCCTTATAAGCTTTTTTGGCACTCGGCCTACTTACCAAAAGCTGGTGCTTTTTCCTGGTTGGTGGTTCAAGATAGGGTTCTTATAGGCAAGAGATTGGATAGGTTGGGTATGATTATTACCTTCACATGTGTGTTATGTCATAAAAACTTGGAATCCTCTTCCCATCTTTTTCTGCATTGTGACTTTACATATCAATGTTGGAAGTGGTTGTTTGATAAATTGAATTTGGCATTTGTTATGGGAAAAGATCTGATTACCTTCTTTAGTTCTTGGCCACTTTTGTTCACTTCATCCTTTTATGCGTGTTTATGGGTTATTTCTCCATCTATTTTAATTTGGAATATTTGGTTAGAGCATAATAGCAAGATCTTTAGAAACACCAGCTCTTCTCTTCCAGAGGTCTTACTGAAAATTGAATCGTCCATTTCTGAGGTTGCTTTGTCTCATATAAGAAGGAATTTGGAAAACCTCACATCCTTCTCACATTGGGATAGTAGGGTGACTAGAGTTTGGAGAATGTTATCTGTCCTTCCCTCTCATGGATCAATTTTGAAAAAGGGTGGTGCCTTAAACAAAAGAAAGTTGGCCTCTTGGAAACCCCCGCCTCTTGGTAAGTTTAAGTTGAACTTTGATGGAGCCTCTCGTGGAAATCCCAGTTTGGCTAGGGTAGGTATGGTGATTTTTTACCATCATACTCGCATTATTCATGCTAGGTGTCATGCAATTGGTATTCAGACTAATAATTTTGCTGAATTTAAGGCTTTGTCTTTGGGTCTTGAGTTGGCTATTTCCCTAGGAATTAAAGACCTCATTATTGAGGGGGATTCATTGGTGATCATTCAGAGTGTGTTAAAAAGGAACTCTCATTGTTGGCAATTGCAATATCTTCTTGATCATATTCTCCAGCAATTGGAATTCTTTGATTATTTCTTCATTACTCATTGTTATAGAGAGATAAATAGAGTAGCAGATTTTTTGGCTAATCTCGCTATTGATAGTAATGCTAATCTATGTGGTGTAAGTTTTGTTGAAATTCCTGTTTCAATTTTGGAATACTTGCAATGATATGAGGTTTTCTTGGTATCTAATTTTTGAAAGTTGACTCTCTTTTGCCAGTCTGGGTAGGCATGTTTATTGTTTATGTCCAGCTGGCAATGTGGCTCTGTATGTGGGAATTTGTTCTCATTTATATAGCTTGGTTTCGAGCTGTCATACGCAATAAGGGTGGCTATGTTTATTGGCCTTTAGAGTGGCGGCTCGGTTTTGTTCTTTTTTACTTCTAAAGTCTTTAAGAGTGGCGGCTTGGTTTTGGTATTGTTATTTTGTCAAAGCTTTTTCAAGTTGTTCTCACACAAGGGGTTTTCATTTTGTGGCTCAATAATTGTGACATGTTCAGTCCTTTCATATTATGATTATTGATGTACTATTTTTTCACTTCGGTGGTGATATTTTGGTACTTCTCATAGTGGTGATAATGAGGTATAATCATTATTTATTTGTTTTCTTAATGTGGATCAGCCAAGATGCATCTCTTGGAATGATGTTTTTGGATATTTGGCTTTTCACATGAGCAGATCATTCATTATTATGTAAGGTGGTTAATTATTATAGGTTTTTTGTCTTAATTTGGATCGACTGGGATGCATCACTTGGAATTTTTTTCTTGGATACTTGGCTTTTCACACGAATGGATCATTCATTATTATGAAAGGTGGTAAATTAATTTAGGTTTTAGTTGCTTTTTTGCTTCGGCTATATATTGATTTTTGGTGTAGAATTCATTTGTTATCTACATCGAAGGTAACTTGGTGAATATTTCTCTTAGTGGGAAAGGGAGCTCTCTCTCATGTCTATTACACTTCCGATTTATCGTGTTTCATTAGATTCTCCAGAGGTAGACATTGTTGATAATTATGGGTATGATTCTGAGAAGCTTGGGAGAGTTTTTGTTTTGCATAATTTGGAGTTGGAGTCTGAAATTCATAGGGTGGTGGGGAATCATTGGTTTCTCTCTCCTTCTTTTATCTCTTCTTCAGAAGTTTTATCTCATTTTTTTTTACTATATGTTATGATCTTCTGTGGGATAAGACTCTGGTCCAGCTTATTGCATCAAAATTTGTGGCCCCTCCATTGCTTGGTATGCATTATCTTGGGTCAGCTTTGGATAGTTATAATTTTGATATGGGTACTCTTCCTTATGGGAGTCTCCTTTCTGTTCAAGATCTTTTGGAGAATGGACACTGTGGAGAATTGATTTTTGAAATTAGAATGGGCCTTATTTGCGATACTATTGATGAAGCATTAAAAGATGTGGAGAGGTTGGTTGAGTTCATCTCTCCCCAGGTCTTGACTAGGGCACGAGATGTGTTAATTAGCCTTCATGCTCTGATTAATTTCTATTTTGTTTCATCTGCTACTCCTCTCCCTGCGGTCCCTATATAGGCTCTTGTTCCTCATGATGCTCAACCTACTCCACCGGTGGAAAGCTCGAGTAATTGGTTTATGGCTAATTGATTACATGTTTTTTGCAAGTATCTCTTACTCTTTTTTGGCAGGTTGTCTATGGGATGGTGGAATTGGAAGCCAAATTGCACTATGGTGCAGATTTTTGGGCAGTTCTGATTGGCTCAAATTTTTGGAGTTGGATATAATTGGTCTATTTTAGTTTTGGCTCCCCTTTGGTTCAAATTTATGGGCTCCTTGGTGTCTGCATGATCTTCTTGAGGAGATATTTTTTATGATATCCACATTTTGTAACCTGTTGTTGCTCCCCAATTGATAACAGTTGATGGGCTCCTAGATCTTCTTGAGGAAACTTTTTTGGAGTTCAGCTCTTGATTTTGTAACCAACTGAGTATATAATCAGTTGAGGTTCTTTGTATCTAGATATGTCCTATGGGACCTCTATATATAGGTCAATTGTATAGGTATGGGTGGGATTTTGGATCAGCTGGATCCAGCTATTTTGTAAGGGTAGTTTAGTTCTTTATTTAAGGCGACAAATGAAGGTTTTCTTGTGGGTTCTTTCCTGTCGGTATGCCTTTTGAACCCGTTGTAAAAATTTCTAAAATTAATAAAAAAAGTTTATTGAGAGATTAGTGTTATTGAAAAAAAATAAAAAATATTTAATATTATTGAGAGATTAGTATTGGGATTTATATTTGATAAGTGATTTCATATTATTATTTATTTATTTATTTATTTAATGATTATTGGATATTTATTATTTATTAATTTGGGTATTTTTTTATATACCTTTGGTTATTTTATTAATGGGTTTTTTATATTTAATTGTGCTCATGGTTTAAATTATCATTGGTTGTTTATATTATTATTTCCATTTTTATCATATTGGGTTAATTAAATATTATATTCCTTATCTACCCTATCTTACCACTGGTTGAGATATTGGGATAACTTAATTAAATAATATTTTATATTATTGCCTTGATATTTGTAAAGGGGTTGGTATGAAATATATTTTTAATCTATCATATTTATTGGCTGACATTTTGGATGGTTTTGGCTTGATTTTCTATTTATTGAATTTGTTGTGAGTTTGTCTGGGTTGGTTTTCACTTCCTATGAATTTGAAGTTTGGATTTTGGATTTTCTTTTGGGAGCTTGTCTTGGCTGGAATGATAGTTGGATTGTTCTTCATCAGGATTCTTAGACCATCACTCTATTTTTCAGGTTGGAGACTCTCCTCTTTATATTTTATTTTCAAAAGCTTTTCTACTTCATGACTGGGAAAGATTGTTTGCATGGAATATGGGAAATGGATAATGCCATAGAGCTATTTAAATAGTTTAAAGGATAATTAATGTATATTAGGGAAAGAATACTTGTGGTTGTATTTTTTGTTGGCAATTGATACTCATTGGATTCATATGTTTTCATTGATGGTAACATGGCAACATGGTAACTTGGCAACAAGATTCATAAGGAAGCATACACTAGCATACACCGGCATTAGGAGGCATTCACTAGTAGACACCGGCATCGACACCAACATCCAGCACTTCAGCGAAGTTGACATCAGGCTTGGACCTGAAGGAAGTTTTATTTGTAATTATTGTATAAGGCCAACATTGTATATCTTTTGTAATGCATTGTAAGCCGACATAAGGCATATTGTTTGTGAAGGGTATATAGGTCAATTTGTTAAGGTCATTATAGATATAGATGAGATAAATTATAATAAGGATATAGGAGACTGTGTAATGCAAAGTATATGCATGTAGATCATTTTGTATGCAAAAGTTATATCATGCAATGATCTCTAGATAGTTTGGAAAGCATTCTTGGAGGAGAGGAGATACCGGTAGAAGTGTTCAGGGTTTATGAATTGGTACAGAGAAGAACTATAATTGGAACTCTTTTTGGCATAGTAGATGCATTTTGTGAGTTCATTATTACTATTTTATTTTAGCAGAATCTTGTAGTTAGTGAGACTCTTTTTGTGATGAGCAGTGTGCTCTAGGCAGTGTGTCTTCCTGCATGTGCAGGCCCCCATTTTATGTAAAATCCTTTCATATGGCCAATGAGCTGATATTGTGGGTCACAAATCCCATCGTGTTTTTTCCTCTTTGAGGTTTTCCACATATAAATTTTGTGTTATGGTATTCATTTATGTGGATGATTTATTTGCTTCAAGTTATATGTTTCTTCATTTACCGTTTTATATGTGTATGTTATAAAAGGGTAAAATTATATCTTACTATCAGAACACTGATTCGCCCCCTATCTCAGTGTTCTTGGATCCCAACAATTGGTAATAGAGCCTAGTTCCTTGGAAGAAGTTTAACAGCTTGAGGAAGATCCCGAAACCAGAATCATTGAACATGGCTATGGAGAAGCAACTTGAGATGGCTCTGGAGGATTATGATGCTGAAAGGATGAAGAATTTAAAATTGCAAGATGAATTGAATTCTTCTAATGAATTCATTCTTATCCTGCAAGAAAGGTTATCATCTGCTCAAGCCAAGAGAAAGGAACTTTTACAACACTAGGATGATGAAGAGAAAAATGCACTTAAGGAACAATGTCAGAAACTGAGTCAAGCAAACATGCTTATGAAGAATGAAATACAAGGCCTGACTATGAGGTTATCAAAAGATATTGAGGACAGAAAGAAAAAGGAAGAAATCTTGTTATATCTCTAAAGAACAAATTTGATGAATGTGGTAGATTGACTCATGAGAATAATCTGTTGAGAAATGATTTGGCACACTCCTGGAACAATGAACAAGAGCTTGAAAGACAAATAACTACTATGAGAGATGATCTGACTACTGCAAGTGAGTATAAAGAAAAATTCAGGATTAGTGTTGCACAGTTGGATGACTTATTGAAAAGACAAAGGCATAATGATGATTCTAGAGGGCTTGGATTTGTATAAGGTGAAAGCTCTGGTACTGCAAATGGAGATCATTCAATCGATATGCAAAAATCATCAGACCAGAGGAAACCGATAAGGCAATCTAATGCTTATAAATTCAATGATAGATTTTTTTTTTTGTAATAAATTTGGGCGTATGGCTAAACAATGTATAAATAGAGCAAATCAAAACTACAATTATGTTCCTGGTCAATGCACAAATTGCAAGAAATATGGTCATAAATCAGAAGATTGTAGAATGAATGTCAAATGTCATGCATGTGGAAAGTTTGGTCATTTGGCTAATCAATGTAGGTCAAGTAATGACATTAGATATGTTAAAGAAATTCAAAAGAACAATGTTACATGTTATGCATGCAACAAAATAGGTCATATTGCTAAGTACTATAGAAGCAAGACTCAATCGGTTAGCAATGATAAAGCAAATGAGAAAGGAAAGCAGAAGGTAGGTGAAATAAAACAAGATCACACCAAGAGATGGGTTAGAAAGTCTAAAGAACCAAGTGGAGATGGATCTACACTAGTAACTCCACCGGTAGAGAAGAGCATTCTTGCACCGGCAGGAAATTCCACTGGTAAATGAGGCATATGCCTTAGGGGTTGGAAAATCTATTGCAAATATTTCATATTCCCTGAAGGAGATCTTAAAGAGATCTGGAAGAGATCTGGAGAGTTGTCTTAATCATTGATGAACGTTTACCCAACATAAGACTATGAAACCGACATCCGATAGGGTACATCGCGAAGCATTTATGACAGTGAAGGATGAGGGTTTACTTGTTGATAAAAGGGGAAAGTGAATTCATTTTCACTCAACCGACATTCAAGCAATCCAGAGCGAAGCAAAGGCGAATTTTAGACAATTAAAAGCGAGCAAAGGCATTCTGAGAGGATTTCCAGCAATCATCAGAGAAGCAATCAAATGTTCACACCAATGATCATTTTCAGGTATTTCTTTGAAATGGCATCCAGATCATCTTATCCTACTTTCATTGCAAATGCCACCATTGTTGAAGTTAAGGATAGGCTGAGACCCATTTTCAAGGAAGTTCCCCAAATAGCTAAGAAAGAAGACTCTATGGGCGCATTCTCTAGGGTTCCCGATGACATGATGTATGTTGAATATGTAATGGCATATATTCATTGCACCTTGGAGGATCTAGGTACATAAGAGATAAACGGCATGTATCAATTTGTGATACTGGGAGACTCCGAAACAATCAAGTTGAAATATAAGATCATTGAGGATCTATAGTTAACCAGTATCCTATACATATTGGAATTCAAAGATGAGGTGATCAGATATGTTCTGAGAAGGGTGTTGTCACTCAAATTGCACCCATAGTGCACAAGCTAAAAGCTCAAGAAACTTGGTGACACATGGGATAATTCTCAGGAATGTGGGTTGCCTATAGTGAGAATTAACCTCCAGATGAAGGGTTGGTTCCTTTTGAATAATTTTAAATCTTTACCAAGAAAAGGGATAGGAAAACTTAAAATGAAACTAGAAAGAAATTGCAAATGCTAAACGAAGGTGAAGCATCAATAAGATATCTCAAAATGATAGAGGTACAATCCTAAAAACACCAATTTGCAAAAATAGACTTCTGGTTCATAACACATAAATATTTCATGCAAAGGATTTAAACTTCAAGAAATTGAAAGGAAAGAAAACTTTCACAATCAACCAAATGAGCCAATTTATCACAATGCACAACCCGTGACTTACAAATGAGATAGAAAATTCAAAGGTTATCTAGATAATAACACAATAAACTAACTCTCAATCAAGGATAAGAAAAAGAACTGTAAAGACATAAGGCATAAGCTGGTAATCTTTTATTTTAGAATTTTGTCATAAAACTGCATATGAGCTACAAGAATGTATTCTCTACTAAAACCAGCCAGAGAATCATCAAGAACTAATGAAGAAAGATAAAACTTTTTCACTTTATACAAAATCCTTCCAAAAGGTAGAGGAAAGATAACTCTAGAATGACTGAATATGAACTCCTACTGAAGATATCTCCTCTGAAAACTGATCCTCTCATAGAAATAAAAAGTCGATCCTCTCGTAGAAATAAAAAGCCGATCCTCTCGTAGAAATAAAAAGCCACTAAAAAGGCTCAAAATCATGAGAAAAACTCATGCAATTCAGTTTAAACTCTTAGTCAACTTAAAGTTGACCCATATGGTGCTCAAAATCAACCCTTATCACCTCAAGATCATGAGAAAGACTCATGCAGACTTTCTCTGAGCTAGGTAACCGAACCTCAAACTACCTGATGGCTTTTTCTTCTCATTTCGCATGGATCCCTGGATGCTACTTTGCCTACCACCACTTTCGGCTTTTGATTGTAACTAGCATTTCTTTCTTCATTGGTTCATCGAGTTAGCACTGAAACACTTATTCTAAAGGCCGATGATATGCTCCATTTCACCTTCTTTTCTATCAGGCCCGCCATGTGTCACTTCTTGGTTGGTTCTGGGGTTCCTTCCCTGCCAATCAACATGACCTGGACTTACTACCAGAAAGAATCTCTTCCATCTGATCAACCTTAATCTGCGTTCTTTATTTCTTCCTCCGAATTGATTCCTTAGTGAGCCCCACTACTTGGTTGCCAAGTCACAACAAATAAACACCGCACATTTTCATCATGTGATATAGCGACCACCACTAGATCTTCAGGAACCTGCTTGCTTTTTACTCTTCTTGTTTGCTTTTATCTTTCTGGGCCCACGGGAACGAGTGATGCTATTGAACTTTGAACTATTGAACCATTTTGAAGTGTTGAACCACTGAAATTTGAAGTATTTTGAATCATTGAACCATTTTGAAGCATTCAAGTTCAAGGTTGACTTAGACATCTGCTCATCTGTAGAATTTTTGCCACGTGTCAACCTTTGATTGGTTCGAGGGTCCACTTTGTCTTCCATCTAGACCGCCATCTAGACTAGACCCACCTTGTCGCCAAGTCACATCAATAACTAGGTGAGCAACTTTTCCTTGCGTCTTAGCAACCACTGCCAGATCTATGTGATCATCATTGGATGTGATCAATCTGTTCAATCTTTAACCTTGTCTTGCCTTGGTTCTTCATCTTCTCTCTACCATGTGGTACATCCTTATTCATTCTGAGTCCACCTGGATGGCCACCTCTACTTCCACATCATCAGTTATCAAGTTGCAGGGAATAACTATCGAGCACCTTCATCATGTAGTATAGCGATGGCCGTTGATCTGCCCTCAAACTGCTCGATCTTTAATCTCTTAGCCGCTCATCTTTCCTTTGCCTTTTCTGCACGTGATTAGTCACCAAGTCTCTATGATAATAGGAGATCTTTTTTCTATAGCGGTATAGCGATCACTGTCAGCTCTTTCAGATTACCGTTGATCTTTCTTGAACTTGCTCGACCTTTAATGCCCATTGATCTTCTTTCTTGTGATGTGTGTCAACATGTGTCACCCCCTTATTAGTTTCGAAGATCTGCCTAGGCACCACATGTCTGCCATGTCATCAATCACCACGCATCTTGCTTTGTTGGATCTCTTCTTTTGGCCAAACTACTCTCTCGGTGAACCATTTACCAGTCTCATCGAACCTAAGGTTTCAACGATATTATTATGTCGATGAAATTCAGCCTTCAGTGAAACTCTTTCAAGACTCATCGCGGCCAAGATATGCTCGATGTCGACCATCCATGCCATGTCACCAGCCACTAGACTGCCACCTGTCTTCCACATGTCCTTGGCCTTATACTCTTTGTTTTACCATGTCAATGGTCTCCAAGTCACGATGATAATCCAGTGTGCATATTTTCATTGTGACATAGCAACAGCCGTTAGATCTCTGCGATCACTGTTGATCTTTCTTCAACTTGCTCGACCTTTAACCTCTTCCCGCCAATTGGTCACAGAATTAGGATGCCTTGAGATGCGTGCGCATGGGGTCCACTAGGCCATGAGCTGCCTCTTGCCAAAAGCTTTCAAGCTTTTGATGCTTGGTATGTGTGCGGCTTTACATTTAAATGCTGAAGAATTCCTTCCCACTACCAATGTGGGATAAGTGCTTTTCATGACCCCTGTTGTCATATGTGACCTGCACATGACCGTTTGTTATGAAAATCTCTAAGCTTGATGCTTGAAAACCTCTGAGTCATTCTTTGTCGCTACTTGATCAAGCAGCAGGGAGATTTTGGCATTCTTAAATCGGCATGTTGAGATCAACCTCTTTGGGAGCCCATTTTAACCCACATGCTATCTTACTTTCCTGTATCTGCACATGAAGCAAACAAGTTAGAAAAAAAAAATAGTGCATTTCTGATTTCTTGATCATGATTTGACCTTCTCAAAATGAATGCAAGGCTTCATTAGGGAAACAAATTTGGCATGTACAAAATTTGGTAACATTTTTGGCGACTTCTATGGAGTATTTGTCTGCTAAACACTATAGACTAGTCATGGCTTATCCATTGGGCTTATGGAGTCATATCAACCCTCTCTCCAAATGGAACTTCTTGGAAATTTAGTTACTCTGTAGCATGACAACAAAACAAAATAGGAAAACTAGGAAAAAACAAGTGGTGCTGCCTAAAACAGAAACCAAAAAATTGTGCATGAGCACTTATTGAAAAATAGAACAACAAAAACAGAATGTGTATCGACACTTATTAGCTTAAATGAAATCTCAAAGGCAAGCTTTGAGATGAATCCCATTAACTAGGATTGGAAGGGTCTCACCATTCAGCTTTGAAAGTTGAAAAGCATTATGTTTCTTTTTCTCAGTAATGATGTATGGGCCATCCCATATGGCATCAAATTTAGTATGCTTTCCAGGCTTACTCTTTAATTCATCCCATTTCAAAACCAAATCTCCCTCATTGAAAACTCTCTGAGCTGCCTTTCTGTTGAAATCCCTCTTCATTTGAGCTTGATGATTTTTAATAGTCAACAATGCTTGCTTTCTTACCTCCTCCACCTCTATTAGTTCTGCCAACCTAACTTGCATGGGTTCTTCTTTCAACATTTCCAGCTCTCTAATCAGAGTTAGTGTAGGCATTTCAATTGAAATTGGGAGTCTTTCCTCTTTACCATAAACAAGGACATAGGGAGATATACATGTAGCTCTCTTAGGGGTGATCCTATGAACCCACAATGCATGTTTCAACTGAGTGTGCCAAGTTCTCTAATTATCTTCTATTGTCCTCTTAATTATCCTAATCAAGTTCTTATTAGTAGACTTGGCTTGTCCATTACCTTGAGGGTAATAATTAGACGAAGTACTCAAAAATATGTTATTCTAGATAGCCCAATCAGTAATCTTAAATCCTACAAAAGATAATGCATTGTTTGAAATAATAGAATCAGGGATACCAAACCTTGCTACTAAGTCCTGATAAAAATTTAGGACTGCACTTTCATTTGCCTCTTTCAAGGGTACAACTTCAGTCCACTTGGTAAAGTAATCAGTGGCTATCAAGATCCATTTATGCCAAGAACTTAAAGTTAGATTCATGACTCTGATAAAATCAAGACCCCACTTCATGAATGGTTGTTCAAGTTGAACAGGTTGCAGGGGTAAAGCTGCCATCTTCTGTTTGCCTACAAATATTGCACAATTCTTACATTTCCTTACCCAACCATAGGCATCTTTATGCAAATCAGGCCAAAAATATCCTACCCTCATAATCTTTAATGTTGTAGTCCGTGGTACAAAGTGACCACCAGCTGGTCCATTATGGAATTCCTCTAATATTCTCTCAGTTTGATCCGAATCTATGCATCTTAAGAATACACCATTAAAATCTTTTCTAAACAAAATTCCATCCAAAATGATATAAGGGATATCTTGAAGTCTATAGTATCTTCATTTAGCATTGTTAAGGCCTTTAGGACACTCACCAGTCTGAAGAAAATTCATCATTTCTTGCACCCAACTTGTAGGAGGTGTTGCTACAACAATTATCTCATTATCTTCATGAACTAGGACAACTTCTTCACTTTCTTGTTCGGTGTTTTCATTGTGACCAGTGAGTTGTTCGCATAATGCCTTACCTCTAATCATCTTTGTTACCTTTATATTGGCATCATACTCCATCACTTTCATGATCCAACCAACTCTTTTGTCATTAAGATCTCTATTCAACAAAAATTCTTTTATACTAGGATGAGAAACCATTAGGTGAATTTTGTTATTTGAAAGCATGTGTCTAAATTTCTTTAGACTTCTAATGACTGCTAATGCTTGTTTCTCAACAAAAGAATAATTTTGTTCGTACCCTTCTAGGCCTTGGCTGAAGAATGCTATTGGTTGTTCCAATCCCTCATCATTTTGTTGAATCAACACAGTTGAAATAGTATCAAAAGTACCAAAAGCATATAATATAAAATCCTTTGTAAAGTCTGGATTAATCAAAGTAGGTGTTGATGCTATGGCAGTCTTAATTTCTTCAAAATTATTCTTAGCCTCTTTGGACTAGCTGAAAGTAACATTTTTCTTAAGCATGCTAGTCAATGGCTTCAAAAGAAATGCTATATTAGGGATGAATCTCCTTACAAAATTGATTCTACCTATAAAGCTTTGAAGGCCTTTCTTATGTGCGGGTAAAGGAAAAGCTAAAATAGCACTTACCCTCTTTGGATCTATGGTTATTCCATGTTTGGAGACAAAATATAGCCCAACAACTTACCCTCGTGTACGGTAAAAATGCACTTTTTGGGATTTAAAGATATTCCATATTCTCTAAACCTTTCAAAAATCTGCCTTAAGTGAGAAAAGTGCTCTTCCACATGCTTTGAAAAAATGGTTATGTCATCAAGATAAACTAAAACAAATTTATTTATGAGACCTTGGAAGGCCATATCCATTTCCCTCTGAAAGGTTGATCTTGCATTAGACAAACCAAAAGGCATTTTTCTATATGCCATTGTTCCCCATTTTGTAGTAAAGGCAGTTTTAAATTGGTCATCCTCTTTTACGAGAATCTGATTATAACCAGAATAACCATCAAGTAGCGAAAATCTATTTGAACCTGAAACTACTTGTAAGATCTTCTCCATTGAGGGCAGTGGGTAATGATCTTGTAGAGAAGCTTTGTTAAGAAATCTAAAGTCTACACAAAGTCTAAGCTCACCATTCTTCTTTCTTATGGGAACCAAATTTGAAACCCAAGATGTATACTTTATAGGAAAGATGATATTACATTGGATCAACTTGTTTAGTTCCGTCTTCATGTGATTCTCGAGTTTTGGATTAAGGGGCCTTTGCTTTTGTCTCACAGGTTTGGCATCAACTTCCAACTCTATGGTGTCCTGGGCTAATGCGGGGTTAAATCCCTTCAAATCTTCATACTATCATGCAAATACATCATTGAACTCTTGACAAAGAAAAACAAATGCCTATTTCTCATCAATTGTATATACCTTTCCAAGCTTTAATAACTTATCTCTGAAGATCTCAATAGGTTTGTAGTGCTCCTCTTTAACTAGCATGTTTCCCTTTTCCTTTCTAACTTGATCATCAGTGTTAAAGATTGACTCAAGGGTTACCAATCCCTTTGGCAGCTTATTAGTTTTCAATTCAAGAATCTTATTTTTATATTGCTTTACAAACTTATGCTGATTACCAGCTACAAATTCAGCCTCTTCAATAAGAAAATTAATAATTTGTTCATCTGAATCAAAGACTTGCCAATTGACACTGTTATCTGGAATTGAAGGCCTAACAACCACTTTGACATATTGTTGTCTTTCAATATTGCTTGCCTCATCTGGTATGTCAAATTGAGCACCCAAGGCAACCAACTTATCTACTTCCTTATTTTGATTTTTAGGCACTGACAACAGATTGAAAGCATCAAATTCTTCAATTAAGTCCTATATCCTATGCTTATACATTTTAAGGACATCATTTTTAGTCACATTGACAACTCTTACTTGATTTACCACTAGCTCACTGTCCCCAAATACTTTACATTTCTTTTTCTAGCCCATTCCAATCCATGTGCAAGTGACTCATATTCAATTGTAGTATTAGTACAGCTAAAAGAAAATATAAAGGCTGAAAAGTATTTCTTACCTTCAGGAGAGATTAACATAACACCACCACTAGAACCAACCTTGCTCCTCGAGCCATCAAAATAGAGTTGCCACAATTCATTTTTTTGTTGTTCACCCTGTTGATTAGACAATTGATTGTCATCCTTTTCAATATTAGGGACAACGACACCTTCATGGATCATGTAGACACCTAGCTCTAGTTCTTCCATATGCTTGAATGGATCTTCCTTATCATTCTCTACTGCCCACTCATCTAATACTACATCAGGTATCCCTTCTATTGGAGTGTTTGGATCTGGGATATCAGGTTGTTCATTAGATTCTTGTATAGACAAATTTGCATTAACAACACTTGGAATGTATGGTTCTATATGATCATTAGCTAACAATTCTGATTTTATGGTCACTTTGGTACCACATCTTGTTCTGAAAAACATGTGTGACCAATCAAAAATCAAATACCCACCCAACTTGGCTATAAAATCTCTGGACAAACACAAAGCAAAGTAAGGTGGAAGATCTATGATGTAGACATCTTGTGGGATTGAGAAGTTTGGGCATGCATGCAACATGAGATCCAAATTTTTAATCACACCTATTGTGTTTATTGCTGTCCCATCTAACTGTACTACCCCTTTCAAAAGAGGCTCATATGTCAAACCCAGCTTATCAACTATCTTCTTTGGCATGACAGAACTACTTGCACCTAAATCAATCATACAATTATGCACTAGGTGTTGACGTATGATTAAAGTAAGATAACAAGGAGGGGGTTTAATCTTAGAAGTTTTTTGTTCGCCCTTCTTTTCTTGAGGGGCATTGGATAAGACTACTTTGGGTTGCTCATTAGGAAGCTCTTGTGACAAAGAGATGTTAGACAGGGTATTTTTAAGCAAATATTTTTTCCCTAGTAGAGCTAAGGAATCCCACATTGAGACACTGACATGCATCTTTTTTCAATTGATCCAAAATATTAAATGAGCTTGTACTAACCTTCTACTGCCCTCTTTTAACAGTGATGTCCTCTTGAACTTGTGGTGTTGGTAATTGATCTCTTGGCTGATCCTTGTTGACCACTGGTTGCCCTTTTGGTAGGATTTGTATATTTGGAGTGGGTTGAGGTCCAGGTGGTGCTTGTTGGCTTGTAGAAGCCTGATTGATGCCTTTATCAACTTGTTGTCCTATATCAATGGCTCTCTTTCTGGACTGTGTATTGGCTGCAATAGAAGTGTAGGACTGGTTCTAATCTTGTGGCTGATTTACTCCACAAAATTATTCACCTTGCCAATTGACCAGGGTAACATCCAGGCCTTGTACAGAATGAGAAACTTGTTGATCATGAGTTCCATGAGTACTATCTTCTAAGACAACAACATTATTTTGAACCATGAGTGCTTGATGTAGCATATCATTCAAATAAGTGGTCTGATTATGAGGTTGGTTGCAAGGATAACACCAATCATAATCTGATGCCATGTTGTTTTGAGCTGGGACAATATCTCTGGATGTGCTGGTAGTGTTGGGATTGTAAGGTATATTGGATCTTTGGTTATAATTTCTCCTTTAACCCTGAGGGTCATCTTGATAAGGAGGCTTGTTCTACTGATTATTCTGATAAGGGGCTTGCTAAGGCTTGGTGTTCCAGTAAACTTGCTTCTCAATATTGGTCATTTTGTTACCAAAGCCTTGGAACATGGTTTTCATTTCATTTTTAAACTCCTGAAACTCTTGATTTGGGAGTGTGACAGTATTTGCTAGGGCTGCAACTTGATAATTCAGTGCTGGTAAAGGTGGGACAATGACTAGAGGAGGCTCTAAAAGAGGTACAATAGGCTGTATTTTTGGAAATATAGGCATTGGGGGCCTAGGGGCTATTTTACCAGTCTGAATTAGGCAGTTTTTTGCCCTAATAGCAACATCAAATGCATTTGGTAGAGTATTTGCACCCATAGACTGAATCATGACTAAAATGTCAATATTAAGGGCTCTAAGATAAGATAGAAATGCATGAGCAGGAGTAGGCCTTACCATGACAGGGAATCTACTCCAAGTCTTTTGGAAATGAAAATTGAAGTCAGTCATTTGCTCTTGAGGGGATCTCTTTACGGTACTCAGTTGTTCTAATAGTGACAAATGGTCAGATTTGTCCTCAAACTATGAATTTAATCCATCACCCAGCTGATCCTAGGTATCAATTGAGTTTACAAGTAGTCCTCTAAACCACTGAAGCACTTTCCTTTTAAATGAGGCAGCCAAGAGTCTGATTGCAACATTCTCTTGTGTGATATGATGTACACCACACAATGAAGCTACATCCCTTATATGTTCTATGGGAGTGGTCTAATCTTCTCCTGTGAAAAAAGGTAGGTTTTTCAATGTTGCTACAGGAATATCATCATAATGAGTAAGATTCAAAGGGTTGCCTTGATTGAATGGTACAAAAGGTTGAGCTCTTGGTAGAGCCATTGGGATAATAGGTGAATTTACTTGTCGACTCTAGGTAATAGGTGGTTGAATTGGAGTAGTTGCAAAAAGAGGATTTATGCGGGTGGCAAAATTAGGCTGAGAATTAGGTAGAGGAGAAGAATTAGACAGGAGATCAGAATCTGGAATTTCCTGAAAAACTTCAACTGAAGAACTTTCTGGCAACTCAACTATTGAATTTGTTTCTTTCTCTATCTTTTTGGTTGTCCTTGACCTTCTCTGTGATGGTGGTAGCTCAATATGCTCAACCGGATCCTTGCTCTGTCTGGTTTGATACTTTCTCATATGCCACAAAATGTCACTGGATCTGCATAGAAACCAAGAAAATGAGTTGCCAGGTATGAAATTTGTTGCCTCTAAAGGCTAGAATTGTTGCTCCCCACACCAAAAGTAGCAAGAGTAAATATTTGTTGAAATGAGATAGTTCAAACGTGTCCCACCGAGCATGCCAAAAACTGTTGTCACTCAAATTGTACCCATAGTGCACAAGTTGAAAGCTCAAGCAACTTGGTGACACATGGGATAATTCTCAGGCCTGTGGGATGCTTATAGTGAGAATTAACCTCTAGATGAAGGGTTGGTTCCTTGTGAATAATTATAAATATTTATCAAGAAAAGGGATAGGAAAACTTAAAATGAAACTAGAAAGAAATTGCAAATGCTAAACGAAGGTGAAGCATCAATAAGATATCTCAAAATGACAGAGGTACAATCCTACAAACACCAATCTGCAAAAATAGACTTCTGGTTCATAACACATAAATATTTCATGCAAAGGATTTAAACTTCAAGGAATTGAAAGGAAAGAAAACTTTCACAATCAACCAAATGAGCCAATTTATCACAATGCACAACCCGCGACTTACAAATGAGATAGAAAATTCAAAAGTTATCTAGACAATAACACAATAAACTAAATCTCGATCAAGGATAAGAAAAAGAATTGTAAAGACATAAGGCATAAGCTGGTAATCTTTTATTTCAAAATTTTGTCATAAAACTACATATGAGCTACAAGAATGTATTCTCTGCTAAAACCAGCCAGAGAATCATCAAGAACTAGTAAAGAAAGATAAAACTTTTTCACTTTATACAAAAGCCTTCCAAAAAGTAGAGGAAAGATAACTCTATAATGACTAAAGATGAACTCCTACTAAAAAAATCTCCTCTAAAAATTGATCCTCTTGTAGAAATAAAAAGCCACCAAAAAGGCTCAAAATCATGAGAAAAACTCATGCAATTTAGTTCAAACTCTTACTCAACTAAAAGTTGACCCATATGACACTCAAAATCAATCCTTATCACCTCAAGATCACGAGGAAGACTCATGCAGACTTGCTCTGAGATGGGTAGCTGGACCTCAAACTACCTGATGGCTTTTTCTTCTCATTTCGCATGGATCCTTGGACGCTACTTTGCCTACCACCACTTTCGGCTTCTGACTATAACTAGCATTGCTTTCTTCATTGAGTCATCGTATTAGCGTTGAAACACTTATTCTGAAGGCTAATGATATGCTCCATTTCACCTTCTTTTCTATCGGGCCCACCAAGTGTCACTTCCTAGTTGGTTCCGGGGTTCCTTCCCTACCACTCAGCATAGCCTGGACTTACTGCCAGAAAGAAGCTCTTCTATCTGATCAACCTTAATCTATGTTCTTTATTTCTTCCTCTGAATTTCTTCCTTAGCAGGCCCCACTACTTGGTCGCCATGTCGTGGTGAATAAACACCACACATCTTCATCATGCGGTATAGAGACCACTGCTAGATCTTCAGGAACCTGCTTACTTTTTAGTCTTCTTGTTTCCTTTTATCTTTCTGGGCCCACGGGAATGAGTGATGCTAATGAACTTTGAACTATTGAACCATTTTGAAGCATTGAACCACTGAACTTTGAATCATTTTGAACTATTGAACTATTTTGAGGTATTCAAGTTCAAGGTTGACTTAGACATCTACTCATCTATAGATTTTTTGGCACGTGTCAGCCTCTTATTGGTTCACGGGTCCACTTTGTCTGTCATCTAGACTAGACCCACCTTGTTACCAAGTCGCATCGATAACTAGGTGTGCAACTTCTCCTTGTGGCTTAGCGACCACTGTTGAATCTGTGTGATCACCATTGGATGTGATCAATATGTTCGATCTTTAACCCTGACCTACCTTGGTTCTTCATCTTCTCTCTACCATGTGGCTCATCCTTATTTGTTCTGAGTCCACCTGGATGGCCACCTCTACTTCCATGTCATCAGTCGCCAAGTCACAAGGAATAACTATCAAGCACCTTCATCATGTGGTATAGTGACGATCATTGATCTACCCTCAAACTGGTCGATCTTTAATCTCTTAGCCGCTTACCTTTCCTTTGCCTTTTCTGCACGTGCTTAGTTGCCAAGTCGCTATGATAACTGGCGAGCTTCTTTCTATAGCGGTATAGCGATCGCCATCAGATCTTTCAAATTACCATTGATCTTTCCTGAACTTGCTCAACCTTTAACCCCGACTGATCTTCTCTCTTGTGACATGTATCAACATGTGTCACCCTCTGATTAGTTCTGGAGATCCACCTAGGCACCACATGTCTGCCACATCATCAGATGCCACGTATCTTTCTCTATCAGATCTCTTCTTTCGGCCAAACTACTCTCTCGATGAACCATTTACCGGTCTCATCGAACCTAAGGTTTCATTGATATTATTATGTCAATGAAACTGAGCCTTCGGTGACACTCTTTCGGGACACATCGTGGCCAAGATCTGCTCGATGTTGACCATCCATGCCATGTTACTAGCCACTAGATTGCCACCTATCTGCCACTTGTCCTTGGTCTTATACTCTCTATTCTGCCACATCATCAGTTGCCAAGTCACGACAATAATCTGGTGTGCATCTTTTCATTGGGACATAGCAACAGTCGTTAGATCTTTGCAATCACCGTTGATCTTTCTTCAACTTTCTTGACCTTTAACCTCTTCCAACTAGCCGGTCACAAAATTAGGATGCCTTGAGATACACACGCATGGGGTCCACCAGGCCATCAGTTGCCTCTTGCCAAAAAATTTCAAGCTTTTTATGTTTGGTATGTGTGTGGCTTTACATTTAAATGCTTAAGAATTCCTTCCCACTACCAATGTGGGATAAGTTCTTTTCACCACCCCTATTGTCATATATGACCTGCACACGAGTGTTTGTCATGAAAATCTTTGAGCTTGATGCTTGAAAACCTTTGAGTCCTTCTTTGTCACCACTTGATCAAGCAACAGGGAGATTTTGGTATTCTTAAATCAGCATGCTGAGCGCAACCTCTTCGGGAGCCCATTTTAACCCGCATGTTGTCTTACTTTTCTATATCTGCACATGAAGCAAACAAGTTAGAAAAAAAATAGTGCATTTATGATTTCTTGTTCATGATTTGACCTTCTCAAAATGAATGCAATGCTTCATTAGGGAAACAATTTTGGCATGTGCAAAATTTGGTAGCACAGGGTTCACAATGAGTTCATCTAGTTGGAACGGCCCTACATAATCACAAAGGAAGCAATTCAAGCAGTCATCGACTTACCCAATCAAGGACATAGATGTGAAATTTGTCAGCATGATAATTGGCTATAAGGTAACTCAATCTAGTCAACTAAACTCTATTGCTAGTTCCTTTATCCATGTTGCTTATCAGATGTTAAAAAATAATGAGAAGTATGATTTATGTGAATGGATGAGAAGTGAACTAATGCTAAATCTTGGAAATATTAAGAGTGTTAATAAAGTAACTTTTAGGTTTGTAAATCTCATTATTTTTTTAATGCTTTACTTCATGAATGAGCTACCCAGTCTAGGGAAGAAGAGTTGGGCACATGACATACCGATAGGTATGCAAATCAAGGAAGCAATCACCAGTCTTGGTACTGGCAGGGATGGAAAGATTTGGGACTATTTCAAAACATTTCAAGAAAATATGAGACAGAGGGAAAGAATATCAAAGCACATTATGGAGAAGTACTCCACTGATATCTATTTTATGGTGAAAACTGATGAAACTCTTATGGAGGCAGTAGAACCTAGGACCATATGGGTCACTAAGCTTGGATATGAAGTGGATGATAGCATTTTTGAACTCTATGCAAAAATGTTGCTTGAAGCTCCATTGGATGATAAGCCACAACACTTTGGTACTACTGAAGAAAAGGCTCTTGAAGTCAAAATTGGCTTTGACAAGAAAAGAAGAGAGAAGAAAATAGATAAGATGTCTACATATATACAGAATGTAATCCATAAGATAGATACTCAACTGGGTTTGGATCCAAACTGGTAAAGGAAATAACAATGGTTAGTGATCCTGAGGCAAAGAATCCTAAAACTTTCATTTCTTCTGTCACTTCTGACTCTGATCCAAAGGATAATTGATGCAGAGGGTTTGGGATATTATATCACTTTCTTGGTTTTTACTCAAAAAGGGTCTCCACTTGGTATCACCCAATGGACCAATATCTTTAACCTTCTCAAGGTTTCTATAGCTTTCCCTATATTCTTTCCAAGGATCTCTTCACTTAGGACAACTCACAATTGACAAGGAGTCTCCTACCCCTAAGGTTGCAACCCTTCAACCAAGGACACCTAACAACCCCAAACCCCAAGCAACATGATCTTTACTCAAAAGGTGGAATCTAACCTATGTGAGTGTTTACACATGTTTTATATGGCATTTTCATTGATCTTGACCACTTAGATGGGTGTTTACTAGATCTTTGTATCTTTTCCCCTTTTGGACCTAGGAAATAGGGCTACAAGCAATTAGCCCTTCATTCAGACTTTTCTTAATTTTTCTCACAACCTAGATAAACAACCCCCTAAATAAATTTGATATTCGAATACACTTTTGGGCATTCTACAAGATTCCAAACTTCTGCATCTAGGTTTTGAGTACGGATGATCAAACCCTACTGACCCTATTTAGCCTCTTCTAGCTAGTATTGGGGTTTAAGCTCTCAAAAGCTTCACCAGTCACAAAGGAATGAAAGGATAATAGTTGCCAAAGGTCTGAACTTTTTCAAGGGTCCTTCTCATGCCAAGTTTGACCATCCTTCAATCTTATGTTCAAGGTTTCCACCCTCTTTTCCTATTGCACAAGCTTGCCACATGAGCAATGTGAAGCCAAGGGCATCATCTTAGGAAAGACAAATGATAGTTCCTATCTCCAAAACCCCCAAGAACATCTAGTATACATTTCAAATCAACATCCTCCCAAGTTTTAGATCGATCCCATAGAGAGATGTTGATTTGTGTGACTGTTTGCATCCAAACCCTGGTTTTGAGGGTTTTGTCAGGCTAGTGGGATAGAAAATTCACTTTCTTCAAAACTCAAAGGCTTCAAGACCTTAGATCAACTCCAAATGGATGGTTAACCTCTGTTACAACTTTCCAAATATTTAATTCATTCCCACCATTCACAGGGAATTATGCAAGAACAGAAAATTCAAGAAAAATGCAGGAAAACACAATAATCATTTGCTTGAAGACAAGAAATTCATTCAATATCATCTCTCTAACTAGTAGGAATCATTCCTCTAGGCTTATATCACACCAAGGAACTCCTCCAACTACCTCCAACACATACAATCAACCAACTAATCATTGGGATAACCATATTTCAAAATCTTGCAAAAAAATTTGCTTACGACAATAATGCAACTTTTGTCAACTTCCTACAATTTGGTCTTACCTTCACACCAAAGGTCAAGAATGAACATACCACACATTGTAGACCCCTAAAAATCAAAAATACATATAAAATTCTCATACAATTCCTTTGACCAAGTTGACACACCTTGGGGCCTTAAGGCTTATTACATTGCCTAGGCCTAATCAATAGGCCTTCAAACACACACATTGCACATTCTATTCCTAACATAACCATGAATAAAAATGATGTAGACACATGTCAAAATGAAGTAGACACATTTCCTACTACCCCTGCACCAATAACGAACCTCTAGCATTCAAAAGGGTAAAAAGAAAGAAAACTGACCAGCCTCTGCTAGAGGAGAAGAAGGTGGAGCCAAGGAGGAAGCCTGTGAGAAAAGTGACAAAACCTACTGGACCCCCACCTTCAGCAAGGAAACCTATTCAAAAGATGAAACTAGTCACATCCACTTCGGCAACCCACAACAAGTGTAATGCCCTACCAGAAACCCTAAAGGAAAACCACACTACAAGGCAACAAAAGGGTGCAACAATTTTTTTTTCAAAAGATTAAGTACATTCATTATAACATTGCACGCATAATAACACAAGCGAAAGTCTAAAAATGACATCCTAAAGGGTTACCAATGAAGATTACTTCAAATTAAATTCCACATCACAATGTTAATCCAATTATCCATCTAAATTAGGGAAGTTCAATTATGATAATTAACTCAAACTCAAAAACTGATTCCAAATAGATAGGTTTAAAGGGTTACAATATATATACTTCCAATGATTTGCTTATACATAAGATGAAGGATAATTGAAATAACATACATTCCATTGAATTTCAAGTCAAAACATTCCATAAATTACATGGCTTCAATAGAACAATAAAAGAACATAGGTTACAATGCCAAGGTTACAAAGTTTAATAATGCAATGACCACATGGTCACAACTGTACAATAATCTCGAACATGAGCTGATACAAGAATCATGAACCTAGAACCACTAGCAAAGCTGATCCTCGCAAGAAGGTAAGAACCAAGATATCTGATGGGAAGTGGTACTGCCACCCGACCAGGTGATCCCATAATGGAACCACCCCACCGTGCTAGGAGATAGAAGAAGACCCTCAAGCAAGCAATAAGACAAGTACAACAGTACACATGAGTCCGCTGAACTCAAGTGAATCAACTCACAAAATACTAGTGACCCTAAAGAGAGAGTGTCATCACATGGATTAAGATGATTACCCTAGGTAGGTCTCCATAGGTCCCGGCCCCCATCCTGGGTTATCCTAGTAACTTCTCCTGAACCCCCAACTCCATCTAAGCATCATGCGAACCCTACCAACCTTTCGTGAAGACAAGCTGGTAGGTTTACCATTCCAGGCCTTCCCACACACCTTGAGCCTATACAAGCACTCAACCGTGTGCGGGGTACAATATCTTAATTAATTTAATAACTACCCACCCCATAATCAATTGTTAGGTTATCACTTATTATCTGACTTCCGAAGGGTTATCCTGCCATCCACTTCGAGTGTGGCCCCCGCTCGAAAGCCACTCTCTCTTCTAGGACACAGGAAAGGTCTCTCTATGAGAACTCTATGGCGAAACTGACAACCATCTCTAATCCTGACATAACACAGGTGAAGGATTCACAATCATTGACCCAGGATTGACCGTTTGGAAACATAACACACAATGGCTCACATCCACAGGGTTTAGACAATGACACCTGACTAAGGGATATACATCATATGACAAAATGACAACTCACTAGAATTGCAACGAATTTTAAACTTGACTACAATTATTATTAACACGAGATCCTAAATAGGCAATCTTTTCTTTAAGCAGTCGACAACATAAAATACTTGCAATAAAGATTTCCAGAAATAAAGAAATCACATCTATTTTAACATAAGGAAATGATGAAGTCACATGTCTAATAAGATTAATTGAAACCACATTTAAAATTTAGTTCTTCAACCATTTGATTATGATTAAATTATAATTTACCCAAATTGTCTAAAGCCATAATCTATATTTAATTCCAATTTTACATATATATATATAATAATATAAAATAATATCAATATAATATATATTTAATGAATATAATATTATATGACTATATTATATTAAAATATAATATCTAATTTTAAAAATCGCATTTATATCCAAAAATTTTACCAAACCCATTTATTTTCCAAAATATATAAAGATAAACTAATGACTCAAAATAATATATATATATATATATATATATATATATAATAATTATTTTTAATTAATATTTATATTAATTAACATTTATATTTTTTTAACATTTCTATTTTTTTTTTAACTTTCCAAAAAAATATATAATAAAAAAAAATGAAACAAGGCAGGGCTGAGCGGGCCCCACCGCTGCGGCAACAACCTGCTACCATGTGTATGAGGTAGCAACTGCTGCTAACCTCATACATGGGGTAGCAGCGCTGCTGCTAACCCATGAATGGGGGGAGCAGCGAGCTGCCAAAGGGGGTGCGTGGCTGGGTTGAGCCCAGCTCCCCGCCACCGCCCTCAACCAAATTTTTCTTATCAAATTTTTTTTTATTAAATTCTCCAATTTAAAATAAATTTCTTTAAAAAAAAAAAAAACTCAATTCAATGTTCCATGAATTGACAGAGATAAAAAAATCTCTGTTAAAAACCCACTTTGAGACAACAGAGTATAATAAAACAACTTCAATTTAATTTTTTTGAAAATAGAACAAAATTGATAAATCAAATTTTTATAGCTGAGAATGAAATTTTACTAGCAAGGGAGAATCTCTGAGACAAAACAGAGATAAAAATTAGTTTCCCAAAACAAACAAACTCATTCCCAAATTCAAATTGGCTGGGAAATAAATTGTTTGTTATCCCCCAATTGGAATTTTTGCCAAAACAAGAATAGAACAAGAAGGATTTAACTCAGAATTTTATTTTCCCAATTTTGGAAATTACTAGGAAGAATTTTTATTTTTTTTACAATTGAAGACATGAGGGGAATTTCTTGGCAAAATTTTACCAGCATGACTCTACCCAAATTCACAAAAGTAAAAACTATAATCAACAAGAAATGAAATCCTTTGCATAATCAAAATGAAGAATGGATTTTTAAACCAAAACTTTTCATGAAATTGATTTGGGAGAGTTTGAAATTGCATTTTAATAACAAAATTGATTGGGATTTTTCCATAAACCTCATAGCAAACAAAATCCATAACACAACACTCATTTAATCAAACTTTTAACAACAGCCAGAAGAAGGGAAAGAAACATATATTTTTAAAACCACAAAGTAGAAACCATCCAACCTGTGGAGCTTCCTGGAAGAAATTTGTGAGCTTCTATCCTTCAACAAATTACCAGACCAAAACCAAAATCTTCTTTCCAAAACAATTTTTCCAGAATTTTCCTCCTCCCAAAACAAGCCTCTTTTTCAAAAATATTTTAGGGAAAAATAGGGAAAATATCTTAACCTAAGCTTTTAGGTTGAAATATTTTTCTTATGAAAAACATTTAATAAAAAAATTGACTTTTTTTATTTTCCTTCCAAAGTAAATGGAAATTTCCTTATTTTGAAAAAAATACATTTCTCCCATAAAGAAATTTAATTAACTTTTCAACAAAAGTGAAAATCAATAATTTAACTCTCTTTTTTTTTAATCTAAAATCAATAGAATTAACCTTATATATTTTATTTTTCTATTTGATTTAAATATAGTTACTTTTCCAAAATAAAACAACTATAGATTTAAATCTAATAAATTAACCAAATAAGCTAAGTTCAAGACATCAAGGCATAATAATGTATAAATTGCTTATACCAACAATGAAATGATGACTTAAACTTAAATAAATAATCGAACCCACTATGACATGCAAACCGAGGAAAATACAAGAAGACAAGAAGGCCGAACAAGAAGAATGATGACCGACTGATGACACTCACAAGAGTAGACTAAAGGTAAGAATTAGGGTCAACAGCTATCTCCTCCACTCCCATCGAACATGTAAGGCACGCTCAGACCTGTGAAGCTAGGTGGAGACAATACCCCATACCTACCCGGTACTTGTACCTGCAATATCCTGCATCATCGAATCACACATGCATGTATATAAATATCGAATACATGACACACACACCAATGAAGGAGAATCATGACGTTCCCTGTCTCACCGAAGTGAGTGAAGGAAAATCATCCCCTTGCATCCAATACAATCATAGACACACAACATATATATGACACATCGCATAGATAAAGTAAAGTGTCAGTACAATGCAATAATCCATAAATGCTACAATCACAAGTACTGAAATACTGAAAATAACTCATATGTCTCATATCCAGATAAACATGAAATAATATCAAATATGTCTGAATAATGTTTAGCAGTAATGTATCAACCGAAAAGTAAACTGCAACAAAAAAAATAGTCTAATAAGTCCGATCGAGAAGGGGTACTACATTCTTCCCCCCAAAACTAGGCTTACTCCTGGAAGCCTAAAATAGATAAGAATAGAGCTCTCTCATCTTCACTGCATCCTCCCAAGTCACTGAGGTCTCATCATTTGGGTCCCATAGGACCCTTACCTGGTCGATGGTGCGACCCCTGAGGTTCAAACCCTAACGCTAAAGAATTCACATGGGCTCCATGGAAAGTTGCCCATCCTCAACCTGCAAGGAGTTCCAATCAAGAACATGTGTCACATCAGGGTGATAAGATCAAAGAACTAAAACATGAAAGACATCATGGATGCGGGATAGACTCGGTGGCAAGGCAAGATGGTAGGCAACAGGTCCTATCCTCTCAAGGATCTCAAAAGGACCAACAAAATGAGGCACCAACTTAGAACCCTTTCCATAACGGATCGGACTCTTTCACGGACGCACTCTCAAGAACACATGGTCACCAACAGAAAACTGACGATCGGCCCTATGAGCATCTGCATACTTCTTCTGTCTATCCTACGCAGCTGCCAAATGCTCACGAATCCGCTCTACCTGCTACTCCATCTCTTGAAGAATATCTGACCCTATAAGCACCTTTTCCTCTAACCAATCCCAACTCAAAGGAGTATGGCAAGGACGACCATACAATGCCTAAAAGGGAGACATACCTATGGAGCTATGATATCCGTTGTTATAAGTAAACTCCATTAGATAAATATAATCCTCGTAACATGATTGTTGGTCCATAACATACAATCGAAGCATGTCCTCTAAAACCTAATTCACACGCTTGGTTTGACCATCTATTTCTGGATGATAAGCTAAACTGAAGTTCAACTGAGTCCCCAAAGCATGCTGAAGTGAGGTCCACAATGCTGAGGTAAAGACGGGATCTCTATCAGAAATGATCTACCTTGGAATCCCATGCAATCTCACTACATCTTCCAAGAACATACGAGCCACCACTGCTACCATATAGGAAGCTTGAATAGGAACAAAATGAGAAACCTTCGTCAACCTATTAACAATGACCATGATGGCATTATGACGATGTGAAGAAATAGGCAACCCAACAATGAAATCCATGGAAATGATGTCCCATTTCCAATCCAGTACTATATTAGGTTGTAAAAGCCCTGTCGGGTGTTGATGCTCTGCCATCACTCACTGACATTCCAAACACTTCGACACAAAATCAACAATGTCACGTTTCATGCTAGCCCAATGATAAATTTGTCTAAGATCTATGTGCATCTTCTTGACACCTGGATGTGTCGAATAAGGTGCACGATGGGCCTCAGTCATGATCAAAGTGCGAAGACCCTCCAAAGGAGGTACGTAGATCTAGCCAAGATGATGAAGAAGGCCATCTGCCTCAAGGCTATAACCAGAAAATCTGCCCTCTAAAGGCCTTCTGGACTCCAACATGGCTCTAACATCCTGATACCAAGAATCTTGAGGAAGAACTCCAAGAATTCTCTATCTCAAGTCCACTCCAAGAGGCACTGCTAAAACATCATGCCACCTATGACTCAAAGCATTAGCCACTACATTTTCCTTCCCCTAAATATATCAAACCTCAAAATCATACTTGCAGAGGAATTCCATCCACCTTCGCCGTTGAGCATTCAAGTTCGACTGCGTGAAGATATACTGCAAATTGCGGTGATCACTATGCAGCTCAAACTGATGCCCTAACAGAAAGTGATGCCATCTAACTAACACATGCACTATAGCTGCCAACTCCAAATCATGAACTAGATAGTTCAGCTCATGGTCCTTGAGTTTGCAAGACTCATAGGCAACCACACGTCCATCCTGCATAAGCACTGCACCTATACCTTCTAAAGAGGCATCTGTACATACCATAAAATCTCTGGATGGATCAGGGACTGCCAAAATCAGAGCACTGACAAGGAGTTCCTTCAAGGCATGAAACACTAACTCACACTTCTCTGACCAAACAAACTTATTCCCTTTCCTCTGAAGAGAAGTAATCAAGTGACCTATCCGAGAAAAACCTCAACAAAGCGACAGTAGTATCCGGCCAAACCCATAAAACTCTAAACCTCTGAAACATTGGTCGGTGCTGGCCAATCCACTATGGCTTGGATCTTTGAAGGATCCACAGATACACCCTCTCCTGATACCACATGACCAAGATAGTTCACCTCAGTCTAGAATAAATCACACTTCGCCAAATTGGCATAAAGCTGATTCTCCCTCAAGCACTACAATACATGTCGTAAGTGACCCTCATGCTCTTCCATAGATCTAGAATAAATCAATATATCATCCAAGAACACAAGGACAAAATGATCAAGGTAGGTGCAAAAAACCCCATTCATGAGGCACATGAAAACTAAAGGCACATTTTTCAACCCAAATGGCACCACTGTGAACTCATAGTGACCATAATGAGTACAAAACATCATCTTATGAATGTCTACATCATGAATGCACAACTGATGATACCTAGATTTCAGATCAATCTTAGAGAAAACCTTGGATCCCTTCACTTGATCGAAAAGATCATCTATACGAGGCAAAGGATATCGATTCTAGATGGTTACCTTATTCAACTGTCGGTAATCAATGCATAACCGAAGAGAACCATCCTTCTTCTTAATGAAGATAACAGGTGCACCCCAAGGAGAGACACTAGGACAAATGAATCCCTTGGTCAACATTTCCTCCATCTGCAACTTCAACTCACTCAGCTCTTGAGTAGTCATCCGATATGGAGCTCTCGGAATAGGTTCTGCACTAGGAATCAAGTCAATGCGAAAGTCTATGTCTCGCTTTAGAGGCATACCAGGAATCTCCAATGGAAACACATCGGCATACTCTCGAAGAATAGGGTGACCATCAAGAGTGATTTCTCGACTCTCTCCCTCATCCATATCCTCAAGAGTTATTGCAAAAAGCTGACATCCTCTACACATACACCACTTAAGTTGCATAGCGGAAATCATACATAAGGATATCAATCTCTGAACTCCAACAATCCCCACTTTCCTGCCATGGTCATCTAAACACTCTACTATCTTCATATGACAATCCACACGAGCACTGTGAGATGATAACCAATCCATCCCCAACACTACTCCATAAGATCCCAAAGGAATGACTCGAAGGTCAACATAAGTCACAAAGGGTCCTAGGTCCAACTCACAACTAGGAACAAAGGCATCTACGAACATGCGCACCCCGGTAGCCAACTCTACTTGCCACCTATCCGCCTGCTTAGCAGACGTGAGTCCACACTGCTCCATAATGGATGAAGAAATAAAGGAATCTGAAGCACTAGAGTCAAAAAGCACTGAGATAGGGATATCACACAACACACTTGTTGTCTCAATAACAGTCCCCTGATTCTCAGCCTAGTGGTCATCAAACGCTGCAAACACTCTGTGGGATCTACCAGCATCCCCTACTGTAGGCTCTGATGTAGCTAGCCTCTGACTTCTCGTCTGGTGGGAACACTGAGGACACTGCATGGCTATATGATCGAACTGCCCACAGGAGTAGCAAGCTCCTCTACATGGTCCTCTACCTCCAGTTGGCCCACTGGACTACAGAAAGCTTCCCCTGCTAGGGGCTTGAGATGCACTCTGAGAAGACTATCCTAGAAAACCCTGTCTGCTCCTCTGCCAATTCCTGTTCCTTCTATGATGAGGGTTGCCACCCTGCTGGCCCTAGGACTATTTCAGTCTCTATGGCCATTGTTGTTGTTGTTGTTGTCCACCCTTAATAGGTGCCTAAGGAGTCCTAAACGGTGTAGCTGACTGGGATTGATTCCCACGGGCTTTGTTCCCACTAAAAGGAACACTCCCTATTTGTACCCCTGACTGTCCACCATGCGCACGGCTGAGGTTTTGCTCAACCAATCTGGCTTTTTCCATGGCTACCTCGACTGAAGCTAGCTCAAAAACTCTAACCCCTCCACTGATATGGTCATTAAGACCTCTCAAGAAATGTTGCATGAGCATAGCCTCATCGTTGCCAATCCCGACATACTATTTTAGCTCATAAAATCTATGCTTGAACTGGTCAACTAACATACCAAATTGCCGCAATGCGTAGAACTCGTCTGCCCAAGTCTACCTCCACTACGGTGAGAGAAACCATGACCTGAATCTCTCTAAGAAAATCTCCCAAGAGATGGTGTTGATACTCAGACCGATCTTCTCCTCCTCTAACCTCCACCAGATCAAAGCAAAATCATTGAGACGCATGATCGCACATCTCGCTCTGGTGTTTCTACTGTATGGAAACATAGTGAAACACCTATCCAAACTAATCAGCCAAGTCTCTGCCTCGAGACCTATGCCTCGACCATCGAAGAAGGGAGGATTGGTTCTCATCGAGTCCTTAATGTGACTCAAGGGAGTTGGGTCATGGCCAACTGGGACCTCCCTCCTTCTAGGAGACCTCTCTCTCTCTCTCTCTCTCTCTCTCCTCTGAAACATGCTGATGCGACTCCCCAACCTGAATATGGATGGGCTGCTCACCCTCAGGCCTGGGGCCTATCCTAGCTAGAACCTCCTGAAACATCTGTCTCAGCTCTTCCCTTTTGAGAACCTGCTCTTCTGCATGTGGTGAATCCTAATGAACTAACTGTTCCTGCTCCACACTCACATGAGTGAGTGGTGGCAAAGGACTATGGCGGTCTGAACCTCAACCCCATCCCCCACCTCTGCCTCTATTACAGCCACCAGCATGGCTAGCTCCCTTAGCTTTCCTACCCATGACCAATACTACAAAAGAGAAAATGGTTCAGATCTACGACAAGGATAAAGCAAGGGAAATTCAAACACTAATACCTACACAAAAGGTCAAGTTGAATGGGCTCACTACATCCCATAGTACCCAGTGTTGAAACATGGGCTCTGATACCAAATGTAATGCCCCACCAGAAACCCTAAAGGAAAACCAGACTACAAGGCAACAAAAGGGTGCAACAATTTTTTTTTTTTAAGATTAATTACATTCATTATAACATTGCACGTATAATAACACAAGTAGAAGTCTAACAATGACATCATAAAGGGTTACCAACGAAGATTACTTCAAATTAAAATCCACATCACAATGTTAATCTAATTATCCATCTAAATTAGGGAAGTTCAATTATGATAATTAACTCAAACTCAAAAACTGATTCCAAATAGATAGGTTTAAAGAGTTACAATATATATACTTCCAATGATTTGTTTATACATAAGATCAAGGATAATTGAAATAACATACATTCCATTGAATTTTAAGTTAAAACATTCCATAAATTACATGGCTTCAATAGAACAATAAAAGAACATAGGTTACAATGCCAAGGTTACAAAGTTTAATAATGCAATGACCACATGGTCACAACTGTACAATAATCTTGAACATGAGCTTATACAAGAATCACAAACCAAGAACCACCAGCGAAGCCGATCCTCGCAAGAAGGTAAGAACCAAGATATCCGATGGGAAGTGGCACTACCACCTGACCATGTGATCCCATAATGGAACCACCCCACCGTGCTAGGAGATAGCAGAAGACCCTTAAGCAAGCAATAAGACAAGTACGATAGTACACATGACTCCACATAACTCAATTGACTCAACTCACAAAATACTAGTGACCCTAAAGAGAGAGTGTCATCACATGGCTTAAGATGGTTACCCTAGGTAGGTCTCCATAGGTCCCGACCCCCATCCTGGGTTATCCTGGTAACCTCTCCCGAACCCCCGGCTCCATCTAAGCATCACACGGACCCTACCAACCTTTCGTGAAGACAAGCTGGTAGGTTTGCCATTTCAAACCTTCCCACACACCTTGAGCCTATACAAGCACTCAACCGTGTGCTGGGTACAATATCTTAATTAATTTAATAACTACCCACCCTCTAATCAATTATTAGGTTATCACTTATTATCTGACTTCCGAGGGGTTATCCTGCCATCCACTTCGGGTGCGGCCCCCACTCAAAAGCCACTCTCTCTTCTAGGACACTAATAGGAAAGGTCTCTCTATGAGAACTCTATGGCAAAACTGATAGCCATCTCTAATCCTGACATAACACAGGTGAAGGATTCACAATCACTAACCTAGGATTGACCATTTGGAAACATAACACACAATGGCTCACATCCACAAGGTTTAAACAACGACACCTGACTAAGGGGTATACATCATACGACAAAATGACAACTCACTAGAATTGCAACGAATTTTAAATTTGATTGCAATTATTATTAACACGAGATCCTTAACAGGCAATTTTTTCTTTAAGCAGTCGACAACATAAAATACTTGCAATAAAGATTTCCAAAAATAAAGAAATCACATCTATTTTAACATAAGGAAATGATGAAGTCGCATGTCTAATAAGATTAATTGAAACCACATTTAAAATTTAATTCTCCAAACAATTGATTATGATTAAATTATAATTTAACCAAATTGTCTAAAGCCATAATCTATATTTAATTCCAATTTTACATATATATATATAATAATATAAAATAATCTCAATATAATATATATTTAATGAATATAATATTATATGACTATACTATATTAAAATATAATATCTAATTTTAAAAATCGCATTTATATCCAAAATTTTTACCAAACCCATTTATTTTCCAAAATATATAAATATAAACTAATAACTCAAAATAATATTTATATATATATAATATAATTATTATTAATTAATATTTATACTAATTAACATTTATATTTTTTTTTTTAAACTTTCAAAAAAATAAATAAAAAAAAAAAATGAAACAAGGCAGGGCTGAGTGGGCCCCACCGCTGCAGCAGCAGCCTGCTACCGCGTGTATGAGGTAGCAGCTGTTGCTAACCTCATACATGGGGTAGCAGCGTTGCCCATGAATGGGGGGAGCAACGAGCTGCCAAAGGGGGTGCGTGGCTGGGTTGAGCCCAGCTCCCCGCCACCGCCCTCAACCAAATTTTTCTTATTAAATTTTTTTTTATTAAATTCTGCAATTTAAAATAAATTTCTTTAAAAAAAAAAAAAAAACTCAATTCAATGTTCCATGAATTGACAGAGATAAAAAAATCTTTGTTAAAAACCCACTCCGAGACAACAAAGTATAGTAAAACAACTTCAATTTAATTTTTTTGAAAATAGAACAAAATTGATGAATCAAATTTTTATAACTGGGAATGAAATTTTACCAGCAAGGGAAAATCTCTGAGACAAAACAGAGATAAGAATTAGTTTTCCAAAACAAACAAACTCATTCCCAAATTCAAATTGGCTGGGAAATAAATTGTTTGCCATCCCCCAATTGGAATTTTTGCCAAAACAAGAATAGAACATGAAGGATTTAACTCAAAATTTTATTTTCCCAATTTTGGAAATTACTAGAAAGAATTTATTTTTTTTACAATTGAAGACATGAGGGGAATTTCTTGGCAAAATTTTGTCAGCATGACTCTACCCAAATTCACAAAAGTAAAAACTACAATCAACAGGAAATGAAATCCTTTGCATAATCAAAATGAAGAATGGATTTTTAAACCAAAACTTTTCATGAAATTGATTTGGGAGAGTTTGAAATTGCATTTTAATAACAAAATTGATTGGGATTTTTCCATAAACCTCATAGCAAACAAAATCCATAACACAACACTCATTTAATCAAACTTTTAACAACACCTAGAAGAAGGGAAAGAAACATATATTTTTAAAACCACAAAGTAGAAACCATCCAACCTGTGGAGCTTCCTAGAAAAATTTGTGAGCTTTTATCCTTCAACAAATTACCAAACCAAAACCAAAATCTTCCTTCCAAAATAATTTTTCCAGAATTTTCCTCCTCCCAAAACAAGCATTTTCTTCCAAAAACAAGCCTCCTTTTCAAAAATATTTTAGGGAAAAATAGGGAAAATATCTTAACCTAAGCTTTTAGGTTGAAATATTTTTCTCATGAAAAACATTTAATAAACAAATTGACTTTTTTTATTTTCCTTCCAAAGTAAATGGAAATTTCCTTATTTTGAAAAAAATACATTTCTCCCATAAAGAAATTTAATTAACTTTTCAACAAAAGTGAAAATCAATAATTTAACTCTTTTTTTTTAAATCTAAAATCAATAGAATTAACCTTATATATTTTATTTTTCTATTTGATTTAAAT
Organism: Cryptomeria japonica; assembly: GCF_030272615.1. Classification (NCBI taxonomy): domain Eukaryota; kingdom Viridiplantae; phylum Streptophyta; class Pinopsida; order Cupressales; family Cupressaceae; genus Cryptomeria; species Cryptomeria japonica. The sequence continues at coordinate 296,769,261 of NC_081415.1, forward strand.
ATAGTTACTTTTCCAAAATAAAACAACTATAGATTTAAATCTAATAAATTAACCAAATAAGCTAAGTTCAAGACATCAAGGCATAATAATGTATAAATTTCTTATACCAACAATGAAATGACAACTTAAACTTAAATAAATAATCGAACCCACTATGACACGCAAATCGAGAAAAATACAAGAAGACAAGAAGACCGAACAAGAAGAACAGACAACAGACTGACAACACTCACAAGAGTAGACTGAGGGTAAGAATTAGGATCAACAACTATCTCCTCCACTCCCATCGGACATGTAAGGCATGCTCAGACCTGTGAAGCCAGGTGGAGACGATACCTCGTACCTACCCGATACTTGTACCTGCAATATCCTACATCATCGAATCACACATGCATGTATATAAATATAGAATACATGACACACACACCGATGAAGGAGAATCGCGATGTTCCCTGTCTCACCGAAGTGAGTGAAAGAAAATCGTCCCCTTGCATCCAATACAATCACAGACATGCAACATATATATGACACATCACATAAATAAAGTAAAGTGTCAGTACAATGCAATAATCCATAAATGCTACAATCACAAGTACTGAAATACTGAAAAATAACTCATACGTCTCATATCTAGATAAACATGAAATAATATCCAATATGTCTGAATAATGTTTAGCAGTAATGTATCAACTGAAAAGTAAACTGCAACCAAAAAAACCATTCTAATAAGTCTGATCGAGAAGGGGTACTACAACAAGAAGAAGAAGAGTGATGATGATACTAAATCTAGTAAGGCTACAATGACCTGTGTTGAATTGATTGATGAAATAACCAAGGATGGAATTTTGAAGAATGTATCCATTTGTTATGAAGATTTAGAGGATAATGAGCAGAATGAGATTGAAGAGGCAATTTTGTTACACATAGATATATATAAGAAATATTTAGTAGAAATTTTGAAGGAAATTCCTCTATCGTTGTACAATAAATTAGATGCTAGAAGACTTGATGCAGTCAAGAGGGATAGAGAAATTAAGGAAGTTGAAATTTTGGGTATGTGTGGTTCAATAAACAATGAGAAAATGAAATGATGCATTGATGTTGCAAACATAACAGTATTTAGTAGCAAATCCCGACAAATAAGCCTAATGATGGGTAGGGTAAATGAGGTAGTAAATGAGAACAAAGATGGTTTGACCAAATTCTTCCAAAAGAATCTTGATTTTCTCACCTCCCAAGAAGAATTTGTAAAAGAAACAACTTCCTCCATCCCAGACAGATCTAAAGAGAAAGGTATTTTGGATAGTTCAGCTCCAATTTTGAATAAACCAATAGTAACTATAAGTATAGAGACGCCACTAGCAGTAAAGGAGAGTGTATAGTCAATACCGACAGAGACAACTTTTGAACAAGACAGTATACAAGGTACTGACAATATTATGGATAATACTCCACCGGCAGTAATAAATACTACACCAAGTACAAAGCCACTGGTGCGAAGGAGGATAAGGTAAAGGAAATTGAGACTATATAGATAGTTAATATTGATTCCCCAACAAAGGTTTTGGCAATTGACACTTCTTAAGTTGAGAAGAAATTAATCACTGAGATGAGTCCCACTAAGTTAATGATGATGGCTACTCATAAAAAAATAAAGGAGGGATCAGTGGATAAAGGAATAATAGATCACTCAATCATAGTTTTGCATCAACTGATTCTTGACTGTAAGATTAAAAATGAAGCAAGCCCTTTCGGCAAGCTTAAGGCATTAACTGAGCATATATCTAACAATTTTCAATCTTTGCAGAAAATTTAAGATTGACAGGCACTTGAGAGGTTTACTATGGCTAAGAGGGCCACTTTTGATCAGCTTATTGAAACAGAGAAGAAGAAAATTGAAGGAAAGTTGATTCTTATTGAGAATTGTTTGAAACAGTGTACAAATATCTACAGGGTCTGTTGTAACATAGAAACTCTTACAGCAAATGTAGATAGTAGATTAAAGGAGTTACATGATAAGGTTGCCAAAATTGCAAATTCTTTTGATGGATTAACCTCACTAACAACATTTGTTGATGGACAAATTTTGTCTTTGGAGAACCAAATTTTTGCTTTTAAAAAGGAAAGAGACAAGATCATTCGGAGAGCAAGGAGTCTTAGAGGATTGGTGAGTCCAAGGTTGGATTTACTCAGTGTACATAAGAGGGAATGTATGGATATGATTGCTAAGCCCGCACCAGTAGAAGTCAAAGAGAAGGAAACATTTGCACACTTACTGAGTGGACTTGTATCCATATCTGATACCTTCAGAATCGGCTAGGATACATATTTACATTTGCTAGACAAGGCTTACCCGGAAATTTTGAAATTGGTCAAGCTCTGGTAAATTAATCTGTATTTATTAATTCTTTCAATTCTTTCACTGGTCTTTGGCATTGATGCCAAAGAGGGAGTGTATATAATGTGAAAAATATCAGATAGAAAAATATGGGAAGAATATCATAAAGGAGTGTATTGCTCAGGGGTAGCATACTTCAGGTTGAACCGACACGGAATCCATTTTTCACATGAGTGTTTCCATCAATGCCAAAGGGGGAGATTGTTGGCAATTGACGCTCATTGGATTCATATGTTGTCATTGATGGCAACATGGCAACATGGTAACTTGAAAACAATATTCATAAGGAAGCATACACCGACATTAGGAGGCATTCACCGGTAGATAATGCCATAGAGCTATTTAAATAGTTTAAGGGATAATTAATGTATATTGGGGAAAGAATAGTTGTGGTTGTATTTTTTGTTGGCAATTGATACTCATTGGATTCATATGTTTTCATTGATGGTAACATTGCAACATGGTAACTTGGCAACAAGATTTATAAGGAAGCATACACTGGCATACACCGGCACTAGGAGGCATTCACTGGTAGACACCGGCATCGACACCAGCATCCAGCACTTCAGTGAAGCCGACATCAGGCTTGGACTCGAAGGAAGTTTTATTTGTAATTATTGTATAAGGCCGATATTGTATATCTTTTGTAATGCATTGTAAGCCGACATAAGGCATATTGTTTGTGAAGGGTATATAGGTCAATTTGTTAAGGTCATTATAGATATAGATGAGATAAATTGTAATAAGGATATAGGACACTGTGTAATGCGAAGTATATGTATGTAGATCATTTTGTATATGAAATTTATATCATACAATGATCTATAGATAGTTTGGAAATAATTCTAGGAGGAGAGGAGATATACCGGTAGAAGTGTTCAGGGTTTATGAACTGGTACAGAGCAGAACTATAACCAGAACTCTTTTTGGCATAGCAGATGCATTTTGTGAGTTCATTATTACTATTTTATTTCAGCAGAAGCTTGTAGTCAGTGAGACTCTTTTTGTGATGAGCAGTGTACTCTAGGTAGTGTGCCTTCCTGCATGTGCAGGCCCCCATTTTATGTAATATCCTTTCATATGGCCAGTGAAATGATATTGTGGGTCACAAATCCCACCGTGGTTTTTCCTCTTTGAGGTTTTCCATGCATAAATTCTGTGTGTTATGGTGTCCATTTATGTCGGTGATTTATTTGCTTCAAGTTATATGTTTCTTCATTTACCAGTTTATATGTATGTTATAAAAGGGTAAAATTATATCTTACCGGTAAAACACTAATTCATTCCCCCCTCTTAATGTTCTTGGATCCCAACATTTTTCTGAGTTTTTCATGAAAGATAATGTCATGCTTAAGTTTCTATACTCTCTGGAGTCATGCATCCATATCTAGTTTCAGTTTGTTGAGTTGTGGCTTGGGAATTTCTCCCTTTATGTATTTCTGGAGGTTATGCAATATTTTGGGACCCTGTTGATGTGTTTTGTGACAACCTTGGTCTTTGAGAATAAATATTTTTCCTTAGTCTCAATCTTGACTTTTGTTTTCTGAGTTATTTTATGGATGTGCTAAACTGGACTTCGTATGTGCTAAAATATGGATGCGCTAATGTGCATGTTATATGTGCTGTTATGTTAGTCGTATGTGCTTATGTGCATGTTATATGCATTGTTATGTTAGTCGTATGCGCTAACGTTTGTTTTATATGTGTTGTTATGTTAGTCGTATGTGCTAATATGCATTGTTATGTTATTTGTATGCACTAATGTATGTGTTATATGCACTACTTTGGTATATGAATGCGTCAAACTGTTATTTTGACCTTTTGTGATAATTTTTGGCTTACCGGGTCATTTCTAAGCTTCCTGTGTTGTGATAGTCCAAAGGTTGTGCTTGTGTTTCTTGAGTTCTCTTGGGTGATTCGGAGTTGAGATATAGATTATGATTGAGTATTTGCTTTGATGTGTTTTATGCAAGATGAGGAATACCTTGTTGTAGTGTTTGGGCTCTTTGGTATATTTTCTATTTGTGAAGATATGTGATTTATGTTGCCCATGAGGCTGTGTATGTGATGTCTGAGTGTTCTAAGGTGATCTGAGACTGTGATATTCTTTATGAGAGACTTTTGAACTATTATATGTATGCAAGATGATTGATACCTTGCTATTGCTTTAGGCTCCTTTGGATATATTGTTATTTATAGATTTGGATTATTATATGATTTCATGTTGCCTATATGGCTGTGATATTGATATGGTTATGTTATACTATGATATTCACTATGATTAGTGCCTTGGTTACCTAGGTTATGCTTGTGAGCCCTTGTCTTGTATTAGGGTATGTTGTATCCTTAAGGTCTAGGTGCATGATTAGGGAGAGTGGGCTTCCATGAGTCTATCAAGGTCATGAGGAATGGACCGCTAGGATTCTTTGTGTGAAGAGTTGGGCCTAGACCGTCACTAATACATTTGGTCTATAATTTTGATGGAGGTTTCTGATGGAGAAGGTATATTGTGACCAAATTTGATTTTTTTTAAGAAATACACAAATTCGTCGGAATTTCGACAATAATTTCACATTTGGTTTCGACAGAGAAGGCATTAGCAATGAAATTTGTTTTTTTTTCAAAAAAGTACCCGCGTTCATCGAAATTGTGATGACAACGAGCATTATACTTTAAAAAAAAAAAGAGAGCAAGTCATTTGTCCATTTGCAATCCCGCGCAGGATTTTGCGTCGAGCTCAACCCCTGGAAAGATCAAACAACACACTCACCATTCGAGGTAGAATCTTCACCTTCATTTCGGATTTGCATAATATGAGGAATTTATGAATCTTCACCTTAATTCATTGAATCTTCGGATTTGCATAATATTTGCATGAGAAATTTCAGATTTGCATAATGTTTGCATAATTTATGGAATTGCTTGGGTAGAATCTTCACCATTCGAGGTAGTTGAATCTTCATCTTCATTCATTGATTTGCATATATGAGGAATTTCTTGTGTCCCACCCATTTCTTGAGCTATCCACTGCATTTCACAACTACCCATGCTTTGTCGTTCCTAGGTCAACATCATCAAAAGTCTTTTAATGTTGCCCCCAAGCCTCGGTTATCGATGTTCAGTCTTCCCCTTTTGCCACCATGAATTCTATGTGCCCTAGAGGGCAATCGACCTCTCTTTCTCTTTTCTCTCTCCCCCACCCTGCTCCTACCATGGCACTAGGACGTATACATAGTGAATAATGAACTAACCAATTCTAGGGAGGTATCTAGTAGAGGAAGCAGATATGCCTAAGTCTAAGAGCATACTATAAAGCATCTAATTTAAAGAGACTTGATTATTACAGTCATGATCAAACACAACATGCATCTTTCCAAAGAATTAGTTTCATGAAGATGTATCTAGGCCTAGAAGACAAAAAAAGTAGCTATAAGTTACAACAGTCAAAAGCACAGGGATATATACCTATGAATAAGAATTAAAAGGATTACACTATACTCTAAGTCAGATTTTATAGTGAGATAAAGTGCATATTATCACAATAGTCTTATCAATGAAAATGATTGTCATTCATCATTAACTTCAAATAAAACAATGACATCATCACCATCCTAGATCACATTTGAAATAGTTTCAGATGGGATTCATAGTTATTTTAACTCTCACAAAGTACACATTCATGAAGTATTGTTTAGAATAGCCAAGACAAAGGTCCTCATGAGAGGAATACAAGAAGTTCATTGTATGTGTAAATAGTCTTTAGGATTACAACACATAAATTTTCATTTACAGTCAAAGATCACAATGATAATGAAGACCTACACAGTCCTAGAGGAAGTAAAGGGATAACCCAGGCTTGTTATTTGGGTTCAATATCAACATCAATGAGTACCATAGTAGTACTAAGAGAAAAAATAATGATCACCCCATACCCAAAACATGGTGATCTTGCAAGCTAATGATTAGAACAAAGATGGAAATACAGTGCACAAATAATTCTACAAGAGCCTTCATCATCATTGAAAAGACAAGATAGAGTTGCAGACCAAGTCTTATGTTCAATTATCCTAAATTGTTTTGGTGTTTTGAGACTGCTCTATTTCCTGTTTCATAGTGAACATCTGTTTTACTACTTTATCTCTATTCTTAGATTTGGTCTGAGTCTTTTATGTATATAATTTGACAATGATTTTATCATTTTGACTATGTTTCCAATGAAAAAGATGGGCCATTTTTATTTCTTTTGAAACATTGAATGTACATTAAATATTATCAAACACAGTAGCTAGTGATGGCTCTTTTTACTGTGTTTGCCTATATGTTGCCCTCTTACTAGCCAAATATATAGCCTCTCTACTTGAGGATTCTTCATGAATTATCTCACTATCAAAATCAAATTTTGGGTTTTCTCTCCATGGTATTAAGGTTCATGATTTTAGTTGTTCTATGATTTATACCATGGATTGATCTATCTTATTGTGTATAGACTACTTGTTACTATTTTGTGGCTATCTCTTTTTTATAGGCTTTGTCCTAACTTTTTCTCTTTGGTTTGGTTGTCATTGAGATTTACATTTCAAATCTTTTCCCATGATCTCACTATTATTAATTTGGCTAGGATTGTTATCACTTGTACTTTGCCATGTATATTTGGTTCTTATTGTGTATCATCTTCTCATGACTTCTTCAAGAGGCTTTGTGTTTTCTCTTAACACTATCCTAGAAGATATTTACTATATTTTCAATGAAACTTGGCTGTGTTTACTTCTCATTCACTATTTTGTTGGTGTAGCTATTCCTTTCTATGTCTTCTTTTAATGTGTGCTTCAAAGTGATATGTTGATAACAATTATTTTCCTTAGACCTATACATAAGGCTTGTCATTATCATTGCCATTGTTATCTACATACCTCAGTTATACGATGCTCTCAGACTTAGGCATATATGTGTTTCCTTGCACATTTACAAATGTGCATGAGAGTCATCTTGAACCAGTTCTAGGGACGTATCTAGCAGAGGAAGCCTCATAACATTATAATTTGTGTTAATATGTTCCAAACATATATGTAAATAAAAAATTGACAAATATACCTCAATTTTGAAATGCTTTAATGTTTCTAGAACATGTTAGTGTATTCTTTTATATGGAAAAACATAATGTAGTTGATCATAACTGATGTAACAAATTTGTATCTTTGAATGCCTTGTTCCTTGATTATAGATCTATGCTCAATTGATTCAAATTTCTTGATTGAAAAATTGGTAGATGTGGGTTGGAGTTTATAGGGGTTTGAAATGAGAAATAGACTTGTATCTATATGCAACTTGCACCTTTTCAAATTGAACTTTTGGAAAAGTCCAAATTTGGAGAGGAAATTCCTACTATTTGCGAATCCAACATTCATCTTTCAAATTTTAGGTCCAATTTCCATGAATAAGGGTTCCCAAGACCCTATTCCTAGAAAATTGAGCCATGAGGAACATCATGAATAAGGAAATGAACCAAATTTATGGAAAAATTCTGAAACCTAAGTACAATTAGACATTAATAAGGCACAACCACTGAAGTGAGTCCAAACCTAGTGTATATTTATAAAGAGATACAACTTATGATGCAATATTTAGCCCCCTCTTAGCAAGAGTATGAAATTATGCTCATGTATTCTTGGGAAAATATGGAGAAACCAAATATTCCTTTACCAAGATATTGAAGAGTCAAGATGACTAAAAGTTTGGAAAGGTGGTAGCTCCCAAGACTTATGATATTATTAATCTACAATATTGAGATAAAAGGGAAGTACAAAGTGAGTAATATGAGTAACATTGGTAACACACATGGAGCATGCAAAACACAAAGTTATGACATTTAGAACTAGTAAGATTCATATATTCTCACTAGGAACCATATCAAAAAGACAAGGCATAGATCTAGGACTAGTAAGATCCTTATATAGTTACTAGGAGTCATGTCAGAGACACATATAAGCACAATACCCAAGTTAGTAAGATCCTCTAATACTTAGTCATAGATTGCATTCTAACAACAAATAGAAGGTCATATCTTGGTAACCTAACTAGTCCATGAGTAGTTGCTCAAAATGTTATCAAAGCTAGGTTAGGTTAGGAGCCCCAAGAACCTATAATGTGTCTTATAATGGGTGTTGAAAATAATCTACACTCAAGCCAACAATGGAATGGTAAGAAAGGGGGCAGTAGCTCAATGGTAGAGAAATTTATTAACAAATAGAATGCCTTAAGTTGGATTCCTAGCTATTTTATGAGTATTAGCTTAACATTTTCATGTGTAAATAACATCTACTCCCACCTCTACCATGATGAATAATGATGAACAGTAAATACCCAATAGATATTGAGAGGGGGGGGTGAATTAGTATGGACAAAAACTTCTTAAATAACTTAAACTACAAAGACTGCACTAACTGGTAAACAATATCACCAATCTAAATCAAGGCACTACTGGTAAAACACAGTATGCCTGTAAAAGACATAAACCGGTAACATCTAGATATTCTCAAAACCTATTATCTAATCTCAACTTCACCCATATGCTTAAGAAAGTAATACATTAGAAATACAATGACCATTGGATCAGCTTGCATTACCGCTTAACAGAAAATACTAAAACATCACATGAAAAAGCATCACACATAACACACTAATTTTTCACATGGAAACCCAACTAGGAAAAACCACGGTGGGGATGAATAGCCACAAGTTGTTCTTGAACTCTTTTGAAGTTCACTCTATTAGGAGCCTAGTCCGGTTAAAGACTTTACAACAGGTTCTTCTAGGAACTGATCCTGCTAGGGATCACCCGGTTAAGGGATGGATAAATACCCAGTTAGAGGTTAAAACCCTATTAAAGGTTACCTTGTAAGAGGATTTGAAGAAATCAATGATTTTGAGTCACCCTGTTAAAGGATTTACAAAAAGCCTGTTAAAGATACCCGGTAAAGGGATTTTCCAACTGCTGAAATGGTTAGAAGTCAACAAGTAATACATTGATCTAATAATAGCACTCAATGCCAAGGCAGATCCACTTTAGTTTCTTTACATCTGCAAATCTCTTCTTACTCCTTTGGTCTAGCAAGAATCACCTTACATACATTCATTTTCCAACAACTTCAAATAAAAATCATCATCACCCTTATAGACAACAATTAGGTCGGTAGCCAAAACCTAAAACCCTAAGCATCTAGGTTAACAATACAGTTGGTCCAATCCTGGCCATTTAAACACATTACATAGGGTAAAACAATCTTGAACAAATCTCAAGACGTTCTCCATCGTCTATTCTTCATCGCTTTTGGAAGCTAATAACCCATCACACTCTCTCCACCCTTTACTAAGATTTTGTACATTCTCGATGTAAATAGAATCGATCTTCTTCATGCAAGATCCTCAAGGAAATTCTTCACATGCACAAGGCTAACATGGCAACACGATCTAATATTCATTTCAATGCTAACTCATCACAAGATGTCATCGGTCGAATCACACAGACTTGGAATGCATCAACCGGAAACCTTGAAGCTGAGACTACCAACCGGTAGTCATATCAAATGAAACCCCGATACAAACTCTGCATATATTAGTTCACACTCCAACATATTGGTTCACTTTTTGCATATACCGGTTCATACCATCATACCGGTTCACTTGCCAGTTTGCTTACTTCAATATACCAGTTCATACTTTAGCATATTGACATCAATGACAACATACAATCCCAGCATGTCATCAAACTCTACACATATGCCAGCATACCATAGATCCAACTTCCACCATTTCTCCTTTCATAACCTCTAGTCACCTTCATGTACCAAAGCCACTAGTGCCACACCTTTAGTACTTACATCCTTCACTTATTATCCACCATATGGCCTATTTATCAAATTTATTTCTTCTACATGTAAAAGCCATATGCACAAGATGGAATGACATTTGGTAGATGTAAAAGCCATATTCCACAACCTTTGCTAAAATCCTTTCTGCCAGTGCCAAAATGTGAGGGTTGTAACAGGATGTGACATCCATCAAAGCATAATAGAGATGAGATTTCTAACAAGGTGGAAGATCAAAAAATGTAGGAAAGCATCAATTAAAAATATGCAAGATTGGAGTTTATAGAGTTAACTTCATTTTGTCTTTTTGTGGCATTGAATTTCATAGTGTTTTAAAGAAGATATCATAGTTTTTTCCAAAATATGTCAAAACCCTGCCTAGTGTTTACCGAGAGGAGTAAATAATGTATAGTTTGTTATCCCATGCATATAAATTTACCCAAATGTGTGGGAAGACCTTTGTTCATGCTATGTATCATATTATGTTGTGTACAGGGCTCCAAATTAGATTTGGTACGTGTTTGGGCATGAGGACAGTCTGATATCTCTATGTATCAGATAGTAAAAGGCAGTAAGAGTGAAGAATTTGGTGGGAAGACCATGCAATTGGTATTTTGAAGTGGTTGATGATAGAGAGAGGGGTGAAGGGACCCTATGCAACCTTTAGAAGGGCTTGTGGATCAAAACCATATGAAATAGATTAAATTTCTATGACTATCCTAAGGGTATTTATTGTCACAGTTATAGTTTTACTAGTGATATTGTTTTTGTTTTGATAGAGTTTTGTTTGTAAACCCAAGTGTGGACATGTAATGGAGTCATGATATGTCTTAAGACTACATCAATACTTAACAACAACATAGTGTGTAGGCACCTAAAATATGAAAGGACTACACATTGGAAGGCGCATGTGATGATGTCATGAAAGGTCTGATATCCCTATGTATCAGACTGAGAAAACCAGTGAAAGACAAAAAAAAATGCATTGAGAAGGCAAAAGGTTGAATTGCCTACTATTTGGTGTTGAAGTGATGTGTGGGGACCCTGCCAAGTCAAATACCTTGTTGTAGTTTCAAAGGGTGGAAAAAGAATAAGCATTTTATTTACCGTCCTAATAGACCATCCATCATAACAATGATTACCAATGATGTGTGCATTCCAAAAAAAGTTCTAGAGGAAGGATCTTTCTATTGTAATACCAAGTGAGTGTTCATAGACCTTTTGTAGTGTCATCCAAGCCTAGAGTAAAGAGTTTGAAGCCTAGATACATTGATTTGGCCTTGTGACCATCAATGAGTGTTGACCCAATAGGAGAAGTCTTGAGACTGACAATTTTGGAAGTGTGGCATTGTTGAGAGCCAATACTTATGTGTGAACCCTGCCTTCACGTATTATGATTAGTTGCCATGATACTTGACCCTATCCTCATGGTGTTGGCTAAATTCATATTAGTGTGTTTTGTTGAAGAAACATGGTGTGAGAAGTTTGATGTAGAGGGAAGGGTAGAACTCAGTATTTCATATTAGGACAGCAACCACATTGATTAGGCATGTCAGATAAGGTCTCTCCAATGTTTAGGATACACAAGGGCAACATTAGTCATGTAAGTATGCATGAGCATGGGAATGGATAGTTGCTTTCCTTTTAGACTGATTTGGATAGTATTGAGAGGATCCTATAAGGAATGACTATCACCATACTCTCGATGACTTCACAACATTGATAATGAATTCACATTAGACACTCATGGATTACCCCAATTAGACATTAGTCAACTTAAGATATGATACAAGGATTGCATACCACAAAGCCATTAGATATGTTTTGAGATGAAAAAGAAGATTTAAATGGTTTTGGTTCAATTTGCATAATTTCTATGTTCAAGTAATTTAATTTGGTATAGTACACTGAAACATGATTTCATAACTAACATTTCAACTTCTATATAACTAGTTCTATAGCCCAATTTTCTTGCCTGTGAAGAAAGACCATGTTAGAGAATATCAGCGAACAACATAAAAAGGAGACAATTGCTAGATTGTGGTCTAACTTGATAAGAAAAGGTGATAGAAAATGTTATTGTCCCTACAAAATTTGTAAGGGGTTAAAGACTAGAATACTTCTAATCAAAATAGCTAAGAAACATTGTAGGCTGCATGGTCACATTGAAGGTGGACATGATTATCATCCATTGGTAAGTTTTTCATTATATCGTTTTAACAATTTATATACATAAGAAATCACTTGATGATGAGATCATGATCATGGTTTATTTATGTTTATCAATTTTATATAGGTTGAGCACCCCAGAGCACATGATATTGATCAACACAACCCAGAGAATATGGTTTTCGAAGTGGATGAACATGGAGGTGTGAATATCGAAGCTGAAGATAATGATCCCATGGAAGATGACGATCATGAGCCACAAAACATAGTTGAAGATGATGGTACAAATACATTGATCCATGACACATTTAGTACTCGTGCAGCTGATCATGATGATGAAGATGACCTTGATGTTGTTCATGATGTCCCTCTACTTGAGAAGGCATCTGAGACCCTTTACAAAGGCTCCCCGACAACTCTTCTCTCTGTTGTATTGTTGTTGGTGAACTTTAAGGTTATGAATGGTTTATCCAACATAACAATCTCACGTATGTTAAGGTATGTCATATATGTCATAATAAATGGTGAATCATGTTGTACCATTAATATTATTTATATTAACAATTTCTATTTTTTTGTTGTATATTGATAGGTGAGTTTTTGTTCAAACCATCAAATATTCTACCTCCCTCATACCAAGAATTATCTGCCATTATGAAATATATTGGAATGGAGTATCAAGCAATAGATACTTGTCCCAATTATCATATTATATATCACAAAAAACATGAATTTTGAACTAAATTCCCTGAATGTCATATCAGTATATATCAAATAGATCAAATAACAAAAAGGGTTCCTCGCAAGGTTCTTCGCTATATTCCCATCATTCCATGTATGCAACGATTATTCAAGTGCACTAGGTTGGCACAATTTATGGATTACCATGCACGCAATAGAAGTTGAGGTGACATTATTTGAATGCCTACTGATGGCTCAACATTTATGGACATAGAGGAAAAGTGGCCACACTTTAAAGAAGAACCTCGTAATCTCAGGCTTTCATTGGCAACGGATGGTGTCAATCCATTTGGAGAGATGAGATCTGTTTACTTAGTGTGGCCTACTTTTGTTATCAACAATAAAATTCCTCCATGGATGTCAATAAAAAGGGAGCACATAATGTTGGCAATGATTGTTCCAGGTATTTAATCATTTAAATATAGTCATCTACATTTAATTATAAATATTGTCATAAAATGGTCATAATAATTATGTAATGTTTTTGTTCATTTGATTAGGTAAGTACCAAGTTAAAGATATGAATGTATATATCGAGCCTCTTATCGATGAGTTGTTGGAGTTATGGAATGGTGTCACTATGTATGATGTCTCTAGACCAATAGGACAAAGACAATTTCAATTCCATGTGATGCTTCTATGGACAATACACAATGCCCCAGGGCTAACACATTTTTGTGGTATGTTATAGTGTTTAAGTTGTGCATGAACATTATAATTCAAAAAATTAAAATATTTAATCCAATTATACATTATCTTGTAGGTCTTCAAACAAAGGGAAAATTTTCATGTCCAGTTTGTGGTCCAAAGATGAAATCTCGTCATTCAAAAAGTTTAGGAAAGCAGGTGTTTGATGAGTATAGGCACTTTCTCCAAAAAAATCATAAGTATCGAAATACTCAAAAATATATTTTCAATGGGAAAGAAGAGAATACATCAAAGCCACAAAGAATGACACCTCACCTATGGAAGTTGGAATATAATAGAATTAATTGTCAATGTAATGCCATTCCATCTAATGGTTTATGTCATAAAACATCTTTTCTATTGTGTTTTGTTTACTGATGATGTGATTGATGATCGTGAAGGTCGTGAAGGCATAAATGACCAAATTCCTAAGGGACTAAAAATTTATCCCCGATAATTTAGTAGGTTTCCCTACTATGAGAAGTTACAAATTGCGCATTTGTTTGATACTATGCATATTGGAAATAATATAATAGAGACATTATGGAAAATATTGGATGGAAGGCATGACAAAGAAAAAATTATCAAAATATGTAGTGACATTCAAGATTCCAATCATGCAATGATAAATGTCATTCAATCAAATAGCCATGGAGACCAGATTAATATAAGTGAGCTTCCTTGGTTATTAACGAACTAGCAAAGCAATACTATAAAAGAAGTCATACGAAAAATTCGATTTCCCATAGGATTTGCTGCGAACATAAACAATCTCATATCAAAGAAAAGTGAATTTGGGCCAATGATGAAAACGCATGATTGGCATACCTTCATTAAGGTAATTCATGTTCTTGTGTTTTTACTATGTATTTAAGTATTTTGCATGTACTTTTCATTGTATTATTTTAAAAAAAACTAAAAAGATAATTTTATAATTGTTGCAGTACGTTCTACCTCTATCTCTCCTAGACAACTTCAACAATAATGTCAAGAAAGTCATATGTGATCTTGGAAAATACATGAGGTAAGTAGTGATATTTGTTCAATTCATTGTACAGATATTATATTTGCAATTTGTTTTACTTGTTATGTAATATATATTTTTGCGTCTTGAATATCTTGTAGGTGGTTGTCATGTAAACAAATCCATAAAGAAGATATAAAATATTGGAAGAAAAAAGTTCCTCATCTAATGTGTGAAATGCAAAAGTGCCTACCTTCAGCTTTTTTCAATGCACAAGAACACTACCTCATACACCAAGTTGAGGAGATTGAATTGTGTGGACTTGTACACACTAGGTCAATGTGGATGGTTGAGAGGCACTTGAAATTTTTTAAGGCTTTGGTTCGACAAAGAGCGCATCCTAAGGTTCTATGGTGGAGGGATATATGGTATACCAGACTATGGTGTACATTTCTGAATATCTTCCTACGTTTGCAACAAAGATCCACTTGGATCGCATTTGGGATCCCAACCCCATTAACAAATTCGAAGGGGAGTACTTGATGGGGAAAGGTAGATTGAGGAAAGTGAGAGGTAATTATAAGATGTTATTGTAGTTAATTAATTCTTAATCTTCAAAATAAATCGGTTGTAAGACGTCTATTTATTTTTTGTACAGTTGGTCGAGAGTGGGATGCACTACATTTGTATATTGCAAATAGGCTTGATTGGATAATGGTATGGATTGAACATTGTCAACATTCTGGTCGCACATTAACATGGGAAGGTGTGGCTTCATTGGTTAAAGAAGCTCATCGTAATGGAGATTCCAATGTTACGCAAAGGGAAATTGATTTAGCATATGGTTTAAGAGATAAATAGGTATGTATAAATTTATTAATCACCCATATGTTTATCAACTCACAATGCAATAAATTTTACATGTTTGACATATCGCAGGTCAAACACCACAATGCTATGTGCTGCAATGGTCATAAATTTTGCATCAAAAAGTTGGATGACACGAAGAAAACTTGTGATTCTAGCATCACTATAGTCTTTGAGGTGACAAATATTTCATCGAGAAATGGCATACATCCTCAACAGTATCAAAATCGATACTATGGCATTTTGGATTATATACTTGAGTGTGACTTTAATTCCTTCAAATTAGTTTTGTTCATCATCAAATGGTACAGGCTATGATTGAATAAAAATGATCCTGATAGAACTGTTATTGAACATGATAATGGTTTTACAATGGTTAATACAAGGTCATTTGAACTAGTTGGGGATGAGCCCTATGTTCTTCCAAGCCAATGTGAGCAAGTATTTTACTCAGAGGTTCCACATAAACTGGGTTGGTTATTTGTTGTTAGACATGATCCAACAGGAAGGCTGATAAAGTATAATGTGATGGAAGAAGAAGATACCGAAGAAGTAGATGATGATCACGATCGATAATTTCTTGATGATGATGAAGAACAAGAAGTTGTTGATGATGATGATGATGGTGATGGTGATGGTGATGGTGATGGTGATGGTGATGGTGATGGTGATGGTGATGGTGATGGTGATGGTGATGATGGTGATGACGATGACGAAGACGATGATGGTGGTGGTGGTTGTGATGATGATGATGATGATGATGATGATGATGATGATGATGATGATGACGATGACGATGATGATGATGATCATGATCATGATCATGATGTTGATGATCATGATGATGATGATGGCATTGATGATCATGATGTTCATGATGATGAATGAAATGTATGAGGTATGTGATTAGTATATTATCTATTTAATATTGATTTCTTGGTAGAATTTTTTTTGACTTATATGGTTACATAATTAATTCATTATGTTTTGAATTCTAATGCCATTACATAATTAATTCATGATGCACCTTTTAATATGGAGATGGAGATAGGGAGAGTGACTATTTATTTGACATTTTTAAAATTTTGTGTTTATTTATGGAATTTAGATTGTTTATTAGCTATGTGATGGATGTTGATTTAAAATACATATGTGATGGATTACATGTTTATGATGATACATGTGACATTTTTGAACTTTGTGTTTATTTATAGAATGTGGATTGTTAATTACCTATGTGATGGATGGTGATTTATGATATATATGTGATGGATTACATGTTTATGATGACACATATGTGATGCTAATTATGATGCTCAATTACATATATGATGATACATCCTGTGATGCTTATGATGCTTATGATATGTATGTATTGATTATTTATGAACTTATAAATGTAATTCTTATGATGCTTAATTGATGGTGTTGATTTCATGTATAGTCCATGTGTGATGTTGTCACCCTTGGTGGGAACAGGTCGTTGACTATAGACATCATCAACCATTTAGTTGAGGATCTTGCATAGTCTACATAAAGTAAAGGTAAGGAATTAAAAAAATTACAATGATTTTGATGATGAAATCTTTTTATTATTTAATACTTTTGTCTAGAAAGTTCATGTTGTTCATGTTGTGTACTATGTAATTTTTAGCTAACATAAGATAATTGAACTACATGTGCAGGAACCTGAACCCCTTTGATGAGGATCGTGCAAAGTCTCATGGATGGACAAGTATAACTAGTCAATACACCCTATAGAAACAATTTATTTTTTTGAAATTACTTGGAAAACAAACTTCCTCAGTTTTTCAAACCTTGACATTAGCAGCAAATCTAATACAGTTATCAACACTTGAGGCCCCAGTTGGACTTATTCAAATTTCAATCCCAACATCAACTTTAGGGTTGACTTCTTCATCAACATTACCATCATTTGCAAAATTTCTCTCATTACCAACTAACTCTCTCATTTGATGGAGTGCAGGTACCCCCAAATAGGTATTTGTCAGATGTGTCTTCCTCGAATGAGGGAAATGTAGGAATAGAAAATGAAAATGAGACATGTAGTAGGCCTACAATATGGAGATCAACAAGAGGTCAAAAGATTAGAAGAAAATTCAATAAATGCATGAAATTTTTCCTTGCTCAAGGGGGGTCATGTTCTTATGATGATGAGACCAAAGGCAACATTGAGGTGCCATTGAGGAACAAACAAATGTAAAAACAATGGGTACCCAAGGAACTTCCTCCAATAAACACTGATTTTTGTGTTAACGATAGGATATATCGCATAGCACCTTCGTCATTACATGGTTTTAGCCTATTTTCCATAGACAACATAAATGTCTGTCACAACAAAGTTGTTGAATTGATGGAGTTTGTCGGACCTTGTTACAATTACAATAATTGGATGCAGATTGTTCAATATAAAACAAGTATGCATAAGTATGCACTGTCTGCAAACTATATACAACAGAAAGATAATGATCAAAGTAAATGAGTGGCTATATATATTGATGGTCGGCCAAAAGAAATAGGGAATATTGCAAGTTTTATAAATAGTACGTGACCTGGGTCAACTAATAAACAACCCAATTGCATATTTGAGGTGTGCGAGGGAATCATGTATTCGTATGTACGATAAAATTGATAAGTGTAGGTGAAGAGCTTCTAATCAATTACAGTTTGAATCATATAGATATAAAGAAATTTAATATCATGGGGGTGGTACGTACTATATACCATTTAAATTAACCAACCTCTAATTAATGACTCCAATATACCATTTTATTATGAAGTTTTTTTGCTAAGTCTATTGGTTTAATTTCACTAACATTTTTTATATTTTTTCTTTGTCATGGGATGACATGGATCCATCACATAGCGCAGACAGGGATGTAGGTCACAACATTTCTACCGAGCAGGTAAACCTCATTGTAATTGTAAAAATTAGATAGAAGCAAACTGTTACATTATTATGTTCTTTTTTTGAGTGATTTAGACTAATTTTGTAATGTTGAATGATATTCTTGACACTGACAGATGTTTTGGGAAAGGGAAAGGGAGTTGCAGTACTTGAGCACCTCTCTAGGGATGTGGACTCAATGGGATTAAGCAATAATGACCCTAAAAATTCCACACACCCTATAGAATTTATAATAAAGCCTCTTAGAAAAATTAGTAAAGAGATTGCTGCTTTGGCATCCGTGTATCCTATGACTGATGAGATACGAGAGAGGGTGCAAGTATTGATTCAGATAGCAGAAAACTTGCAAGTAAGTAGTAATGAAAGCTTTAATATAACAAAGGTTCATTAATGGTTTATATTTTATTCTCTTTTATGTCATTAACTAAAATATGTACGTGTTGTTTTTACAACAATTTATGTGCCCTCATGAAAGTGGTGGCCATGATCAGGGTGTTGCAGGTACTTCAGGTGATGATGATTTTCTTGGATTATCGCTTGCTTGGCTTATCACTTTGAGTACCCAAAACACATCATACTTGATACTGTCAATGTTCATAATATATTTAATGTTTAATATATTTAATGTATTATTTTGCAGGTGTTGTCAATGTTCTTGTGCAAATATCATTGCTGCCTCATCAGAGGTTAGCCCCACCTGTATTACTAATTGTAATGTCGGCAACACGTAGCATGCAGACATCCTCTACTACATGTCATATTGGCCTACCCACTATTGGTAGATCCCTCTTTTTCTCTATCTTTTGTTATGTGTTTATTTCCTTTCAAGTGTTCTTTCTTGGGGGCATTTCATAGTGGATTCATTTTCTGCAGTAGGAGATGTACATGAGGATGCGCCAGAGGTGACTACTATTGATAACATACCATCATTTCCTAGATCTTCTCATATTGCTAGTATGGGAACGTTGCAGGCCACATTGGTGGTGAGGGACGAAGAAATGATTCCCTTAAAGATGCAGAAGGTTATAGGTACTTTAAAATTATTATTATATATAGTCTAATTGTAATTTACTTTATGATCACTCATTTTAGACTAATGATCCCATGATTTTTTTGCAGGAAATGATATTTTCTATAAACATCTTATTGACATTACATTACAGATATTTGGGCCCACCATACATAAAAGGTGGTACATCATATGTGAACTAACCCTAATCCACTATTTTGTTTTCATATCATTGCTAGAATAGTTTTCCTTTGATCCATTTCTTTAACTATAATAAATGTAGCTTCAGTTCATTTCTGAATCTAACAGGTTTGTTTTTGCTTTAAAAGATGGAATGACCAAGAAAAGGGGTTAAAAGATGAATTGACAAACCAAATGGTTGAGTGGTTTGGAAATGACACCTTTGACAAAACCAAGCTCCTTGAAAAATATGGCACATATCTAAAGTATGTGAGGGACCAATACAGGACCCATTTAGAGAAGAACCTAAAGTACGAGCTTCCCCCCATGATTCCAGAGAGGGAGTGGAAGGACCTGATTTTGGATGCCAAGGAGAGAATTGAAAGGAAAAAAGGAAATACACCACCAGACACCAAAAGAAGGTATGAGATACTATTAAGAATGTAATTATGTACTAATTAATTACTCTTTATATTTATATAATCTAACATATTTCAAACTTTTTATAGACTGTCCAAGGGGTTGAGCTTAGTTGGTTAAAGCATTGAGTTCTCAGTGTGGAGACCCAAGTTTAACTCCCATGAGGGACACCTTTGTGTAGAATTCTAAGTTGTGACTCTTGGTCTTCCATTGGTTGTTTAAAGTGGATTTCTAAGTTGTGACCCTTGGTCTTCCAATTGTTGTTTGCTCGAAAGGAGCTGGTATTTGTAATAAGTTTGTAATGTGGATGCTTGAATGAGCAAAAAAAATGTATTGACTGAGTGACACGTCAAAGGCAACAAGAAAAGCACGGGCAACACAAACTCGGCTCTGGTGGTTATATGAAACTTGTTGCATGAATTGTAAGTATCTCATGTAAATGAAATATTGTATCAAAATATTAATAAATTGCAAACGATTTTTTTTATCAAACAATGCAAGAAAAATTCACTATACCAAGCACAAATGTAGGGCTCTAAATTCAATTGAGCACCCACAAAAAATGACAAGAGAATTGCCTACTAGCAAGGCTATACAGTCGTGGTTGATCAACTATGAGAATTGAGTGGGCATACACAATATTTGAATGCATCCGTCACACAGGTAAATATGCTAAATGGAAATTGTTTCAAATTGAATACTTTACCAATAATCTAATTGATGTTGAGTTCCAACATAAAGTGACTATATTTGTTTTAAATAAGCAAGCAATGATAACAATATGCATGGCATTGGAATGCAACTTGCTAATCGTGAAACACCACCTACACATGAAGGTCCAGATGTAGATCCCAGTAGTGGAGGTATTCATTTGCTATTAAAATTTATTTATGTAGTTATTAATACAATTAAACATCTTAATTTGTAATTAGAGTAGTAATTAATATAACCTTTTTTGTTAAAATTTTAGAGCATGTAGTCGGTGGTGACCAAGTGGAGCATGATCTGGGTACACAATATTAGGAACGTGATGTTCCCCAATCAGGTAAAGAGGACCATTGTTATTCCTTTAAACAAATATAATTGCAATTGGTGTTCAACATTAATGTAACCTTTAGTATTTCAACTCCAAATGATCTAGAGGGTGTTCAACATGTTGAGGTTGAGGCTAGACAAAATAATGTGGCCCCATCAGGTATAGAGCGCAACAGTTATGTTCTCTAAATTAATAAAATACTTGTAACAATAATAAAAAATGTTTTGAATTTAACCCATTTCTTTGTTATTGCAGAGGACCCCCCTTCGCTTCAGTGTCCTCGTCCTCAGTATAGGACTAGGCATACATCGAGATCACGAGCAGAGGGCGGAACAACTGCAGAGGGGGGAAATGATGAAGAAACCAATGTTCCACTTAGTCTTTTCATAGCTTCAAAAAAAAAAAAATGATTGTAATCTACCTTATTTGATAATGACTGATTTTTATGTGTTAATGAATGTAATTATGTGCTAATTAATGGTTATAAATGATATGTGTTAATTATTATTGATGAATGTTGCATGTTAATTAATGTTAATCAATGTTATGTGTTAATGAACGTTACGTGATATTAATGAATGAATGTTATATTTTATTAATGGTAGAAAGAATGAATGAATGAATGTTATAAGATGTTAACGGGGAATTTAGAGTGATGTTAGGGGGGGAGGGGCCAAATGAGATTCCACCTTCATGTGGTTGGCCCTGTTAAGTAGAGATTATTAAACTATTCTCGAAACCAAGCGAAGCTCAACAAGATAACACACTTTTCAATATTTCATTTTGTTGCACAGTTAATCTTATTGAATAATGTATATTGAATCTTAATTGCAAGGTCCAATAGAGCCAACATGAACAACAACAACACAAGTTGTTGGGTATAATGAACTCCCATATTGTCTTGTATGTACACTAATAGTATGAGTTTCTTCTAGTGTTGATATCCATGGCAGGACTACAAAAGTTATGAATATGCCTCATCCTTGTAAGTTTTTTTATTACATGTCATTTTCTTTAGCATTTTGTTACTTCACGAATGAGATGTTTTCAGATGTCTATTCCATGAATACCTCTCTATCATATGCTTCATGATCGATGTGTCTTCAACATGTCCACTCCATGAGAACCTTTCTCATATATGCTTGTACCTTATGTGTATTTATATATTACTTCATGGTTTACATGTATGATTCATGCCTTACATGTATTCATATGTATGGTTTGTGCTTTACATAGCTCCTTCATGCCTTATGAGCATTACTTCATGCCTTGCAGTCTTCTCAAAATATTGCAAAATTATTCAATAATAAAAAGAGTAGTAGAGGCTACATACCAAAATAAATTGGATCTCCCTCTTTATTTCTTCACTTTATTCTCTATTTTATTCCTCCCTTCTTTATCACTTCCCTTTTTCTTTATTTTTCCTTGATATAACTAACCTTTTCTCCTTAATGTTCTTCATGAATCCAAAGACTCCTTTACACTCCCCACTTTACATCTATGGCAACTACCTCCATAACTTTACTTTGTGTGAAGTAATTATTCTCCTCTACCATGGACTTAATATATTTTTCATATATCCTTTCATATATTACCATCCATATATATATCGACCTCATTCTAAGACTTTGAATCTACCTCTTCTACCTCATTATATGACAACAAAATGTGAGGATTTAAGAGAAGATTCAAATCATAATATCCCTTAGCATTGGTTCATAAAGAGTCTCATATTATGCCTCCTAGATTGGATAGCTTTGATCCTCATCACACTATTATGATTTGTCCTCCTCACTGGATTGTTTGCACTCGCGATGACAAGATTTGTGAAGATTATATTTCAACAATATTTCATTTTTTTTTCTCGCTTCTGATTCAACTCTTTATATGTCCTAAAATTGTATGAGCCTAATAGCTTCTACTCTTGTTGATAGTTTTGTGGCTCTGAACAATGGCTCCTTCGAAGAAGCATGATCCTTGTAATTTTGGCCTTCCATGATGTGAAAAAGAGGTTATGTTATGAATAATGGTCCAGATGATTTAGTTATTTCTTATTATGTTGAGTATGAGTAAATTTGGGCTTTCTTTGTTATGGTCACTATTGTGTACTAACTAGTTTCATTTAGTGTGATTTGAGCATGGACTTCATGTAATAATGAGGGTGGAAACAATCTTCAAGTATTAGGGGGTACGCGGCCTTTACCAAGGGATGAAAGTATCGAGAAAGTACAAGTAATTCATGTGTAGATCAATGTATCATTCACCTATTAATTCCTAGCAACATTCTCAAATAAACAAGCAAAGAAGTATGTTGAGTGCATATATACATTTTATGTTGCCATGATATAAGTAAGATATCAAACATGTAACTTAGATTGATTTGCAATTTCATTCATAAATATTAGATCTTCCTTGTGGATTTTTGAATGCATAATGTCTCATTGATTTCAATATCTTTATTGCAAGTACTCTTTTTAGCATGAAAATCCACTCATTGAGGTCTCTTACTAAATGCAAGTTATTTATCCTATCAATGATGATACATTTTGCATGCATTTTATGGGGAAATATTATTAATAGCTATGGTTGGGTTGTTAATTGTTTTGTGAAAATATATACATGTAGATTGGGACATTAGAGTTATAAACACCATAAATTGTGTTTGAGATCATTGTCCTAATTATAACAGTCAACCACCATTGGCCCAAGGCCACACCAACACCATTGTGACACCAAGGTTTGTGCATACTGGTGTAAGGGCTACTCTTAGGACATTTCCTTACCATCACATATACACACCTAGTGGGGTTTCCAAACACAACTTGTTTGAGTAGGCAGTATCACTGGTAAACTTGTGATTGTCATAATTGGTACCCTTAGGACAGTCATTAATATTTAGTCTATGTCACTTTTTAATGGCTTCTAAATGCTTCTATGGGGTGTGCACTAGGGGTCCCACACATCTCTTCCAACATTCCATCCAAGGCACTTCACTCTCACCTATCTTATATTCCACTTTCTCTATGTTGCTATCCCAGAGGTTTGATACATGTTGTTAACATTTCTTTGATAACTCCAAATTCATATCTAAGCTCATCCTAAGGTAACATGTTCATAGTCAATCAATAAGCTTTCTCTATGTGATTTCAAGCAAGATATTGATCTATATAGTTAATTTTTGATTGATTTGAGGGATACATCCATTGTCAAACCTTAAGAAAATTTTGTTCCATATCCTAGATTTATTTTGTTTTAATTCTCAGTGAGTAATTTTTAATAGTAATAAAGTTGTATATATCCTTATATTTCAATGACAAAAGATCAGTTATTTGAATAAATACATATAAACATAAAACATATTTTTCAAACCTTATCTATTACAATTAAATATATTTAATGATACCATATTATACATATCCCCATTTATATAATGAACAATAAAGACTTCTTTACAGTATTATATATTCATTATAGCTGATAATGCTTACCAAAAAAAAGAAAGATAAGAGTTTATATGTTGAACCGTTCTTAAATAGATATGGTTGAAAATTGCTTTGATATATTATGCATAATAGATTGCTATAACCAAATTTTTGTGCTATAATCTTGGATCCAATACTCATGATTTTGGATTTTAGATAGCATGCCTCGCTAGATTACTATGGACTATAGGTGTAGATTCATTGTGGTTTATGCTAAAAGAATTCAAATAATTGTACATATTTTATGGGTAACTTCACTTAAGAAACTCATGTCTCATCTCAATTATGTTTAATTACATTGTCAGTTTGAGGATTTGGTCAAGTTTGAAGTAGGAACTGAAATTCCTCCTTTGTTTTTCAATTGAATTGATTTTAGTTTGTTGCAAATGAATTGTTGAGTGAATTAAAGTATTCTTCCAATTTAAATCTCTCTATTTGGATGATTATATGATTTATGAATCAAATTTGGAAATTACGAGTATATATGAGGTTATGTTGTTCAATTCTATTTGGGATGTTGAAATGACAAATCGAGGGAGTATTGTATTGTTGAGTTGATTAGAATCAAAAGGCTATTCTTGCATTTTCATTTTATGCACTTTGAAATTTCAAGCTTTTTGAGGTCCATCAGTTAAGGGTGTTTGTCTTGGTCCCATAGACTATTTAGTCTCATGGACATCATTAAAATCCTTCATTCATTCATTCATCAATGGTAATTGGCCTCATGACTGGTTTTTGGTCCAAACTTGGGAATTATTGAAAAGTGGTATTTGATGATTTTGAGATGATATTCTATTATGGAATCATGATAGAATATATGTGAATTTTGATAAGGGATCAATTGGGATCCATTCTCTTGGTGGTGTGCCCAATTGAGTATGTCTTGCTTATGTATGAAAATGGCATTTTGTAATTGAGACAATTTGATGTATTTGAGATGTCTTGCATTTAGATATGGCATGAGCTTAGTCCTAGAGTGAGTCTAGGGAGTGGCTCCCACTTGTGTCCCTCATCTGAAAGTGGTATGCTTGGCATTCGTGTTTGGGGAGTTTTGTAATAAATTGATAACATAATAATAGACTTGGGTTAAAAAAAATAACAAGATAATTGGTTCCTTGAGCATGCCTTGAGCACTATCACAACACTAAGGGTGTTTTGGGAAGGAATGCTCGCACATGGAGCTTTGGGACTTGTGCAAAGAGGCATGCCCACTCACACAAGGATTATGTGATCATTATTCTCATTCACATGAGAGAATGCTTGGTTCCATATGGTCCATCCCCAAGAGCACATACGATGAAAGGCATGCCTGCACATGGAGCATTGGGACTTGTACAAAGAGACATACCCACTCATGTAGCATAGGGATTGTGTGATCGTTGTTCTCATCTGTATGAGAGAATGCTTGGTTCCATATGGTGCATCCCCATGAGCACATACAATGAAAGGAAAGCCCGCACATGGAGCGTTGGGACTTGTGCAAAGAGACATGCCCACTCATGTAGCACAGGGATTGTGTGATCATTGTTCTCATCTATATGAGAGAATGCTTGGTTCCATATGGTGCATCCCCATGAGCACATATGATGAAATGCATGCCCAATGGAGTGTTGGTACTTGTTGGAAGAGACCTGCCCGCTCATGTAGCACAAGGATTACATGATCATCCTTTTCGTCCATATGAGAGAATGCTTGGTTCCATATGATGTGTCCTCATGAGCACATATAATGACACTTCCTCCACTACACTCTAGAATCTAATGCCTTGTGTAATTTTAAAGTAGTGACCCTATGTGGATTCATGACTTGGTATCATCCTTCTCTATTGATGTTGCACTATATTGTTTCATTACTTGTGTCATGTGTGCATCGTGTATGGCATGTGTGAGCCTATCATCCCCCTTGTATACTTTGATTGACTATTTGGAACTATCTCCACAAGAACGATGGGATGGACCTAAGGGTTCCACGTGGTTGGGTGGCATTGCAAACCACCGTTGGGGACCGATGGACTCAATTTGTGATCATCTCGGAGAGCACTTCCACCTCCCTCAATACATGTTCTTTCTCTTTCATATATTCTTGCAAGTTGCAATTCAAATTTTTATTGAAATAAGCATTGTAATTATTGATGATATGTATATTAAACACTCCAAGTGGAGATTGATGTAATTGAACATAATTGATATGGTTTATGCTAACTTCACTTAAATATATTATGGGCCCATAACCCATAGGTCCCAAGTTCAATTTCATAACTAGAAAATAAGATATCTAAATGAGTTGAAAATTTTTAGGAGTAAACATGTGGACATGTTGAACTATACAAGGGGAGAGATGACCTTTAAAATTTTATTTTCTTATACCAAAATTTAAATTCAAATACCCTAGTTACTTAAACAAAAGAAAGGTTGGAACTATTTTATATCAAGTGTTTTGTGGGTGGTCATAATGCATTTTTGTTTTCTTTTAAGATGTTAGTAACATTATTTTTAGTACTATCTTTACCTATTGTACTTTGCTATTGGACTCGATCAACCCAATAACCTTGTACATGTGATTTATTTTATTAAAGAGGATATTCATGTAGTTTGGAATGCATGATTATCATCTTTGAATATATGTTGAATATATAATAACGAGTGACTACTTAGTATGAGATATATGCATGTCATTCAATAGGTATATATCATGTATTGACATAGGATGACACTTTATATGAGATTATCAATTTAGGATATACTTATAAGAAATATGTGTATATATAGTAGATAAATTCATTTCATGTATATATATAGTAGATAATTTTTGGTAGCTCCCAAGAACAACTAACTTAGATAAGGTAGATAAAGTCATTTCATCTCCCTGATTGGCTTTAAAGGCTCTTGTATTTGGGTTAGCTAATTCCCTATCAGCACCATTTTTATTAGGTTTACAAGTACTCAGTGGTTCATACAGTCCTCTTAGGAGTTGGACCATCTCAACCATGGTGCACCTAATCATATTAGCTTGAAACCAGTGTGCCTCATATTAGCTTGAAACCAGTGTGCATCATATTAGCTTGAAACTAGTGTGCCTCATATTAGCTTGAAACCTATGCCCCCTATTGGTAGTTGATGGGAATAGAATATCATTCGTTGTACATATCAATGAGGTGCGCTTTACGTTTAGATAATAATAATTTTTATTTATTTTTAAATAAATCTCTGTCAGAATTATGATGGAGACTAAACTTTGCACTAATGATGGAATCGTCAAACCAATAGCATTCTTGTCGGTGCAAAGTTTCAGGCTTCTATCAAAATTCTGACACAAACTAAACAAACATTTGATGAGGATGTTGTATATTCAATGACACTTCCATGTCAGACGGTCATCGATGCATATTACTGGACCGATAACCAAACCGTCAGACCAACAACATTCTCATCGGTGCAAAGTTTCAGACTTCCGTCAAAATTCTAATGCAAACTAAACAAACATCCGATGAGGTTGTTGTATGTCTATTGACTTTTTTGACCAAAAGAGCGATCATGCCCATCATCGATAGAGTCCACAATGTTGTCATAATTCTAACATTCAAAGGCATCATCAGAAAGTCTAACGACGAGTTTTTGATGACTTCTTTTGTCAATAATCCAACGAAAATTAGTCGCAATTTCGATGATCGGCCATCAGAAATTAGCCCCGAATGTACTAGTGTGTTTGGATAGCTCATTGGGAGTTTGTTGTTTAATCAAGTGATAACATAATAATTAATCTCAGGTGGGTTTGGTAATAGTAACTCGTCCTAATAAGATAATAAATGTGTATTTGGTACCCCATCTCATGGCTTGAAGACCAGAGTGAAGTGAGTATATATGGTAACTAGATAAATCGAACTCCCTTGATTTCCTCAAAGGTTGAGATGGTTCCATATGCATATCACTGATGTCGGGTTGAGTTCTAGGATATCCTTATTGGTGATAGCACATGATGACACTCTTCCCTACATGTTAGTCCTAGTTCCTTATGCTTGTTGTTGGATAGCCTCTGGATGTTCCTTGGTTTTATGTTTTGTAGTTTGGAGTTGTTTTACCTCTTTGGTTGTTAGGTGTCATCCTAGATCTAGAGTGTGTATGGAATCTCGTGCCATCTCCTAGCATGGGGGGGTTCCTTATGGTTCCACATGGTCGGGTGGTTTGATGCCTTCTTCCATTAGGATGTTCTTCATTGGATGCTCTTGTGTGTAGAAATAGATTCATAACTTCTCTTCATGTAAATGGATTCTTAGAGTATATTCTATGTATTTGAGATTAAAATTATGTATCTTGTATCATGAGGAAGATGTAATTGTAAAGGAAGAATATGTACTTGTATCTTGTAATCATATGTAATGGGATTTGTAGTAGATTAAGATCATGATGTATTGTAATAGGTTATGATTTTTAAAATCATTATAAATGTCTATGTTGTAATTGGATATTCATTATGTATGCAATTCTAGATTGGAAGGAACCAAATGATTGAGTGAAGTGCATGTTGGCATTAAATGGATGTTCTTAATGGAAATGATTTTATTCTTGGTTAATGGATATCTCTAGAATATGAATAGGAATGAGTAGCTTGTAGGATGTATGGCTATACTTAAGGAAATGAACTGGATTGCATTAGTTGATGCCTAAATGAGAATTCATGATAACATGACATGTTAGATGGTTGGAAAGGGATTAGGAACATTTGGTTTGGTGTTTTAAAATGAATCAAATGGATATTGGGGATATGATTGGATATGCATTTGTTGAATAATGATTCTCATACTAAGAAGGAAAGTAATCGATTAGGAAATGAATGTAATGAATGTTAAATAGTATCATAGATGGAGATGTGTTTATGTGTTAGAGTTATTTACATGATGGTGTTGAAGTACCCTAGGGAATGGTAGATGTTATATTGTATTCCACTTGTGTTATGTTCTCTTGTGATTATGTTCATGATGATTAATTGATTATTTTGTTAATGGATGTTGAAAGCATATAAGTGGTTAGTTGTATATGTTCTAATAGTAGATGCTCTAAAAAAAAATTGTCTCTATTAGCATGTTAGTTAGTATATTTCTCTAGGGTATTTTGGTGGGCATTACATTTGGTATCAGAGCAAGTGTTGCAAACACTGGGATCTCTGATTAAGGTTGTTGCTCTTAGTCTTGTGTGGTGTGCTATAGTGTTCTCTTTGACTTGAATTGTTTTTTGAGATTTTTGTTTAAAAGGACATAGGAACCTTGAAGATTTCAGATGTTTATGCATTGTGTTCTCTCTCTCTAGTCCTCTGTAGAAATCACAATGATGTAAAACATGTGTATTTTTTCTTGTGCTTGACTTTTGGATGCTAGCAATGTTTCAATGACTCTATATGGTCTTGCTTCGCTCTGTAATTTCTAGTGCTTACCTGAATGTTAAAGGTTGTTTTCATTATATAAATGATTATGCTATGGAGTGAGAAAAAATTGTGAATAACCTCTTCACTAATGCTATGCTTACAAGATTAACTTGTTACGTTGGAATAATATATATTAATTTCTTTATGAATAGAAGTTGAATTGTTTGTATTATGTGTATAAAAATTATTTAGTACTGATTAGAGAACTGCTATGAGACACTTCATCTTTTCCTAGTATATGCCATCTTTCATTTGCTTAGACTTTCATAAGAAATTACATTGCATTAAATTGATAAAATTAATGTAGATGTATAAATAAACTCATGCTTTTAAATGTCTGGTGTGTACTCTCTAACACATTTAGGGCATTGTACCCTATGGTGTTGTGTAGCAGTTACTCCCTTTGGTGTGACTGATATACGTCACCTCGTGGTGTAGAATTGGCTATATTGTCTTGAGGTTGTTTTGCGATTTGTATGAAGTATCTTTGGAGTTAATTTGATTTTTGGATTTTAGTAATCCTTATTTCATCTATTTTGTTCTTTATAGTGGCACTTGTCACACTTTATTTCGTGTTGATTTTGCTGATAATTGTTTGTGATTTAAATGTTGGATTTGATGATCTTTTCTTTTTGGGCTTTCTCTTTTGTTGTCGTTGTCTCTTGTGGTTGTTTCGAATGTTGAGTTTTGTGGGCCCTAGTTTTGTGTGAAGTATTGTCTCTATCATGTTCATTTTGAACCTTTGATAGTGTTTGTAAGGGAGGACATTGCAGAGAAGTGCACTAGACTTGGCAAACAATTAGATAATGATGATATTAGCATGTTAGTTAGTATATTTCTCTAGGGTATTTTGGCAAGCATTACAAGTTCTTTTCCTATGCAAGTTGATGATGAGTGCTCCTAACTTCTCAATATACTTCTCAAGTAAAGTTAATTGCATCCTTGCTTGACTATAATCTCCTATTTATCTACTAATTGATGATATGAATTTGAGATTCTCTTGCATTGTTAACTCTTTTCTTAAATCTCTCCTTTGTGGAGTTCTCCTTAAATTTGATTTTATTTCCTATTTTAAATTTTGCTCCTTCCTTACATGATTTCATAGTTTTTAAAATATTTCTCATTTTATATCAAAACTAAGAGTCAACTAATCTTCTTAGTGGAGTTCCCCTAAATTTGATTTTGTTTTGTATTTTAATTTTTTCTCCTTCCTAATATGATTTGAAAGTTTTTAAAATATTCCACATTTTATATTAAAACTTAAAGTCAACTAATCTTCTTAATGGAGTTCCCCCTAAATTTGAATTTGTTTCCTATTTTAACTTTTGCTCCCTCCTTACATGAATTGATAATTTTAAAAATATTTCATATTTTATATTAAAACTAAAAGTCAACTAATTTCTAATTCAAGAAGATAAGAACTTTATATTATTTTATATTAGAAAAAACTGTAAATCATTTTAAAATTTACTTTTATTTTAAAAGAAATCGATAGTTTAAGGTAACTAATTTTTTTCATATTAATAAAAATATATATATATATATTAACTTTACTTAAATTCATAATTATTATTTTTGGTATATATAATATATGTATTAATTTTTTTTAAGGTTTGAAAATATAATTTTTGATATATAACTAAAAGATTTCTAAAAAAATATTTAATAAAGGTCTTTATAATAATATCGCATTTAATTTGAATAAAAAATTATATATTTAATTGTTTTTTAGAATTATAAAAAATCAATAAATAAAATAAGCATAAATTATTTTGTAGTTTATGAAATAGGGTCGCAACATCTATTAGTTTGGACATTGGCATGTACCCATGACAAAGTAAGATACATTTTATGCTCTAGGAAAAAGTTATCTTTTTCTTCTTATATCCTAGTTTGATCATTTAGGTTTTGTTCCTTCCAATTAGGGTATTAGGTTTACACTAGTTTTTATGTAACATTATTCTTTCATTTCATACAACCACCACTTGACCACATTACAAATAGAAAAGGATATATTTTTCCACTGTACTCTTATTATGAGATTTTAAATTTTAAATTAGGTAGTTGTGAAATGAAATGGTTGTTTTAATTACTCAATGATTCATAGGGTAATGACGTATTTTAGATGGTTATTTCTTTAATTTTTTATTTGAATCAACAACTTTCCTAACCCCTTATTTCCCCAAATAACTCTTTCGTAGAATTGAATCTTAGTATTTTTGCATGTCTAGCCTAGACATGCATGTCTGGCCCAGACATGCATGTACCTTCCATGTTGAAGGGTGAAATGTTCTTTTTTTCTACTATTCCCATGGTGCCACCTCTCTCCCTCTTCTTTACGTGCCATCTATCTCATCAATGTCTCATAACTACAATGAGAGTTAGTGTATATATATATGCATACATGTATATATGTATGTGTAGTCACATAAATCTGTCCATTTTAATTAAATAAATATTTCGTATTTATTTAATTAAAAATCCACTAGCCATCAGTTAATTAAATTAATATTTTAATTAATTCATCTTCAAACATTCTCCTATTAATTAAATAAATTATTCAATTTATTTTAATTA
Organism: Cryptomeria japonica; assembly: GCF_030272615.1. NCBI lineage: Eukaryota > Viridiplantae > Streptophyta > Pinopsida > Cupressales > Cupressaceae > Cryptomeria > Cryptomeria japonica. Next base: position 296,802,003 of record NC_081415.1, read on the forward strand.
ATTCATTAAACCAAATTCAAATCAATTAAATGAATAAATCATATTTATTTCATTTAAATCCCCTATTCCTCTTTTAAATAAATTAAATAAAATATTTATTTAAATCATTTATTCCCCCCCCCCCCCCCACTTGCATTTTCCTACAAATGCAACTTGCACGCATTTATTGAAATAAATTAATTTATTTTAAATAAAAATCCTATTTTCCCTCACCCACCAAATCCACTTGCAATCCTAACCCCCTTCTAGATTCTTCTAAGCCCTTCCTAATTAGCATAATCCATCCCCTAATTATTGTCACATTCCTAAGCAACTTGGAGTCACTTCTCAAAAGTCTTTGAAAAGCATTTAATGTTTTGTGTGTTCAACAATTTAACATCCAAAGTCTTCCAAAACCACTAATGGCTCTTACATGACCATTAATGGCTCTTACATAACCATTTACGGTTATTTCAACTTGAACTCATGTGTCTCCTCAAGCATTTATTGCTTTGACAATGTTTCCCTTTTGCCTTTGTACAAGAGTTTATCCATTGCATAAAAGCTTTATTCTTTGAATAAAAAGTTTATTCATTCAACTAACCTTGACCTTAACTCTCAGGTCATGTCAAGCATTTAATGCTTATTCCCTCTCCTCTCAACCTATCTCACATTGACACTTGTCATCCTGGGATTGGGTTGAAATCCCTCACATGGATCTCAAATCATTCAATCCTGACATCCATTGCTCCATTTTTCCTATAAATAGAGCCCATTTCTTCATAATCCAGATCTTGAAAACTTGTATGTATTTAATCTATAGGCATTTTTAGAGAGCATTTAGCATAATCAACTCATATATTGTCATTTTGGTTAAAATAAATCATTTTAGTATCAATAGCATAGTATTAGCTTTTTATTCACATTTAGAGCAAATACTTCAATCTCAAACCTCCATAAGCATCCATAGTGCAAAAAGCTACTGAGAGCTACACTAGTTTGGAACTTGGAGGGGAGAGGAACAAAGGAGAAGGAGCCAAGAGTATGGTAGAAGGCATTTGGAGATGTCTTCTTGCATTTACATTCGTATTTAAATGTTTTACTTTGTTCTTGGTGTCTCTTTTGATATGCCTGCTTAGGTTGATCTTTGGTTGAATAACATTAACCTTAACACTTGTTTCTTGTTGTTTGTGTGCTATTCCATCACATGTTTTTATCCTAACACTTGCCCTTTTTTTAGAGCATCATTTGGTGAACCCGACATGAATCCAAACACCTAAAAACACAATTTTTTTTGACAACTAACATGTTTGAATGTTGAACTTGACACATAGGTTGCACTTTAGTGCTTTTGATCGCATTGTAGCGCTATTGCAACTTGTTGTTCTAGCGCTATTGTTCTTACAATAGCGCTATTGTGCCAAGTTTAGCGCTATTGACCTTATTTCAGTGCTTTTGAAATTGTTTTAGCACTTTTGAGCATGTTTTAGCACTTTTGTCGTCACTATCATTTTTTTTTTTAGCGTTGTTGTATTTATATTAGCGCGTTTGTGTTAAATAGCGCTTCTATTTAAACACAGAGTAGTGCTATTGTAACAGAACGTTGTAAAAAAAACCCTGTAACCGAAAAAGTGAAAATTCTTAGGCTTGTAGAAGCCCACCATAGGTTCGCTTTTTACTAACTGTTCATTTCTTGTGTAGGTCTAAAGCCAACTTCTTTAAAAATCAAATAAAAAAAACAAACTTATTTTTGGTGTTTTAAAATTGAACAAAACAAAATTTGCTTTCTTGCAAGCTTAGGATCAAATTTTGTATTTGGTGCTCTAAAATTGAATAAAGCAACTTTGTTTATTGCAAGTTTAGGCTCAGTTTTTCATTTGGTGCTTAAAATCAACAAGACAAATTTATTTCTAGCATCAAACTTAAGGCAAAAATTTACAATCCACACTTCAATTTTTGGTGCAAATAAAACTCACAATCAACTTGTTTCAATTTTTGCAAAGCGATTTTCCTTCATGCATACGTGCTTCAAATTAAGTTGACTAGGATTTTCAAAGTTCTAGTTTACTCAACACTTTGCATTTGAAGTTAAAAAGAACACCATGATTGTTGGAGCAACATCTCCAAATAGTTAAAACACATTGTGATGGCAATTTAAAAAGAACAAGTGCATTTCGTGTTTGGCACATTTGTGCAAAAAGTTGGTCGAGTGGTCCTACTTCTATCACACAATCCTCTCTCTTGGCTTTCGTGGTCCTAGGTGCAAGAGAAAAGTGTTAGTAACACTTAAAATTTTTATCTTTTTAAGAGAGGCCTGCCAAGAGACACATCACTCTTGGGAATGACCTCACGTGGTAAATCCTTCGAGCCACTATAGAAATCAGGTGAGAGAGAAAGTTGTAGCCTTGGGTATAGCTGTTCCTACAGTGTAACTTGCCGAAAGGACAAATGGGCCCCACCACAAGTTACAAGGCTCTTAAATGAGTCACTGCCGAATGAACTTATGTCCAAAGACATCAAAAATGACTAAACACCTTTAAGTAGTAGCCCACCCGTTCTATTGATTGAGAATATTTGAGATACAATTCAGTGCAAGAGCATAGATGGTTTTGCTCCCAAGATACTCACCATACATATTGCCTTGAGTAGAAACATAGCTTTTTGAAAAGTCACTTGTGGCTTGATAAAAGTGGCGACTCCCCCATCATAGGGATCATCTATTTGTTATACTCGTGCAAGATTTAGTATATCACATCCTTACCTGCCACGACGGGATTCATAAGGTATGTAGTACCAAAGTCGAAGAAATATCAAGATGTGGGTTGAATTTATCACAACTGGCCATTTGACCTTAGGGATAGAAAATGTTTGAAGTGTTTTCATTTTAGTCAAAGACCAAATACAAATTGAGCCAACTTCGGGCTTTGGAAAGAAAAACACCTAAAATACACTTAAAGGAAAGGTTCATAACAAGTCCAAGGATTGGGTTGATGTAGACCCATACTTATTTGTGCCTTTTGAGGCAACATTCTTGTGTTTGTGTTCTTTCTTTGTTTTCTTGTCAAAGAAAAATCCAAAAATCAAAACAAGTATTCATCCAACCAAACATCTTTCAAAAACAACCAAAAAATCAAAAACAAAGAGAAAAGTATCAAATTTTATGACCATTATTCACATCTTGAGAAAGAAGAATCTTCATCAAAACATTAACTTGAAAAGAAGACCATTGAGCTCAAAGGCTTTGATCAAAAGGAGGAAATTCTTCTATCTAAATAGACAAATCTTTGTCTCTCATAGAGTTTTTCTATGTCACATGTGTCTCTACCTTCAAGGCAAAACAAACGAATTTAATTCAGAGTCATTGAACCGCAGAGCTTTTATGCAATATAGAGCTTTGAGTTATCACAAAAACCAAGGAGGAAAGATTAATCCCAACTTCTTCCCAAATGTTTGTATCACATACAACATAGCTCGAGAAACGCCACCAACACCTGAAAGGGAAGAGGTAGAGTTTGTTCCATTTGTGACACAAAGCGTTTATTGAAGTTAAAACATTTCATCCATTATCCCATTCATACATCATCCCTTCATCATCAATCCGTTCCAAATCTCAAAACATTAAGAGGTTCTTGTCCTAAGTTCTCTTTTAGATATTGCTTGAATTAAACACATCCCATCACTTTTTAGATTGTTTCTACATCTAGGATAAGCTCATCCTAAGAGACACATCTACACAAGTTAAAACTAGTTTATGAGTGAATCCTCTCATTACTAGGTAGTTAAGTCTGTAACACATCTCAGATTTCTCTGCACCTTATCACATCAAAACCTTATCAAAAACAAACAAGAAATTCAAAGAAATAATTTTGGTCACCTCTACCTTTAAGTGCTAGAGATCTGCATGCAAAACAATTCACCAACCATCAATCTTTCATTTCATCAACAACTCATCATCATTTTCACCCAACTTCAACAAAAACTTGTAAACAAAATGGCTCATACCCGATCACAGTCAAGGCAATGAGAAATAGAAATTGAAGAAGAAGAAGAGGAAAATATCAATTAATTTCAAGAAGCACTTGGAGGAAATGTGAATGATGAAAAACCAAGTACTCCTACTCCTGCAACAATAGAAAGGGCCCAACATAACCCTCTCTTTAACAGACTTTTTGATGAAATACTCAGGAGCAATGCAGATGCTCACTTTTTAAAGCTTGCTCAAGAAGGATCCAAGCTCCCCTCTGACTTTGATCTTGCACAATTAAGACAAGCATCAGAATGACAAAGTCACCATGAAGAAGAAAGAGGTAGAGATCCCATCAAATATAACATTCCTTGAGGTAACCCACCACCTCCTCCTCCAAATGAAATAGAGATGTTGCAGCAACAAGTTGAAAATCTCACCCAACAACTTCATAGTGGTGTGAAGACTAACCAATTCTCACTCAATGACATCTATCCCTATCCCTTTGATAGGAATCTTTATATGCCACCTTTTCCACGAGGATTTGAGACACCCAAATTTGAGAAATATAGAGGAAAGGGAGATCCTCGTGATCATGTCAGAGAATTTCATTCAGCTTGCCTCAAAGTGGCATATGAGGACACATACCTAATGTGACTTTTTCCCCAAAGCTTGGGAGGAACAACCACATCATGGTTTTCCCGACTACTAGGTGGCATTAGGACCTTTGAAGAGCTAGTTCAGAATTTCTTGGCACATTACTCTCATAACATTGAACATGATATCACCATGGCTGATCTGTGTAACACTAAACAAAAACCAGGTGAACTATTCTCAGTATTCCTACAATGATGGCGTCAAATTTCTAGCAGACGTTCTCTTCAGTTACCTGAACAAGAACTAGTGGAAATATTTATTTCCAACTTAAACGAATAAATGGAGTTTCACCTGGATGTCAAAGACACAGACTCTTTTAATGACATGATCACCAAGGGCTTGAAATGTGAGCGGGCCCTCATCAAGAAAGGACTTATCAAAAACCAAAGGATGGTCCTTGCCCATGCTTCAATAGTGACAAACCAAGCTTTTGGAACAAGAACAAAAATGTTGTCAACGACGGGGTTGTGGATGCCAGAACTATCAAAAGTGTACAACCTGTAGTTCAATTTGCAGGACAGAATCCCCCACCTTAGACTAACACAATTGTTCCTTCAAATCAAGGTTGCATCACATCTCACGATGAACCCAAACCTCGTCAACAAAAACAAAAACAAACATACACTCCCTTGGGGAACCCATCGAAACAGTGTTGCGACAACTGGTTTCTCAAAATTTGGTAACTCTACCTAAAACATCAAACTATGAACCTCGGGTCAAACTTGCATGGTGGAGGGATACTGAACATTGTGATTTCCATCAAGGGAGAGGACACAAGACAAGTAATTGTTACAGATTGAAAGATCTTATTCAGGATCTTATTGACCGAGGTGAAATCGAAATCGAAGGGCATGACCCAAAAACAACAAACAATGATCATCTGATGTTCAAAAATCCACTTCCATCACAAGATCAAAGGGGTTCTTCCACTTCCAGAAGAGGCACTGATACCATTGATTATACGCAGGTTGCATATAATTATACTGTAAATCACCTGTATGATGCCAATGAACAAATTGCAACTATAACTATCAAAAATCCTAGCTCCAATTTCAATGTTGTTACACATCGCGGCAAGGTTACCATAAAGGCAGCTCTACAAGGCACCACCTCCATACCAAAGTAGTACAATCTTGTGGAACAATTAGACAAAACGTCTGCGCTTATATCCATTTTAGAGCTATTGCGCCTATCTCCATCTCATAAAACAATCTTGGATCAAGCTCTCCAAGAGGCGTCAGTCCCTACTAACTTGAATACAGATCAGTTCCAAGCCATGGTTGGAAGTCTAAAGTCATCACCTTGTCTCACTTTTTTTGAAAGTGACAACTCTTCCTTCCAGCAACCTCATAATGCTTCACTACACATTGAAGGCTTTATCAACCAACATAGGATCAAGCGAGTCTTGATCGACAATGGAGCAGGCTTAAATATTTGTACATTGCAGTTGATCACTACTTTGGGATATGCAATAGAATCAGTGGATCCCCATAAGAAGATCACAATCAAAGCCTATGATGATGCAAAGCGTTCATCCAAAGGAGTTGTGGTACTACCAATCCGAGTGGGCCCTATGGTGAAACACATCATCTGTCAGGTTCTGGACCTTCCTCTGCCATACAATCTATTGTTAGGAAGACCTTGGATACATGCCATGCAAGCCATTCCATCTACCTACCATCAATGTATCAAGTTCCCACATAATGGCGTACAGATCACAATCCTGGGCAATGCAAATCCCTTTGCATATTGTCATAATATCAGTCATCAACCAGAGATTATCATTCCTAACAATAGAGAAGCTATTTCCTCCACATCATATATAAGTTCAGCCTCTCTTGCCAGTTCAAACACTACTATACCCAAGCAAGAAAAGCTTAAGATGAAAATAGCAGAGAAAGGTCCTGGGGAATACAACTTAAGTCAACTCTTTTGTGTGGGACAAATGCCCGTTTCTCGTAGAACACATGACAACCCGCAATAGCTACTTCAGCAACCATTGATCATGCCAGCATGTGCTTTGCACCTTTCATCCTTGGGAAGAGTCAAGAAGAAGAAACCAAAGATGAGGACTTAGCGGAATGGATCTATAAAGATCCCATCACCACTGATATGTCGCAAGCTACACTTCCCACAGATCAATATGGCAAAGGCCTCCTCATTATGCAAAGAATGGGTTACAATGGTCAGAGTGCTTTGGGACCTTGCAAACAAGGAAGACATGAACCACTACTGCCAGAATTAAAGCCCAAGGATAATGCAGGCTTAGGCTTTGAAAAGGAGATCTTTCCTAAGCTCCGATTCAAAGGAAAACCCAGCAAACCACTATACCAGCCTATTGCAAAGAGGACACCTTTCATTATCAAAGTAGCATCAAACACCATCGCAACTGCCCGCCCTAAGGCTCAAAATCCCAACACAACCATCTACAATATCAATCATCCCACCAATCAAACTAGTAACCCATCAACAGTAGCAATAACATCAATAGCACCATTAGCAGTAGCAACTGTATCAAAACCCATAGCAGTATCTACAACACCCACAGTTCTAGCAAAAGTAGCTGAGTCAACATTACCGATACTCCCCGTATCGGATTCATTGATCCCCATCATCCTTCCTACAGCACTGATCATTTCATCTACAAAGGTACATCAACCAATCACACCTACAGCGTTTAACACAAAGGACATCCCAGTATGGTATAGTAATCAGATGCTGGAAAGTGATTCAAAGACCGACTCACATGAATGGGAATTTCATTCCATTCAGCTTAATACTTCGGATAAGGAAGACACATCAATACCTCCACCCTACAAAGACATCCCTGTTTATAGAGAAGCACAGATAAAGACTTCTTGGGTTCCTAAACTGGAAGCTTCTTCCACAGACCCTACGTCACATCCTACGCCTAATTCTGACAGGGAGAGTACCATCAATGACCTTCACCATAACATCTTAACCCTCACTGATACATCTAACAAACTTAACCTAATCGATGAAGTAATGCCCATTATCCATCCTGAACTCATCGAATGGAACCAACCAAATCCCCCATGTCTTGACCACTTCCAAAATGATGAGGCGATCATTGACTTTTTGGAATTAAGGGATAACATACCAAGCGGGGATCACAAAGTTGGATTTGCCATTGAACTTAATAGCACAACATACTTCAGGGCGGATGCCAAACCTTTTAGCTGCAAAAATATAACAATAAAACATGGATCTTCTAGTGAAAACCACACCATGGCACTGTTTGATTCAACAAAAGTAAAAAGAAAGAGTGTATCCAATAGTGAAAACCTCTCTGAGGCACCTGTGGATGAAAGGTTTGACATCCTTCCCTGCAACACACAACGAGAATGATCAACGATTCTCATCAAGGAAACCAAAGAATACAATGTGGGGACTTCTGAAACTTCTCACCTCATACATTTGGCATCTCTTTTAACTCCAGAGGAATAGCCTAAATTCATAGAGTTCTTTCAGAAGTGCCAGATTAACTTCGCATGGTCATATGCAAACATGCCTGGGCTTGATCTTGATTTAGTCATGCATCACCTCACCGTAGCGAAAGGAGCCAAGCCTGTCAAGCAAAAGCTTCATAAGATGCATCCTCAGATTGCAGTACTAGTCAAAATAGAACTCAAGAAACTCCTAGATGTTGGTTTCATTAGACCAATTGATTATGCAGATTGGATCTCCAATATTGTTCCTATCGGCAAACCAAAAGGGGGCATCCGAATTTGTACTGACTTCAGAGATCTAAATAAGGCATGTCCTAAGGATGACTTTCCCCTAACAAACATCGACATCATAGTAGACCTAACAGTAGGGCATGTCATGCTTTCACTCATGGATGGCTTTTCAGGATACAATCAGATAAAGATCGCACCTGAGGATCAACATAAAATAGCCTTCACATGTCCATGGGGCACATACTGCTCGAATGTAATGCCTTTCGGTCTAAAGAATGCAGGAGAAACCTATCAATGAGCAATGACCACCATCTTCCATGACATGATGCATACTATGATGGAAGATTATGTTGATGACTTATTAGAAAAATCACTCACCAGAGAAGGTCATCTTGACATATTAGGTAAAATATTTGATAGACTGGAACAATACCATGTTTGACTCAACCCAAAGAAATATGTCTTTGGAGTAACCTCCGGGAAGCTTTTAGGATACATTGTCTCAAGCAAAGGTATTGAGGTCGATCCAGCAAAGGTAAAAGAAATCATGGACAGCCACCTCCAAAAAACATTAGTCAGCTAAGGACATTACAAGGATGGCTACAATCCATCCGCAGATTCATTGCACAATTGGTAGATAAGTGTCACCCCTTTACACATCTGCTACACAAAAACATTCACTTTCAATGGGATGCAAGATGCCAGCAAGCATTCCAGATCCTTAAAGATTATCTCATGAATACGCCATTGTTGATCCCACCAGATCCAAGTAGACCTCTATTACTCTATATATCAGCAACAAGTACAGCATTGGGTGTACTATTGGCACAACATAATAAAGAAGGGAAAGAGTGTGATGTTTACTACATCTCTCGCACACTGGTTGGCTATGACCTCAATTACACCCCTATTGAGAGAGCTTGCCTAGCAGTAATCTTGGCAACCACTAAACTGAGGCACTATCTGTTAACACACAAGGTACAACTCATTGCAAAGATTGATCCACTCAAATACTTACTCAGCAAAGCAGCATTGACAGGTCGCTTGGCCAAATGGGTGATGATTCTAAGTGAATTTGACATCGAGTATGTAGACCGTAAAGCTATCAAAGGACAAGTCATTGCAGATCAGCTGGTCGATGCACCCCTCATAGGCAATCATCCCCTCATTTCCAATTTTCTAGATGAAGAGATATTCATGATCACAATAGCACAACCATGGAAACTATACTTTGATGGTTCGTACACTAGGCATGGCTCGAGGGCAGGCATTCTGTTTATCACACTTCAAGGTGACAGCATCCCGAAGTCTTACATGCTCACATTTCCATGCACCAATAACATAGCAGAGTATGAGGCCTTGATCACAGGACTTAGGCTAGCTATACAATAGAAATTACAAGAACTTCAAGTATATGGCGACTCCCAACTGGTCATTCGACAAGCAACTGATGAATATCAGACAAAGGATGACAAACTCATGCCATACAAAAACATGGTGGACAAATTAAAGGCATCATTTACTACTATCACATTTGAATAGATACCAAGAGATCATAATCGAGCTGCTAACACTATGGCTACCATCGCATCTCTCTTAGATCTTTCGCAGAATTAAACATGCTATGAGTTGTTGGTAGAACAACTTTGGATCCCTACTTATGATATCCCCGAATCTGAGATGATATGCCACCTTGTCGGTTCCGAATCCCCATGGTATGGTGAATTCTACACCTATCTCCATGATCACGCCCTTCCTCCTAACCAATCGAATAACCAATGTAAAACCTTCATTCGCCAAACTGCTCGATATACCATTATCGATGAAACCCTATACTGACACAGTCTTGATGGTACTCTCCTTTGATGTCTAGAACAAGATGAGATAACAAAGGCCTTGGAAGAGGTACATGAAGGAATTTTTGGGACTCATGCAAGCGGTCCATCACTAGCCAAGAAACTCCTACGCACTGGATACTATTGGCCATCTATGGAAAAAGATTCCTACTACTTTGTCAGAAAATGCAAGAAATGCCAAGTTCATGGAGACCTAATACATGCACCACCATAGGAACTACAACCAATCACAACACCATGGCCCTTTTGTCAATGGGGCCTTGACCTTGTGGGTAAAATCCATCCATCTTCATCCAATGGCCACAAATTCATTATTACCGCCATCGAATACTTCACAAAGTGGATCAAAGTTGTTCCACTTACCCAAGTCACCGGCAAGAAGATCGCCTCATTCATCCTTAATTAAATCATTTGTCGGTATGGTGTACCCATGTCCATCATCACAGATAATGGTCTTCCTTTCAAAAATTAGGATGTCTGTGAACTCTGTGAGAAATTTCACATCCAACATCGCTTTTCCACTCCCTATTACCCACAAGGCAATGGTCAGGCTGAAGCATCGAATAAAAACATATTAAGGATCCTAAAGAAGATAGTTAATGATGTCGGTCATGATTAGCATGTTCAATTGAATCCAGCACTATGGGCATATCGAACTAGCATTCGAACCCCTACAGGCGCAACTCCCTACTCATTGGTCTATGGTGCAAAAGCTATTTTACCTATTAAAGTTGAGATACCATCACTACGGGTTTCCTTGCACAATCTCATAGATGATGAAGCATACAGAGTATCCCATCTCCAAGACTTAGAGCTACTTGATGAGAAGTGACAAGTTGCATACAATCACCTCAAAGCCTATCAGCAGTGCATGAGCAGAAGCTATAATCGTCAGGTTAGACCTCATACATTCGAGGTAGGTGATCTTGTTCTTCGAGAAAATCCTCGTAACCTGCCCAACCGAGAACATCAAGGAAAGTTTGAATCAAATTGGCTGGGTCCATATGTTGTCACTGTTGTATTTGGGTCTGGGGCATATCAGTTGGCTACGTCAGAAGGAGAACCGCTAGCAGATCCAATCAACAACATGCACCTCAAACAGTTTTATACCTAAAAGTTGTACAAAGCATCAGGCTCCCATATATACTGGCAAAAATACCAAAAACATCCAGATAAAATGACCTGAAGAAAATACAAAAACACCAAAAAGAGTAAAAGAAAAATCATGCATCCAAATGGTGAACAACCACTCCGGTGGCACCTTGGGTAAGTGCGATGGTGAAAACCTGGTGAACAAGCGCCACTCGTAAAAGCTATGGCTCCATTGTCTTCCAAACTTATTGTGATCACATTCATTTCATCTACTCATCCATCCGTTCAAAGCCATGGCTTGGTATTGGTCTACAACCAAGAAAGTACTTCATGCATCTTGCATCCTGCTTTTTCATAGTCATGTCTAAACTGGGGGCAATGCCCTTAATCTAGTTTGATGGAAGTGGATTTTGCATTACGCATGATTCATTGGTTATTCATTCAAAACTATCTCACAAAATCCAAAAACATTCAAAACTATCTCACAAAATCCAAAAACATTCAAAACTATCTCACAAAATACCAAAAACATTCAAAAAAATCATCAAAATACCAAAAACATTCAAAACAATCCAAAATCCAAAAACATCATAAAACATCAAAAATCAACTCAAAAACATGGCAACACATTGAGCATGCTCATCCAAGCAAATACCAAACAAACATTGCAAAATACTCATACAATGATCACTTCTCAAACATCGACCAAACAATCAACATCAACAATCAAACTATCTTCAACAAGGATGCATCCTTCCTTACCCAAAACAAAGACAAAATAACATTTTCTTTGACAAGAAAATTTTGTTTAAGCTATCAAATACTTGGTTGATTTGTGAAGTAATTCATTCATTTATATGTATCAGGTTCCTACAACATTTATATGTATCTCTATCCCAAGAAAGTAGTGCAAAAGACCCAAGTCAGTCATAGCAAATCTGTCATGCAAAGCAGATTTGACCCTGCTAATGATGGATGAAGTACTCCCTGTAATGATCAAGTCATCAACATAGAGCACAAGTATCAAGTGTGAGTCATCCTGTCACAAAATGTAAACATTCGGATCAGAATGACACCTGGTGAACCCTGCGGAGAGAATAAAGGAATCCATCTTGGCGTACCAAGCCCTGGGGGCCTACTTAAGGCCATAGAGAGATTTCCTTAGTCTGCAAACCAAGGAAGTATCCTGGATGAAACCCTGTGGCTGCTCCATATAAATCTCCTCATCAAGATCACCATGAAGAAAAGCACTCTTCACATCCATCTGATGTATAGCCCAACCATGAGCTGCAGCAATAGCAAGTGTCAAACGAATGGAGTTCATCTTGGCTACGGGTGCAAAGGTCTCAGTATAGTCAACACTTGCAACCTGTGAGAAACCTTTTGCAACAAGCCAAGCCTTATACTTATCCACACTACCATCCGCTGCAAACTTGGTCTGATGGATCCACTTACATCGAACCATCTTTCTCTCCTTAGGGAGATGGACTAGATCCCATGTGTTGTTCCTCATCAAGGAACTATACTCTTCCTCCATAGCTTGGTCCCACTCAGGAACCCCTGATGCTTCCCTAAATGTCTGTGGATCGGAAGCGGTAGCAATGAATGCATGTGGAAGATCCTGATGTTGTGATCGAGTTCTCCATGTATCTGAAGGATCCCCAACAAGAGAATCCATAGACTCAAGTGTCTATCGAGCCCAACGAGGTCTGGGTGGAGGTGGAGAATGAGGCTCCTCAACTGCAAGTGGACCCTATGGAGGTGGAACCTTGCGAGTCAGAGTTGAGGGAGTCTCATCATCAAAATCACTAACATCACTATCCACAATGGAGGAAGGTGGAGGAGGTAGAGAGGCTAAGCTAGGAGAGCTTTCCTCAAAGTGAACACTCCTCTCAATGAATACCTCATGTGTCTCTGGATCCATCAATTTGTATGCCTTAACACCCTCAGGATATCCAACAAATATGCAAGGTTGACTCTGAGGTTCCAATGCCTTGCGTTTCTGTGGAGGTATGTGAGCCCATGCTGGACACCCAAAGACTCTGAAATGTCTCACAATCGGTTTCCTACCAGCCCAAACTTCAAAAGGAGTAATACCTTGCAAAGCTTTGTGAGGAACCCGATTCTGGATGTGTGTGGCACAACTGATAGCCTCTGCCCAAAAGGCAGGATCAAGAGAACATGCATGTATCATACAGCTAGCCATTTCTTTGAGAGTTCTATTCTTGCGTTCTGCAACCCCGTTCTACTGTGGAGTGTATGCAACAGAATGCTGAAGATCAATCCCCTCAAATGTACAAAAATCCTCAAGTCTTTTGTTCACATATTCCCTTCCATTATCTATGCGAAGAATCTTGACCACTTTCCCTGATTGCTTCTCCACACGAGTCTTGAAGTCCTGAAATCTATCAAATACTTCACTCTTATGAATGAGAAAGTAGACCCAAGTGAACCAGGAGTAGTCATCAATGAAGGTAAGAACATAGCGGGCCTTACTGAATGAAGCTACTGGAAATGGACCTGCTACATCACTGTGAACAAGTTGAAGAACTTCCAAAGCTCTCCAAGTTTTCTCTTTATCAAACTTCTCTTTGGGATGCTTGCCCATGGAACAACTTGAACATACACCCTCTGAAAAACTGATTCAAGGAAGACCTGTGACCATGTCTTTAGTGCTTAGCTACTGAAGATAGCGGTAGTTGAGGTGACCAAACCCCTCATGCCATAGCTTACTTTCTGAATTTGAATGAGTAAGCAAGGCCCTAGAAGGTGAACTTGGCACAAAGTGGGTGAATGAATAAAGTCTAGAGTTGTCATTGACTTGTCCCACTACTACCAAGGCATCATCATCAAGTTCCTTTACCACAACTGAATCTGGGGTAAACTCAACCTTTTTCCCATTCCCATAGTGAGTGATTTGGTAGATGGAGAGAAGGTTGGTAGACAAGTTAGGAACATAGAGAACATTCTCAAATGTTCCATCATCCATGTCAACTGAACCTTTCCCTTCAACCTCTACTTGTGTGTCATCACCTATGTAAATGTGAGGTACCTTCGATGGCTCCAATGAAGAAAACTACTCCTTTGTAGAACCCATGTGATATGAGGCACCTGAGTCAAGTATCCATTGCTGTGAAGAACCTGTTGTAGCCACAAATGCTTGCCCTTTTCCCTTAGACTGTGAGGAAGAGGAAGGAGTTGAATCCTTCTTTGTGTAGGCAGATGGCAAGTTGATGTTGTTTTTCTTGAGAAGATTGGTTAACTCATCAACTTGCTTTGTGTGGCATCGATGCTCATCATGACCATACTTTTTGCAATATGCACAAGTTGGTTTATCCTTCTTAGGTGGTGTCCCCTTCTTGGAAGAGGATGAAAAATCGCCTTGTGATGGAGAGGATGATTTTCCTTTTTCCTGGTGTGGTTTAGACTTGGATTGCTTCTTCTTCTTGTTGGAATCTTTGCCTTGACTTCCTTGATTTCCTTGATTTGCTACCAAAGCCTTGGACTTTGAAGACTTGCGAAACCCCATGTTCAACAACTTAGATTGTTCCAATATCAACATTTCTGTGAAAGCATCAAAAGAAGGCATAACATAAGAACTCCCCACTGTCAAACGATGAGTTTGGAAGCTAGATACAAATGCTGCATATTCTGGTGCAAGCTTGTCCAACAAGTTGAATATCAATTGAGCATCCTTCTTGTCAATTCCACAATCCTTTAGCTTTGCTCTTAGCTCATTTGCTTTGGTTACATAATCTTGGATTGTATCAAAATTCGTGGGATCTAAGTTGGTGAGCTCATTATCAATCTGATAGCCTCTGATTTCATCAACTTGTCCATACAATTTTTGAAACATATCCCAAGCCTCTTTAATTGTTTTACACTTCTCAATGTGGAAAATGAGGTCATCTGATACATACTTGCGTAAGGTTCCAAGAGCCATGCAATTCTTTGTGAGCCATTCTAATTGAGCATTTGGATCAGCCTTAGGATCAGGTGGTGTTGTTATTGTTCCATCTATGTAGTGTGTGAGACCCTTTTCCATTAGTTTACTCCATACTTTAATTTTCCATGATGCATAATTATGTGGAGTTAATGGTGGAAACTTATTAGGACTCATTGCAAAAAGAATGGAAAGAGCACAAAGAGAGGCACAATCACACAAGACACCTCCCCAAATTCACTCAATCAAAGAACCCCCCCCCCAAATGTGATGATTTGGCACTTTATAATTAGTGCGTATACAATGGGCCACTTGGAAAAGATGGCAAAGTGGACTTCTGATTTACAATTTTACAACTACCTCAATAAGGCCAAAAGAGTCTCAAACTGATAATGCAAGAGATCTAACTAAGATCCAAGCAATTTACAAGTACCTAATAGGCCAAATAAGACCAATATCTGAAAGTACAATTTTCACTCAAAATCTCTGAAATCTGATCATAGATTCTAAAAGTAGACAAAAAAATAAGCACTTCCAAAAAAAATGGCACCTGAAAAGGAGGTCGAATGAGCTCAAACGAGGCCTTTGAAGTTGCAGAATTGAGGATTGGACAGGTACAGCTGAGAGAATCCAAAAATTCCAAAAAACCTGTGCACCAAAATCAGAAAATAACTACACCACTGCGAAGATCACAAAATTTTAGCCCATTTCAAAAAAAATTGCACCAAAAAAGGAGTAAAAATGAGCAAGATATGGCCTTCCAAAGTTGGACTGCAAAACTGAAAAGCCCAATGGAGAGGGGTCAAAAAAATTTCAAAAAATGCTGATGTGGCACTGACGTCAGCAATTCACTATGTTAAATTTGACGGTTGTATGACCGTCACAAAAACTTCACCTCCCTGCTGACTGGGTGTCCGTACCGTACGGACGGCTGACTGTGCAGGTGACTGTGCAAACTGTACTGTTGACATGGCACTGTACAAACGTCTGCGTGGCCCTATGACTGTGCAGGTCATATGGTCAAGGTGGCGCGAAGACGTGGTGTACGGAAGGCTATTTTCGAGCCACGTGGCGGGGTCTGTTTGCTGACTGGACTCCTGCGTGGCGGTCGAGTTGACTGGGCAGCGCCAGGAGTCTTTGGCCGGTGGAGGAGGTTACCGGAGCGTCGTCGGGGCAGTGGAGATGGTCGGAGCCAGTGGGCGGGGGAGGCTTCGGGAACCGAGGTGGTGGCGCGGCATTCGTAGCGGCTCTGCAGGCACGGGCAACGAGCACGGCGGCGGCGGCGCTTGCAGGTACGGGTAACCTGCATCGGCTCGGAGATACGGCGGCCCTCCAAATCTTGCGCACAGCGGGTACTATGTACGGGGGGGGGTCTGCGGACCCCCAAACAAAACCTTTTTTTTTTTTTTTGATTTTTCAATTTTTCCAAATTTTTTTTTTCCAAATTTTTTTTGAAAAATAAATTATTTTTTTTGTAAAAAAATTTCGAAATCCATACGAAAATAGCCAAAATGGGGAAAAAAAATTTCTCACCCAAATAGGTCGACTTTATAGTCGAAATTTATGGAAATGGCCTCCCGGATTCAACGGTGATGTCCAAATCGCTGTATGATGCCCCAAAAAAATGAAGATCCCCAAATCCGAAAGTAGAAGCCTTCCACGATGTCTCCAAAAACCGATCAATGAAGCCCCAATAGCTCTGATACCATGTTGGATTTTGCCAAGATCAAGGGCACAATGAAAAGCATAAAAGAGACAATAGAATGACAAGAACAAACTGTATTCTCATCAATATACAAATGATCAACTGGATTAACCAATTCAATGAATAGAGGCCTGCTTATATAGGCAAGGCCATATGGATGTATGAGCACACAAATATGACATGTGGCTCAATGAGAAACAAGGGTAGGTAAGAAATACTAAGGGTAGGTAGGAGAAATAATATAATATTCCACAAGAGGTGGATGACCCACTGAATGTGGAGTGTAACAGCAAAATAAGACCACAAAAGGTGGAATTTCTCCTACAAGCGCTATCCCTAAATGCACACTTCCCTAAGTGTCTCAATTCCAAATTACGATGAGATGCATTATCCTAAGTTAACTTAAGTAAGTGTAATAATATCCAAAATGAATATTTATTTACACCAACACATATCCATACATAAATCATTCATTCTTTGCATTAACATCATTGCATATCATTATCTCATTATTTTATCAAAAATGAAAGTACCAAAATCCTGTTCATCAATCATCATGGCATTACATATATAAATCATCATGAACATACATCATCATCATGAGCATACATACATAAAGCAATACATCAAACAAAACATGCACACATGTATAAACCGGCATTCATATGTCAGTATCCAACATCATAAATCATCATAAAAACATGCATATAGAAATCATCTCATACATGCATACATATACACGTATCCATCTAAGCAATAAACTCATAAAAACACCATCCTGCATAGCATCCATACATCACAATATGCATATAATCAAAAAATGGGATCTCCTCATATATATCATCTCATGTATCAGAGTACAATGAAGTCTACAAAATCGGCTACCAAGAGCCATCCAAGATACAGTCCAAAAATAAATAATAAAATACATGCATGCAAAATGCTCTCTCAGATACCACTCTGACCATATGCTGCACCACCATCACCACCTACTCCCCCACTAGTCCCCACACCACCTAATCTATCTCTCCATGGAGGCCCCATCAAACCCCCACTAGCTCCTGCACCCCCTGACCTATCTCTCTGTAGAGGACCCATCACACCCCCACTGCTTTGCATCCTCTAGGATCGCTCTGATCTGGTCTGTCGCATCTACAAATAGCTCAGTGCTCACTGACTGGATGGTACCACTTGCTCATATAGGCCCCGCCAATAATCAACTTCTCCACCTGCTCTCCGTACCTCCCTCATCAATGCCTCTACAGATGGCCTCTGTCCCTGTACTCCCTCCAAAACCCTCACTCTCTCCTGCAACTGGACCACCCTGTCAACCACCTGATCTCTCTCCCACAGCACTACAGTCAGCTCTAACTCTCATGCAAATAGTTGCACATCTCTCGCTGCAACCTCTGCCTCCAGATCCTCCACTCGTGTCTTAGCTACTATTAGTCAAGTATGCAAATGAGCTAGCATATGCTCCCGAGGATCACCACCCCCTGTCGCTCCCTCCCCTGTCTCCATGGGTGCCTCTCTAGTAAATCCCTCCCCTTTGTCCATCGGGATCTCCCTCTCCATACTGCGGCCACCTAACCTGACTCCTCCCGGCACCAATGGCCCCTGTGATATCCACAGTGGCAATCCACCTCTCCCTCTCCGCTAGACCCGACCACCCAAGCCACCTAAACCACCACCTCCACCATCTCCACCATCTCCTCCTCCACCTCCACCATCTCCACCATCTCCTCCTCCACCCCCACCATCTCCTCTCCCTCCTCCACCTGCTATCGGTCCTCGACCTCCTCTCCTCTACCTCTGTCCCCTCTCATCCTCAAAAGACGGAACCGACTCTGCTGGATCAGATATTCGTAGAATCGGATGAGCTGCCATATACTGTGTATACTCATCTGAAACCCTAGCATCCACCACCCTCGGTTGTATATCTCATGGCCTGGCCTGAAGCATCCGAAACTCTGCCAATGCCTGATCATATGGAAGTACTAGCCCCCATGCATGCCTCTCGTAGACCACTCTCGCATACTCCCTCGATCCTCTAGGCAGTCCCTGCTGCCGTCCAAACTATCTCAGAACCTTGCCCGGCACCTATCTCTCTACATGATAAGATGTCCTCCCAATGAGAAATCAGTTCATAAAAACATAGGGCAGTGCCTCCGCATCATCCTCCCAGGGCTCGCACTCCAGATAAGGTCTCCAAATCATGGCATCCAGATCATCCAATGTCCGTCGCCACCACTCTAACTTCCCCGGGTGGGGTTGACTCATCATACCACTGTACATAAACATATAAGGCTGGTCGACTACCCGGAATCTCAAACTCGCTGGTCAGGTCACTGGTAAGTGCTCCCAAGCCCAAATGTGCAGCAACATCACTCTCACTGCCAATGAGCCCCTCCCGCGATATGCCACCTCATGCAGCTCCTGATATAAGTGCGCCAGCATGCACGATCCCCAGGCAAATTGGGTCCCCTTTGTCATCATCATCTCGATCACCTGCCCCCAACCAATGACCAAACCATGTGATTGCCTATCTGGGCACAATAGTCCTCCCATAATGCCTGACAAAACTGCAGGTAGAGGCTCATATAATGTAGCGATGTCCTCCCACGCTATCGAGCCATCATCAATAAACACATCGTCATCAAAGACTCGCTGAACTGCTATAGTCCCCCATGATCTGTCGTAAGTGACTAGCTCACCCTGAATGAGAATATGAAGGATATGCCACACATCCTCCAAAGTCACTATCATCTCCCCCTGTGCAAGGTGAAATGTGCATGTCTCACTATGTCAGCGCTCTGCTAAAGCTATAATCAACCCATAATTCATCTGAATCACGGGCATGTGCATCACATCGTACAGCCTCGTCACTGTAATACAATCAATCTCGGCCTCTGTCAGTCAATCCCGCAACCCCTGTGTCACTAGATGTCTCTCGCGTAACTATAACATGCGTAGATCCTCCTGCATATGTGCATCAATCAATCATCATTAGTTGTTTTGTTTTCAAACTTTCTTAAAGTTTAAACCTAGACTATCAACAGATACTTTGATCAAGTATCTTCGGGTCTCAACAGGTAAGCAATCATGGCACACCTAGACTTCAACAGGCATTTATCCTAATGACCTAAGTCTCATTAGGCTGCTATGGCTCAAAACAACTCTCACTTCACATCCCTATCCATCCATCATTGGCATCGGGAGATTTTTTTTCACACAAATTGGGGCATCTATTATCTTGCAAACAAAAGCGTTATTTTGCAAACAAAAGCGCTACTTCTAGACAATAGCGCTAAACCCCTAACAAAAGCGTTTAATCAGCTATGCAAAAGTGCTAAAACTACAAACGCACTACAAAAACTCTACAATAGCGTTGCTTAAAGACAAAAGCGCTCAATTGACCCCTCAATAGTGCTAAAAGACAAAAGTGCCTAAACATGCCTACAAAAGCGCTAGTATTTGCAAAAGCACCCAAACAACAGCACAATAGCACTAATTCATTGGACAAAAGTGTCAAAACATAGTTTCAGTGCAATTGTCCTGACACAACTTGGACTCAGCAAAAAACATATCAAAAATGCATGAAATCCAAAATTTTAATTTGCGTTAATGCTGGTCCGTAGTTGTCTGGCTGCTGGAATCGATGGACTCGCTTGAAACGGTGCTCTACAATAGGTACCGGCATCCTGACTATTGCTCGCTCCTCTCAAAAGTCACTATCAGAGCTTTGGTTTCACACTAGTCGCGGTAACAAATGATCCTATTTTCACCCCTTTCTCCCCATTTAAACCCTTTGCGATCACCGTAACTTTCCCCCACTCACCGCCATGGTCCCTGTGAACTTCCTAAGCCTCCCATTTCTCCATTTTACCTCTGATTTCTTCTATTTTTCACCCGCGTTGCTAACTTCTTCTCTTCTACCACCTTGCCAATTTTCATTTTTTTTCGAGAGATCGCCCGATTTTTTGAAATTTTTCGGCCCATCTCTCGAGGGGGCATACCACCCATTAAATTTACATTTTATGGGGCATTTCTTCACACCTATTTTTCTTTCTTTGAAATGACGCGATAAACCGCACCGTCTCAAAGAGGGGAAAATGTAGTGACATAAATCTGTCCATTTTAATTAAATGAATATTTCATATTTATTTAATTAAAAATCCACTAGCCATCAGTTAATTAAATTAATATTTTAATTAATTCATCTCCAAACATTCTCCTATTAATTAAATAAATTATTCAATTTATTTTAATTCATTCATTAAACCAAATTCAAATGAATAAATCATATTTATTTCATTTAAATCCCCTATTCCTCTTTTAAATAAATTAAATAAAATATTTATTTAAATCATTTATTCCCCCCCACTTGCATTTTCCTACAAATGCAACTTGCACACATTGATTGAAATAAATTAATTTATTTTAAATAAAAATCCTATTTTCCCTCACCCACCAAATCCACTTGCAATCCTAACCCCCTTCTAGATTCTTCTAAGCCCTTCCTAATTAGCCTAATCCATCCCCTAATTATTGTCACATTCCTGAGCAACTTGGAGTCACTTCTCAAAGACTTCAAAGTCTTTGAAAAGCATTTAATGCTTTGTGTGTTCAACAATTTAACCTCCAAAGTCTTCCAAAACCACTAATGGCTCTTACATGACCATTAATGGCTCTTACATAACCATTTATGGTTATTTCAACTTGCACTCATGTGTCTCCTCAAGCATTTATTGCTTTAACCATGTTTATCCCTTTTACCTTTGCACAAGAGTTTATCCATTAGATAAAAGCTTTATTCTTTGAATAAAAAGTTTATTCATTCAACTAACCTTGACCTTAACTCTCAGGTCATGTCAAATATTTAATGCTTATTCCCTCTCCTCTCAACCTATCTCACATTGACACTTGTGTGTGGGAGAAAAAGTGACACTAAGCAAACATGCCCTAATCTCACTTTCAAGCACACATTTGTGGAATACGAAAGAGCCTAGAGGTATCACACAATTGGCTACTTCTTTTTGTGGAAGAGAGAGCCATGGGCTACCTATTAGGATTTTTATTCCTTTGTTGTAATTGAAAGATGAAATGATGCAAGTTCAATCCCTAACCCCAAAGTGTAAGTATGAACTAATAACAAGATTACAGAATTGAACTTAAATGATGGAAAGCTGTAAATACAAGGATGAGACAAGAATGCAAATGCATACCCGGAGTTAAAATCTAAGTGAAAATGTTCGGGACGGGGGCGCGGGCGCCACTGTCCTGAATCTGCCCCTAAAACTGCTCCGAAAACTATTGTTTTGCACTCTGGAAAAGCTGTCAAAAATGCTGAAAATGCTATCTGTCAGGAGGACCAGGGCGCCTAGCGCCCCTGTCCCAGGGACCAAGGCGCCCAGCGCCCCTGTCCTAGCAAGACCAAGGTGCCCCACGCCCCTGTCCTGGTCTTTTGCTCTGAAATTTGGTGGGAAGGTCGGTCTCAGTCTGCTTCTCCCGAATCTGCAACCTGCGGCATCGTTCGAGTCCCGAAACCTGCACTTATATCCAACCCTCAAGGGAGGAGTACAAGCCAATCTTCAGTCGGTAATCTCCTATTGTTCTTCAATGTCTTCCAAGCCCTAAATGGATGAATGAAATTGATAAATGCTTGATAGAAGGATGTTGAATGTTGTTGAAGTCTTCAAAGATCTTCTCTTTTGCTGCGTAGAAGGTCCTTGAAAGCCAAAATTCGGATCCTTTCAAATGAAGAAAGAGAGCTCTTATGTATGAAACCCTAGGTCATAATTTCGTCTTTTGGCCGACCTAGAGATTGAATCTCCCGCCAATTTCTTGGGGTTAAGCTTTATTTTATGATTGGATCGCGCTCCTAAAATTTCGGGAAAAATGTCCGGGACCATGTTGCACTCCGGGCACCATGGTCCTGACAACTTTTCACCAAATTTTCAGGACTGTCGGATATGATGATTTTAGAGAGAATCCCGAAGTTACAGGTGATTTCGAGATGTTTTGACCCCCGAAATCAAGCCCCCAAGTTCAAAATAGGACCTAATTAGGGTTTTTGATTAAATGATGTATAGGAGGAATAAAATGAAAAGGGCACACTTTAATGAAAGGGCCCAACTTTATGATATGGGAGACGATAAAATAGAACCTTAGACCTAATTAATTTAATTAATTAAGTGCTAAAGGGGAAATGTAATGCAAAATGCAAAATGTGCCAAGGCGGGTGCTAAACTAGGTGTGAAATTGTACCACCCTAGCAAGTGCGTACAATTTACGACGCTACAACTTGTCATCCTGGGATTGGGTTGAAAGCCCTCACATGGATCTCAAATCATTCAATCCTAACCCTTGTTGAGATTACTCAATCTCAACCATCCATTGCTCCATTTTTCCTATAAATAGAGCCCATTTCTTCATAATCTAGATCCTGAAAACTTGTATGCATTTAATCTATAGGCATTTTTAGAGAGCATTTAGCATAATCAACTCATATATTGTTATTTTGGTTAAAATAAATCATTTTAGTATTAATAGCATAGTATTAGCTTTTTATTCACATTTAGAGTAAATACTTCAATCTCAAACCTCCATAAGCATCCATAGTGCAAAAAGCTGCTGAGAGCTAAGTTTAGAACTTGGAGAGGAGAGGAACAAAGGAGAAGGAGCCAAGAGTATGGTAGAAGGCATTTGGAGATGTCTTCTTGCATTTACATTCGTAGTTAAATGTTTTACTTTGTTCTTGGTGTCTCTTTTGATATGCCTGCTTAGGTTGATCTTTGGTTGAATAACACTAACCTTAACACTTGTTTCTTGTTGTTTGTGTGCTATTCCATCACAGGTTTTTATCCTAACACTTGCCCTTTTTGCAGAGCATCAGTATGTATGTATGTATGTATGTATACATATACATATATATATGTATGTATGTATGTATGTATGTATACATATACATATATGCATGTTGTATACATACATACATACATACATGTATGTATGTACATATACATATACACATCCACATACACATACACATACACATACACATACATACATACATATATATGTATACATGTATACACACACACATATATATGTGTGAGCATGTACATACATATACATATACAAATTTCACAATGATTATCTAGAAGTTAGGTTGAATCCCATAATATATTAAATTCTCAATTCATTTTCATTTTTCCTCCACATCACTATTCTAAACTTTGCATTCATATAATTTAAAGTTTTTTGTTTAGGATTCAAAATCCATTTAGGCTAATGTCCCAACTACCCATCCATTTGTGATTGTATTTCATTCATGTTTTTTTCCTCTCTTGCAAACCTAAGTCACCTTTTGATCTTCACATTTTTTTATTTTTTTCAAGTCACATGAAACTTTAGTCATAGTAGCTTCCTCTAAAGGAAATGTACCTGTCTTTGCAAGGATAATTTCATAGGGAACTAGAATTTTCAATTCTAAAATTATTTGCAATTAAACACTTTTAGATGAACTCTCTATTTCCCCCACTTTGAACTCCATGTTCTAGTAGCCCATATTTTACACCCATATGACGCCATTGTTGTGATAAGTAACTCAAATAGGACATTGGCGGTCTTCCAATTCCATAACTTTAAATTGATGCATTTATTTCAAAGATCATAAAGATTTCTCAACCTCCTTGTCTTCTTTTTAGACTACATGTGTCCAAATTGAGTTTATTACAAAAATCAAGGCCAAGATACTTGTATTTTGACACCACTTCAAGAGGTTCTCCTTCAAACTAAAAGTCAAAATGTTTCTTCTTCTTTTTTAATGAGAAAATCGTTTTAATTTTGTTTTGTTAATATTCACATGCATAACTACTTTATTAAAGATCTTCGTAGCTCTTACAGGATCTCTTAAATTTTGGGTTATTTATATCATTAGAATTAGGTCATCATCATTTAATTGAGACTTTCACCACATACTTGGGCAGGTGGAATCCTTCCCTTCCAAATTTGTTTATCCAATCAGTTGTCTATTAATTTCAAACCAAAACTAACTTAACCAAACTTAGTGCATAATACAGGTAAACCAAACTTTAATGTGGGTAGACAGTTTAGCAGTTAATAACAATACCGGTAAAGTTTAATGCATGAAATAAAAAGACAAATAACATACACAACACATAACACAGTTATTTGTACATAGAAACCCTGTAAGGGGAAAAACCATGGTGGGAAACCTTACCCACAATCAGATGATACTATTGCAAATAGTATGTGTGTACAAATGGGGTCTGCACATGCAGAAAGGCCAACTGCCTAGAGCTCACTGCTCAATCACAAAATGAGAGTCACACTGACTACAATTGGATGGTTAAATCCAATGACAATGTACTGCTCAAAATAGCATCTTCATATGTTGGATTCAGTACCGGTTAAGCTCTTATTTGCCTTCTCCAAGCCTTCCTTTAATCTTCAAATGATGTTTGTGTGTATAGATCTGCTTATATTTGCATATACCTTATTACAATCCTTTTCACACTCTGCTTCTACTACTTAATCTCATAAATGAGATCTTACATATATACCAAAACCTAAGACCAAATGTGTAGGTTGGCTCACTAAGATATTACAATAAAATTAATTACAAATGAATCAATATGTGATGCATGATGTCAGCTCAATGCATTACAACAATAACAAATCATCTCCATAACCTGTCTTGTTGATCTGTAATAGATAATGCTTGCTGGTCCATAACCTAGACCTATTTGCCGATAACAACAAATATGCAAAATTGATTGTACCAATAATCAAATCACCAAAACCAAGTGTCCAAACAATGTCTTTGACATAACCAAGTAATCTCCAAATGGTAACAGATCATCCTCAGTGTCGGTGAACAATATACCTGTCAGTGAACTAGATACCGATGAATGTGCATAAGTCATTGAACATGCCGGTGAACATAACCAAAGATCTCCAAGTGTTCTCAAGTGTTGACAAGTGTTGACATCAATGACAAAACCAATGCAACACATCCATAATACCAACACCCTCAAATTGAGAAAGCCACCCCAAATGATGTAATTTTCTTATTTGGATGTTCCTGCCATTTTTGGGCCAAGAGATGAGTTGTCTTAGTTGGATGCTCTTTGCTTCTAGGCTTAATTGGACTTAATAGTATTCCTCAATAACCTAAGTTCGCTCAAATTATATTCCATTTCTTACTTTATTTAAATTTGTGATTTTAGGGAAAGATTTAGGATCATCCAAAAGGGTTACAATTGGTATCAGAGCCTTAATCCTGCTAGCCTGTGAGCCAAACCTACTTAACCACCATACAACTAGGGTTAACTATTCAACCACTTCTTAAGTGAATCAAAGAATAAAATCAAATAGGCCAACATTTCACTTCTATATCTATGTGCCTTTCAAATGTGTGTTGTGCTAGCACCTAGAAAAAATAAAGTGATCTTCCTATGTAAGGTTGTCATAGGCTTAGAATCCCCATTATTATGCATTTTTGTCCCCACAGATCTCAGTAGTACTTCCTAGATACATCTAAACTTGTCAAAATACAAGCAACCTGCCTAATGAATAAATCCCAGCATTCAATTTTAGCAAAATACCTCAAAACAAGTAAATCGACAAGACCTCACTAAGTCTTACTGATCATATTATCAACCTTCACACTAGCATCGCATGCACTTTTTAGGGAGACACCTTTATATTATACTGATAAGAGATTGTTGTGAAAATAGAACTTGCAGTGTCATGAGATAGAGAGATATTGATATACAGGGGGACAAATTGTATCGGTGTAATAACCCTTGTTGGAGTGAGCGTGAAGCAGTCAGGCCGATTTTATACATCATGTTGATACACATTCACGGGAGGAAGACTATCGGGAAGAGTCTGGCTAATGAGGGTAGCAACAACAAGAGTTATAAAGCCAGGGTGAGATCCCAGAAGTCATCTCGACAGTGAAAGTCATACCGAAAGAAGTGCATGAAAGCATATTGGGTTGATTCACCTTGATACAAATAACAAAGAGAGGTAAATGATTCGGTTAGACTTGCTCAATCAGAATAAAACGTTTAAGGACAGCCTGATAGTAGAAGTCGTGTAGTACCCCTACCCTAGTCAGCTTTGTAAAACCGATTTGACCTTGGTTGACTTTTTATGTGGCAATCTTGAATGGTTGAATTACCATGAGGTAATGTTGTAGTCAGATATTATGATTATTGTGTGTATCTGTTAATGTGCTTTCGCATTGATTCTTATGTAAGTTTAAATTGTCCTCCTGATTCTTGTTATTAATCTTGAGCTAACATCTTCATTATATATATATATATGTGTGTGTGTGTGTGTGTGTGTATGTATGTATGTATGTATGTATGTATGTATGTATGTATGTATGCTTGTGTGACTCTTGGTTGCAGGAGATTGTAGGTACAGTACTGCCTAGGTGCGAGGTTTGTCTTCACCTGGACTCATAGGGTTGAGTATACCTCTTTCGTCCTTAGAATTTGGGTTGGATGGTCATAAAACCCTCAGTTTACCCTAGTCATGCTCAAGTAAGCGTCGTCTGTGATCCGTCAGTTTCCCTTTTCATTTGGGTTTGCGGGTCGGGTAATTGGTTGGCTTACTTGGTTTGCATGCTTGGTGTGTGGTAAATGGAGTATTTAACCCTAAGTATTTATTTTGATTTAATGTGTTCATTTACGCATTAGTAATTGAGGAATTAAAATAAATAGGTTTCTTTTATGTGATTAATCATTAATTAAAAAGATCGCTCTATTTATGTTGGTAGCGAGTTTAATTTAATGGTTAATTTTAAATAACGAATTTATTCAGTTTATGCATTTTAAAAAGGAAAGATTTAAATTTATTCGAAATAGAAATAATTTAATCTCTTTTGCTTTTTGGAATAAAAAGATTAATTTTAATTATTTAAGAATATCAATTTTGATTAGAAAAGTGAGTTTTATTCATATTTATTTTATATAGTGTGTAAGATTGATTTTGAAAATTTAATTTAATTTAATTAAAAATATTTTACCCTCATTAATATTGTGAAATGCAACTATTAGCTTCGTTAATTAAAAAATTAAATGAGGGAGAAAATCATTTCTTTTAATTAACTAAATTTATAATCTCAATGCATAAACAATTCAACTATGAGATAATTCAATTAATTAATTAATTATATTAAGTTGCACGCTGCATGATATTAGAAATGTGTTTTTATTTAAATTTTAGTGGAAAGATAAATTAGATTAATTATATTTATTGTTCCTAGAATTTTAAATAAATAAATAAAAGAATAAATTTTAAAAAATGAATAAAAGAATTAATTGGAATTAAAGTATTGTTTTAATTCTTTATTTAGAAAATTAATTAAATTGCATGAGAAAAGAAAAGAAAGAATAATGATTTTTTTTATTATTGCATGTTAGCTTATCTTTTGTTATAAAATTAGAAAATAAAATAAAATTACTTTTATTCTAAATTTAGGTTTTTGAGAAAAAGCTATTGAACCTAGAATTTTAGTTTAAATAGGGAATAGGTCAGGAATTTAGACACACAGGAAACAGGTCAGGAATTTAGGTGAAGAAATTTATTGGAAGCTTATTGAAAAGATTAGGGCTCTTCTACAGATTTCTTCCAGGAAAGCTATACCAGGTTGGGTGGATTCTTTGATTTGTTGGTTTTTAAGAAAATAATTCTATTTTTCTCTAAATGGTGTGTGTGTAAATTATTTGTTAGATCCAAAACCCTTTTCTTGTTAATTTAGGTTTTGATTTAAAATTCTTGCCTGATGTTAATTTTTTAGTTAATGGGAGTAATTTATTTTTGAGAAAATTAGGGAAATTATTATGGAAAAATTATTCTCTCTTGTTGATTTGTTCTGATAATCCTTTAAATAAATCTCTGTGAATTTAATTGATTTCTTTAGAAATAAATTTAATTGTGAATTAAATTTATTGTATTATCTAATTTTTTTTTTTAAATGTAATTGGAATAAAATTCTGTGAATGAATTTTATTGAGTTGGGAATTTTATTTCTATGTAAATTATGTCGAAGGGTTTTTTTTAATGAATTTAGAATTTATTTTCATGTTTAAAAAAAATAAAAATAAATAAATAAATTAAATAAATAATATGTAACTTTGGGTAGGGAGCTACCTACGGTAGCATCCACTACCGGCGGTAGTACACAGTACTACCGACGGTAGCAGCTACTACCGGATGGTAGCAGTGCTACCAACTGTAGCAAGGGCTATCGTGCCAGGACCGAAATATTAATGTTTTTTTTTTTAATTATTCTTTTACCTTGTGCGTACTGCAACATGGTTATTTCGGGTTTCATGCCCAGGGGTTGGGTAACCAGAATAATTTAAGATATATATATATATATATATATATATATATATATATATATATATATATATATATATAAGATGTGTTTTCATTATGGTGGGTATTATATTATTTTACTGTTATTTAAATATTGGTTATGAGTTGATATATATATATACACACACACACATATATATATAGGTATGCATACAATTATATAATAGTTATAAAATCAGTTTATAGTTTGAATGTTTCAGAAAAGCTTATAACTTTTATAATTGATAATTATGTTAAAATACATTAGGAGAATTATTTCTATGAGATCTTATTTAACCTATTAGACAAATGGCCAATTGATTTCTTTGTATTAAATAGTGGTACTTTCTTATTGACTGGAAAATATTTGATTGCAAGTTATTTATGCTTTTGGTTGTTTTAAGAAAAGATTGCCTATATTAAGATCTTGTGTAAATGGTGTTTGCAGTCAAGCTTAATTTCATTGCGATTCTAGTTGAGTTGTCATTGTGTCCTATGTTGATATTTTTGTTTGGACCCTGTCGTTCGGATGATTTGGGGTACCTGTTTATGTCTTCGGTTTCTAGTTTGGTTGTTGCCTTATGATGGTGTTTTAACTGGTCATGTCCTTTATGCGGGTGTTGAGTGTTGATTTGTGGTTGACCATAGCGGGTCAAGTCTCTAGTTAGAGTATTGTCGGGCAGTGGACCTTGTATTAGCTTTTAATATGTTCAGTTGGATCCGTTTCTTTGTAGGGATCATTATGTAATTATTGACCGATGTGGTCGGTTGTTTATTGGTATGATTCACCTCAAAGGCAGGAATGTAAATGATGTGGAACTTGTGTACCCTAAACTTATTTAATATCAGAGGGGTCTTGCAGTTGAGCAGACTCGAAGATGTAGCCCTCTAGGGGTGAACTCTGAGATCATTTTGGTGTTATGCGTTGCTTTTGTTCTTATGTTTCATGTTTTACAGTTAGCATGTATGGATGGCATTTTGATAGAATGTGTAAGTGGTTTAGATGAAATTAATTGTAAATGCCTGTATGCAGTCATCTTTTAAGTGCAGTAAATTGGATCATGAAAGAATGTAGATTAGAATAATGGAATACATATAGTTATTGTTAAGAAAATTAAGTATGCATGGAAAGATCTCGTTAGTTTATGATGAAATTCAAGTGTGTTATTAAATTAGATGCATGACTCAAATTTTAATGAAAAGTATGAACGAAAGGTGTGAATAAACCTTAATGGATGAACTTTATTTTGTGATTTATATTTTGTCTTGCTGAAAGAAATTATCCTTGTTTAAGAATTATCTCGTTATTAAGATAATCAACTTAATTGGATTTATTTGTGTGAGTTAAGTTAAATGTGTAATTAAGTAATTATGTTGGGAAACTCTTTAGGTGTTAGTTGATGTCTTCCACTATGTAATCTATACTTTGATATTTTATTGTATCTTTATGTTGTCTTATTTAAAAAAAATTATTGCACTCCATTTGTGTGTATTAGCTTTATCCCTTCGGGGTTTCCTAGCGGGGCATTACAAGTCACACCAACAGAGCTACATGAAGGTGTATTGGGTTAAGTCACCCTGATATGAATAACAAGAAGGGTCAAGTAAATCAGAAAAACAATATCCTTTGGTCAAAGGTTTCTTTTGTGACTCTAATAGCTATTGTCCCATTGATAATGTTTTATCAATGTAACTCTCAGTGATACCCATAAGGGGAGGAAATCCAAGAGATAGAAGGGATCGGAGAAAGTTTCCCCGATGAGAAAAACATACCAAATTGAAAGGTCATCAAGTGAATCAACAAGATTGCTAATCGTCAACCCGAATCAAAGGAAGACGACCAAATGACATTCCCCGTCGACAACATATTACTTAGGCCTTCGTGATGTACAAACAAATGGCATCATATCGATAAAAAAAGTTGTCACAATGATCTGATAGTTTGATTTTCAAAATTAATTAGAGCATTAATCATCGTAGATGATATTAGTGTTGCACAATAAGAGCGCTCTGTAAAAAATTATTACAGACATTTCAGCCGAAAGCATACTAGCAAGGTATCACAAGCAGTGAAGGTGGGAGAACAAACCAAAATACTCAGGCAATAACAAGTAAGAAATTGTGGTTTTTTCGTCACTCTGTGAAATTCATTTCAAATTGCATAATATCACTTAGAAGAATGGATAGCCCTACAACATCCAAGGGAAAGAGGAAAAAGGGGGAAACTAGTAGAACGAAAGGTAAGAAGCAAAAAACACAGAAAGAAAAACCTCTGAAGCAATCAGAAGTAATTGAATTGGAAGAGGCGATTGAAGATTGGAGGACATGTCAGGATTTAATTGACCAACTTCCTGGTTCAGGATTAAAAGATAGAAGATTAGTCCAACTATACCCTAGTCCTAGTAAATTTCAGGACAAATACCAAGATGTAGGAGATGTGTGGACTGACATTCGGGGCTATGAATTATTTTTCTTCCACTACTGTAGGAGACCCAGACATGAGCCCATGTGTAACCCTTGAAGAATGAACTTAGGGAAGATAGTGGTTCCAAATGTGTTTGTAAATGTGGACTTAGTCAATCTCTTGGCCAAACATTATGACCCAGACCTCAAGGCCATATGTGACCTGCAAGGAAGACCATTTGTGCATTTGTCAAAGGGTGCAATTGAGGAAGTTTTGGGGTTTGAAGATGTATGTGACTATCAGATTGTATTTGAGGGTATAAATAAAGAATATTGGAGGTTAGATACCACCTACACGGGTTGGAGACTGCCACTATACAGACTTGGGATAGATGGAAATTTAGTGCCCTTGGTGGAAGATGATGGACCACCATTCAATGTAAATTTATTTTAGAATTATTTTAAATATACATATTACTCTGTTGGACAGATGTTAGGGGTTGAGGTCCTCGAGATTATGTCAATTGAGCCTATGGTAGTTGTTACGGATGTCCAAAGCCCCAACCCTAGAAATTTTGATCATGCAACCTTAATTCACCAGCTAATTGACTTATCCTTTGTGGCAGCCAAGAAGAACTCTTCCAAAATGTATTTAAAGCATTTTTCAATTCTCATACATATGATCCTATACTATGGACATGAGAAGGGCATGTGGCTAAATGAATTGAAAATATGACAACTTGATCTGGAAGGTGAGCCTCTATGAGTCCAATTATGGACATCTATTTGGGACAACAGGTTTGCTAGGTCAAACTATGCATACTTTAAAGAATACTTTGTGAAAACTATTTTTAGAATGTTCAATCATCCGTGTGACTATTCTTTATCAAAAGTAATTAAGATATTTTTTATACCAAAGGATTATGGTGGCCCTGTGACTATGGAACATAATTGGGGAGACTAATATTGCTATTCAGATGCCACCATAATCAAAGTTTATGGGTTTGAGGATACCCCTTTCATATTGCCTAAAACTATTCCAAATAGAACTACTTATCTTGAGATAGTGAGGCAATTGGATTTTTCTAATGTTATGAATTTGATATCTTATGAAAAGCAGTCTTTTATGCCGACCACTTTGTGTTTTGGTGATTTCACTATACTTGCCAAAGAAGGATATGACCAGATTTTGGGCACATTGATGCATTATAACATGAACAAAGTAGCACCAAGAATAGAATTTAATCTAGAAGGATTCATTGACCATGTCAAGAGAATGCAGAAGCTAAGTGGAAACAACCGCAAACCCTACCCAGAAGAGGATGTAATAAGAAATCTGGATGAAATGGATGCAATCAGGGCTATAGAAAGATATAATATGGACATAGAGGCTTCACCTTCTGAACCAAATAGAATTCCAATTGCCAAAATTGAGGCATATCAGCTAGTAAGAAGGGATCAAGAAGTTGGAGAGCTTGCTGAGGAAGACACTAGATGATTGGCATGTAATCTGTTTATTTCTGATGATCAATTCATTAAGACTTCAAAATTTAAATCTTTTTTGTATAAATTAAAAGGGAAGGCCTTAAGAGAAATAGATGACACTATCATGAACAGAAATGAAGGTCAGTTATTGGGGACTTTGAAGATGGATATTTATCATGAGATGGAAACCATGACTCCTAAAAAGGGGGGAAAACTTTTAGAAGATGCATGTGTTATGATCTTCCTCGGGTGGGACCTAAAATCTGCATTGGTATTTGATAGTTTCCTTCACAACAGTGGTGCAAAACATAAATTGAGCCTTGTAGGTGTCACTTAATTCTTTGTCTGGATATAATCCAGATGAAAATTCACTCTTGATTTGGGAACTATCCGCCAAACAAAAAGCCCATGATTCTTGACACTGAGAAGGCATTCGAGCATGTGATGACTTTCAAAGTGGGTGAGACAGACCCTCTGATCATAGCTGACCTGAGCATAAATGTAGCCAAATCGAATAAATCTCAAATCCAGCTAGTTATGAAAGAAAGAGACGTGTATAAACTTAGAAACAGTAAACTAGTTAAGGAGATTGAGTCCTTGAGAGACATGCTCAATACTGCAGGACCAACACCCATGCTCACCCAAGGAGAAAGTTCCCAACCAAAGGACAAGTAAAGAAAATTGAAAGCAGAGAACCAGCAACTACAAGATCAATTGGCTAATATCAAATTTGATATAATGTCAACACTCATCCAAAAGAGATACATTGTTATAATTACATGGATGGACAAGTGTTCGACTACTTGTTCAAAGAATAAAGTTGCTATCATAGAGCATGAAAGGTTAGAGGGTCGATTGAAAGAAAATCTCTATGAAGTGCAAAAAAGGAGCAGCTTTGATGCCACAGTGATAAAAGATATTGAAAGTTTGATAGAGGATCACAGGAAATATGTAGATGAAATTATTGAAGAGTCAATATATTTTGTCTTTGATGAGGAAAAGGGGATACCACCTCTACTGATTGAGGATGGAAAACTAAAGGATCAGATTAGGTTGGTCCAAGATTGTCAAAAGTACCTACAAGATGCTTTGAAAGTAGCCAAGAGGGGAGATCCTAATATAGTAGTAACCATATGGAGGAAATGATCGTTCAAGGATCACTATGGAGGACTGTGACACTTATTTGAGCCAAAGATATGTTGATCATTTGACAAAAGTACGCATGTGCTTGATTAGATCTTAGGATACCTAGTTGTAAAGTTAATTTCTATGTTAGTTAAGATTCAAAAGACTCTTTGAAGGGGCATGACCCCTCACTTTATTATAAGTATGTTATGTAATTACTTGAAAAGGGGATCATCATAGGCAGTTTGATATACACTTCGCAAAACCTTTTTTCATTCCAGTAATAGAATCAATGTTTCATTTCAGTTGTGTTGTGGAAGATCTCTTGTTTCTAGATATCAGTTCTCTATGATTTTCATTTCCAGCAAATGAATGCTATCTTAAATTATTTTATGAAAGAGTTACTTGTCATCATAATAATCTGATAAAATAAGATACATTTGTGATGACCTCATCCTTATGTTCTTTCTTGTTGGTCTTTTTAAGGAAAAGTTAAATTCAATTAGACTCATTGTTGTGGTGAATAATAGTTCAAATAGTATTAAGAATTGGATATACTGACATATTCATCTAAGGGGTGGATTTAAAAATTGTCTCATAGGGTTATACACGAAAGCCTAGAAGAGGGTGACTCTGTATCCCAAAGAAGGAGAAAGCACTGGTCAGTTACTTGTAAAAAAATCATTCAAAATACTCTTTTATTTTCATATTACAGTAGAAGATATAAGTAAATACAAGAGTAGGAAGTAAGAGAATTAGAAGTAAAGACAATAGAAGTTAGAAAAGGTTGAAGAGTAAGATAATTTATCTTAGAAACTTATGTCATTTTGAGATAAATACCAAAATTAGAGCATAGTAAAGAAACAATCTGCTATAGAAAGCATTAGCCTAAAGAATCAGTTGGTGAATAAGTACACTCGCCTAGGTCCTACAAAGCCTGAAGTGCAGGGAGTTAGCAATCCTAGGGGTTCACTCCATTCATTGGCCAAGTTAGTTGGAGAGTTTGAACATAGAGCTTGGCATACTCTTAGAACTTTCCAATATATTGATTTTGGAACCAACATATTGTATGACTTGTGTGTGTCCATATGGCTTCATGCCTTACATGTATTTATGCTTGATTCTTTATGCATAAACTACATGCCTTATGTGTATGTATGTGTATTACTCCATGCATTACATAGACACTTCATGCCTTACATGTATGCTTCATGCCCTCTGTGTATTTATGTGTATTTGTTGCACGTATTTATGCATCATGCCTTATGTGTATACATCATGCCTTACATGTCTTACGTAGATGCTTCATGGCTTACATGTCTTACGTATAAGCTTCATGCCTTACATGTCTTCAATAGACGCTTCACACCTTACATGGATTTATGCTTCATGTGTATTAATGGATATGCTTCATATCTTATGTGTATTTATATATTTGTTTCATGTTTGATATTTTTTCAACAAGTTTATTCCATGTGTATTTCCCAATCCATTTCTTATTTGGAATAATTTTGAACACTCCATGATCATTGCTTGAGGACAAGCTATATATGACTGAAAATTGGGGAAATCTATAATAGACCAAATTAGCAACCACAACCAAAATACATTGCTAAGATCCAATTATAAACAATAAAAGCTTGCAAATAGATTCAACAATAACCAGTGATAACTTTAAGAAACCCCCTTGGGTAAAGGTGTAAAATCCTAGCGAATCGTTCATTTTTGGGAGGGGGAATTTTTTTTTGGTGATTTTTTTTAATAAGAAAAAAAATTAAATTTCATTGGCGAATTTTTCTCATTTGTGTAAGAATTGTATGAAAATTAAGGCGAATTTTTCATTCTTTTGGGAAAAAAAATTAATTTTGTTGGTGAATCTTCTTCTATTGCGTGAAAATTTTAGAAAAATTAAGGTGAATCTTTCATTATTTTTTGGGGAAAATAATAATTATGTTGGCAATTTTTTTCATACTGCGTGAAAATTGTAGAAAAATTAAGGTGAATCTTTCATTATTTTTGGGGAAAAATAATAATTACATTGGCAAATTTTTTTCAATCGCATAAAAATTATAGAATAATTAGGGCGAATCTTTCATTACTTATTGGAGAAAAAAAACTAAATTACTAATGTAGAAAACACTACACATCTTCACTGTAAGTGCCCTGCATATCCGTATGAAATCTTTTAGAAACCTTCTTTTTCGCATATATGAAATCTTTATCTAAGACTGTAAGCTATCCTTTTGCATAGAAAAAACTCCACCTGTCAGAGGAAGAAAAATATGAAGGATAGCACAAATTTAATATTCAATGAGAAGTTGTCAATATTAATCGGTATTAAGGTCTGTGAGTCATGTACAGGTGTCAGGACTATTGGAATGAAAGTTTTCTTGTGGTATATTTTATGTCAGGAAATGGCAAAAAAGTACATCGCACACAGATTAATAAAGTGTGTGGTGCAGGAGCACCTGGTAGACTATATGCCTCCATGAGGCCATGTTGTTATTTTGGGTTGAGTTATAGGTTTTGATCATGTGATAAGGTCATTTTTTGGGGGGGGAAGTTTAAAAGTCAATTTTGTTCAATTTGGGAGGTTATACAATTTATATAATGCCTTGTAAACATGGCTCCTAGGTTGGGAAGGTTTTGGGGAAGGATAATGAAAAAAAATACAAAATTTCCATGCCCAAACAATGTTTTTTTTCCAAAAATCTAACTGTTATTTGGTTTTGTATGGACTTTACCTTGCATTTAATGATTTGAAATGCATTGGATATGATAGAGGAATTAATCACCTTCCACATGCATTTGGTTTAGTATTTTTTCATTAAGTATTATGAAAGTTAAGATCATTTTAATGAATGCAACTTCCAGATTTTTGGGTAATAGTCATGTTGCAACGAATCATATGAATTTGTACAAATGTTCTATGATCTGAAATTTGTATGGTTGTATAGAGGATTGAATAAAATTTCTATTGTTAATGGTCTTATCCTTTTTCATTTATTTTTGAGTATTTTAGAGGCATTTTACTGAGGCAAGGTCTAAAAGAACCTTAGTGAATGAGCCTAATGCAGATTACCAGTTAATTTTAGGCCCTTGTGTTACAAAAAAACCTACCATTATTTTTATATATGTTTTATATAGCCCAAATGGGTATCCAAAAATGGTCTCAGATCTTATAGTTTGAGTTTGCATCAAACGTTATGGTCAAAATACATGGTTTGTTGAATTAGGTCTTGTAGCAGAATTAACAGTCAATATTTAACCCTTGTGTTCTAATGTAACCCTAGCCAAAAATATGATATGTTAATATATGGCCAAATGGGTACTCAAAAATATCTTTATCTCTATATGAAGTTGTCCATATAGAAATTTATTCTCCAAAAACCTATTTTGGAGGGCTACTAGAAGAAAAGAAGGATTGTGAGAGAAAACCACCTTGGGGTGTTTTGGGTATTGAATAATTGGTTTTTTGTGAGTGTTTGGATATTTTGAGCCCCTGATCTGCATCAATTAGTATCAGAGCTCAGAAGTTGTAGTAAAAGTGAGCTGGAAGTGTGTGTTTGTGTGTTTGTCTTGTTGCAAGTTGAAGAGAGAACTTGGATGCCAAGAGACTAGGTGGTGAAAAAGAGAATAAACCAAGGTGAGGTGTCACAAAGACAAAGAGAATCAAGGTGAAAGAGAATTGATTGAAGAGAGATGGATTTGTTAAGGAGGTATTTGTAGGTTGAGGGTTCACAAGAGAATAAACGAGAGAGGAAAAGAGAGGAAACAGAGGTAAAGAAGAAAAGTGAGAAGGCAAAACAAATTGATACTGAGCAAGAGGTAACAGAGTTGAAGCAAGTTTTGGAACAAATAACCAAAGATATAGAGGAGATGAAAAAAAGACAAGAAGTTGAGATGCAATAGTTTCTTGAAAAAGAAAACCAAGAAAGTGGTTGGCATTTACCAATCAAAAAGAAGGTTACATGGCCTATTAGAAAGATTATTCAAAGAAGGAAAAGACAAGCAAGGACAACATCAATAGAGGAAGAGGTAGGAAATGAAATGGTAAGTATAACTATGACAATTTTGACACCAAGAATTAAAGAAGATAAGGTAAACATAGTTGTGGATGGGTCTCCATGTCATTTTCAATTATTTGAGTCTGGTGTTCAATATGAGCAAGTGGAAAGGCATGTTGATTTTGATATTAATGATCAAGTTGATGTTGATAATAAGGTTGCTAATGAAAATGTTGTAGATTTGTTTGTTAATGAGGTATATGCAGATTTGCAAGGGTATTATGAAGATTGTGGTAATAATGAATATGTTGCTATATTATATGATGAAGATATAAATGATGATTCTACTAAGGTATATGCACAAGAAAATGGAATTTTGGAACCTAAAAGGTGAAAGGATGTTGAATAAGAGATGGTTTAAGAAAAAGAAGAGGAAGAAGGACCCAGGGAAAAATGCAAAGATGAATTGGAAGACCAGGAAGAAGGAGCAGGTGTGCATTCAAGAGGACTTGAATTTTATTTTCTTTGGGATTTGGGAGTTACACCAAATAGACAATATGCCTCAATGAGGCCATCTTGTTATTTTTGGTTGAGTTATAGGGTTTGATCATGTGATAAGGTCATTTTTATTTGGGGAAGTTTAAAAGTTAGTTTTGTTTGATTTGGGAGGTTATACAATTTATATAATGCCTTGTAAACATGGATCCCAAGTTGGGAAGGTTTTGGGGAAGGAATGGAATGAAGAAAATATAAAGTTTGCACCCAAAGAATGTTTTTTCTAGAAAATCTAAATCTTATTTGGTTTTGTATGGAATTTACCTTGCATTTAATGATCTAAAATAGATTGTATATGATAGAGGAATTAATCACCTTCTAGATGCAATTGGTTTGGTAGTTTTTCATTAAGTATTATGAAAGTTAAGATCATTTTAATGAATGCAACTTCCAAATTTTCGGGTAACAATCATGCTGCAGCAAATAGTATGAATTTGTACAAATGTTATATGATCTTAAATTTGTATAGTTGATTAGAGGATTGAATAAAATTTCCATTGTGACTGGTCTCATCCTTTTTCATTGATTTTTGAGTATTTTAGAGGCGTTTTATTGAGACAGGGTCTGAAAAAACCTTGG
The DNA here is from genome assembly GCF_030272615.1 of Cryptomeria japonica. Classification (NCBI taxonomy): domain Eukaryota; kingdom Viridiplantae; phylum Streptophyta; class Pinopsida; order Cupressales; family Cupressaceae; genus Cryptomeria; species Cryptomeria japonica. The sequence goes on from NC_081415.1 coordinate 296,841,456, forward strand.
TGAATGAGCCTATTGCAAATTACCAGTTAATTTTAGGCCCTTGTGTTACAAAAAAACCTACCCGTATTTTGATATATTTTGTATAAAGCCCAAATGGGTATCCAAAAATGGTCTTGGATCCTATAGGTTGATTTTGCATCAAACATTATGGTCAAAATACATGGCTTTCTACCCTAATTAAGTCTTGTAGCAGAATTAATAGTCAATATCTGGCCCTTGTCTTCCAATGTAACCCTAGCCACAAATATGATATCTTAATATATGGCCAATTTGGTACTCAAAAATATCTGTATCTCTATTTGAAGTTGTTCGTATAGAAATTTATGCTCCAAAAACTCATTTTGGAGGGCTACTAGAAGAAAAGAAGAATTTTGAGAGAAAACCATCTTGGGGTGTTTTGGGTAGTGAATAATTGGTGTTTTGTGAGTGTTTGGATATTTTTAACCCCTTCTCTACATCATTATGTTGAACAATCCAAACTATAGACCTGACAGTCAATTGCCGCCACTTTACAATTCGAGAAATATGGGCATTAGTCATTTCCAATTAACACTCCTTAGCAAAATTGTTATATTATTCGCACATTGCATTTTAGAATGTAGAGGATAGACATATTTCTAGAGATAAGTTTTTAGGAAGTGTTATTGCCTTGCTTACAGATGTTTTAAAATGAAGTCCATAGAAGGTGCAGCTGAATTTTGGCATAAGGAGATATGGTTGAAGGTTTGCAGATGCCATGAAGTAAAGCATATTGATGACTTACCCTGTAGCCAGAAGGGTATTAAATAGCCAAAGATGACCAGAGGGGTATTAAAATGCTTGAGTGCAACTACAGGCTTCGACTGCAATTGCAAATAATTATGATCTCTCTACCAACCACCATTTCCCCCTTATAATGGGTAGAATGCAGAGAGAAACCTAGGTGAAGAAATAGGAGATGTGGTTTTGGAGTCAAGCATCCCTGCTTGATCAAAACTATCAAAGTTATCCTCTACTAGGAAATACAATGATAATCTTGTATCCTAGTATTCTTTGCATCAATAACCATAAATGTGTGATAGTGGCATCATTCATAAGGTAGTTGGCATTCATGGAAGTTTTTTGTGTCTCGGCACAAAAGCTTTTGTGTATACTAGTATGGTAGTTTCTCTTCAAGACAAAATAGAAGCAATGAGTTTTGCACGTAAAAAGGGGGTCACGTGTAATTTTGTAAACGTCTTGTAGCTTGTTGCATTCCTTACAATTATAAAAGGAATACCAAGGTCATAAAGATGGATACTAAAATTTTCTTCTCTCTGGGGAGAGTAGGAACAAGGATTTGTCTTGTCTATTGTGTAGGGTGGTTTCATGGTGAAAGAAATTAGAATGTACGCTTTCTCTCTATAGTTTTTCAATTACTTCATGAATAGACTACTATATTGTTGCTAAGATTGTCTCCATTTGTATTTTCAGATGTTAAATGAATGATGACTCATAATTTTAAGGATATTTTTATTTGTCTTGGTTGTTTCCTTGTCAATGTGTTAATGTTAGGCATCAATGCTCGAGCAGCTCACTCATTTGAAATGATCAGCTACTTGGGTTTACATTCTTGATCGTAGATTCGACTTTGTGCCTTGGATATAAGCACTGGTCTATTGAAGCTATTTGGGATCTGTTTCAGAAATACATCAAAACCAAAGTACAATTAAATGTAGAATAATTAAGGCAAATATTTCACTATTTTTTGGGGAAACAACCCATATAGAAAACACGCCATGGTCACTATAATTGTACTACATATCCATTGGAGTTATCAATGTACTTTTTAGCACATATGAAATCTTGATCTCAAATTCTAGATGATCATTTCTCATAGAAAACACTCAGTTGGATGAAGAGTTGCATGGGTACGGATGTTAGCTTATTCCAAAAGAAAATAATAAAATATTAAATTGGCAATTGAAAGATTATAGGAGACTGACGAGTTCTAATCCTTTCATTAGGTGGCATGTTGCAACCAGCATGGGTATGAGGCCATCATAAAAATAAAAAAAATGGAAAGGCAAAAAGGCAAAAAGGAATATTCAGAACTTCTAAATTTAGAGGTTCGAGGTTTTTCTCAAATCGGTAGCTATTGAGTTGGTCAAGGAGAATTATAAATATTTCCCTTTACAGTTGTTCAAGAACAATATCAGAAATAGAATGCCCATATGTAGATGTTTCCTGTGTGTTCATAAGATATAAGTTTAATGACATTGGGTGGAGAATATTTCAGGAAGATTATTTTTATAGAGGCACAACAAATTTCTTTGTAGCTAAAGGGACATTGAAATCACATGAGGTAGTTAAAGGGCCATTGAAAGGCCACTATAGTTGTAGATGGCCTTTCCCTGGCTGTCTACCTTAACCCCCTCATTTCCTGAATCCTAAGAGATGGAGGGAGCGGGGAGGAGAACAATGAGTATAGGGGAGTGTCGGCTCTAGCAAAGAGCCTGTTTAGTTAAAATTGATAACTAAAGTTGGACCCCCTATTTTGCTTAAGATATTTCTCTTAGGAGTTGCTCCTCTATTTCTTAGAGAGACAAGATACATCTATGAGATCCTCCTCTATTTTTTATAGCTAGAATCTTGCATCTGTAAAACTCCTCCTCTAGTTTTTATGGTTATAATCTTTCATCCATAAAGTTATCAGCAATGCGATGGTGGTGTGGCTCAAGCAGTTAAATTTCAACAGTATTTTATTCTTCACCATGGTCCATGATAGTTTCATAATATATTTAGTGCATATGGTTTGATAAATTTTCCTTTTCTATTTTAGATTTCATATTGGGAATATTTCATTTCCATACATATAAAAGAAACATATGCCAAATGAGAACATGGAAGTTGTATACAACTTGAAGCTTGTTGCATTCCTTACTCTTATAAAAGGAATTCCAAGGCTATAATTAAGAGAATTTTTTTGGAGGGGATCTTGGTCTCTTTGGAAAAGGGTAGAGTAGTAGTGTCTAAGTTTGAATGTGGAGTCTTTCACAATGAATAATGTAAATATTCCTTCAACAATATTAATTAGTTTATTATCTATCATGACAATTACTACAAATATAGTCTCCAGAATGTACTTCTTGATCTTACATGACTAATAATATCAAGGGTTTTGTTATTTGTCTTTGCAAATCTCTTGTTAAAGTGAAATTCTATTTGTGGGCTCTTTTCAAGGAACATATTAAATTTCTACACACGTAATGCAGCGGGTTTATGTACTTGTATCAAAAATTAGAAAAAGAAAAAAGAAGATATGTATACTATTAATATATATTACACAAGGCAACTTATGGTAAGTGTGCAGTTAATGAGATATTTATGATGAAGCTAATTGAATACCTTTAAATTGGGCATTGGGTATTACCGTATTTCCACATTACATGTTTGAGTTGGAAACACTGAGGTGGGAGTGATAGACACGATGATTATGCTTAGGACAATGAAACCACAAAAAAAGTTTGTAGGTGAAGTCCATGATAAATGGTTGGGGGGAGGGGGGGGGTTACATGTGGTCAAGAGAGTGTTGGGGTTGGAGTTTATAATGGTGTATCATAGGCATAGGATCAGTTCAGACATTCTAGGCTTTTTTCTTTCCATGCTTTTATATATGAGGGTTTCCAAGGACTGGGCAAAAAAACTCACCTAGATGGTGTTTGAGCATGCATATTTGTGCAAAATTGATGTAGTGTTCGACAATGTGGATGAGAACCTCCTCATTCCCCTCCCATAGAACTATTACATTGTAAGGATTTTAAAATTTTTTATTGAGCAAACACAAGATGCACAGTTGTTGCAGGATCGAAGGAGTGATATACTATGTAGTATCAATTTGCTCTTGTATGTAGTCAAAATCAAGGAACTTGAGGAGGATGATTGGAATTGGGACTACTTGACCACTGAAGGGTTGCTAGATGAAGCTGAAAATGATGAGGTGGATGCAACTGAGATTGTAGGGGCAATAGAGCTGGGGAGCGGAGAGGAATGGATTGAGGATGACAGATGCAGTGTGGAGGAAATTGCAGCAGACGAAGCTCATGCTAACTATGGACGGGACTACCTGCACATCTTACAAGCTACCAAGAAAGTCGGGAAGGACAAAATGAAGGAGGAACGTGAAGTTGTGGAGGCAGCAAGGCGGGATTTCAATGTCTCCTAGTCCTGAAGTATGGTGCAGTTGCTTCGTTTTGTTTTGAATTTTGCATTGTGGGTTATTTTTCGTTAAGTACTTGTGTCATATTTTTTTGTCACTACTGGACATATGATGTAGTGTGATCATTGCAAATGATACTGAGAATATATTTTCAACTATAAGCCAAATACTGCTATATCTTTATTTTTAATCTTATCTTAATATAATGGGTGTTGGTCGTACCCAACTATTAACTTATCAAAAAAAGTTATTCAAATGATTTATATAAATATTATTGATGAAGTGATATGTCATATGAGATTTTCAAGGATAACTTTAAGAACCCCTCCCCACCTTGGCTAAAGGTGTAAAATCCTAGTGTATCTTTCATTATTTTGGGGGAAAATATTATAATGGGTGTTGGCCTTACCTAGCAATTTACTTATCAAAAAAAAAAAAAAAACTATCTAATTAGAAGCATGAGATTAAAATTATATAATTTTTTATCGATGGCAATGATCAAAGTTAGGGTTTATATAAATAGATACAGGTAATACCTAGGGTTTCAAAAGAAAATTTAAAATGATTCACTCTAAAACTCTATTACTATAGATGATCAATTAGGCTCATGAAATTGAAAGACACAGAGAGAAAGCAATAATTAATGTAACAAATGCAGCTATAGCCTGTGCAAAAACCCTAAAGCATAAACCCTTACAATGGTAAATTCAGATTACAAAAAACATACACAGTATTTCAAAATCCAGAGCATGGTAAACATAAAACATAACTGTAATGTGTTGGCTTGATGATGATTGTAATGAATTTATCATATGTTGTCATTGATGAAACACATACACACACACATATATTCATATTGTCTACCGGTTCAACTTCAAAGTTGTTTATACTACAACCGGTATACTAGAGGTTTATTTCTAACTGGTACTTGGTGACAACCTATATATGCATAGGAGACAACCAGTGGATCAACATAACTCGGCAACAACATGGAGATCCAGCGGAGATTATCACAGGAGCATCAAGGATAATAGTTTATATGTTTAATTCCAACTTGTATAGATTGTTCCAACCGGTATTTGTTGATTATGTGATGAGTTATCATAAGTCGTGATGAGTTATCCTCACTGACAAGATTTGGCAGTATTTTTGTGATGAGTTATGATCACTTGACCAGATACACTACACTTAGGTAATTGTGTTATGATTTCTAGAGGCCGACATGAAATCTTAAATGTATATATATTGACATCACAATGAATTATTTCAAATGAGCAAAAGTGATATGTTATGTGTAAAGGCAGAATTTTTAAGTCATAGAGTATGTTGGTAAAGAGGAGTTAAGTGCACAAAAGAGGATCTATACAAGCAATTTATGATGTCAGTAGATCACATCACCTATTGTTTTCTACTCACTGCAATAGTCAATTCCCCTAACTGAGTAAGCTTTAACAAGCTTCATTGTTCAAATCCTCTAACCAGGTGATCCATTAGTTTGGATTTAGAAATCCTCCACCAAGGTTACTCCTTACAGGGTACTACCTTTTACAGGGTATAGCTTTTAACTAAGTGTTGGGATCTTTAATAGGATTTGCTCCTAGCAGAGCATTTGTAGACCCTAACCGGTCAGTTATCTATAATTGTAGATAGTTAACTTGTGAGTCCCATCTCACCGTGGTTTTTACCTATTTGGGTTTTCCACATATAAACAATTGTGTTATGGTGGATGTTTTACTTATTGTGGATCTTGTTATATCATTTTTTATTGTATGCATATTGTTTAATAAACTTGTTAAGTTTATCTACCGATCAGTGTTTATAGTAGTACTATTTTTGGTGTCACCGATCAACCCTCCCCCCCCCCCCCCCCTCTCAGTGCTTTGCAAGTCCATCATAATGAAGTTAATATAAATTTATAATTAAAATTACAAATTTGTGGATTGCAACAGGAAATTGGATTTGGATTTAATTACTGGAGGCACGTGTACTGGTTTAATATCTTTAATTTTATTATTATTTATTTGCCATAGTTTATAAATACCTTCGGCACTGCGAAGTTAGCTTCATTGAAAATTTTTGGCTAACTCCACATTCACGCGAAGATCCTAGCCATTGATCTTACTAAAGACAACCACAAATTATCACACTTAGGAGATGAGCATGATGGACCCACATCCTAGCCATGTTACTTGGCTTTCCACATGTCATTCATTTAGTGGTCCAAGTGTTTGTTGTCACTGTTGGTAGGGCACGTGCAGGCAGAGTTGCGGAGTTAGTTTTGGTGAGCAACTTTGATTAATCGTACTGTTGCGCAATGATTTGGGGCATCAGATAAAAAGGAGGTGACCGCTCAATACTGTGGCTTACAAGGAGGATAGACTGGGCCAACCCTTTTTGATGTGTCCTTTGACCTCTAGCATGTAAAATCTTATTGGTCCACTTAAGAAGAGCCTGACATCAGTAGAGACCATGTGCCATGTGTGTGGGCGAGGCTGCGGATTTAAGGTGAACGAGCATCTTGATCTAAATGCATAGTTGCACAGTAATTTGGACCATTGATCTCCAAGAAAGTTCATGATGGCTAACAAAAGGGGTAGGTTATGATGATGAAGAAGGAGACTCAAGTCGTAACTAAAAAAATGACTACCTACTACAACCGGTCAATGACAAAATCTTTGTGGATTATGGAATAGAGACATGTGTGTGCATTGTTTAATTAACTATACTAAATTTAATAATTAATTAACAATATATTTAATTAACCAATCAATTTAATGACCATTGGATGATCACAGATCAATGACATAAGCTCTATTTTGGGCCAAAGTTCTAAAGGACACAAGTTTCTTCAAAAAGTTGTTGGAGTAGAGACACGTGTGAGCATTGATTAATTGATTATTATAAATTGTATACTTAATCAAATCTAAGTCTATACTTAATTAATTTCAATCTATTTAATGATCGTTGGATGATCGTAGATCAATGACATAAGCTCAATTTCGGGTTGAAGTTGTGAAGCACACAAGTTTCTTCAAAAATTCCTTGGAATAGAGACACGTGTGAGCACTGTCATGAATGAAAGGTTTTAATAAATGAATGAATGGATGTTTTTAAAAAAAGAAAGAAAGAAAAAGAAATGAATTTTAACTACAGTTAATCCCTTTGACAAATCTATTGAAATTAAGGAAGATTGGACTTTGGAGTAACCAGTTAACCAGGGAGATTCAGAAATTAGAATCTAGATTTGGGGATGCAACAAAGTCTATCCGCACTAGTATTTTTATTCATTGTTTAAAATTTAAATTTTTGGGTAAGTTCTTGAGAGAAATACAGAACACCTACATCCCACATTTTTAATTTCTTCAATCTTGAGTTTAGATTGTAGAATTAGGATATCAGGCATTGAAGGTTTACATTTTTAAGCTTGTCTACCATCACTACCATACCAGGCTACTAGCGATGGTGAAAGCCAAAGAGATACAAAAAATAAACTATGCCCAACTGGTTAAAACCCCATGTTTCATTGATGAATTCCATGATATTTATGATCCTGTAATCCATGGTAGGCTAGCCACACAACTTAGATTTTCATGTGAGAATAAAGTCATAGGAGGCATGCCCGAAAAGGCATGAAATATTGTGTATAATAAAATATTAGGCCAAAACATAAATAAAACCGTAGCATGGGATGTTGGATTAGGACGCATGATGCTACCTGAGGTTTTCCCTTGGCCAAAAATTGTCATTGTCTATGCCCAAAATTATGATGAAAATATACGAGCAATTGTTAATGAAAATATACGAGAGGAAATTTTATCCATAACCAAGGAAGAATTTAAAATTTTGTTGGACTTAAGGCTTGGAGCGGGAGATTTTGGACACTCAAATATCCACATTGAGATAGAAATGCTTGTCTATGATTATGAAGCAATCGATGAAGAGGGGAGAAATAATTATCTCAAAGTGATAACAATGGATGGTAAACAATTGGATCAAAATAATAATCCTCCTTATAAAGGAGATATTTTTGTGCCATGGGTTCAGGATACTATTGTCATGCTTACATTTTTCCTGGGATTGGAAAATAATATGCAAGTGGGTGCAAGCCTTCTTGAAATGGTATTTAATATACATTGTGTTAATCAACCTATTAGATATAATTTTGTTGAGCATGCTCTTCAATCCATGCATGAACAATTTGTAAAGATTAAAAGAGGTTCCTCTAAGAAATTTACCTACCTGTGCCATCTTCTTCTAGTGAAACATAGTGGAACTTTCAAGTCCAACAAGCTTTAGATTCAAGTGTATAAGGACGATGAGGTGAGAACAGTGTGTCTAATACATGAATGGACCACTAAGATAAGGATGCATGATAAGAGAGGGAGCTATAACCATTTTGCAGACTTGTTTTTGACTCCAATGTATCATGCAATTACAAACACTCAAATGCCTAGATTGCTCGAGTCTTGTAGAGATTGCATTCAACTAGGACCTAAAATATAATTGGCTAACTGGTACCTCATGAAAGAATATATTGTGTTAAGGTTTTATGGATCAAGAGTAGAACCCTACAAACTTCCAATACATGTGATAGAGATGGTTTTTTCATTGGAATATGTATGGCAGATGGAGATTACAGATAAGCTCTACTTTTATGGTCAGGAAAAGAAGAGCATATTTCCTTCATTACCTTTTTAATGTGGAGGGTACACATTTGAGAGAAAAGCATTCAGTGTGGTATATGAAACTTTAAATTTTTTTAATTTTGATGTTGACAATTACTGGCAGTATGATCCATGCAACATCATTAAAGCAATGGTTGTGGTGAATAAGAACTCTACAAGTAAAATCCAACATGGAAGGGGGAAGAGGGCCTCCTCGATGATGTTAGATCAATCATATTTAAGGATTGATACAATAGTACCCCAAAGATCACAATTGGACAAAATAATGATGAAACAGATTAATAGGAGTGCTACGAGTAATTATAACAATGTCAGTACCATTTATTACAAGACACAAGCCACCTTTTCCCACGCTTTCTGGGTATATCTGGTAGTTTCAAGAAATTTCTTGCCTAAATCCTTCTGCAATTCTCAGCCTTCTATTCTGAAAAGTGAAAAAATGGGAGGAAATAGACATCGTTATGAACCCAGCAACTGTAAGGAGTGGAAGCAAAAGGAGGTTGTTTGGAACATTTTGTAGAAGGGCAGGTTTTTAAAGTTTATGGAGAGGCTCCATGGGAGGGATGCCACAATTACTAAATTCTTCTACAAAAACTGGAGAAAGGGTACTCTGAAGATGGGAGATCAAACAATATTCATTGATGAAGACCTCATCGCTCAAGTCATGGGTCTAGGGAAGGAAGCAATTACTAAAGAGACAGAAAATTGAGCAAGGAGGCTATTGAGCGATATCCTGAAATGGCAAAGGAGAAAAAGCACCTGGTTAAGCTAAGTAAAACTTACTATCTACCTAGGGCATTTGTTAAGCCATGGAGAGAGGTTTTATTTGCTATTATATGGTATGTTACCTTGGATGGTAGATTCACAAAGGTGTATGGCTATCATTTTGTTTTGCTTGATCATTTTAGGTATGATTAAAAAATTAATATCCCTTATTTCCTGTTGGGTTCTATGAATTCTACCACTAAGGCCCATAAAGAGAACCCTAAGGGTGATACAGCCATGCATCAAGGTCTAATGGTGTTAATTTATGACCACCTAAAAGCCAAGCAAATTGCCAGCCCTCGGCCTTCAATCTCTAAGTCTGAGGAGGAAGGGTCAGATTCTATTTTTTCTATGGGTGAGGAGTCTGAAAGCGACTCGATGAGTGAGTCAGAGGAGAGTTTGGATGACTCTGAAGCTGAAATTAGTAAGAAAAGAAAACAAGTGAGTACTAGGCCTTCCTCCTTGAAGGGAAAGAAAAAATCTAAAGAAAAAGTTTTTCAGATTCGTTCCTCCTCGGAGGAAGAGGTCTCTGAGGATTCTGAGAAGGATGAACCCCAGTCTCCTCTGAAAAAGAAAACCAAAGCTTCTATTTAGACAAGGAACAATAGAAGAAACATGAAGATAATGTTATTGAGCTAGAGGAACAAGTGCAGAGAAAGGATCCTGAAGTCAACCAGAATTTGGAGGAGGTGACCACAAGGGAAGGTTTTGATCAGAGGATAGATGGCGAAGATGACAAAATCACTGGTGGTGACCCCCCAAAAAGGAACAGGATAATTCTGGTGAGAAAACTTCCTGCTTAAATCCTCCCCCTGAGGGTTTGAAAGGTTTTGTGGACACCATTGATTGGTTAATTAACAGTTACAAGAAAGTTGTGGAGGATACTAAGAAGCTTATCCATAGGGTTCAAATTCTGGAAACACTCAGTATTGGTGGAAGCAAATCTATGGCAAAATATGTTGAGGATTTGACTAAAATTGTTGCCAAAGCTAAAGAAATCAATCATTCCTTCAACCCTAGGTTCGAACAAATTGAGAAGGACCTGACAGAGAGAAAAACTAATGACATTGTTATGGACCAGAGAATGGTGAAAATTGATAACAAATTCAACAAAATTGAAAAGTGCCTCAAAAGTATTGCTGAACAAAGTTTTAATATTTTGAAGGTTTCTACTGACAATACCAAAATCCTCATCAGAAAATTAGAGGATGAGAAGGATTCCCCGGAGCTAGAACTAGACATTGAACGTACAGGAGAAGTACAAGGACCTAGAACAAGAACCAGAGGTAAAAAGAAGGAAAAGAAGCCAAGCAAGGATATGGAAGAAATCAAAGTTGTTGTGGCTAACTATGACCAGCTAGTCAATAAGGCGACAGACCTTCTTAATTCCTTATAGTTGTTTTGTGTTTATTTGGTTGTTCCGCTTTGCTGTTCCTTTCTTTTTCTATCCGTTCAGTTTACTGGCCTTTTTTGTCAGTCGCTTTGTAAGCTGTTTCTAGCAGGATGCTTTTTGATGAACTATTTTATGCTCCTATGTTAAAGGTTTTGGGTCCTTAAAACCTATTTTCATATCAATCAGAACATGAAAGTAAACCCTCGTTAGAAATGTTGAAAAACAAGGATTCTTGGGATGAGGTCAAACAAGTGATGGAGGAAATTGCTACTGAGAAAAGTATTTATGTAGATCAATTGTTAGCACAAGTTATGGCATTGCACCCATAAAGAACAACAGAGCAAGACATCCAAACCAAGAGGTCCGATAATTTTTACAAAAGAGCTGATGTTCCATCTACTATAAAAAGTATCCCAAAATCTATATCAAAGGCTTGTGTAGAGCCAAACTGGACATGAAATAAAATCAAATATTTTTGGTCTATGAAGAAGAATCTAGGTGAACCAAAGGCCATTGTAGATTTTGAAGATATCCCAGAGGATTCTGGGTTTAGAAAATTATGGAATATAGAGAATCCATCTAAAGCATATAATGATAGCGATAATGATAGAGATTAAATGATAGTGATAATGAGATTCCCTCAGGTCAAACTCCAACAACTGTTACAGAATCTGCAAAAACATCTATTCTGAGTGAGACCGTGTTAGAAAAATATTCTTCAGGGGAAGCCATAATGGAAAAATTGGGTTATAAAGGTGGTGGTCTGGGGTCTAAAGGACAAGGCCCTTGGTTGCCATTGGAGGTAGATTTACCAAGAAAAGGTGCATATTATCGAGGCATTGGAGCTAAATCAATAGGGAAAGGTAATAATTATACACCTAAACCTCATTTTTGTATAGCTTCAAATCTCGACACCCGGATTCAATCACAACCAAAACATGGTGGAGAATCAAGTGCTGGGGATGGTATGGGTACTATTACTAGTTGTGTTCAACAAGTGCAAGGACAAAAGGACACTCAGAAGAGGCCAAAAATAGAAGACAATAAACAAAATCCTAGTGATCAAGGCATGTTGAAGAATAAAAAGCTTATGACAACAATGATGAGTAGAACTCCAACTACATCAAGTTCCACTGTGAAAGTATTGTTTACAGCTTCATAGCAAGCCCTTGGCCCTCAAATGAGTCTGATAACCCTAACTATAAGTCAGAGTGGGATAAGATTAGGAATGGGTTTTGCATCTTTTGCTAGACCTCACAATAAAAAAGTTAGAGCCACAAGCATAGGTGGAGATGCCTACATCACTGCAAGTTCTATTTCACCATTCAAACATTCAATTGCATCAGCAACCTGATATTTTAATTACAATAATTTTGTTGATCAATTTAGAGAGAGAGAGATATAGAAAAATTAATAATAAAGAAAAAAGGAAGCTAATGATGAAGGTTTCAAGTACTACAGTTGTAGAAACAACCTGCCATGAACAGGGTATTTCCCACATATGACCCAAATAAAGAAATGATGGAGTACATGGTTGTTATGCCCCCAATTCCAAATAAAAATAAACCTGAGAATCATATTGATCCCTCCCAATTTCATATTGGCACCATGCAAATGGATTTCTTGGAGTTAAAAATGTGAACAAAATTAATGTGTCAAAAAAGACCAATGAAGTTGTGTACACATCATTGAGAGAGAGAGAGAGAGAGACAAAGAGACCTAGAAAATGAGAAAGCAAAGAGGAAATCTACAGAGAACAATAGCAATGAATTACAGAAAAGGATAAAAAAATTTGCCTCTACATCTACAAGTGCAGAGAACAAACAAACAGAGGTGGAACTGAATGAACTGAAGAAAAGATTAGCTGATAGCATTGAAAAATTTGAAAGTGAAAGAGCCTCTTCTATAAAATTAAACAAAAATATGGAGAACACTATTGCCTCAACAAGAAATTTACAAGACCAATTGAATAGAGAGAATGAAAGAGAAAATCAGGGGGAAGGTAAAGCAAAGAAAGAAATAAAAAACAATGAAAGATTGACACGAGAGTTGCAGTAGGCATACAATTATATTCACTCTCTCAAAGACAAATTGAGCGGATCTTGGAAACAAACAATGAGATTTATAAAACAAAATATTTGGGAGCAAATAATGCAAAAGGTTGACCAATTATGTCAGTTGTTTAAATTGATTGGAAATCTCAATGTGCATTATGTGAAGCTGACTGGATACATTGCTTAGAACAGAAAGTTGAATTCGAGAGAGAAAATCAAATTTTGCAAATAGTCTACAAATTCAATGACAAATATTTGACATGCAAGGGAATTCACAACCACATTGATGCCTCAATAAAGACTTCATCTATCATTCCAAAATGTAAGAAAAAAATCACCTCTATGAAGTCTTCACCAAGGATATATGATTTTTGGTTGAGAATTTTCGGAGGTCTACAACTTGGAGGGCATAGAAGTTCGAGCATAGTACAAAGGAGGGTCGGTCGCTCATGTGAGGCTTGCCTCATGCAAGCTCAAGGTGGATCAGTCGAAGAGAATTGAATGCTCGGTCGATTAGTTAGTATATGCGCTCTACCTATCATGAAGATGGCGTTAATCCAAACGATATGGCGAAGGAAACCAACTCCAAATCCTTCAAGCAGATGGTGGAAGGGAGTTTCTTTATCCCAAAAGGTGCAAGATTTCTTAGTAGAGAAGCTCAACCAAGAAGTGACTAGGATGGCGATGGAGGAGGAGGTAAGGATATCTCTCCCAATTCCTTGGTTGTCTTCTCAAATAGCCAAATGGCTAGTAAAATTGTTTCTAAGAAAAATAGGCTTAGAAAATCTGAAGTTTTTTTAGTGGCTTTGGACATGTCTAATTTGTTGTATAGGAACTTTTTGAATAGTTGGTTGCATAATGTTTGGGAAAAAAAGATAGGGTTTTCCTTTTCCTTCTACAGAATGATTAAAAAGCGTTTGGTTTTTATATTTTTCAATAACCCTAACATCAGTTAGAAGTAGTTAAAAGGAAGTACTGGCCCAACAGGTAGAGTTGTTTTCGTTCCCTTTCATGGGATCCCGGTGCTAAGAAAAAAGAAATTCTGCCTCTTTCAAGCCCTAGATGGGTCACGGTAAAAAATATCCCCCCTATCTATGGAACATGATTCCTAAAGCCCTAGAATCCCTAGGGAGAGTGATTAAGATGAATTAGACCTCTTCCTTTCTTCCTCACATGAATGGTAGGTTGTTTTTGTCCTTTAACCCTGGACACTGTAATACCCTAAAAATGGTCACCTAAACCATGGGCCCCTAATCTCGACAACATCACCAAGGTCCTAACCAAAAGGCAATTAAATCAACCTTGAGAACCTAATTAATTATTTCTTCAATCATTAATGTTAAATGGCAAGTAAATCACTCTATATTAATTAAATATTTATTTAATTAATTAATCATTCCAAGTAAATCATTTTGATCAATTATCTTATTTATTTAATTAAATATCTTAGCATATTTAATTATTAAATAAATTTGTCATTTAATCATAAAAAAGGGGAATTAATTTACAAAAAGAGGAATTAATTTACAAAGAGAGATTAATCACAAAAAGAGGAATTAATCTGCAAAAGAAAGAGTTAAATTGAAAACAAAAGAAAAGAATTAAATTGAGAGAATAAATCAAACTTAAGATATTTCTTTTTCTAAAATTGAGATAACTTGAGAAATCAGAAAAGCAATTAAATTGGATTAATTATTTTCTCTAAAATTAAAACTCAAAGCTTTTCTTAAGGAAAGAGGTTCAGTTGCATTGAAATAGGCTCTTTATAAATAAAAATCTTTAGAAAATTAAAGAAAAGTGCATGGAATTGACTACTTTTATCTCAAGTGCATGGAATCAACTAATTTTATCTCCAATGCAAACTCAAACTTATAATCTGAATGCATTCAATGAAGCTATAATTAGAACCTATCTCAAGATTAACTTAATCTAATCCCTCAAATATCTCAATTAACCTGGATTGTGTTTTTTCTTGATGAATCTCAACCGCTCATTGTTAATTGATCTTGACCATTGGTCTCTCTTTTGAGTCTCTATAAATTCAGCATTAATCTCTCATTCAAAACACCCTAGAGATCTATTGTTATTGTGTAGTTTTTGCTCTGGAGTCATTGAAGATATTGTGCTTTGAGATTATTGCATCTTAGTTTATCTTTTTGCATATTTAGTTTAATCATGATTGCTTGAATCCATCTAGCTTAATATTCATTCATCTAGCTTAAATTTCATTCATCTAGCTTGCTATTCATTCATCTGGCTTAAATCTTGCATACATTTAGCTTATTCTTGTGCTCATATAGATTAAATCCTTTGTCTTGGTGTAGTCTAGTCACTGGTATTTCTTAGACAAATCTGAGAGTAAGTCTATACTCGCATCTTTTAGAAGGCAATAGGTCAATTTGTTATGGTTTTTATATTCATGATTATATATATCTAACCATTCATGCAATGACTTAATCAAAGTGTTGTGTCTTACAGCTTACAAACTTTATCCACTTTGCACACACACATTTTTGGTGCCCACCGTGGGGCAGAAGACTTCATCTTTCGGCATTACAGATCAACTCATTTTTATTTTTTGGTTTTTTTCTGTATAGTTACTGCAAAAACTCGTATGAGTTTTCACAGTGGCCCAAACGACAATCTGCAGATCTCGTACGACCCATCATGCATTATCGTACAACTGGGTGAGAATAATCGTACGATATTTTGGGTTTTAGTATTAAAACATACTACAATTTTAGGGTTTTTTATTGAATTTTTATGGTACTAATGCTAACCCTGGATTGTTTTCTGTCTGCCTGAGAGATTTTGACAGCCTAACCAATTTTTGTAGAATGTTTGTCGAAGAAGATGCCTATCATACAAAAACAATATGACTATTGATTCATTGTTTTTGTAGGTTGCCTGAGAAGATTCAAGTGAACTTCATGTATTCTTTAAATTCATTTTTTTAAGGAATTTAAATTGCTATCTGGTTAATGAAAAAATATGTCTTTTGTGTTTTAAGAAAAATCTAAGAGGTAGGAGAGTATGCTCTTGTCTGCACAGACAATCAGAAATCTAGACCCTCGAAGCTTTTTCAAAGTTTGAGATTTGTGTACCTTTAGTGGGCCTCTCATAGTGGGAAAAAGTAATCACCCTGTGAGAATGACCCAAGTGAGTACAACTAGATCTGAGCATTCCAACTCACTATAATAAATAGGCCTTTAGTGATTAAAGTATCAGAGGATGGGATTATTTGAGTTTTCTCTTTGAGATCTCTCATATCAAGAATTTTGTAGGGCCTCGCGGTCTCAATCACATTTACGTGACTACAGCTTGTTTCGGTACCTTGTCAAGCTATAGGCCTCAATCATTCTTGTGTGACTTCAAGGGGTGATTTCAAATGGAATTCCTAACTAAGAACTATAAGATAGAGGCTACTTGATTCACCTCCGAAAGGGGGATAATCTTTGTGCAAGAGATATAGTAACTCTCCAAAGATACTTGCCATTTTGTGCCCCCATTAGCATTTGGAGTCAGCTAGTATGGCATTGAGAATCCATTGTGTGAGACTCAGCGGCCATATTCTGATTAGCTATTAAGTGTGTACCTGAGTCTACAAGCAAAGGTTTTCTTCTCTAAGACAACTTCTGTAGGGTTAGCATGTTGTTCTTGATGTCATTATACATCTTACATGTTTACTGTGTTTTCATCCCTGAAACTGAAACTGAAAAATTGAAACTAGAGAAAACAATCAAAAACATCAAAACTCAGTGATCAAAACTTTGTCCATGTCAGAATCTTGTCTTTGTCCAATCCATTATCATACGAGTCTACTGAATTATCGTCTAGCTATATACCTATTGTCGTACGAGTCTTAATTGGTCCTGACAGTTTATTGTCTAGTCCTATACGAATTGTCGTCCTGGTCTTAAGAATTGTCATTCTGGTCCTAGATAATTGTCGTCTGACCTTTAATAGACTGTCATATGAGTAATCATTATCCTCATCAGATTGTCATTTGGAGAACACTAAATTATCATGTGAGTCTAGGAAGCAACTCATACGAAAAACTGTATGTGTTGTCTGGGAACTGCTACATTGTCATTTGGGTCTGAAAAATCTATCATATGAATTCCTGATTTTGTCAGTCCAGAAACTTGTCTATTTACACACTTTTCCACAATTGTTATACTTTCCTAATCAATCTACAGGGAGTGTATATCTGGTCATCATAATTTTGATCATAAACAAACTTGATAGTGTACCCCTGTCTTATATAAGATAGATCGTTCCTGAAACCAGACTAGGTCTTAGTCACATTTCTCAATCACTGCATCAAATGAACAACTATCTTCAGTTTGATCTTGACTTCTACATCACATCTAGCTCTCGGTCACATCAGTTATAAATGCCTATTCAAACTAGAAGTTCTCACAAGAAATCTACCAAAGGTAAAGGATCGTCCTTTTCATTACATAATAATCCTTTCTTTGTAAAAGACCCCGTCTCTAACAAACCTTCATTATCAAGTATACCAATTTTTTATCAACCCTTATCTCCCACCATGTATGGAGAAAGATGAGAAAGAGAAGTTGCTAAACGTAATACCCATGACAATATCAGCACCCATGCTAATGATAATGATTCCTTGTCTAGCGAGTCTGAAGCTTCTAAACCTATAAAAGTTGTTATACATAGTTGTCAAAATGATAAAGATTTCAGAAAAATGATGAAAATCATCATGGCTAGAGAAAAAGAAGAGCATTTTCTAGAGCTAGCTAAACAAGCCACTAAACTTCCAACTAATTATAACATTGAAAATCTCATCACTAAAGAGGAAGAGACACCAATAGCATTGGTAAACAAACAATTACAAGCATTACAAACTGAAATCAAAGAAATGAAAAACAAGGATAAATCATCAAAGCAATATTCTTTGGACACGATATGCCTGTTCCCATTTGACAAAAACCTTTACATGCCTCCATTTCCTTCAAGAGTGGAAATTCCTAAGTTCGACAAATATGATAGTAACACAAATCCTCAAGACCATGTCAAATAATTTTGTGCTTTATGTATGGAGTTCATGCGCGAACAGATGTATCTCATGCGTGTTTTCTTGAGGAGTAGGAGGACAAGCTATGGAATGGTTTTTGAGCCTACCTATGGGAATTAAGTATTTTGAGGAATTAGTCAAATTGTTTCTCCAACAATACTCCTATAACATTTGTCATCCAGTCACTATGATCAAGCTTTGCAATACCAAACAGAAAACAGGAGAACATTTTCTCACTTTCCTTCAACGTTGGAGAAAGATGTTCTCTAGATATTCACGGCCTATCCCAGATATTGAGAAAATGGATATCTTTTTCAATAACTCAATCCCTCAATTGAAATACAATATCCAGATGCAAGTGTACCCTTCATTCAACAAAATGGTAGATAGTGCCCTCAGAATGGAAGATGTGCTTATAAAGAAAGGAGATATATCACTTTATAAAGAAACACAGCAAGACTCTAGTTCCAAAGAAAAGAACAAATACTGGAAATATGGTAAAGATAACAACAGAAACGTTGTTAATGATGGAGTGGTGGATAATGTTAAACCAAAATTAAAACCTGCAATATTTAATCTGGCTAGTGGCACACAAGCCCTCAAAGCAGTTGAAATTGCAGCAAAAAACCCTCCTAAGAAATAAAAAGAGTGGTTTAAAGAGAAGCCTTGGCTTTCAAAGCCTAAACATGATTTTACACCTCTAGAAGAATCGTATGAATCAACTCTTAAGACTCTATTGGCAAACTATCTAATCACATTGCCTGACAACTCTAAACCATATGATCCAGAAATTAAACCCAAATAGTGGAGGGAAAACAAATACTATGAATATCATCAAAACAAGGGTCATACAACAAACAAATACATGAAACTTAAACATGAGATACAAGACCTTATCGATGCTAGCAAAATTATTGTTGGAAATCACACGACTAATGCTGATCACAAAGATTTTAAAGATCCCTTGCCTGCTTATGAACAAGGTGATTCCTCAAAATCCAAGGGAGGTGCCAAAGTCAATTACACCTATGCCAACAATGACAATGTGATCAACATGATTGAATCTTCCCAATCTGAGTATTGCAACATGATCATAGTCAAATATAAACAAAATAAAACGCAAAGTGAAAATGTTGTAACCCACACCCAAAAGAAGGTTACTCTCAAAGGAGCTAGTTCCTCAACTCCTAATCAAACAACATCAAACTTACCGACTTCTTCAAACAGATAACCAGATATGATCATAGCTAAATCTAAACAATTGGCTTCATCTTCCTCTCCTAGTTATAGCATTGTCGAACAATTGAAATGTACTACCACTCAAATCTCCATTTTTTAACTGCTTAAGATCACTTCTACTCATAGAGAGATTTTGGAAAAAGCTTTGATCACTACTAATGTCCCTAAAGATTTAGATGTACATCAGTTTCAATCTATGGTGGGTCACCTGACTTCGCCCCATTACCTCACCTTCTCTGAAGAAGATGACAATTCACTGAATCACCCACATAACCAGCCTTTACACATCGAATCTATGATCCATAAACACTGAGTCAAACGTGTTTTGATAGATGGAGGTGCAGGGTTGAATATTTGTACTTCCAATTTACTAATACAGTTGGGATTTTTTTTAAATGTCATTGATCCAGCAAAGAAAATAACAATCAAAGCTTATGATGAAGAAGAGAGAACCTCTAAAGGTCTAGTGCTATTATCGATTAGGGTAGGACCTATAGAAAGAGATGTTATTTTTTAGGTGCTTGACCTTCCTCTTTCCTACAACATCTTGCTGGGTAGGTCATGGATTCATGAAATGAAAGTAGTACCATCTGCATATCATCAGTGCTTGAATTTTCCTTATAATGGAGTTGAAGTCAGTATTCCTGCTGATACAAGATACACCTGTAATACATTGAAATAGTGTACTAATACCTTTGTTCCTCACAATAGAGCAGCCTCTGTAGCTAAAAGTTTAGAAACTTTGATGAAATACTTAATAAAGAAATTGAAAATCATGGGTACTAGCATAGATAGATACAAGATAGAACATGTGCTATCGCTAATGTCTCTTCCCCCATCACCAAGATAGTCTAGAAAACCATCTGAGGCTATGAAGCCACAAACTTCAACTCCAAATGTCATTTATGATGGTATTTTTTTACAATACTCTACTTCCCTTGTAGATGAAACAGAAGAGGAGGTTGTTCTCAAATGGATTTTTAAAGAAGAAAGTGAAAACAAATAAGTGCAACACTGTGTGATTTCCCTTGAACAATATGGTCTAGGCTATAAGATGATTCAACGCATGGGATATTCAGGTACTGGTCCTCTGGGAAAGTGTCAAGAAGGAATTGTTGAACCTATTCAGCTACAAACTAAGTCTACAAATGATAAAGTTGGACTTGGATACAATCCAGGGGAGTCATCAAATCAAAAACATACTTCTCATCATCAGTCTAAGTGGAGGAAAAAGATACTACCTTCAACATCACAGGAAGTAAATACTCAGCAAACTCAGGAAGAGTATGAAAAAGAACAAGAAGAACTGGCAATCAAGAGAGAAGAAGTAGTTTGTAATCAAGTTCCAATTGTATCAGTAGTGACATTACAAGGAGTAGAAATCCCAGAAGATGTGAGAGAAGAAATGGAAGGAATTAAAGAGATGTGTGCACCATTGAACATTTCGATCACATACATAGGTAGATTGCAAGTAGATGATTCAAAAATTGACTCGAATGAGTATGAATGGGGTCCAGAGCCTCTATCAGATGCATCAACTGAAGAAACTCCTGAATAACCTAGTGATACCATAGATGAAGCACAAGAGATAGTGAGCTTAAAACTAAAAAAGGAAATAGAAGAAATCGGACTAAAAAGACAAGAAGACTATGAACAACAGCTGAAAGAAGAAATAGCACAAGAAAATTCTTCACCTACAATAAATCCCTCTAATGAGATAGAGAAAAGAAGGCATGGGACTACAAATGAATAATTGGAGGCTACAGAAGCAAGGTCGTTCATTAGTCCAGAGGAAGTTGAATGGAAAAGACGACATAGACTAATAGAGTCATAAAGGTTATGTCAACAGGTATGTCAACTACAAGTGATCATTGAACCAAATCATGAAGGAACTTGCAGCATCAAAGATGTATATATTGATACTATACATTCTTTCACTAAGCCTCTTGAAGAAGAGTCAGAGGCTTCATCTTCTAACTCTGATCACTCTAAAATAAGATCTATTTGTGACATTACCTACTCAACACCAAACTATGACTACTTCATCATGAATGTCAAAACTCTGTCTGTTGAACCTGTTACTGTCGAACCACAATATGTAGTCCAGTTCAAAGTAGAGGACGGTCTAGTGGAAGGTCTGTTGGGTTAGGTTCCCTAAATCCTAACATTAACTTCAATAATCATGTTCTAACTCTTCCTGGTCTTGAGACACTTACGCAAGGTAGTCTTCTAGAACTCAACCAGTCTGACATTGTGATGACAATACTATGAATTCCCTTGAACCTGTTAAATCTTTATCCCTGATACATCCTAAGCTTATTGATTGTACTCTCCAAGATCAACCTTTGAATATACCTACCTTTGCCAATGACTATACATTATCCTATTATCTTAATGCAGTTGAACAAATGGGCTCTTCCACTAGTGAAAAAAGTGAGAACATGACAGTAGCAAATGTCAAGTATCTTAGTTGCAAAAATCAAAAAAAGAAAAATAAGAGTTTTGATGGCGAAAACCACACTGTGGTGGTGTCAGAATCAAAAATAGTAAAAATAAAGGATGTACCTAACGGTGAAAACCTCTTTGAGGTGCCTAAAGGTGAGATACTTGACATTTTGCCTAATCACTTTCAAGAGTGATCATCGTGCTAATTGAACCTACATAGCCAGTAAACATTAGAACAGAAGAAACTCAGTACACCATACATGTAGCTCAATCCTTGTCAGTCGAAGAACTAAAAGAATTTGTTGATTTCTTCACAGAAAAGAAGATCAATTTTGCATGGACATATGCTGATATGTCGGGTTTGGATCCTAACCTCATAATGCATCATCTCTCTATACTCCCAAAGTTAAACCTATTAAGCAAAAACTCTGAAAAAATGCATCCTCATGTTGCATTACTTGTTAAGGCTGAGCTAGAAAAATTACTAAAAGTTGGAATCATTAGAGCAATTGATTATGCCAAGTGGATATCTAATATTGTACCTATTTCCAAACCTGACAAATCAATACGTGTTTGTGCAGATTTCAAAGATTTAAACAAAGCTTGTCCAAAAGATGATTTTCCACTACCCAACATAGACATGATCGTGGGCATGACTACTGGCTATGAAATGTACTCTTTAATGGATGGTTTTTCTGGATAAAATCAGATCAAAATTGCACCTGAGGATCAAGAGAAAATAGCATTCACCTGTGCATGGGGAACCTTCTGCTGGAATATAATTTCCTTCGGCTTAAAGAATGGAGGCATTACTTATCAAAGAGTTATAACAATAATTTTTCATGACATGATGCACAAAAACATGGAGGATTATGTTGATGATACTCTAGTTAAATATATGAAAAGATCAACACACCTATCAGAACTAGGTCCAATCTTAGATAGTATGGAAAAATTCAAACTCAGATTGAATCCCAAGAAATGTGCATTTGGAGTTACATTTGGTAAGATCCTAGGATACATTGTTTCAGCGAAAGGAATTGAAGTGGATCCATAAAAAGTTAAGGCTATCATGGAAATGCCACCTCCAAAGAATGTCAGTCAAATTAGAAGTTTACAAGGGCGAATCCAATCAATAAGACGCTTCATTTCTCAGCTAGAAGATAAGGTTGAACCATTCACAAAGGCATTATGGAAAGGAGTTATATGCAACTGGGATAAAGATTGTGAACAACATCTAAAGAAAATCAAGGAATATCTTTCTAATCCACCTATATTGATGCCACCAATTCAAGGAAAGCCCTTGATTCTCTACATATCAGCTACTAATACATCATTGGGGGCACTTTTGGCACAAAAAGATGAGAATAAAAGGTAAAGAGCTATATACTATATTAGTAGAACCTTGGTGTCCTATGAGATAAACTATACTATCATAGAAAAATCTTGTTTGGCATTGGTCTTTGCATCACAGAAATTAAGACACTACATGCTAGCACATTCTATCAAGTTGGTGGCAAAGAGATCCACTCAAATACCTTCTTAGCAAAGCCACGCTTACAAGGAGATTGGCTAAATGGGTCATGGTTCTTACAGAATTTGACATTGAATATATAGAATGCAAAGCTATAAAAGGACAGGTCATTGCAAATCAACTTGTTGATGCTCCGCTTGAAGACAATCAACCTTTACACATAGAATTTTTGGATGAATCTATCATGCACCTTACTCAACAATCCTGGAAAATGTTCTTTGATGGGTCATTCACTCAGCAAGGTTCTGGTGCTAGAATACTTTTTATCACTCCTCAAAGATATTCAACCCCAAAGGCTTACAAGATTCTCTTTCCTTGTACAAACAATATTGCAGAATATGAAGCCTTGGTAAATGGAATCAAGCTAGCTATTGAATAGAAGGTTGTTGAGTTACACATATATGGAAACTCTCAGCTGATTATCAACCAAATAAATGATGTATATCAAACTAGGTATGAGAAGTTGATTCCCTATAAGAGAATGTTTGATGACCTCAAGAAATACTTTACCTTTGTATCATTTCAGTAGATTCCTAGAGCAGCAAATGCTATGGCTACCTTGGCATCTATACCACAACTACAAGAATCTGAGTTCTACTTTGAATTCTTGGCTGAAGATTTACATTATCCTTCTTATGATTCCCCTGATTCCCATATGGTCTATTCTATCATTGGATGTAACTCATCCCCCTATAGCCATATTTACTCTTACTTGTGTGACCAAATTATCTCTGCTAATCTTACCCGTAATGAGTAAAGAAACCTTATTCAAAATGCTTCATGGTATGTCATCATTGCTAACGATTTGTATAGGCAAGGTTTGGATAGTACTTTTCTTAGGTGTCTAGAAACTGGAGAGTCTCAACGTGCATTATCTGAAGTGCATGAAGGTGTTTGTGGATCTTATTCAAACGGTCTAACTTTAGCTCCAAAACTGCTAAGGGTTGGCTACTACTGACCAGATATGGAGAAAGATGTTATAAAATTTGCTAAGACTTATGAGAAGTGTCAAGTACATGGGAATCTCATACATGCTCCAACAAGGGATTTAATACCTTTCATCACACATTGGCCTTTTCAACAATGGCCATTTGATCTCATTGCCCAAATATATCCTACATCATCTAATGGACATAAGTTTATCATAACTGCCACTGAGTACTTCACTAAGTGGGTTGAAGCAGTTCCGCTAATCAAAGCAACCGGTAAACAAGTAGCTCTATTCATCCTTAACTATATCATCTTTAGGTATGGAATACCTTCTTCAATTGTGACTGACAATGGAAGGCAGTTCAAAAATAAAGATCTAGATGAGCTCTATGAAAAGTTCAAAATCAAATAGCAACGATCATCCATATACTACCCTCAAGGTAATGAACAAGTTGAAGCATCTAACAAAAATCTACTGACTATCTTACATAGAACGGTAAACAAATCTAGAAAGGATTGGCATATGCAACTCAATCCTGCACTATGAGCTTATAGAAATAGTATCAAAACACCTACTGGGGCTACACCTTTTGATTTGGTGTATGGATCCATAGCAGTCTTTCCTATTGAGGTGGAAATACGTTCTTTGAGAGTTTATTTGCAAGGTCTTATTTCTGATGAATACTATAGAATATCTAGATTGCAAGAACTTGAGTTGTTGGTTGATCACCGGCAAATGGCATTTGATCATCTAAGAGTGTACCAAAAGAGAATGTCTAGAGGCTATAACAAGAAATTTTGATAGAGAATTTTAGGTTGGTGACCTTGTCTTGAGAGAGAATCCTAAAAATCAACAGTTTCAAGACAACAAAGGGAAGTTTGAACCCAACTAGTTGGGTCCCTATATTGTTACTGCAATCTTTGGCTCTGGTGCTTATCAACTTTCAACATCGGAAGGAGAATAGCTCCGTGAACTAATCAACACCATCCACTTGAATAAATTATTCACTTAGTATTCTCTGCTCCAACAACCTGTACAATGGAAAAAGTCTTGAAAAAAATCAAAAAAAAAAGAAAAAAGAAAACCAAATGCCTTGGTGAAAACCTAGTAAACAAGCACCTTGGTAGTAAAAAAACAACAAGAAAAGGATCTTTTCCAAGCAAGTGAAAACCTGGTAAATAGGTGCCTCTTGTACTCAAGCGCTCCATCTATAAACGCAAATTTGGCATTTCCCATATTCATTTCTACTTTCCTGCATCTTTGCTTTCGCTTGTACATATCTTTTAGTTGCTTTTGTGACATCCTAGTTCTTTTGGAACCCTCATGTCTTGAAACTTATCAATGTCCTAGTCTTAGGGTAATCAACTGATCAATTTAAATGTCCTAAGAAAATCAACCAAGTCATCTTTATGTCAGTAGTACCAGGTCATCCAATTTGAGTTAGTCACCTATCTCCACACTAGTGTATATTTTTATCACTGAGTAAACAAGCAAAACAAGACTACTGAAAACAATCACTAAACTATTTGAGATATGATTAAAATTTTCTTTGCGTGCTATCTTTTAAATTCATTTTTTATTATTATTCCCTCTGAGTAGCTCGAGGAAGTCTATCTTGACTAAGAGGAGCAAGGACTGGGGGCATAATACTTTTCTTTGATTTCTGCTTGTAGGAATGATTCCTTGATCTAGAAACATCTAATCAGCTGGGTGTCTGTGATAAGTGCCATCACATCAAGGTGAAATTGCCATACATACCTTGACTCTTCTTATTTGTATGCTATAGGGAGGTTGGAGTCATTTCTTTAATGTGCAATCTGGATGCATGCGTAATTTGTCCAAGGATATGAACCATAAAAGGGTCATTGTGGACAAGATAATTAATATTGCATATGACAAGGAAGGGACTTTGTTTTGCCTACTGTGTTTGTAAAAAAGCTCAGTGATGAAAATTAGGCATACCAAATCTAGTGACTAGGTTTTGGTTACATTCATTCTAAATTGTATGCATTTTAGGTGATTTCAGCATGATAACAATAATCTCTTTATCTTTTGAATGAGAGTCTAAAGCAATCATCATTTCTCAACTAAGTGGTCTATTTTTCATCATCGTTTCTCTGATTGAGTACTTGTGTATTGAGATGTTAGCTGCATACATGAGCATCTTATATAGATCCATACATTTCATTATATATTTATTTGCATTCATATTATTGCAAGAAAAATAAACATTTGCATTACTAGTTACTCATTTTCATCATTTATTTGCATATTAAAAAGAAAGAAAAAACATCCACATTCATCTGCATTACATACATCCATACTGAAATGATATGCATACATAGAGAATAAACATATAAAAAGACATCTCATAATCAATCAACACAAGTACGATGAAATCAAATCAAGAGCTCGTATATCTCGTCATAATCTTAGTGTCTAAGAGTACAAATTCTATCAACTGTCATATACAATGTCTCATCTGAGCAAGAATCATATAGGCTACAAAAATGGGGTATATAACAAAATCTAGGAGATATAACAAATCTAGCTCTTTGCCTCTCCCTCCTCGCCAGGTGGAGGAGATGGTGCCTGCTGAAAGACATCCTATCTGGGTGCCCTAGCTCCCTCAGATCAATCCATATACTGAGAATATGGAACAACCTATTGCACTACTGGGACCGCTACACTATAAGTTGCAATGTAATAAGTTGCACGACTCGTCTAATGCAAAACCTCTCACTGAAGAGCATCTCACTCTGCTCTCAACTCTACAATTTGTCTATCTCGCTCTTCTCTCACCTCTACAAGTTGTTGATCACGCTCAACTCTGATCTCAACGATCTGGCGGTCTCGATCTGCTAGTTGTGTCTCCACCACTGTCAACTATGAATGCAAACCTATCACCCTCATCCTCAAAGACTGTACAATGTCTGGTACTGCCTGCTCTCTCCCCATATCCCCCTCTCCACCTCCCTACTCATCCCTCTAGTGCCTAACTAGCCTAGGAGCTGCTCTCTCCTCCTCACCTCCAACCTCTATTTCCCTAGAACCGCCAGCCTCAACCCCAATAGCTCCTAAGGATCCACCCTCCCCTCTTTGTCGATGTCAACCTCCTGCTATTGCCCTAGTGCTACTAGCACCAAAATCACCTCCTTTCTATCTAGGTACATCCCCTCTTTGTCCTTGTACCTGACCTGGTACTTGTGCCTGTGTTGGTGTATCCTCCTCAACCTCCTCTATCAGAGGCTCATTCTCTCTAGGATCTGTAAACCAAGGAAAAGGATGTCTCTGAAACCAATCTCTATATTGGGGCAATACCCCCATGTCTACCACATCCTCTAGATAATCCCATCTCTATGGTTGTAAACCCGCTAACTCCTGCATGCTCAACGCATATGATAGTCTCGATGCCCATCCTTGTCTCTCCTCCTCCCCATATCTAGCATAGGTTGTGAACTCCTAGGATATACTCTACGCACTCTCATACTCTCTCATCACCCTAGATACTAGAAATCGCTCAATAATAGACACCAATCTACCAATGAGAGATCGAGTCATAAACATATCCTTCCTCCATGCTCTCCAATCATCCTAAAACTCTAGACCCCTATACGGTCTCCATACTACTACGATCAAATCATCCAACTGCCTCCTCGAATAATCAGTCTTGCCCAAGTGGGGATATGTAACATAACCTAAGTAACAACATACAATAGGCTGGTGTGCCTCTTGTGAATCATCTACAATAGATCTGCATACTGGGATGTGCTCCCATGCCCATATATGTAACACCAAGACACCTACTGCCATGATCTTCCCCTCTCGATAGGCAATCTCATACATCTCATGATACATATAAGTGAGTAAGCATGATCCCCACCCTAATATCACTGGATGAGTCAACAACCTCTCAAACATCCTACCCCAACCACATAGAAATCCTTGTTGTCCTCTGTTAGGCATCACAAAATAACCAATCATGCTAGCCAAAACACAAGCTAGAGAGTACTCTATACCATATCTACTCATCAAATCATCCCAAGTTATAGCGTGATCAAGGATAGTCTCATCATGTAATATCCATCTCAGAGCCAAAATACCCGATTGTGGAGTAGAATCATAATCCACCTTATCTCTAGCAAACAGAATCCTCAATATTCTGTATATATCCTCTAGTGTGATGGTCATCTCTCCAACTAGTAAATGAAAGGTGTTATGCTCATAATGAAAATGCTCAACTAAATCGGTCAACATACCATGATTCGCATGGATATCAGTCATCCGTAATAGTTATCTGAATCCACACAAACCAATATGACCTCTCTCTACATCTGATAAATCATGCACTAGCCTCATCATCGATGGAAATGTACACCAAAATTTAATATCTGGCAACTGAATCTGCAAAATCGATCATACAAATCATCAGTACGTGACCCAATTATCTCTAAGAATGTGTTAAACACGCTAAATAATCCAAATATACAACATTCAAAATCCAAAATTGTTGTCTACACCTTAAAAACTACTTGTTGTTTTCCATACGATTTTCTACAAACAAGTAGAAACTCGTATGAGCAAAAAAAATGATCTGAACAAGTAAACACACCCAAACGATAATTTACAACATGTCGCATGACTAAATGGTCTCATAAGAACACTCTTGTACGATACCAAGGTGACTACCAAATGACAAACCCTACAATCCCATACGACGAAACACAAAGCGACAAAAACTCGTACAAGAAACAACAATGAACTGAATGATAAAATGATAACCATGACTTCAAATGAAATTAAAATTGTAAAAATTCAACAAAAAATCAAAATTTGAGAAATGCAAATGGTAAAAATTGATCACTTGCTGATGGGGCATAGTTCCATGATCGATTATGTCATCTCTGGCACTCGAATCGATGCTCTTGAATCAGAATTGCCATTTTTCTCTGGAGGAGGTTTTTCAAATTTTAAACTTTGAGAGGTAAAAATGAATTGGCAATGACACATTGAACCCCTTATATAGCCCAAACCCTAATTTTTAAAGTTGCTCCGATGCACGTAAAACTTGTGCCCTAAGCTAAATCGACTTTCCTGAGTCCATTTTTGGGTTCAAAATCAAAATCTAACATCAATTTTCTAGTCAAAATTTCATGATGTTGACCACTTAGCACTTTCATCCTCAAGTCAATTTTCAGATCATTTTGCGCTCAATTCAACTCTCATCTCAAAATTAATTCTTACATCAATTTTCGTGCTCAAATAATCATCATCGCTAAATCTTTTTCATCTTTTCAAAATTGCCTACAATCATTGTACCCTCGCTATCTTTTAATTTCACTCCCGAGGGAGCATACTCATTACATCTTTTCAGTGATTATCATCATCCTCAAAAGTCGATAAATTTTTCAAATCTTCATCTAAAGTCGAGCAAAAACCTTTTCAAACAAAGAAAATCAACTAAACCTTGTTACTAGGGGCATCTTAACTAAATCATGTCGTATCAAGTTGAGATTCTTCAATGTCAAATAGAGAAATCTCTAGGGGCATATCAATCTTTGTTCTTATCTAAATCAATCTTCAAATCCGTGTTCAATTTCATCACATCAAATCAAGCTGGACATTTTCTCTTGCTAATCGGTTCTTGTTAAATCAAGTTCAAAAACAATTTTATCGCTTTGCTCGGTCAATTCTTGTTCAATCAAGTTCATAATCGATTGCGTCTCTCACTCAATCTAGTTCAATCAAATTCTAGATTGATGCTTGTTTCTTGATCAATCAAGTTCAAGAATGGTATCTCACTCTTTATCAATCCTTGTTCAATCAAGTTCAGGATCAATATCGCTTTAATCAAATCTGTTTAGCTTCATCCCTTCAAATCAAGCTGAACATCTCGCTATTCATCGGTTTGTGATCCATCAAGTTCAGAACTGATATCTATTTGACATCTATTCTTTGAACCAACACGTTGCACGCACATTAATTCAAAGAGGGGCAAATGTAATACCCTAAAAATGGTCACCTAAACCATGGGCCCCTAATCTCAACAACATCACCAAGGTCCTAACCAAAAGGCAATTCAATCAACCTTGAGCACCTAATTAATTAATTCTTCAATCATTAATGTTAGATGGCAAGTAAATCACTCTATATTAATTAAATATTTATTTAATTAATTAATCATTCCAAGTAAATCATTTTGATCAATTATCCTATTTATTTAATTAAATGTCTTAGCATATTTAATTAATAAATAAATTTGTCATTTAATCATTAAAAAAGGAAATTAATTTACAAAAAGAGATTAATCACAAAAAGAGGAATTAATTTACAAAGAGAGATTAATCACAAAAGGAGGAATTAATCTGCAAAAGAAAGAGTTAAATTGAAAATAAAAGAAAAGAATTAAATTGAGAGAATAAATCAAACTTAAGATATTTCTTTTTCTAAAATTGAGATAACTTGAGAAATCAAAAAAGCAATTAAATTGGATTAATCATTTTCTCTAAAATTAAAACTCAAAGCTTTTCTTAAGGAAAGAGGTTTAGTTGCATTGAAATAGGCTCTTTCTAAATAAAAATCTTGAGCAAATGAAAGAAAAGTGCATGGAATTGACTATTTTTATCTCAAGTACATGGAATCAACCAATTTTATCTCCAATGCAAACTCAAACTTATAATTGGAATCTATCTCAATATTAACTTAATCTGATCTCTCAATTATTTCAATTAACCTGGATTGTTCTTTTTCATGAGGAATCTCAACCGCTCATTGTTAATCGATCTTGACCGTTGGTCTCTCTTTTGAGTCTCTATAAATTCAGCATTCATCTCTCATTCAAAACACCCTGGAGATTTATTGTTATTGTGCATTTTTTGCTCTGGAGTCATTGAAGATATTGTGCTTTGAGATTATTACATCTCAGTTTACCTTTTTGCATATTTATTTTAATCATGATTGTTTGAATTCATCTAGCTTAAATTTCATTCATCTAGCTTACTATTCATTCATCTAGCTTAAATATTGCATACATTTATCTTATGCTTGTGCTCATATAGATTAAATCCTTCATCTTGGTATAGTCTAGTCACTAGTATTGCTTAGACAAATCTGAGAGCAAGTCTATACTTGCATCTTTTATAAGGCAATAGGTCAATTTGTTATGGTTTTTATATTCATTATTATATTTGTCTAACCATGCATGCAATGACTTAATTGAAGTGTTGTCTTACAGCTTACAGACTTTATCCACTTTACACACACATAGACGCAACCTTCCTAATGAACTCAAAGTTGAACTTATTTTGTAAACTATTTCGTGTCCTATTGAGTTCCTTGGCGGTATTATTGCATGCTTCCTTTGTAGAAGAGAGGGTCATCTCAAAAGAGATTTCTCTCTAATAAAAAAGGATGACAAACTTGGAAAATCGGGGCAAAAACCGCCCTCCTCCTTGCAATCTCCTTTTGCTTGCATGTCGAGTGACTCATCTCCTCAACCAAATCCCCCCTCCTCTCGCTACCTCTCTCTCTGACTTTGTGGCTCTTTATCTTAATCTCCTTTCTTCATCTTAGCCTAGGCCTCCTGCCTCCCCTTCATTTATTGATGGACAAGCACCCGTAATTGAGAAGCTCAATGCTCTGAGTGTTGAGATTAGAAGAGTGAATAAAGATGGGGGCTCTACCCCGTCTATTTGTCTAGCCTTGGAAACTATTTCTAGGCATTCCCACAAATTTAAATTTAATCCCCAACAAATCATATTGGAAAAATTCAGGAAATTGAATGAAACTCGGGAGAAGATTCAGAAGAAGTTGATCTCATATGGGATAAGTAAGGAAGGAAAGTCATCTGACTCGCATGTGCTTTGCTCTAGTGATAAGACAAATTCCCTTAGGAGAGACTCTCCTACCCTCTATGAATCCCTTTCCAAAGTTGTAAATGAGGGGGCTAAGTCAGGAATTAAGGGGAGTGCCAAAGCAGACTCCACCATTGAGGATGCTAAAATTCCGGGTAGTCAAGAGCCTGGAGAAACTAATAAAGATTTTCCTGAAATTGTACCTCGCACCCCCCCTTTAACTATGGATTGAGATCCACTGGGATTGAGGGAGTACCTTGTTTGAGCATTGGTCCTTCAATGGAGGAGGCATTGAGTGAGAATATGGAGGTTTATATGGTTAATACTAAATTGAATGATGAGGAAAAGGCAATTCAATGGGCTATTCTCCCATTTAAGGGAGATACTAAATAAAGTCTAATAGAGGAGGAAATGAAATAATTTGGTATCAAGAAGGTTGTTAACAAAAAGAAAAACAAGAAAAACAAGAAACCAAAAAATCCAACTTGTACCTCTCAGCTGGGCATTGACCAGCCCTTTGAATTCAAAAATAAGAGGGGGAGACCTAGTGGATCTACTGCTCTATCCTTAAATAAAAAAACTCCCCAAGTGCTACAATAGTTTCAGAACCCCACTGGAATCTAACCCTTAGTCTTTCTTCATGGACCTAAATTTAGCATCATGGAATGTGAGGGGACTGAAGACCCTTGATACAAAATATGTGGTTAATATATTTCTTAAACTCTATAAGAACATTGATATCCTCCTACTTCAAGAGCTCAAGGCGGTGGAGTTTTGGCTTGATATCAATCTGAAGTGCATTTGGAGAGAGACTACTAACTTTAGTACCAAACACATAAAGGAAAAGGGGGTGTTGCCATTCTCATCAGCTATAAATAGTCTAATCTTGTCTCTAGATGGGGTTTCTCCCCTTGTAACATATTGGTATGGATTGTTCTGGAAGTAAATGGTAAGTAATTTGGTATTTTCTTAGTCTATGCCTCCAATGATTATAAAGAAAAGATAGAACTATGGAAATGGATGTATGAGTTGGAAGACCTTCCTTGGATCCTAGGTGGATATTTCAACATGATAGAGAGCTCTCGAGATAAATCAGGAGGAAGTAAGGTTGAATGGAAAGGGGGAGAATTCTTTTTTTGGATCAAATTGAAAGGGAAGGTTGGATTATTTGACCCTCTTTCTAATGGCAATAGAGAAGATACAAAATCTTGGTTTACATGGTGTAATTTTTAGAGAGGCAGAAAAAGAGTTTATTGCAGACTTGATAGGCTTTATGTCAACAAGATCTTCTTTATATTCACTCGGGTTCTAAAGAAGGCTCCTGTGAGACTCACTCCCTATACCCTATCGAACCATCATCCAATTCAGACTCATCTTTCCTTCAACAAGACTCCTCCTAGTAGACCCTATCATAAGGAGAACTTTTCTCTTAATACTAGTTTGTTGGAAGAGATAGAACTGAAACAGGCAGTCTATATTATTAACCAGTTTAACAAATGCATTGTCAAACATAGAAGCCCCATTCAGGAGTGGACATAGAAAGTGAATAGTTGGAAGATATTGTTTCATATAGTGGGGAAAAAATTGGCTAAGGATAGTAGGAGAGAGGAGTCACTAGCCCATTGGAACCTTCAGAAGGTTGAAGAAAGTGTTCAGAGTAACCCTTTTGATGAGAAGGCTCGAGAGGAAATATGTTTTGCAAAAGATTCCCTACAGAGAATACAAAATAAGAGGATTTAGGGGGCCAAGACCAGGGCAAGGATTAACTGGCTTGAAAATGGAAACAAAGGATCTAAATATTTCTTTTAGATACTTAAAGTCAAGGAAGCCAGAGTTGGTATTGAGAGTATTAATGTTGATGGATTGGTTGTTTATGATCAAGCATCTATTCTGAGATCATTTTCCCAATACTATGAAAAACCGCTTCTCATCTGAAGACAACAACTCAAACAAGCCAAAGCTAGAAGCTATATCAAAGGGATTATCCCAAGGAAAGTCAATACAGAGGATGCTAAGTTGTTAGATAGATAACTTTCTCTGGATGAGATCAAGGAAGCTATTAGGGCCATGAGTAATGGGAAAGTCCCAGGACCAGATGGGCTACCAACTGAGTTTTATAAGGAATGTATTAACTAGATTGGAAATGATCTGCTAAAGGTATATTAGGATGTCATTCACAGAGGCTCTCTAGGAGAAGAAATCAATAAAGGACTTATCAAACTTATCCCAAAAGAGGGAGACATAACCCAAATTAAGAACTGGAGACCCATAATTTTGTTATATGTATCCTATAAAATTTTGGCCAAAGTCCTTGCATGGAGATTAGAAGGAATTCTCCCCAAGGTTATCAGCCCCACTCAAATAGGTTTTATCAAGGGGAGGTACATACTTGAGAATTTACTCACATGTTGGGAGGCCATGCATTGGGCTAAGGAATCTAATCAGAATATTGTTCTTTTACTTCTAGATTTTCAAAAGGCCTATGAAAGGATAAAATGGAGCATTGTGCGCATGATGATGGAAAGTTTGGGATTTTAAGTATATTTTTGCAATATGGTAAATATCTTGATAAGGGATGCTAAGCCTATGTTGAGATTAATGGGTGCAAATCTGAGTACATTGACCTGTCTAGGTCCATCAGATAGGGATGCCCCTTAGCACCAGCCATTTTTGTCATTTTTGTTGATGCCTTATACTATTTGATGAGAGACTGCAAGACATATCAGAAATTTCAGGGCATTTCCCTACCCAATGGAGAGGATTTATCAAATATTCAGTTTATTGATGACACGGTTATACTTACCAAATTGGATCAGAATAATATGGATGCGTTGATTTCCAAACTTGATCTTTTTTGTGAAGCCTCAAGTAGTAGGATTTAATTTCCTAAGTCAGTATTGTTGGGATGGGAGGCACACCCACCTCCTTGGTGTAGTAAGTTCTCTATCTCATGGGGAAGTCCCAACCACCTGGTAAGATATCTAGGGATTCCTTTTTCCATTGATCCTAATTTGAAAACAATGTGGGAATGGATTAGAGAAAAAATTGATAAGAAATTGGGAAAATGGGATAGATATTTTCTCTCATTAGCTGGGAGACTGTAGATATGCCAAAAAGTGCTCTCATCTTATAATCTCTATTATGCATCTGCCTAGCTTTTTAAAAATTACCAATTCTGTCACATTTAAAAGAAAATCAAATACTTTCTTTGGTTTGATGGTAAAGGGAATAAGAAGAAGTATGTTGTAAAATGGCAATGGTGTATTTTAAACAAGAATTTGGGGGGCCTTGGTCTTAAGAATTCGAGATGGAAAGGCATATCTTTAGCCACAAAAAGTGGATTTTTAGATCATTGCAAGGAAGTGAGCCCTATAAGATTCTTGTTACACATAATATCTCCAAGGATACTCCCAAGAAAATTTTTGCATGGAAAGAACTTCCACTTTGTGATATACTTGCAGAAAAATTTGATATAAAATCTTTAGGTTCCATTGTGTTCAAGTCTATATGGAAGGCTTGGGAGGCTATAAGGAGACACATATCCAACAATGGTATAATAGGAGTGGATGGGGAGATTTCTGATAATGATCAATTTGGTACAATTTTAAGCATAATGGAAAACCCCTTACTCTTCTACAAGGCTACTCAACTAAGATCTGGGCTTCAAGAGGCATTAAATGTTTTGATGATATTCTTCACAATGTCCAACTCAACTAAGATCTAGGCTTCAAGAGGCATT
The DNA here is from genome assembly GCF_030272615.1 of Cryptomeria japonica. Classification (NCBI taxonomy): domain Eukaryota; kingdom Viridiplantae; phylum Streptophyta; class Pinopsida; order Cupressales; family Cupressaceae; genus Cryptomeria; species Cryptomeria japonica. The sequence goes on from NC_081415.1 coordinate 296,877,315, forward strand.
AAATGTTTTGATGATATTCTTCACAATGTCCAACTCTTGAGTTATGACAGCATGGATAAATTTAACATCACCCCTTCCCACCGTAAGACCTATTCATTGTTAAGAGATGTATTCTCTCCTCTCAACCTCTCCAAGCCCTACCAAATTGACATTTCTAGATTTCTTTCCTTTCAATGGCCTAATGGTTCTTCCTTGCCTTATGTCAAACCCAAGGTTGTGTATGTTGTCCTATCTGATGATTTCTCTGCTCTCTCTTATGTTGAGTCTCATTAGAACTTAAATCAAGATCATAATTTTTGGCAAAAATTCTTTGTCAAATTGTGGAATAGACCCTCTAAACCCAAGAAAATTTCCTTCTGTTGGTTGATATTGTTAAATAAACTCCCCATAAGGAAGCCAAATGGGGATATTTCCATTTGTTCTTGTTGTAAGGTGTTTGAGATTGTCTTGCACATCTTCTTTGACTATCTTTTTTCCTTGGAGATCTAGAAAACTTTTGGCATTTGCATTGGTTCTAACATCTTGGTTTCTGAGGTGATTACAGGTAGTGTCCAAAGTCTTAAAAAAACTACAAATTTGTTTTGGTCTATTTTTCTTTAGAAATTTTATGTCTTATTTGGAAATTCAGGAATGATAATATTTTCAATGGAAAAGATAGATCCCTTACTGGGTCTCTAAGGCTACTCATTGTTTATAACATTGGTGTGAAAGTGACAGTGGCTTTGAGACTAGCCCGGAGGAAATTTGAGAATTTCCTACAAGATGACCATGCTAAAATTTTCATCTGGAAGGTCTCACATGGTTTCTCTTGGACCAGGACTACGTAGGAGAGATCTCCATTTAAGGATGGTTTGGAGAACTTTATTAGAGAGTTGCAAACACGGACAGATTGAAATAGGTAGGTGCCAAATATACCAGTGGCAATCCCAGTTGTACACCCATATGTTGACCCTATCCTTTAGGGCAGAGAGCTGAAATGGCATGATGCACCATTAGGATGGACATCTTGGATGGAGACAGTGGAGGATTCCATCTCCTTGTATGAGGAAATTTTCTTCTAGTATATTTAATTTTATGTTTATATTGATCAGTGTTATATAAGTTTGCATGTTGTACATTTTGGGTGGGGATATATATTGTAATCATATCTTTTGGTTGTGGCTTATGGGGATCTGGCAGCTAGCTAGTGGTTGTCCTTTGTGCTTTCTTTGAACACTATGCTCATTTGTATCACACTTTGTTATATTTAATAGAAAAAAAAGTAAGAAACTATGGGAATCACAGGAATGGTGGGATAAGGCTGCAAAAAAGATGAAGAAGCTGCATGGAAAGGTGTAGAGATTGACAAAGTTTGGTTTGCCGATGAGTTTTGATACAACACAGCAAAACATTAGAGATGTTTCTTTCAAAAACAATGTGGAGGAGAAAATGAAGCTTGATTTGGACCTATTTCCTAAGGATGGAAATGAGGCTAACTTTCTGGCCATGGCCAAACCATTGATAACCTTGAATGCAGCTTTGGATGAAACGTTGATGTCAAATTCCACTTCCAATTATGAATTGTTGACAAATTTTCAAGTCACTTACTATATGTTAGAATAATTTGGAGTTCCATCAAATGGAGAGTGGAGCATGCTACAAAATCTCATACAATGATTTCATAATATTGTAATTTTTTGTGGCTTGAATTAACTCTGATTTATCTTTATTTTACGATTCTATGAATGTTTTGTCATGGCTTGAATTAACTCTATTTTATGATTCTATGAATGTTCTGTCATGGATTGAATTAACTATGTTTTATCTTTGTTTTATGATTATATGAATGTTTTGTCATGGCTTCAATTAACTTATCTCTATTTTACTTTTGGCAAGATCAATAGCTCATATCATCACATGATTGCATGATTGATAGAATTTGCTCGCTTGTATTAACTCCACAACCTCGCCACTTACGTGGTGGGTGGGACCTACTCATGGTGATTATATATGTCTAGACAAGTAAGCAAGTGACAGATGGAAGATAGGATGACATGGTGGAAGTGTGGGCTCGATGTTCTTACACCTTATGCACTATATTGAGTGGACAACTTGTATGATATCAATGGATAGGATGGTTGCATGCTTGTGTGATTGATGGAAGTTATGCCCAAAGGTTAATTCAGCAACTCCTCTGTGAATGTGGCATGTGGGCCTCACATAGATGATGATAGAAAATGCCTGGACCAATAAATATGTGAACACTTAGATGTTTATGCCACACAAAAAGGATGAGGGTCCCACTTTCTCACCATCTAAGAGAATTAAGAGGTGGTATCTGCAAAGAAAATGAATGGCTGAGATGGTTGCACAATTGCATGATTGAATAAAGATGCATGATCAAGCGAATCCTGCAATGCCGAGGAGATTTATAAAGGGATAAAAAATAAAAAATAATAAGACTTATGTGCTGACTTCCTATTCGTCGCTGACTGACCAATATTTTTCTATTAGGGCCCCAACATTCGACTAAGAATTACTACAGCTTAGGCTATCTCCCACCATCAAACCACCTTATGTGCCTATAGTTAATGAGTTCAATTGCCCATTGCAATCTAGATTTTCTTGGCTATATTAGCACTACCTATGTCCAATTTCACATTTCCATTGCTCTAACTGTATTTTAAATTCTGAAATTCCTTTGATATCATTGCTAGGGTTTTGTGATAGGGTTACTACATACACTGACCCGCTGCTAGTTGTAACACTCTAGCCGATTCCTCTAAGAAAATTATGATTGACAACTACAATTGGGACTCCTGCTAACAGCTATGATTCATGCGTGATTGCGTGACTAAGTGGAGATGTGCGACCAATCTAATTCTACAATGTTGAGAAAGTTTAAAAGACAATGGTGAATAAAGAATAACAAAGTTCCTACATGTTGAGTTTTTATTCACCGTCGACTGATCGGGATCTCATTGTAGGGCCCCAACATTTAAATATGAATTGTAACAGTTATCTCCCACCATCACACCAGTCTACGTGCATGTAGTTAATGATCTCAATTTCCCATTATGATCCAGACTTCCTTGGCTATATCAGCATGATCTTTTAGTCAATTTTACATTAACCATGCTTTGGATATATTTTGAATCTCTTTGTAATTTCTTTCTATCACAATTAGGGTTTATGTGATAAGGGTTGTCCTATTCTCCCTGTAATTTTTATACCATACCCATTGCCTTCTATGTATTCCCTTGATTGTGTATAAGTCCTTGAGAATTTAGGTTGAAATTTGAGCTTGAATTCTAAAGTTTTAAGTTGTTATCTCCACAAGCTCGGGCAAACCCTAACCCCAACAATGGCAGAATCTTCTAGCCTGGGAAACAAAAAGTTTTCAGAAGAGATAATTTCTCAGCTCCCTAGCTCATTTAAAACACAAAAGAGGTCAAATCTGGGGTCCAGGCCATATGAATTTATCATTGATCACTCGACATGAATTAGGGATGCACTAATTCCACTATGGGGTTTTAGCCTATGGAGAAAAGGTTATAACAAGAAGAAGGAAAATTTTCTAGTTTCAAACATATGGAATTTCAATTTGGGTAGATTGGTGGTCCTAAATGTATATGTAAACATTGAATTGATCACTGTCATTGCTACAAAGTACAAGCCAGACACTAGAGAGATTGTGGAAAGTGAGGGTGGCAGGCTCACTGAGATCACAAGTGATGTTATCAATGAGGTTTTCATGCTTAATCCCAATACGGATTGGACCATTGATCCAAAGGAGTTGGATGCATAATATAAGAGAAATGAAAACTTGTATAAAGGGAGGTTGGCTTCATTTATAAATGGGGATGATAGAAGGTTGAATCCATAATGAACTGCCCCCTATATTGTTGATTTCTTTGCTAGTTATTTCACAGACACTTACCATGCCCTCTTCCAAGTATGTGTTGCAGATGCAAGAGACTTTATTCCTAATTGGATGCTTGTGATATGTATGGATATCTAAAGTAGGGATATCAACAAGCCATTTGACTTTGCTTCCATGGTGGTTGAGGGCCTTCATAATACCCTATGTGACTTCAAGATTGGAAAATCATCAATTTTCAGGTACTACTCTTTGCTAATACATATATTTTTGTACAAGGGCCTCAAGGTTTGGCATCCAAACTTGTAGATCACAACCGTAATTGGAGGAGACAACTCCCAGTCCAAGAATGGACTTGCATTTGGCACTCTCATATGAATGAGTCTAATTACTTAGTTTTTGAGAATCTTTTTGTTAGAAAACTCTTGAGTATTTTGTAGGAGGTTAGGTGGGGTCTAAGCTAGAGAGCCAAAGAATTTTTAAGACCCAAGGACCTTAAGCATGAATTGGATATCCCTCACAATTGGGGATCATGGTACGACTTCAAACACCACATAGTAATTAGGGTATTTGGTAGCTTTGTTACTCCTCGAAAGCTACCCATTACTGTTCAAGATAAGGTTGCCTTGTTAGAGATTATGCATCAACTAGTTGAAGCTGACAAGTCTCTGGTTGGTGGATCTCACAAGAAGGGATCAATGATCGCATCACAGGTTGTGATTGGGTTGTATCATTTCTTGAATAGGAAAGCATATGAAATTCTTGATTCCATCTTGAATAAGTATAGTTTACCCTGAGTCAAGTGCAGGTTTTATGACTCTGAGTGGTTTGTCAAGAAACTTGGGAAAGCAAAGGTACCAAACCACGAATGGGATGATGAAGAAGATATCATTAAAAAATTTGAGAACTATAATGATGTTTTAAAGAGGAATGAAAGGTGGTATAAAATTCAGTACATGGAGCACAAAAATAAAAGGGAGGATAGTACATATTCTCCATCATGGCAAATACTAATAATTCTAGAAGTCGAAGTAAAGTCCATCTTTGGTGCTTATCCTGATGTTGATAGAATTCATTTGCCTCATGAGAGGCCTCAATTGGAAGTTATAACACCAGTTCAGAGAGTAGAGGAGGAAAAGCCAGAATCTCCTTAGTCAATCGGTTCCCCTATTGGTCCTACTTCCCCTCCACCAAGTCATGATGTGATGAGCTGAAATAATTGCTCTTTTATGTTTATGATTGAAAAGTTTTTCTTATGTTTTAAGTTGCATAATTGGATAATGTGAAGGTCATAGGGTATATTAGAGTTTTGACTGTGTGCATATTGAATATTAACCAAACCTGTTGAACCTTGTATTTGGCTAAATATTACTGTAGATATGTGAATTACTATGATAATTTCATGTATGGATGCATAAATGTTATGGTTGACAGAAAATGGATACGTATGTGTTTGCATGCATTAACCCTTGATGCAGGAATAAATAAGTAGCTATGGAAGTGGTCAAGCTATACTAGTTTGGGGGATCATTCCATGCAAGCCGTTAGAGATATTTCAAGGCAGTTGAGAGCATTAAAGACAATAAGGGAGATGGTGTTCAAGTGGAGCGACTGATAGATTCATTTATGACTATCTTTAGTAGGTGACAATCTAGTGAGAACCATCATGTTATATTCTTGGTCGTGTAATGTTGAAAGTCCCACGATCTTTGTGGTTGACTTCGTCCATGTAATAAAAGTCTCTACCTATTCTCATGGGTATGGTCTAGGTAGTTAAGAGTTTGTTATAATCTTCTTATAAATAAAGTTTTGAACCTCTTCGTAGAGGTTGCATAGAGTTTTCAGAGCTAAGTAGTATTTTTCCTATTTTATGTATTGTAACATCTTTTGGAGATAATGAATAAAGTTATGTTATTCTGAGAATATAGAAGCATTTGAAATCTGGGTATTCTCATCCAAGGGGGCCCACTTGGTGAGTAATCTTGTGTAACTATTGAATTAAGTTTTCTTTTGTTGTAGTAGTTGTTATGGAAATTGACTATTCCTACAGCCACTGGAACCAGATCCTATGACTCTTCCTACAACTAAAGTAGACAAGGTAGTTTATGTTTGCTAGCTTTGAACGTAGATAACAGTTATTCATTTAAATCATCTTTCAGTGTTAAGATTTCTTGTAGCCATTTCGTTGTTTCATCTTTGTATGTTTGTTTCAGTAACTTCATTTGCTACAGTAGGATAGAATGGCTTTTACTAGAACTTAGTGCACAAATAGTGTTGGCCCATTTCAAGTAATACATTTCTGGGTTGACAAGTAAATGAACCTTAGCCATAGGAATGATATCTATTAAAAATGGATGTCCAATCCTTGAGTTAAGGCTTCAAGTCTAGATATTATCCTAATTGGCAAGGCCAACATGATGATCCCCCTCTGACCTCTACTAATGTTCACATGTCTTCTAACCCATCCCCTTCACAAAGATTGCTTGCAGAGGCAAATATGAAAAAGCCTATGGTTGCATCATACTTGAGTTGCCCTATTACTCAAATTCCAGAAAGCCCAAGAGATGTAACCCCTCTACATAGGTTATCCCTAGGGAGAGAAATTTCATTTCAGTCGTATGAGGGTTTTGAATTCCAAGGAGATGAGCATTTTCCCCTCATAGGTTTGACACAAGATTGGGCGTCATAGTTAAGGATCCTCCTAAGGAGTGGGCCCTTGATGCATTTAGGCTTGGGGGTGATCTTAGTGAGGATGTAAGGCTAAATGCATGTGAACAATTCATGAGTGATGATCAGTTTATGAATACCATAGAGTCTAGATATTTTGTAATAAGGAACTTGACAAATTAAATAGAGAGAAAAAGGGGTATTGATTTTGATATCCTTGAGTATAATGAAAGAGTGGATTTGAAGGATGAAATATTGAAGGTGGCAAATGAGCAATTGGCAACTATGACCCCTAACGTGGGGAGGGATATTATGAAGAGGAGTGGAGTTCTTCTTTTGGAAGGATGGAATATCTCATCCGCTATTATTTTTTATGAGATTAGAAGGAGGCATGACATTGATTTGGAGGCAATAGATCCTAAACAGAGAGAAAATGTGCTTTCTGGAGTGATCTTCGATGATTACCTTGATCAACTAGTAATTTGGTGCCTTCATAGAGTTACAAAGATACCTAGAATGAGTAAGGAAATTGACTAGTTATTTGGAAGTCTTCTTGTTAAGAGAGTATCTGATACTTCCATCATAGAGGCAACAAGCCTAAATTTGAATGTGGAAAAGTTTTTCCACAAGGTAGCTCTGAAGACATAGGAGGAAGTGGTCATTCTACGAGAAAAGGTGACAACATTGAAAGACTAGTTGTATGCAAGACCTACATATAAGCCTCCTAACATGATTGAGTATTCATCTGAGGAGGTGATAGGATTAAGGAATGATTTGGCCCAAGTCATATTGGATGTAACAAGGATGAATAATTATCTTAATGTATTAAGGGAAAACACTTCACAAGTAGAAGGAAGAGTAAGGGTGGACATGGCTAAATCATTGCTGGAGTCAAAAATTAGTGAGATTTTGGAGCATGCAAATATAGCTTGGGATGAGCATAGATAATTATTGAGACTTTCTCAAGATAATTTAAGATGGTAACATTTCATAGCATGCTCATTATCCTATATGAACAAGACAGTTGCAGTATTGGAGCTTTTATCAATCAGATTTCCTCATGACCAGTTGCATATGATTACTTTGAGTTTTAGTGCAAAGTTTGAGGTGGTCAAGAAGATCTTCATCATCCATAGAATGTATGCACAGATAATTGGAGATGAGATCAGAATTTTTCAATGTCTGGTAACAAGTCATATGCCTACATTGTTTGATAGAGAAAGAAGCAGAGTAGAAGGTGGAAAGGTCCTTAGATCTAAATCAGAGTGGAAGAAAAACCTTAGAACCATACAAAACCATATATTTCTAGATGTTACTGCAGATGATGCACAGTTCCTAGAGAATTTGGGGTCATACATGGATGCATTATCAAGGCTTGACAATGGGATGACTAGAATGGAGATAGTTAGATCATAAATATAAGACAAAGAGTACTAGTAGCATCTCAAAGGACTCCAAGAGCTCAAGAAACATGGATTTGATGATTCCCAATCTTCTTCCTCTCTGTTTTTAAGTTCTTCAAAATTTTGAAATTTTGAATTTTTCAAATTTGTATCTGGAAAAAATAGAAATTGAAAACGGAGGCTACCAAGAACACATCAAGACACTTCAGCAATTCAAGCAACATGGATTTGATCACTTCTGATCCTTTTTCCTCTCTTTTCCTTAGTTTTCAAATTTTGAAAATTTCAATTTTGAAATTCTCGGTTTCCCACTTTTTTTAATATGTCAGGTGGTTGCAACCTAGGTTTTGATATTGTAAAAGGCCCGAAGCTTGTTGAATCCTCAATTTTTCTATAAGAGGATAATCAAGGCCTTGTTTTTTCCTCTCCTTCTTTGACTTCTACATATACTACAAAATTCCAATAGAAGTAGATATACTAATTCACCAAGGGTAAATAATATACAAAAAGTCCACAGTTATTATTCAAAATCATATGAATCAATGAAATTGAGGTTTTTTGGGTTCATATGTCTATATTGTGTTGTTGAATTTGAATGGGTTCCAACTTCTTCTAAAGTAGAATATTAAAATTGCTTACTCTATTCAAAAGGATTCTATATAGAGAATAAGTAGTAAGTTGCAATTGGGAAAATTTATCTCATGCTATGGTCGATATCAAATATTAATCATATTTTTTGATACTAATGCAATTAACAGTCTCCATGATCATTATGTAATTACTAATGCAACACTACACTTTTTTGATACTTGACTGTTGAATCAAAATTATCAAATAAATAATTACTAATGCAACCTTATTCTTGAACACTAAAAAATAGTAGTATGTTAATTTATTAACTTGTAAATAGAAATTTGAAAAATGCAATGCATATCAATATTAAATGACATTGACAAAAACATAAAATATCATCAAGCACAATTAGGATTTTGTAATGTGATAGATGAAATACATTATGCAATATGCAATCAAAAGTTTAATAAATACCTAGTAACTACTAGTGCTAAATCTCTTAAATTTACCAAATCATCTCATCATCTTGATCATCAAATGAGAGCTTCCTTGATTATTGTTTGTGTTTTCTTCACTCTACATACCTCAGCTTAACCACATCTCAAAACTAGTAGTGCATGCGTCACTGGCATTCATTTTGGTATTCTTTCAGTTTTGGACTTCCAGATTCCCAGTGCCCTTTCATAAAAAAATCTTCAGACATTATACCTAGATGTATACAACTGCAAGCAGTTTTCCAAATTATTGTCTTGTGTATTCCTTATCTTTGATTTTAAGAACCCTAAAGCACTAAAAACTCTCTCATCCTCCACCAAACCCAATATCATGTTTTGACATAAAAAACAAGTTTGAGAAATTATGATAAAGAATCAGCCAAAACTAGGCTCTAACCTATATTTGTCCAAACCTTTGTTACTAATCTCTCTTCCAAGGGGTTCTCCACTTTTTTTGAATCTTCAAACTGATGCCTCATAGTAACTGCAATATAGGATGATTTCTCTCTAAGAATATTTTCAATTAAAATTTCTTCTATAGTTTGTCCATTGATTTCTACAAATCTGCAAAAATGGTCTATCAATGTCATTAGCCTATGATGATAATCAGTTAGACTATTGAGTTCCCAATATTGGGGAAAGATAATAGACATGACTTCAAGTAACTCATCATGAGGGAATCATTTTCTAATTTCTAAGGAAATAGAAGAAGTGGTTTTCTTCAAACTATCAGATACAGACTCAACAATGTTGCTAAAATCTTCCCTTGTGACACTTACTTTTTGCTTCTTAGAGCACTTTCCTAGTTTTGTGACCATGGCAAGGTAGCTCATTGGCATTTCAAATCCACATGCATTAGCACATAACTCCCCATTTGTATTAAACTGAAAAAAATTGTTAGGATTGTTCAAATCTACCAGCTAGCAATTTTTTCATTTACAAATGTTTCTTGTGATTGATAGAGATTATCAAGGGTCATCCATGTAATTTTACATAGCTTATCATATTCTAAAATATGCATATCTCTTTCTTGGGATTTTTCACAAGATGGTTCATTTCCTCTAGCATGGGGAGAAGACCTGCTAAAGGTAGGATTGTCTCTATATCACTTAACCTACAAAGCAAGTCAGGAGCTTTGTCTATTGTGTGGTGATGTTCATACATTACTCTAATCAAGGATCAATATTCTGAATAAACTCAATGTGTTGGACCATGCAAGAGATCTATCTGGTATCGAGATCCTTAAGAAGCAAGTTCCCATCGGTTACTCCATCAGCAAAATTTTGAAATTCCAAAAACCGTTTGGGACTTTGAAAGAAGTATGAGTAGAGCTCTCTGATTAAATATTCAAAACTTGTTACTCCAGGATACTTGCTCATAATTTTAAAAGATAGATTCATTTTGTGAGCTATGTAGTGAAATGGTAGTCATGTAGGGTGAACAAGAAGTTTGTAGCTTTATGCAAAGACTGTTCTTATGACCTTGCATTACTAAAGCTCCATCTTCTTCTACACATACCAACTTTTTTGCAATTGTCAAGTCATCCATACCTCCATAATCAATTAAAGAATTCTTAACTAGTTGAAATAGAGTTTGCATTGTCGCACTATCCTTCAATCTAGAAACACATAGTAGATGAGGTTGCCAGACATGATTCTCTACAGTATAAACATGCATACATACCCAAGACATATTATCTATTGGTGTAACTTCATCCAAAGACAATGCAATAAAGTTTGACTCTCTAATTATTTCCTTTATATCTTGTTTTTAAACCTCAGCAAGACAACTTGCCCATTCCCAACCACTATTTACTAACCAACAACTATTAGGAAAGTTAGGAATGCCCAAAAAGTATAATAAAGTACTAATTTCTAGGAAGTTTGTCATACAACGCCCTCTGGTCAAAATATGAAAAACAACACTTAATTGAATAGTTTTACCCAGTTGTGCTATTGTCATTGCCTTTCCAAAAATAGCTTCAAGAGAACCTCCAGATTCAACGAGCTTTGCATGTCTTTTCAAATGTGCATCATATTCTAAGGCACACTTAACATGCTGGCATTTCTCCTTTATTTCCCATCTTATTACTGATTTTTCAATTCCATCTATGATTTTCTTTTCATAAACTTTGTCAATATTCTTTTCAATGGTGTCACTTCAGTTGCAACCTCTTCTCCTTTTTATATTTTGAACTATAAATCTCACACATGCATTCTACTGGAGGGTCACCCTTCTTTGGATTCTCCACTAGTTCAATGAATGGATACTTTGACACCCAATCACTTTCCTGCTACCCTGGGTATCTACCAGATCTTCTTCATTGTCATCTGAGATATTGCATTCGCCACCTTCTTCAATATTTGGTGTAATTTGTGAATGTGGTAGTTGTGATTATGTACCTTCATGGTCATTTGTTTGACCACAAACATTGCTAAAGTATGAATTTAAGGTTCTGGGTTTTGTTGACCTCTCTTGGCCTTCACCACATTTAGAAGTCTTACCCTTATTCCTGTTTGACATCCCTAACAAAATAAAGGCTGCAAAAAACTATCTATGTGTTTAAGAAGAAATGATAGACTATAAGATTCATTTCCCCTAGGGCCTACAATCTAGATGTATGAGGTCTCCCTACTCAATAAGAATGATCTAAAAATTGCTAATAGATCGAGATGAATAATATTATAACACTTCAAAGAAATGATCACTTACCTTTAGATTCTTAGAGAGTGGCACAAAGCACTAGTAGATGACAATGAAGCATAGGTTGTTCCTATCTGTAACCTAGATATTGATCCGAATTGAGAACTCTGAACTAACCAAAATGTGTAAAAATTAAATTTGATCTTTCATACAATCTTATACCAATCCATATTTGGCAAATATTGTGAGAACTTTAAATGGTATACAAAAAATTTTGCGAATCCCACTTAATTCTAACATGTCTTATGGAAACATGAGGTGAATGAAACATCGAAAAAAGCATATGCATTGTAATTTACTAGGCAATTATGGGTCGTGCATTGGGATTGACTTATAATAGAATTGGCAAAATCAATCTTCCCACAACATTGAATGATTAATGGTATTGGAAAATATTGGGGATAATTAAGACACTCTTCCAAAAATGTCGGGCGAATTGGGTCCTCATGCAATTTGAACTATTGATGGCTATTGGCAAATTACATCGATGCATTAAGGCACACTTCCAAAAATTCAGGCAAAAATATTAAATAGACCGTTGTAAAAATGTAGACTCTATTGGAAAAATCTTTAAATTGTTACAAATAACTAATGAAAATGAAGGCGAATTGAAATGCAGTTTATCGAAAATTTATTAAGTTGGGGCAATCTGGCCACCTCGATTGGTCCAACTTATTCGCCATTTTTGAAATGTCTGATACAAAATATTTGCTAGTTGGCGATTATTCACCATTTTTTAAATGTTCGATACAAAATATTTTCCAATCAAATCAATAATCAAACAAACTCCATGTCAAATCCAAGTATGTGGCTTCTATTTCTCTTCTCCTCCTTATGGCATATTATGGTAGTGGCTCTCAGATTCATGTGTTACCTGCAAAGTATTGGTACAAGAATTCGAAGAATGCGGTTATCCATGATTAAGAATTGATGTTGAATTTGTAGATTTTTTGAAATTGAATGCACCGTCAAGATTGATTTGGCAAAAAAGTCGATCAACGGTTGAGAATTGATGAGACAAGTTGGTTGGAGATGATAACTCAACCTAACTGGATTTGATTGAGAAATTTTCTCATTTGATTGACTTGATGAATGGATGGATGAGTTTATTAAAAAAAAGTGATTTTGAAAAGAGTGGACTGATTGACTAGTTAGGAAAAGGTGATTGATGACTCACTTGTGGGAATTGAGAGTCAATGGTAGTTTGTCAATTTCAACATGTGTTGTAGGAAATTAAATGAAATTGGCATTTTGGTTAATTTGGATTAAATTTGATTTTTGAAAATGTGGAATTAGTTGAAATGCAAGACAAATGAAATTAATTCAAAATGTGAGGGAAATTAATTTGATTTGGGAAATTTATTTAATTGAGAAGATATTGTTCTAATTAATTAGAAAAATGGGTTTTAAGGACCCGAAACCTTTTACAAAAAGATCAAAAGAAAGATCATCAAAGATCAACTAGACCAGCATAAAGACAACATACAAAAGATTGGTAAGAAAGCCAGCAACCCAAATGGATAGCAAAAAACTAGGAACAACAAAGCAGAAAAAATCGGAAAGAAAGACCTAGTCAGCTAGCAACACCTATAGAGACTTAAGAAGTTCAATAGCCTTGATGACCAATAGGTCATAATTCACCGAAGCCACTTTGAGCTCTTTGATTTCCTTGTTTGGATTTTTCTCCCTCTGCTCTAGGGATCCCTTCTCATTCTCTAGCTTACTAAACAGGATTTTGATGTTGTCAGTCGAGGCCTTCAGAGTGTTATAACTTTATTCAGCAATGCTTCTAAGACAGGTATCGATTTTGTTGAGTCTATTTTTCAGCATCCACCATTCTTTGGTCCCTAACAGTGTCATTGTTTTTTATTTCCTCCAAGGCCTTCTCCACTTGCTCAAACCTTGGATTGAAGGCATCCCTAATCTCTTCAGCTCTGGCAATAGTCTTTCCCAAATCATCAACATGCTTAGCCATGGATTTACCTTCACCGATGCTAATAGTCTCCAGAATTTGAATCCTATGACTCAGGTTCTTGTTTTCCTCCACATCTTTCTTGTGATTGTTTATGAGCCAGTCGGGGGTGTTCACAAACCCCTTCAAACCCTCAACAGAAGGGTTAGAAGGGGGGATTTTTCCACCAACCTTGGCCTGATCAATTTTGGGCTCTTCACCACCGGTATTATGTTCTGCATCACCACCAACACTCTGGTTGAAACCATCCCCCGTAATCTCCTCCTCAACATTTTGGTCTGCATCTGAATCCTTGCTCTGCTCTTTGTCCTCCATCTCCAGCTTAGAGTTGCCCTACCTTTTCTGCTTTTTCCTTTTCTGAGAAGAATATTTAGGTTTCTTCTTCCGAGGGGATGGAGAGTCATCCTTTTCAAAGTCCTCAGAGACCTCCGAGGAGGAGGAAGAGAATTGAGAAGATATTGTTAGCTAAATAAAAAATTTGGGATAATTATTTAATTATAGGAGAATAGTAGAAATTGATTTAATAAAACAATAAAGATCATTTAATTAAAATAAATAATAGAAATTAATTAAATAATAATATTATTTAATTAATATTAGAAGGAAAATAATGAAAGATTAATTAATTATGGAATTAGAGGGAAATTTGAAATTTTAATTTGGAACAGAAGATAATGTTAATTTAGAATAATTAGATTAGATTAATAGAATAATTAGATTAGATTAATCAAATAATTAAAATTATTTAATTAACAAAAAGGAATAATTAGTAAAATTAGCATTCCCTGGCACAAGAAAATTTTAGGTGCCTATATTTTGCCCCACTTTGAGACAATGTATTCTTCAAGTATTGTTTCAAAGAGAAGTTTGATAAAATTATGCCCCAATGTGGCCCAATGATGATAGGGTAATACGGTGCCCCCTTAAGAATTGAATGATTTTTTTATTTGAAGGCCAATTTGACAATAGTATGACCAAGAATCTAAATATATAATCTGCACAGAAAATGGGATTTGTATGAGCAACCTACAAGTATGGAAATGCAAGAACTATCACAACAAGTGCATTAGAAAACCCTAAATAGGGCACATTTGGACTATAAATAGGAAATTTGAGGCTCACTTGGGTTCATTTGTGCATCGTGAGCTTGGAGAATTTAGAGAGCTTAGAGATCCTTGTGGGAATCATTGTGGAGCTATGCGGGCATCAGGTGAGAGTTTCATTGCATGGAGTGGGTTTAGACCTTTGACAAGCAAGATGGGACTAGTTTGGGGTAAGTAGTCGACCTTATCTTGTCATTATATTGCATTTATTGCTCAATTCTTGTTAGGTCCTAAGGAGTCAAAAACTAAGTGTACCACATATGAACATGTGTTTAATGCATTCACAAGTTAATTGTCGCATTTTCTATTAGAATCTCACATACGACCTAAGTGTGTCACATTTGATGTATCTATGTTGCATTCGCCTATATTGTTGTTTATTAGATAGTGTCACATATGCATATTGAGTTGCACAATTGAGCGTAAAGTGACAATTTGATGTGTTTGTTGCGCATTTGCATTTAAGTGTAATGCATTTATATTTTTTGGGACTCAATTGATAGTGCAAATAGTCGAGTGATCATTCAATTGGTTAATTAAGTCATAGCCTGTGCACATGCTAACATAATTTTTGTTTTATCCTCAGATATTTCTTCACGTATTAGGAAATCATGAGAGTAGACCTAAGTGCCTTGCATTGTGACACCAATTAGATGACATAAGAAAGGATACCTACATTCACTTGGTCTTTATCGTGTTTTCTATATGCCCGAGATTAGGGCGAACCATGGGTTGATCACAACACTTTTCAAGTGATGGCACTCAAAGACATGTTCATTCCATCTGCCAATTGGAGAGCCTTTTGCGATGCTTGAAGATGTTGGTGTATCCTTTGAATCCCTATACATGGTGAGAGGCTAATTTATGAGCTACGCCCTGGTATTGTGGCTCTTTGCAGATTATTCATGTGTGATTTGGTTGACTTGGGCATTGATGACTATCAGGAGATCAAATGGGGGACTATTTCGCACATGTATGATTGATACAATGTCATTCTAAGTGTTGTTGTTACTAGAATACTAGCTCCAAATAGACATGGGCATTGATTTCTTGTAGGATGGGGATAGGTATTAGAGGGCTTGATATATGACAATTGGGTGTATGCTTGGGGGCCATGTGTATTAGCTATGCTTTATTATCAACGGCACATACTTGCTTCTTTAGGTGCTTAGTTTCTTAGATGTGGCATCACTGTATTACAAATTTTGGCATGGGACCACATTTTCGTATGTCCACTAATTGTTCAAAGTCATCCTGGGCCAAGACTATTGTATGTTTATATCTATTCTAGGGTTGTGACACAACATCAAGTGGGACACAATTGTACTGGTGATATGAGTTAGATATAATTCAACACTTTATTTAGAGGCTTTAAAGGGATTTCCCAAGGTGGGATGATGATGTCGAGCATTTTCCATACTAACGATAGCAGAGATATTTGATTGGGTGCACTATGTAGTCACAAAGGATTATTCATGTGCACTTGTCAGACATTTTGGTGTATAGAAGGGTGTTCCTTATGGTAGTGTGTATTTTGCTCGCACTAACCTAGAGGTCAATGATTAGGGCCCTTACATTAGCCTACAAGTAGCTTATGCCAATTTTGATAGTCTCTAGCCAATACAATAGGATTGGGGTTAAGATGTGGTTTATGTTGGCATTACTCCATACTACAACATGTGGTGGGCCACTCGTGGGCCTAATCCTCTCACAAATCTATCCATACCTATACCTATTGCCATGGGTCAATGATAGAGAGTAGATAGAAGTTGCAAATGGGGCAAAGGTCAAATCTGTGGTAAAGCTAGGGGTAGGACCATACTTAGAGGTTGAGGGAAGGCTAGAGGGAGGAGGGGAGAAGATAGAGACGATGTGAGAGATAGAGATGTAGGATTTAGAGGAGGATATGGTGGCATTGGAGGTGCAGATGGTGGAGAGGGGTTTTGTACATTTGTTGATATGTTGTCATTGATGTCAACATATGGGGAGATTGTTGGGAAGTTATGTCAACATATTCTTCTATGTATTCAAGTGTTGCAGTTTGGTTGGATGAGTTGGTTTACCCTATGTATTGTAGATGAGTTGATGTGGTTTAAAGGGTTTCTGATATGTTATCTATAGATGGTTCATTCCCATTTGTAGAGGTTCACATGATGTTTTGATCAAGTTATGAGATTCGGTATTGAGGTTGATAATCAGTTGTTCGTGTTATTCGGTATTCTGGTTTGTGCTCTGAATTGCTTCAGAATTATAATATCTTTAGTTGTGGATGTATGGGATGTGTTCTAGACATTGATGTGTGTCATTGGTTCAATTGGTTAATGATTTAGAAATCCACAAGGGAATATTTAAGGTTGACAACCAGTTATGATGGTGTTCTTAAGCTTTGATGGTGAGATGATGATGATTTTGGTGATTCGAGTTGTTGCGATTATTGTGGTACAATTCACGTTGCTTGTGAATATCTCTAGATCATGTTCTATGTGTATTGGTGGTCTGCATTGATTATTGTGCATATTGTTAAAGATTTTCCATGTCCAGTGATGTTCTTCATGTTATGAGACATTTTTGGTGGTTGTAGCATGTTGCAGATGATCGAGGCGTGATTGTTGGAGGTGTTGCATGTTTGCGGTATTGATTTAGGTCTAGACTATGTCTTAGCCAATATTGTTTTGGTCTGCATGTATTTTTGTAGCATGTGAAGTTATTATTTTGTAATTTGTATTGAGGGTTTAGCCAACCTTAAAATATAGGTTGATGTCTTGTATATATATGTAATAGTCATGTAATGTGTGTCTACGATCTTTGAGAGTATGTATGGTTGATTTGTATGTGTGAACAAGTGATTTGATCTTTCAGAAGTGTAAAGGAGAAAAGAGAAGTGTTGCAGAGCAGACAATGAGCTTAACCAAAACTGTACTCAGGCATATGGAGATACTATTTTCATATTCATGTAATCTGGATTGTTGTCTGAATGCTTTTGTAAGTTAGTGAGACTTCTTGTAAGGCAGTGAACCTTCCCTAAAGGTTGTAGTCTTTCTGGGTTTCTTGTTTAAATAGTGATCTCTAGGCAGTGTGCCTAAATGCATGTGCATTCCCATTGTAATATTTCATTTACTCCTAACAGGGTATTATCTCATTGTGGGTAGGTTCCCACCATGTTTTTTCCCTTAACCAGGTTTTCCACATCAAAAATATTGGTGTTATGTGTATTATTGATGTGGTATTGTCTCATACTTTAACTGTTAATTATCATATCTGATTTGTGGTTTAAGTTGTAGAAAGTTTTTGAGCAAACTGATTCAACCCCCCCCCCCCCCCTCTCAGTTTGCTACATTGTTGCCAACAATTGGTATCAGAGCTAGATCCTTCGGAAGAAGCTTGATCACTTGAGGAGATGTGGGATGGCAACCTTTCCTTTCAAGAAGGATAGTCCAAGATTTTATGGAATGAACTACACTCTCTGGAAAAGTCGGATGCAATGTCATTTGATATGCATTGGAGAAGAGTACTGGAAGATTACCAAGAATGTATATAATGTTCCTCACAACGGTCCTACTACTCCAGATGAGATAAATGAAGCGGAATACAATATTAGAGCTAAGGAAGCATTGTTGAATGCCTTGTCAGATTCTGAGATGAGTAATGTGATGGACTTAGAGACTGCTCATGAGATCTGGACAAAATTGGAGACCTTGCATGAAGGTGATAGTCATGTTAAGATTGCTAAATTGCAGAGCTTGAAGGGAAAATATGAGAACTTGAAGATGAATGAAGATGAGAACATTACTTATTTTATGCACAAAGTGAATGAGCTTGTGTGTGGAATCATATGTGTCGATGGAGTATTAAAATAATCTAAGATTGTTGCTAAAGTGTTGAGATCTTTTCCTCCTACTTACAAAAATAATGTTGTTGCTATTGATGAGATCCAGACTATGACAAATGTGACAAGAGACATGTTGATTGGTAAACTTGTTGCTTTTGAGCTGAGTGAGTTGGGAGACTCTCTTCCTAAGACTAAATTTGCATTCAAATCTACTATTTTCAGGAAGCAGAGATATGATCCAAGAGAAAGTTCTACAAGAGTATCTAGATATGAGAAAGAGACGAAGGAGGTGGAAGATGAAGAAAGAGAGTTTGAGGAGCTTGAAGCACTTATTGCCAGAAGATTGCCTAAAGGTACCGGTAAGTATGAAGGAAAGTTACCTCTTAAATTCTTTACATGTAATAAGAAAGGACATTTTGCATCAAGGTGTCTGGAAAGAGATAGAAATCCTAAGAAGCCATTTAAGCCATATAAGCCTAAATATCAGAACAAGTGGTATTATGTTGTTGATGAAGGTGTGATAGATGATTAGTCAGATAAGGGAAATTTAAGAGATGAATTTGTGCTCATTGCTATCAAGGAAGATGATCCTATAACTACAAATTTTGCAAGTTGCACTAATGAGGAGAAAGCTTTAGCTGCTAAAGTTAAGGAGAAAGATGATTGGGTAATTGATATTGTTTGGTCTCATCATATGATAGGTGATAAGAGTAAATTTTTAAACTTTTAAAAATATGATGGTGGTATAGTAAGATTTGGTGATAACAAAGCTAGTGTAAATAACAAAGCTAGTGTAATTCATGGTAGAGGTACTATTTCTCTTGATGGTAAGAAAAATATTGATGATGTGTTGTATGTTGAAGGTTTAAAGCATAATATTTTGAGTTTTGGTCAAATGGTTGATAAGGGATATAACTTGCAATTCAAGAATGAAAAATGTGAGATCTTAAGTAGCTCTGGAACTGAGATTGCATAAGGGACAAAGAATAAAGGTAATATCTTTCACTTGAATGCTAGTGGTAAAAGTTGTTTGATTGCTCAGATTGATGAAAGAATAAAGGTAATATCTTTCACTTGAATGCTAGTGGTAAAAGTTGTTTGATTGCTCAGATTGATGAAAATTGGTTATGGCATAGAAGGACATGTCACATAAATTTTGATTGCATGGTGAAGATAATTTCTACTCAAGCAGTGAGAGATCTACCGAAGCTAGTAAAACCTTCTAATCTGGTATGTAAGGAATGTCAATTAGGGAAGCAAACAAGAATTACCTATAAGAGAAAATCATATAATTATATCGCATTGTTAGATCTTGTGCATAATGATCTGTGTTCCTTCTAGAGTAAGAATCTTGCAGGGTGATAGGTATTTCATGTTGTTGATTGATGATTATTCAAGGATGATGTGGGTTACCTTCTTAAGGGAGAAGTCTGAAGTGTTGAAGAAGTTCAAAATTTTCAAAGCTAGAGTTGAGATGGAGACTAGATTGAAGCTTAAATGTCTAAAATCTGGTGGAGGTGGAGAATTCACTTCTAGTGAGTTTAATGCATATTGTGAAGAGCATGGAGTTAAGAGACAATTATCTACTCATTGGAAACCACAACAAATGGTGTTGTGGATATGAAGAATAGAATAATTCAAGAAGTTGCTAGAACCATGATGATTGAAGGAAATGTTTTACATGTGTTTTGGAGAGAAGTTGTGAGTACTACACTATACACTCTTAACTGAGTAAATGTCAAAGGTGATACTGGTAAGACTCCTTATGAGTTATGGTTTTGTCATGCTCCTATTGTTAGATATTTCAAAAATTTTGAAAGTAAATGCTATATTAAAAGAGATGAAGATCTTGGAAAGTTTGATGCTAGATGTGATGAAGGAATCTTTCTCCGTTATTATACAAAGAGTGAGGTGTACCGGTGTTATAATAAAAGATTAAGAAAGATGGTTGAAAGTGCTAATGTGAAGGTTGATGAAGGTAATGTGAGACAGATTAAATCTTGCAGATATGATTTTGATGATCAGGATGCCAATTCAGATAAAGGAAAACAAGTGCAGATCTTAAGTCAAGTTCAGATTGCTCCGGAAAAGCCTGAGAATGAAGGTGCAGATGCTAATGCAAAAGAAAGAGTTTAAGAGCCTCAAATTAAAGAAAATCCTACAACTCCCAGGTATGTAAGGTTGAATCATTTAGAAAATCATATTATTGGTGATAAGAATAAAGGTGTGATGACTAGGAGAAGACTTGTTGAAGAAATTTGTTTGATCTATAAGATTGAGCCTAAAAATGTTGATGAAGCATGTAAAGATGAAAATTGGATTAAAGCTATGGAAGAAGAATTGAATCAAATTGAGAAAAATGATACTTGGATTCTTGTTCCTAGACCTAAGGATAAAAATGTAATTGGAACTAAATGGGTATTCCAGAATAAGTTGAATCGACAAGGTGAAGTTGCTCGAAATAAAGCTAGACTTGTTCGTAAAGGTTATTCATAGATCGGAGGAATTGACTATGAGGAGACTTTTGCTCCAGTACCTAGAATTGAAGTTGTTAGTGTAGACACCTAAAAATGGTCAACGCTTGCGGAGTCATACTTTAACATTTGCCCATTGCCTCATTTTAGGTTTTTGCGTTGCATTAACATTCTCCTATGTCACACACTTGGTTTTTATCATATGCAAGCATCGAGTCATTCTTCTACATTCTTCATTCGTCTCGCTCTCGAATTTGGTCTTGTCGACAACATTATCCAGTCATGATTTTGATCGATTTTATCTTGTCGCATCAATGTGCGTGCTAATTTGTCATCATTTTGGACATCGTCAATCCTAATTAGGGTTTTGTCCTCTTATCAATCTTGTTGATTTGTCATCAATCTTCATCATTTTCAATCTTGTCATTTTGTGATCGATTTGTCATCGATCGTTGTCATGTTCGATCTTGTCATTTTGTGATCGATTTGTCATCGATCGTGGTCATTTTTAATCTTGTCGTCTTGCAATCTATTTTGTCGACGATCCTTGTCCTTTTGTCAAATTTGTCATTTTGCGATCATTTCGCTATCGATTGTTGTCTGTCTCAATTATGTCGATTTGGATCAATTAGTCATTGTTCCTCATCAATTGGCATATTTATCAATCAAATCATTTAATCAGAATCATGATCGATATCAATTATCTTCAATCAAGACCTAATTGTCATTCTCACATTGCTAATTTATCTTCTAGGGTTTTGTGATTTAATCATTTAACCTTGTGTGTCATTTCTTCCTCTAGGATTAAATAATTTATTTATTTATCCTAGGTCTTCTTGTCACAATTAAATGTTCATTTAATTGGCTAATTATTCCTCTTTGTGAATTAATTAATAAATGAAAGATTATTAATTAATTTACCTAATTTCTAATTTTCATCAATTTATTAATTCCTAATTTTCCTAATTCCTCCTATTTTCTAATTTTCTAAATTTCTTAATTCCTAATTTCAATTCTCTCCTATTTCTCTCCTAAATTCATGGGAATGACATAGAAATTTGTCATAATTTGTCATAATTGACAATCAATCAATTCTTGACATAGAAATTTGTCATAAATTGTCATAAATTCTTGACATAGAAATTTGTCATAAATTGTCATAAATTCTTGACATAGAAATTTGTCATAAATTGTCATAAATCCTTGCATAGCAATTTGTCATAGACATGTCATAATTTTGCTATTCTTGATTTGAATTTCCATTCAAATCACTATCATGCTAATTTTTTCATCTCTCCAATTTGTCTATAAATTGGATGAATTTCTTCAATCAAAACCCCTAATCAGACTATCGAATTTCTAATCACTTTGTCAAATCACGCTTCGAGTATTCTTGTGTCAATGTCAATCTTGCTTTCACAATTAGGTTTATGCACTTGAAGGTGAGATCTACAATAAAACTATTTGGAGAAGAAAGAAGAACAATGGAGCCGCATGAAGGAAACATTTGGATTTACATCTGGTTTGCATAATCTTTTTGAATGTTTTATCTTTATGTCTCTATTGAATGTGTTTAGGATAGATCATTGCAATTTGCTTTTGTGATTGAGCTAATGATTAGTATTTTTATATTGTTTGTGATGATTCCTAATTTCCTATGCTACATTAATTGGTGAACCCGACGTGAATGCACATCCTTATCATGTTTCAGAAATACAAGACCCAATGCCACCATGCACTTTATTGCCATTACCTGTTTTAGAGGACCCCATTCGATGTCCTTCTTCCTCATGTTCAAGCATTTATTCCTTGCCAGAATCCATTGCAAATGTTCAAAGTGCATCCCCTTCATGCCAAATCATTGATTCCTTGTCAGAATCCTCCATGCATATCCAAAGTCTAACCCCATGTCAAGAGGATAATTTAGAGCACGAAGAAATGAGTCCTAAAGAAAATCAAGATCAAGATCCTGAAACCTTATCATCCCATCCAATTTTTGACCAGGACCCCATGTTTCCAGACACTCACGATGATTCCCCTATTCTTGTCCATCCTATCCAAAGTCCTATTGACACTCCATTTCCTAAGCAAGATCAAGATATCCCAGTCCATCCAATCCCAAATGATCCCCTTCCATTTCATGAAAAAAATGTCCTTTCAAATCCCATTGACATTCCACTTCCTAAGAAAGATCAAGATATCCCTTCCTTCCTTTCCGATGATCCCATTAAAAGTCAAGAGCAAAGCACCTTAAAAGAGGATTCCAATGATCTTCCTCCTTGTCAAGATCAAATCATTCCTTCAGATCCTCCACAAGATCCACTTGTTCCTCCATCTCCACATCCTAATCCAGCATATCCACTCCAAGATCACATTTATTTTGATGATCCCATTATTTCTCCCATTCCACCTCTTGAAGAGCCTGTCATTGAACCATGTCCACTACAAAATCCTAGTCCCTCTCATGATCCTAATCCCCCTCATGATTCTAACATGTCAGTGCAAGATGTTCATGAACCCTCGATATGCATAATGGGTTCTCCACTGTGGTGCAATCTGATCCACTTCAAGATCTCATTATTTCTCTCATCTCATATCCACCTCATAATGGACTCGTGTCTTCTTCCCAAAGAAAAGAGTATCCTACAAGTCAAGATATTCATAAAGGAAAAGGAGTAGATCTTCATAAGAAAGAATCCCTTGATATCAAAGAAGATCTTAAGGGTCATGTCTACACAACTCACTCTCAAGACGTTGGTATCCCTCCATCAAAATCAAAACATACACCTTCCCCATCATACTTTCCATCCATCTTAGGTCCTTATATCCCTTCGTCCTCTATGCAAGGTCAGCAAATGCACACATCCTTGAGTAAATTTTATCCATCCAAAAGATGTCCATTTCATTCATATCCATCCATGCATTCCTTTCCCCCTCCAAGCAATTTGGATGCCAAGTATAAATGTCATAAGTCTAGCAATCAACATGTATTCAAGGATCAACATGTCCAATATAATCGACATGTCAAAACACAAAACAATATTATCTATAAAGAAAAACAAATATCCAAATGGCCACAAAGGCCCATTGCTCAAAAATGAAAGTTAAAATCTATATGGGTTCCTAAATCCCTTGTGCAAGCAATGCACTCCAAGGAATCACAAAAGCATGAAAAATCAAAAACCATGTGGATCCCTAAGCAGCTCCTTGAAGCACAAAAGCCTAAAGAAACATCCAATTTGGCATCCAAAATTGCTATTCCTCCATCCAAACCTTCCAAGTCTATTTCTGCACCACCTTCTTCATCTGTTTTGGGCCCTTATGTCCCAACATTCATAGCCTTTCCTTCCTCAAAATCTCCATATCCAAAATACATTTTTCCTCCATCAGTCCATCACCCCTCAAGGTGTGTGCCAATGTCGATCTTGCCTTCATTTCCATCCGCTCAAGCCCAATTCTTCTAATACCCTATCTATTATCCAATGCATATTTTTCATCATTCGATCCCTCTGATCCCATCCTTTGCATAAATCCGCGCCTTAGTTTCATCTTATTTTTCCATGTCCTTATCCTACCAACGTCTTTGAGCATGCTTTTAAAGGTCATGGTCCATTTTTTTTTTCAAGGCTACTATCCAAACAAAAAGATATTTGAGTCCTTCTTCCATCCCCTATCATGTGTCCATCTTCTATTGAAAATGTCAAAATCAAAAAAAATAAAAAATAAAAAGTGAGAAAAAAAGTGAAAAAAAAAAAAGAAAAAGAAAAAAAAAATAAAGAAAAATAATTCGTCCACTGGTGAAAACCTGGCAAACAGGCGCCTTGGGCAAGTACCATGATGAAAACCTAGCAAACAGGCATCATTCATAATTTATGAACTTCTTGCACACCACACTTGGGGGCAGGTTTCCTCCTTCATATCCTATTGCCCTTCACTATCCTATCGAACCCCTGTCATTACCCTTCATATCCTATTGTCCCTCATGTCCAGTTTCCCTTTCCACCTTTGATCTTGACAAGGCTGAGGATCATCATGAGCATCATGCATCTTGTTTGCAGCTTTTAGTCCATCATAGCTTTTGGTCTTTATCCATTTTCTTATTATAACCTTTCATCCATATTCCCTAGCTTATTGCAACTTTTTGCCACTATCTCGTATCCTATCCCGACCTTCAGTTCATGTCCCTTATCCATTCTTGGTCTTTCTTATCCTATCCATATCTTATTACTATCCATACACTCTTTTTCATTCCTTGATCTTGAACTGACATAAGGATTCAAAATTTAAACATGGTTTCAAACACCTCTTGACATGTCCCTCATGCCATGTCACTACTTTACATTGTCATATCCAATCTCTTGTCCTATCGCGCAATAGCCCTTGAAAATTGCATCCACATTGTCTCCATGGTAAAAGGCCTTTGTCTTCCCTCTATCCACCATCATTTCAGCAAGCCTATTTATTCACCTGTCATATTCCTTGCCTTGCTAGACACTGGGGGCAAAAATCTCTAAACAGTTAAAAATGTCCTAAAAAAAATCTCATAAAAATTGAAAAATGTCCTGAAATAATCCATAAACAATTGGCAAATGTCCTGAAAAACTTCAAAAAAAAATTGAATAACGTCCTGAAAAAAATCCCTAAAAATCAAATAAAGTCCTGAAAAAATGAACACAAAACAACATTGTAAAAACTCGAAAGGCAAAACAAAAAATAAATAACCCCTCTGTGCATAGACAGCTCACTGAGTATACATCCAACAACTCACAATCACACACTGTGCTTTAATGAAATCATGTGTTAACAGATGAACTCTTTCAATCAAACCAAACATTCAAACTGCTCAAAATTGTCATATCACTCGACCTTCAGCATCACTATCGTTTGTCCTTGTCTCTACTATCATGGGTCTTATACAGGGTGTGGTATACTCGAAACCAGACTGTGTCCTATCTTAGACGGGGTACCGCATGTCCTGAAACCAGACAACATGATCGTCCTATCAGCACTTTCAACTTTTGACAATGAAGATCAAGATGTTTGTTTGATTTGTTGGAATTTGTGCATCTTATCTTTCTACTGATTTATCTTTGGCTTCGATCATGTTCCTATGTTGCTCGATGATGTCACCAAGTGATTTAGAGTGACCGGGATGGATCATGGTCCTTTTTCTTTTTGATTGTGATTATTGTTTGTATGTGATGTGTCTGTCTTTTGCAAAAGGGGTTGCATTTCAGCTCTGGCCTTCCATGCCATGATGCTACGCATCCATTTTGCTACATAAAAATAAAGGTTCTCACCTACAAAGTGCATTACTGAAAGCAAGGTTTTCTTTGTCTCTAATTGTCCTCTATTTCATTTTCTTCTTAATAACACTTCTTCCATCCGTTCGGATAGTCAGTTCGGTCTAGTGCTCTGATCTCCAAACACATATGCTGCATCCTGCATCCATTTGGTTAGTACATTTGCATTACATCGAGCATCCCATCAAGCATTTTATCCATTTCATATTATAAATGCATCAAAAACACATAAAAAGTACATCCATACATGTTCCACAATGGTACATAAACAGTGCATAAGTCATCCATACATGAAAAATAACCAGAAGTCATAACATATTGCATCCCATCATATTGATGCATATCATATCATCTATCACAAATATATCAGAGTACAAAATTGGACTGTCTATCCTAAGTATGGCCCGCAAGCTGACTACAAAATGTCAAACTACAGAATGTCCACTATCTATCCTAAGGAGCACGTGCCTCTGTCATTGGGTGCTCCCTCTGTCCTCCTCATCCTTGCAATGTCTCGTGGATGATGTCCCTCCTGGTCCTGGCTGTGGTGGTCTCATAGGTCCACTCACCCCCATGCTACTCAATGACCTCTGAGAGCGTGCCCTGCTCTCTATCCTCGATCGTGCCCGATATGAAGGTGCTCTCTGCTCTGGTGGAACTGCACTCTCATATAGTGTCCTCCAATGGCGTATCTCCTCTTTGGTCTCTACCAACATTTTTCCTAGCTCCCGTACACTGGCATCCCGAATCGACCCAATATACTCAGTGACTCTCTGTCCTTCTCACTGTGCCTGCGCTACTACTGTATCTTGAGCCACTGTGAGTCTGGCTATCTCTGCTCTGAACTGCTCATGATCTCTCTCTAAAGTCACAATGTGATCCTGCTGACTTGCTATGGTAGCCCTGAATATCTCCATCTCCTCTGTCCTAGCTGTCTCTAGCTCTATGGGTATATCCTGCAATGCCTCCTGCTCGCCTGAATCTGGCTCATCCTCATCATCCCCATCCTCATCTTTGTCCTCATCATCCCCCTCATCCTCATCATCCCCACCCTCATCCTCCTCATCCTCATCATCTCCCTCCTCCTCTACAGTGAGTGGGAAGTCCTCCTGTCGCCTAGGTACTGGAATGTTTGGATCTGTCAATGGCACTGGCCATCATCGTGCAAACCATCTCTCATACTCCTCTGTTGTCCCGACGTCTACCACATCTAATCTCCAATCCCACTATCTCTGTTGTAGCTGTGTGAAGTCAACATATGCTATGTGTGGTTGAATCATACTCCCCCACTGACTCGTCTCTCTATGAGATCGGGCAAAGTGTACAGTCCTCCTAGGTACATCCTACCTCTCTCCAAACTGTCATCTGACTCTCTCTGGCAGGTACATCTCAATCACTCTCTGGTGATTCATTGGTCGCCCAATCAAGTACCTCTCCTATCTGCAATACGGTAGCTCATCACTGTCATCTGACCATCCAGGGTAATCACAATATGGCCTCCATGTGAACTCTCTCAGTCAGTCTAGCTCATGTCGCCAGTACAATATGTATCCAAAAGGACCCTATCTCAATGCTCCACCATAGCAATACACATATGGTCGGTGTGGTACTACCTGTCTCTCTATAATCAGTCGACATATAGCTATGTGCTCAAATGCCCATACCTGCAGCAATGTGACTCCACAGCTCAAAGTCTGAACTCCCTGATATGCTATCTGATGCAACTGAAAATATAGCATAGCCAGTACACATGGTCCCCATGCGTACACTGTCCCCTCTGTCGCCATCCACTCTAGCACTCTTCCCCATCCAATAGGGAATCCATGTCCTCGTATGTCTCCTGCTAGTAGGCATGCTATAACCACGGCTATCACCACATATCGTCGATCATACTCTGATGCCATGGTCTCCCAGCTAATCTCCCTCTCGACGATATCCAAATCATCTGCGTCGCACTCAAACAATCTACACAATGCATCTCTCCCTATCACTGGGTCATACTCTATCATCTCTCCATGTATCAGAATGCGGAGGATACGCCATACATCCTCCAATGTTACAGTCGCCTCTCCAGTCGCCAGATGGAAGGAGGAAGTCTCTGAATGCCATTGCTCTGCCAATGCGGTAAGCAATCCTGTGTTTGCCCTAATCTCAGGCATGAATGTGACATAGTATATCCCAAGTCCTTCTAATGTATCTCTCTCTGTGCTCTTGAGTCTGTGTCGTAGCATGAAGCAATCTGGTCGGTTCTCCCGTGTGATCAACGGATACTGTCGCCTCTGCATCACAAATTGGGGCACATTTTGTTAGTTTTAGGGTTTGCTCCTATGGGTTGCATTTCCTCATTTTCATGTCCAAATCAGGGTGTTTTTCATCTAATCTGACCTATCCTACCCTTATCCCCTTTTTTCGAATCTTTTGCATGTCATTTTGACCAAAATTAGGGTTTGCATTGCACACTTGCGCCTATGTCAAGGAACCTGCACCTATGTCAGGTAACCTGTGCCTGTGTCTCCCTACACAAGCGCAGGATTCACCCTACACAAGCGCAGAAGTCAGTTTCTGCATTCTCTGTGGGCCCCGCAATGTCCCGCAAGCAATCAAAATTCATGAAATTGAAAACATGGGTTTTTGAGATACATACTGGCTGCTCCCACGTCGTCCAGTCATCTGAATGTGCGTACACATTCCCTAAGGTGATCCGCCATTGGAATGTTCGCCATCTCTCTGCAAGTGTCCTTGTCCAGAGCAACAAATTCTCCTCTTTGTCTAGTGCAAATGAGCAATTTTCACTCTCTTGGTCTCATTTATAGCTCTTTGTCAGTGCATAGATGGACGCGCACCCTCTCCATCTTATGTTGGTCGTGGTCTTTTTCATCTTAAATTGCTTGTCCTTCATGCATCCAATATCCGATTGTCAGTCCGTTCGATCCTATCATTTTTATCGATCAATTGGCCTCTTTTCTGCATGTTTCCGGCCAATTCCTCGAGGGGGCATGCATATGTCATTGTCATTGTCTGGGGCATTTTCATTATTGTTCTTTGAAACAACACTTAAAATCGCATTGTCTCAAAGAGGGGCAAAATGTAGACACCTAAAAATGGTCAACGCTTGCGGAGTCATACTTTAACATTTGCGCATTGCCTCATTTTAGGTTTTTGCATTGCATTAACATTCTCCTATGTCACGCACTTGGTTTTTATCATATTTGAGCATTGAGTCATTCTTCTACATTCTTCATTCGTCTCGCTCTCGAATTTGGTCTTGTCGACAACATTATCCAGTCATGATTTTGATCGATTTTATCTTGTCGCATCAATGTGCGTGCTAATTTGTCATCATTTTGGACATCGTCAATCCTAATTAGGGTTTTGTCCTCTTATCAATCTTGTTGATTTGTCATCAATCTTGTCATTTTGCGATCGATTTGTCATCGGTCGTTGTCATGTTCGATCTTGTCATTTTGCGATCGATTTGTCATCGATCGTGGTCATTTTTAATCTTGTCATCTTGCAATCTATTTTGTCGACGATCCTTGTCCTTTTGTCAAATTTGTCATTTTGCGATCATTTCGCTATCAATTGTTGTCTGTCTCAATTATGTCGATTTGGATCAATTAGTCATTGTTCCTCATCAATTGGCGTATTTATCAATCAAATCATTTAATCAGAATCATGATCGATATCAATTATCTTCAATCAAGACCTAATTGTCATTGTCACATTGCTAATTTATCTTCTAGGGTTTTGTGATTTAATCATTTAACCTTGTGTGTCATTTCTTCCTCTAGGATTAAATAATTTATTTATTTATCCTAGGTCTTCTTGTCACAATTAAATGTTCATTTAATTGGCTAATTATTCCTCTTTGTGGATTAATTAATAAATGAAAGATTATTAATTAATTTACCTAATTTCTAATTTTCATCAATTTATTAATTCCTAATTTTCCTAATTCCTCCTATTTTCTAATTTTCTAAATTTCTTAATTCCTAATTTCAATTCTCTCCTATTTCTCTCCTAAATTCATGGGAATGACATAGAAATTTGTCATAATTTGTCATAATTTGTCATAATTGACAATCAATCAATTCTTGACATAGAAATTTGTCATAAATTGTCATAAATTCTTGACATAGAAATTTGTCATAAATTGTCATAAATCCTTGCATAGCAATTTGTCATAGACATGTCATAATTTTGCTATTCTTGATTTGAATTTCCATTCAAATCACTATCATGCTAATTTTTTCATCTCTCCAATTTGTCTATAAATTGGATGAATTTCTTCAATCAAAACCCCTAATCAGACTATCGAATTTCTAATCACTTTGTCAAATCACGCTTCGAGTATTCTTGTGTCAATGTCAATCTTGCTTTCACAATTAGGTTTATGCACTTGAAGGTGAGATCTACAATAAAACTATTTGGAGAAGAAAGAAGAACAATGGAGCCGCATGAAGGAAACATTTGGATTTACATCTGGTTTGCATAATCTTTTTGAATGTTTTATCTTTATGTCTCTATTGAATGTGTTTAGGATAGATCATTGCAATTTGCTTTTGTGATTGAGCTAATGATTAGTATTTTTATATTGTTTGTGATGATTCCTAATTTCCTATGCTATAGTTAGATTATTTCTTGCCTATGCTGCTCACAAAGATTTCAAGGTTTATCAGATGGATGTCAAATTAGTCTTTCTTAATGGTGAGTTGGAAGAAGAAGTCTACATTGAGCAACCATATGGATTTCAGCTGACAGGTGAAAAGGACATGGTTTGCAGGTTGAAGAAAGCATTGTATGGATTGAAGAAATCCCTTAGAGCTTGGCATGCCAAATTGGATAAGTATTTGATGAAGCTTGGATTCAATAAAGGTACTGTTGAGGGTAATTTTTTTTATTTCAAGATTAATCATAACAACATTTTGATTGTTAAAGTATTGCTAAGAAGATACAGAATGAGTTTGAGATGTCTATGATTGGTGAAATAAAATTCTTTCTGGGATTGCAAATTACTCAATTGGATAAAGGTATTTTCATATCTCAGTCTAAGTATGTGAAGTAATTGTTGAAGAAATTTGGTTTTGAAGACTCTAAACCAGTTGGTACACCTATAGTGACCGGATGTAAGTTGACAAACAATGATGATTCTTTGAAAGCTAGTCAGACCAAATATAGATCTATGATTGGTGGTTTGTTATATTTGACTCAGACTAGACCTGATATAATGAATGTTGTGTGTCATGTTGCTAGATTTCAAGTTGATCCAAAGGAATCTCATGTTCCTTTTATAAAAGGGATATTCATATATTTGAAAGGGACAGTTGATTTTGGTTTGTGTTATTCTAAGAATGATGATTTCACTTTGAGATGCTTTATAGATGTTTATTGGGAAGGTGATGTTGATGATCGAAAGAGTACTGTAGGTGGTGCATTATTTTTAGGTAAGAAGTTGGTCTCTTGGGCAAGTAAGAAGCAGAATGCTATTTCTTTATCTACTGTAGAGGTTGAATACATTGTTGCTTCTAGCAATTGTACTGAGGTAATTTGGATGAAGCAGATGTTGAAGGATATAGGAGTTATTTATAATGAGCCTATTACTATATACTATGATAATTCAAGTGCTATCAATATTTCAAAGAATTAGGTGTTCCATTCCAAAA
Source organism: Cryptomeria japonica (assembly GCF_030272615.1). Taxonomy (NCBI): domain Eukaryota; kingdom Viridiplantae; phylum Streptophyta; class Pinopsida; order Cupressales; family Cupressaceae; genus Cryptomeria; species Cryptomeria japonica. Next base: position 296,909,358 of record NC_081415.1, read on the forward strand.
CAAAGCATATATCAATCAAGTTTCAATTTCTTGAGAGAGAAGGTGAACGAGAAAGAAGTCAGACTGGAGTATGTATCTACAAAGGAATAGATTGTAGATATCTTTATGAACCATTTTCCTAAAGATACTTTTGAGTATCTTAGAGAGAAGTTAGGGGTAATTTCCCATCATGATGAGAACTAAGACACATGGATTTGCAATAGTCTAGTGAACTTCACATATATTTTTTCATTCGGATTGATGAGTGAGGTTGCTACTCAGGAGGAGGAGTCAGTGTTGGTGTTCAGTGGTTCAGATTTATAGATTTGTGGAGAGAATTGTGAAACCTGGGCCTTTGTCATTTATGTCAAAGGGGGAGAGAAGCATGTGAAAAACCCTAGAGTATTTTGAGATTTGTAATTTCAATTGTTTGTCTAAGGGGGAGCTGATCCTTGTGATTTTGATGGAGATTACTGAGAAGTAATTTATTTATTTGCATTGATTTTTTTTCACGTTCATATGTTGCCATCAATTCCAAAGGGAGATATTGTTGGACATCGGTTGATATGTTGTCATTGATGTCAACATATGGGGAGATTGTTGGGAAGTTATGTCAACATATTCTTTTGTGCATTCTAGTGTTGCAGTTTGGCTGGATGAGTTGGTTTAGTCTATGTATTGTAGATGAGTTGATGTAGTTTAAAGGGTTTCTGGTATGTTGTTTGTATATGGCTCACTCCCATTTGCAAAGGTCTACATGATGTTTTGATCAAATTACGAGATCTGGTATGAGTTGATATTCTATTTTATGCTCCAAATTGCTCCAAAATTGCAATATCTTTAGTTGTGGATGTATGGGATGTGTTCTGGACATTGATGTGTGTCCTTGGTTTGATTGGCTTATGATTTGGAAATCCACAAGCAAATCTTTCAGGTTGACAGTCATTTTTTATGGTGTTTTTAAGCTTTAGTGGTGAGATGATGATGATTCTAGTGATTCAAGTTGGTGTGGTTGTTGCAGTGCATTTCATGTTGCTTGTGAATATCTCTAGATCATATTCTATGCGTATTGGTGGTCCACATTGATTATTATGCGCGTTGTTGAATATTTTTCGTGTTTGGTGATGTTCTTCATGTTATGTGACATTATTGGTGGTTATAGCGTGTTGTGGATGATCAAGGCATGATCGTTGGAGGTGTTATGTGTTTGCGGTATTAATTTAGCTCCAGACTATGTCTTAGCTGACATCTTTTTGGTCTACATGTATCAAGTTGTAGCATGTGAGATTATTATTTTGTAATTTGTATTGAGGGTTTAGTCAACCTTGAAATAAAGGTTGATGTATTGTATAAATATATGTAATAATCATGTAATATGTGTGTCTGTGATATTTGAGAGTATGTATGATTGATTTGTATGTGTGAACAAGTGATTTGATCTTTCGAAAGTGTAAAGGAGAAAAGAGAAGTCTTGCAGAGTAGATAGTGAGATTAACCAGAACTGTACTCAAGCATATGGAGATGCTATTTTCAAAATTCATGTAATCCGGATTGTTGTCTGAATGCTTTTGTAAGTCAATGAGACTTCCTATAAGGTAGTGAGCCTTCCCTAAATGTTGTAGCCTTTCTGGGTTTCTTGTTTGAGAAGTGAGCTCTAGGCAATGTGCCTAAATGCATGTACATTCCCATTGTAATATTTCATTTACTCCTAACAAGGTATTATCTCATTGTGGATACGTTCCCACCATGTTTTTTCCCTTAAGCAGGTTTTCCATGTCAAAAATATTGGTGTTATGTGTGTTATTGATGTGGTGTTGTCTCATTCTTTAACTATTAATTATCATATCTGATTTGTGGTTTAATTTGCAGAATGTTTTTGAGCAAATTGATTCGGCCCCACGCCCCCCCCCCCCCCCCCTCTTAGTTTGTTGCACCAACAAGGGGGAGATGGAGATGGTGGAGATAGAGGTGGAGATGTAGGAGAGGGGGGAGATGGAGATGGAAGAGTTGGAGATCAAGATGCAAGAGAGGGGATATTTGACAAAGATGCAAGAGGAGATGGAGATACCCTAGCTATAGGCAATGTGCCCATTGTTGATATCAAAGATTTTGATAGTAGTGATTCAAAAGACTCTAGCTCAAAAGATGAGGATTTTGATGACTTTAGTTATGATAGAGATGATGGTGATGATGAGATGTAGGATGTAGATGTAGGAGATCATGTAGAAGATATTCTTGATATTGGTGTATTGAGAGCATAGGTGTGGACCTAGAGAGAGCTTATTGTAGATTTATAGGCACAGGTGGGTGAGTTAGAGTTGAATCGAGTAGCTAATAGAGATTTATTTATGGTAGAGTAGGATACATGAATATCAAAGAAATATTCTCTTATTTCTAAGAGATATTGACTTAGAGTTGAGTGGGATGCTACTACAAGTAGAGCATAATAAGCTAAGGATGCCTACCAGAGGTACTTCACTAATATACTAGATCTTAGTGCCAGGGGTATGTATGATTGGTCTATTAAGTCCAAGTATGATGTTTCCAATTGGATATGCCTCTATGAGAGTGTTGTGCCTACTGATCAAAGGGAACCTAGTTACAAAGCTAGTTAGTCTCAAAGTCATGGATAGTCTAGGTCCATGACTAATAGAGATTTATTTATGAAAGAGCATGAGGAATGGATAACAAAGAATTATTCTCTTATTTCTAAGAGAGATTGACTTAGAGTTGAGTAGGATTCTTCTATAAGTAGAGCACAACATGCTAAGGATGCCTACTAGAGGTACTTTGCTGGTATACTGGATCTTAGTGTCAGTGGTATGTCTGATCGGTCTGTTGAGTCCGAGTATGATATTTCCTATTGCAAATGCCTCTATCAGAGTTTTGTGCCAATTGATCAAAGGGAACCTAATTACAAATCTACTCAGTCTCAGATTCATGGATAGTCTAGGTCCACAGCCAATAGCGAAGGGGTTATGGGTCCTCCATCGAGACCACCTAGGTCACCATCACCAGGACAGGGAGGAGCGATCTCTTTGACTAGAGGACAAGTTAGGCCTTTAGATGCAAAGGAACAAAGGAGAATTGATTGATCCTTTTTTTAGGGACACTTGTACATTTATGACTGAGCCTGCAGGCCTTGTTTTGTACTTTAACACATTATTTTGGGATATATATGGGTTGTATTTTTTGTGGCAATTCTATCATGTGTTCTATGTTCTATATGCATCTTTTACTTTCATGAATTATGATTCTAATGTAATGTTTTATGACATTATATTATGCTTCTATGATGTATGTTTATAATGGACATGTGTTCCTATGATGTATGTACATGATGATTATCATTCTATACGAGATTAACAATGTGATGTAGATGCTTAATATGATGTATATTTTTTAAGTTATGTTTTCTATATATGGAGACATGTAATTATATGGATGCTTAATGTCATACATGTCTCTAATGTAATGATTACTTGTTGTAGATGTGTATGTATGGAAACTTGATGTGTATGCATACTATTATGATTCTTTATATGTGTATGAAATGTCCTATTTTTGTATTTTTTGAGATGCATATGTACGATGATGCAATACAGTGTAATATAAATGATGGGCTATGTGTACAATTATGATGTGTTATGATATGCTTATATGATAACATGTTTATGTATATAAGATGCACTTATTTTTGTGTGCTAGAGTACCATTCCAGAATGACTATAGAACGCTAGAAGAATGAGTTAGTGAGAAGTGAGGAATAGTTAGGAGATAGAGGTGATTGGTTGATTTTAGATAATGATAGATAAACCTTGAGTTCTCTTGTGCTCTCATTAATGTGCAAGAATATCATCATTGAACCTTATTATATGGAAAATGGAGGAATTTGTGCACCTAGGTATGAAGAACCAAGGTGTAAATGCTTTCCCAATGAAATAAAAGACATGTTGTAGACAAGTAGTGTCTTCATCCATTCTAGGGTTCGTATGTTAAGGGTCGAGGTATGTGCGACAATCATAAGCATAGTGATCCTTGACTTTATGTTTGCATAGGATCCTTGTCGAATGAATGTTCCAATAAAGACACCCAAAATTTCTTTGCCCTACAACTTCATGAAAACACACCACAAACAAAAAACAAAGAAAATGAGATTACAAACCATCCCAACTCCTCTAGTCACTTATGGATATCCTTGAGTAGCATAGGAACATAATATGAGATAAATTGATAAAAGATAAGACTAACTTGACCAAATGAGTCAACTACCATATTGATCTTTTTTTATGATGATTTCTTGTGTGGTGATTATGAGGATGTCTAGTTACAGAGATGTAATACCTCATTAAAGACTTATATGTCTTCTTTTGAGTGTACCATTCCCTGTGTAAAAAAAAATGATAAATGATGGATAGGGATAGATTGGTTTGACTATTTAGACATATGATCAATTTGATTGAAGACTTAATTGATTGTTTGTAATGCAAAGGATGTCAGGGGAAGAATAATCAAGCCCTAACTCCAATCTTCTGCAAGAAATCAATTCCATTGTTAACTCTAACCCAATGAACAATGTAGCCTTACTTAGCATGCTAAGGCTAATGGCCGATAGGCCAAATTAGCAAAACGTGATACTACTCAAACCCTTTGGTTTAGGGAGTGGACAGGGTTCCCCTGTCTTGTTTTGGACTTGTTTTGATCAACCAAGTTGACCCAAATAGCTCCTAGACCCACAACACCCAAATGCAGCTTGATTGTTAAACAAGATTGTTATCTATTTATAGCCCTCCAGGCACTGTTTTTGGCAAAAAAACCTCAACTTCTTCAAAGGATGAAGAAAATAAACTACAAACCAGAGTACCATTTATTGAGTTCCTTCAAACTCCAAAAGGATAGGCTCCAACACCTCTTGTACACCTCTGAACTATCTAGGCCAGACAGGCCTAATAGGGGTGATCAGGTTTGGTTTGAGTAGCAACCTGCAAATGAATACACTTGGCTAGATGGTCATTTGTTTCAGGTCTAAGGATATTCCTACATACACATTCCAACCTTAGATTGGTTCAGTCCACTCCTAGAGTCTTTCTGCACTCCTGCTTCCTTAATTCTGAGACCAAGCACATGGGCATGCTTGACCTAGGGTATGGTGTGGAACCTAAGTGTTGACACCTTCCAGGCTGCAATTACTAGAATCCTAACATACATTTCTCTAACTTGAACTCCCCTAATGGTTGTTGTGGTCCAAGCCAGGAATCTCATGTTAGAGCCATCATTAGATGAAACCCTGATTTCACCTTAACCTGGTTGTCAGATTAGACTAGAAGAATTTCTAACTTAGGTGTGTCCACCCAGATCCTAAGACAACTTGTAAACAATTGGAACTACACAATTTAAGCCCTCATGTTCATGCCAAGTCCTACTAATGCAAATTATTGATTTTCAACACCAAAAGATGTTTTGTGAAACCTCCAATTGTATTTTTATTCACACCAAAAGTTCTATTACATTTGTTGAATCATCCACCTCTCCCTGGAAAATAATTCAAACATGTTCATACAGGTCTCCTTTCAACATCCTCAACCAAAATTCAAACTGGTTTAGCCATTGGGAGGAGTTGGGAGATTGAATTCCCTTTCGGTTACCATTTAACTTCCATCGGGTTATCGACATGGGTCAAAACCATGCCCTCTGAAGCCCGATGACAAGCTTTACCATTCATGTGGTTCTATCGGGTCATTGGGTTAACCCAAAAACAAGCTTCCCGATGCCCGATCACAACTTTGCCAGTGGTACGCTCTTATCGGGTCTTCGGAGTAGCTCAAAAACTCTCCACCCGATGTCCAATGAAATGTCCTCAAGGTGGTGCACTTTTCCATCAACTCTTCAGGATAACTTCAAGTGTGCTTTGTCAATTCCCAATAGCACATGAATGTAAGTCTACTTTTCCATCGGGTCATCGAAATGACTTCCAAATAGTTTCTCCACTAGCCGATGCCAAAACTCCAAGTGTGCTGACTTATCGGGTCATCGGGGTAAGTCAGGATCCTCGACTTTCGATCCCTGATGCTGACTCCTTTCGTATGCTACTCTATCGGGTTGTTGGTTGGTGCTCACAATTGCTACACCGATACCCGATGAAAACTCCTTCGGAATGTTTCCGCTCCATTGGGTTATCGGAGGGTGCTCAAAACAGCTACATCAATACCCAATGACAATTCTTCAAGAAGGCAGCTCTATCGGGACAACTTACACCGAAAATGCAACTTTTATAACTTTATGCAACATTTGGTCTATCGACCATTTATGCATTTTCCTGCACTCCGAAGGTTTCCAAATGAACCCTAAGCACACCAAACACACAAAATTGACTCTTCCTAATCTACCATAGATTTGTTGACCAAGTTTGACCAAGTTTGACCAAGTGGTTTATAAATGTACCATCTTTACAATTGGTCTTACAAAAATGGATCTTTATTACAAACATGAAAATGAAAAAGGGGCTTCATTATTGGGGTGCTCCTGCACCATACTCCCCCTGTTGTGTTGAACTCAAGTTCCTACTTGAGAGTAGCTCTTGTAATGTGGTGCCAAGCTTGAGGATAGTCTTCTCATCCATCCAAGTGGCATCCAAGTCTGGTAAACCTCTCCACTTGACCAGATATTCCTTTTAGATGTTCTTCTGAGTCTATTTTACCACTTTAGTGTCCAGCACTTTCTCCAACTGGAGTGGTTGGCTAGGTGGAAGATCCTTCAACCTTCAACATGTTCATCATCAGCTTTCCTGCAAAGAATTGTTATCACCAACAATACTCCTGAATGGAGTGAGATCACAAACATTAAAAATAGGAGAAATAGCAAGATTAGGTGGCAGAGAGATTTCATATGCATTATCTCCAAATTTATGGATGATTTGGCAAGGACCAATCTTCCGCATCTGCAACTTGGTGTGCTTGCCTTTAGGCAACCTGCCTTTGTTGAAATAAGCCCACACTTGATCTCCTATTTTAAAACTAACATGTCATTTTCTATGATCTACCTACACCTTATACTTCTCCATGGTAAATTTTAAAGTCTCCTTCACCTATTCATGAACTTGTTTGATAAACTCTACCAAACCTTCTCCTTGGGCACTTGTTTTGAAATCATTTGGTAGCTCTCTTAACTCCAACACCCCTCTAGGATGAATACCATAGTTGATCTGAAAAGGAGTTTTTCTAGTGCTCCTGTTAATAGTATCATTAAATGCAAATTATGCCTGTGGGAGAATTTAATCTCAAGCTTGTGCATATTGTTTGGTTAGACATATGAGTAGGTTTCCAAGAGACCTATTTACAACTTTAGTCTACCCATCTGTCTGAGTTTGGTATGTAGAACTGAAGGACAAATTTGTGCTTAACTTCTTCCAAAGAGTTCACCAAAAATGGCCTTGAAACTTTACATCTCTATCTGAGATGATTGAGGAAGGCAATCCATGGATTCTAACTACTTCCTTAAAGAATAGATTTACACTATTGAATCTATCTACAGTGACAAAAATGTTGTCAAACCCTTGTCGTGTTCTAGGCAAACCCATAACAAAGTCCATACTCACACTATCCCATGGTTTTGTAGGTATTGGAAATGGTTGGTAGAGGCCTTGATTTGTGCTAACTCCCTTAGCTCTTTGACAGATTGTGCAAGACTCAACAAACTTTCTAATATTTGTCTGCATTTTAGGCCAAAAGTAGTGCCTCCTAACCAACTCTAGTGTTTTATCAATACCGAAATGACCTCCCATAGGACCACAATATTTTTCCTTAATGAGATTTCCTCTCATTGAACACTTTGGAATGCACAATTGTCCCCCTTTGAACAATAAGCCATTCTGAATCATATAATCAAAATACAAAGTATGATATGCATCAGAAAAAGTAATGCAAACCTCATATATCTCACCAAAATCTGCATCACCCTTGTATAGGTCTTTGAGTGCATCAATACCAATACTCTGGATCTGAACCTCCTACACTAAATGGACTCTCTGACTGAGGCATTTGCCACTTTGTTTTGTGTTCCCTTCTTGTGTTTTATAGTGAAGGTGTAGGCCTACAACTGCTCAACCCACTTCATATTCCTACAACTTAGTTTCTCATGTCTATTCAAGAAACTTAATGCATGGTTGTCAGTGAGCAATAAATTCTTTGGGCAAAATATAATGCCTCCACTTCTTAAGTGCTTGTACCATTGCATACAGTTCCAAGTCATATGTACTATACTTTTGTTTAGCTTCATTCAATTTTTTAGAAAAGAATGCAACTGGCCTACCTTCTTGGCTAAGGACTGCTCCAATGGCCAAATTACTTGCATCTATTTCTACTGTGAACAGTTTATTGAAATCAAGAAGGGTAAGAATGGGAAATTATGCCACTCTACCTTTCAGGTATTCAAATGCTTCCTCTACTTTGGTTGTCCATTTGAATTTTACCTTTCTTCCTCCCTTGATGGTGTCAAGGAGTGGTGCACAAATGTGACTGAAATTCTTAATGAATTTCCTATACAATGTTGCCAACCCATGAAAACTTCTCACCTCTCCAGGTGTCCCTGGTGTTGGCCAAGTCAAGATGGCATCTACCTTCTCTAGATCCATCTTCAAAGTACCTTTGGATATCACAAATCCTAAGTATATTAGTTATTCCTGCATAAAAACACATTTTCCAAATTTATCAACAATTTTTGTTCATGAAGTCTTTGTAAAACTTGAATGAGATGTTCCAAGTGTTCTTCCTTGGTTTTACTGAAAACAAGTATATCATCAAGATATACAACCACAAACTTTCCAATGAAGTCTTGAAGAACTTCATTCATCAATTGCATGAATGTGCTAGGTGCATTGCTAAGGCCAAATGGCATGACAAGCCATTCATATTATCCCTTAGTGGTTTTAAATGTAGTTTTCCACTCATCCCCTGGCCTTATCCGGATCTGGTGATAGCCTGATTTAAGGTTTATCTTTGAAAAGTAACATGCACCTCCTAACTGATCCACTAGATCTTAAATCCTTAGAATTGGAAATCTGTATCTAATTGTGATTTTTTCCACTACCCTAGACCCAATGCATAGCCTTCATTTGCCATCCTTTTTAGGGGCTAATACACTAGGGACTGCACATGGGCTCTTACTCTTTTGGATTAACCCTTTGTTTAGTAGATCCTTGACTTTTCTTGCGACTTCTGCAATCTGAGCAGGGGTAAGCTTATAAGCTGCTTTGTTAGGTAGAGAAGCACCATGTACAAAGTCAATGTGATGACATATATCTCTTAAAGGTGGTAGGGCATCTAGCAAGTCTCCTGCAACTACACCGTTGTTAATGTCAAGAAATTCTTGCACTTCTCTATGTACCTTCTTAGGGTTTTCCTGCTCCTTGGGCTTCAAGATTAAGGCATAGGCTCCTTCAGCTTCCTTTATGGTTTCTACCATCTCCCTTTCTCCTACCAGTAATACCATTGGTTTGATTTGTTTTTCATCCCTCAGGTCAGGCAGTGGTTTCATGGTGTATGCATTTCCATCCTTGTTGATGGTATAAGTGTTTTTCATCCCATCATGTTGTGCCTTGAGGTCATACTGCCAAGGGTGTCCTAACAGCAAATGACACACATCCATGTCTACAACATCACACAATAGTTTATCCCTATATTCTCCTATAAAGAAATCAACCCAAGCCTGTTCATTTATGAGGGTTTGTTGGCCTTTGCTAAGCCAAGATACATGGGATGGGTTGGGATGGGGTAACTTTACAAGTTTGAGTTTGTCTACCATTTCTTTAGACACTAAATTCTCGGTTGAACTAGAATCAACAACAAGTCTACAAACCTTATCGTGGCTCTTGAACTTTGTCCTGAATAGTGTCTTCCTTTGTTGTGGTTCTTATGGTGCTGGTGTCTTTAGCAATGTCCTCTTCATCATTAGACATACTCCTTCTTCTGGATCCAAATCCTTTGAAGCTGAGTGGGAACTTTGTGCATCCTCCTGGATCAAGTTTGTTCTCTTATCTCCCTATGTGTTTGACCCTGTCGTCTTCGAACATCTATTGTTAAGGTGGCCTATTTGGTTACAATTGAAACACCTCATAGGACCTCCATTTCTTTCACCAAATTTTTTATGAAGTAGTATTTCATAGTCTTCAGGTACATAAGCTTCCTTGATCTTGGTAGCCATCACCTTCCATGAAGTGATCATGCTTTTTCCTTCCTTCACTCTTTCTCCTTGAGTGAAGTTCCACCAAGTCAATGTTGCACCTTTCAATTTTGTCTTTGCTATCTTAACCCTCTGATTCGCAGGGATCTCATCACATTCGAAGAAACCTTCCAATGCATCCACCCATTCCATGACTAGGTCTGGGTCCATCTTTCCACTGAACAAGGGCAAGTCTGATTTACTATCTGAAATCCTTCTAGCCACAGACTTGAGGGCATTCACAAGGTGTCTTTGGTCTGCAGGAATTTCCTCTTCCTCTTCTTCCTGCTCTGGGGTCTCCTCTTCTTCTCCCCTTTCTTCCACTGGACCTTCTTCCCTCCTCGCAATCTTGCCTTTCAAATTTTATAGTTTAGTGCTCAATCCTTGCACCATCTTTGCAAGTTCAGCATTGGTCACCTTCGAAGAGATCCTAAGGATCTCCTCCTCTCCTTCTTGGTTTTGGTCAGACATGTTCAGCTACTTCTTCCCTTAGGATTCACCTAAGCTTTGATACCACTTGACACAGAAGATGTTAGGGGAAGCACAATTAAGCCCTAACTCCAATCTTCTACAAGAAATCAATTCCCTTGTTCACTCTGACACAATGAATAATGTACCCTTACTTAGCATGCTAAGGCTAATGGCTAATAAGCTAAATTAGAAAAACATAATACTAATCAAACCCTTCAGTTTAGGGAGTGTAGAGGGTTCCCATGTCTTGTTTCGGACTTGTTCTGATCAACCAAGTTGATCCCAAACAGCTCCTAGACCCACAACACCCAAATGCAGCTTGATTGTTAAACTAGACTGTTTTCTGTTTGTAGCCCTCCAGGCACTATTTTTGGCAAAACAACCTCAACTTCTTCAAAGGATGAAGAAAACAAATTACAGATCGGAGTACCCTTTATTGAGTTCCTTCAGACTCTAAAAGGATAGGCTCCAACACCTTTTGTACACCTCTAAATTTTCTAGGCCAGACAGGCCTAATAGGGGTGATTAGGTCTCGTTCAGGCAGCAACCTGAAAATGAATACACTTGGCTAGATGGTCATTTGTTTCAGGTCTAAGGATATTCCTACATACACATTCCAACCTTGGATTTGTTCAGTCCACTCCTGAAGTCTTTCTGAACTCCTACTTCCTTAATTCTGAGACCAAGCACATGGGCATGCTTGGCCTAGGGTATGGTTTGGAACCAAAGTGTTGACACCTTCCAGGCTGCAATTACTAGAATCCTAACATACATTGCTCTAACTTGAACTCCCCTAATGGCCATTGTGGTCCAAGGCACGAATCTCAAGTTAGAGCCATCGTTAGACGAAACCCTAATTTCACCTTAACCTGGTTGTCAGACTAGACCAGAAGAATTTCTAACTGAGGTGTGTCCACCCAGATCCTAAGCCAACTTGTAAACAATTGGAACTACACATTTTAAGCCCTCATGTCCATGCCAAGTCCTACTAGTGAAAATTATTGATTTTCAACACCAAAAGATGTTCTGTGAAACCTGCAACTGTATTTTTGTTCACACCAAAAGTTCTATTACATTTGTTGAATCATTCACCTCTCCCTGGAAAATAATTCAAACATGTTCATATAGGTATCCTTTCAACGTCCTCAATCAAAATTCAAATTGGTTTAGCCATTGGGAGGAGTTGGGAGACCGAATTCCCTTTCGGTTACCATTTCTGGTAGCTGGCAACTTCCATCGGGTTATCGGCATAGGTCAAAATCATGCCCTCCAAAGCCCGGTGACAAGCTTTACCATTCATGCGGTTCTATCGGGTCATCGGGTTAACCCAAAAACAAGCTTCCTGATGCCCGATCACAACTCTGCCAGTGGTGCGCTCCTATCGAGTCTTCAGAGTAGCTCAAAAACTCTCCACCCGATGTCCGATGAAATGTCCTCAAGGTGGTGCGCTTTTCCATCGGCTCTTCGGGATAACTTCAAGTGTGCTTTGTCGATGCCTGATAGCACATGAACGCAAGTTTGCTTTTCCATCGGGTCATCAGGATGACTTCTAAACAGTTTCTCCGCTAGTTGATGCCAACTCCTTCTATATGCTACTATATCGGGTTATCGGGTGGTGCTCACAACTGCTACACCAATATCGAATGAAAACTCCTTTGGAATGTCACCGCTCCATCGGGTTATCAGGGGGTGCTCAAAATAGCTACACTGATACCCGATGACAATTCTTCAAGAAAGCGACTCTATCGGGACAAGTTACACCGAAAATGCAACTTTTATAACTTTATGCAACATTTAGTCTATCGACCATTTATGCATTTTCCTACACTCCAAAGGTTTCCAAATGAAACCTAAGCACACCAGACACACAAAATTGACTCTTCCTAATCTACCATAGATCTGTTGACCAAGTTTGACCAAGTGGTTTATAAATGTACCATCTTGACAATTATTCTTACAAAAATGGATCTTTATTACAAACATGAAAATGAAAAAGGGGCTTCATTGTTGGGGTGCTCCTGCACCAGTTTGCCTCTTTTTGTGTGATTTGTTTATCTTGATGTTTTGATTTGTTTGTGTCTTCTTATACATCTGTTTTTTCAAGGGATAGTTTATTGCTTTGGATTTTCATGGTTGATTATTTGATTTTTAAGTCTTTGTTTAGAACATTTTATGCTTTTCAGGAGTTTCCCAAGACTTTTTATGATTTTTATGGATTTTTTTGGACTTTATTTTATTTTTATGGTTTTTTCAAGACTTTATTTGATTTTTTATGGGTTTGGGGGGACTTTATTTGATTTTTAATGTATTTTTTCAAGAATTTATATGATTTTTTAGGGATGTTTTCTAGGAATTTTTTTTTTTTTTATTGATTTTTTAGGGAATGATTTGGAAATTTTCCCCCACTTGGGCCTAGCACCATGTATCGCAGGATTGGGGAGATGGGTTGACTTATTGTGAAGAAGGGGTAATAACACTGAAAATATATGAATATCAAGCCATGAGAAGTATGTCAACAAGATTTATTATGGAAGATGGGATGAAAAAAGATGACTAATGGTTTTATGGAATGACAGTTGACCAAATGTAATGCTAATAGGTGGTGAAGTTGTAACCTTTTACACATGGCACCTTTTGCAAGGTTTTCACCATGGTAATTACCCAAAGCGCATGTTTGCTAGATTTAACTATAAAGTGAATTATTTCTTTTTACTTTTTTTCTATCTTTTTTATTTATTTGAGATCACACAAAGATGCCTATTTACAAAATTTTCATTAGGGTGATATAGTTTTTTGTATTTTTCATTTTTTTTGGATTTTTTGATATTTTTCAATTTTTTGGCACTTTTTCAAAGGATAATCTGAGGATCAAGTGTAGAATTTTTTTAGACCCATTTTGTTGATAAGATTTGGTAATGGTTCACCTTCAAGACTTGACAGCTAATAAGCACCATTTTCATGTATTGTTGTGATGATATACATGCCCAGCTTGTTTGGTTCAAATTTGTCCGGTCTCACTTTCTACTAGATTCCTTTGATTTTATTTCAGCTTCAAGTATCCTATCTCAAAGAAGACAACTCCAACTCTCTTATTGTAGCTTTGGTAGAGACAATTTTAATATTCTTGCAGATGAATTAATGTATTCTAACATTTTTCATCAAGCAGTTCTAGCTCATGTGATATGCTACTCAATACTCTTCATATGAAATCAAATTTTGTAGTGATACTCTCAATGATGGCAAATCAACCTTAATCAGGATTATTTCTTCAGAACATCCAGTAGCCTATCACCATGTAGGCATACTTAACCAGATCATCCTTGATTGAATTTACAGTCATGCCCCATGAGTCACTCACTGAACTGGTGAGCTTGGACATCTCAATTTTGCTAACTATCCTTCAGGCTGGCACATCCCCTATATTGTAGAAATCGGTGACGACATGAATTTCTTGTGGCATAATATCATGCGTTCTCTCTAGGTACATCTTGTCACCATGGACCCTGCTCAGAATAATCCTTATATGATCTTCTATGAAATCCTCCAGGAAGTAAATAGCATTGTGAAGTTTCTTCTTCTCCAGAATACTATACTCCGGTTTGATCTTATTGTGTCCACAAAACAAACCTAGCTGGGTATGGATAGCTAGAGACCCTAGGTCTTCGAGTTTATAATCAATATAATCTAATATTCCCTCTTCTACTATCACTCCAGCTGGAACTTGTGATAGGGCATTATACTTTGACTTTCATTGAATAAAACTTTCAGACTCAATAGATGCACTAGAACTGGTATGAGATGCAGAAGCCATGATAGAAACCTTAAGAACTCGAGAAATACCTTTTGAAACATGCAAAATTAGGCCTTGTAGATTCTCCTTCACTCCTCACTTCATCGGTAGCTGAATCACTGCTTTGTGTTCTTCACTTGACCATTTGCTATTTGAATTTGAATCTCCTTCACGGTTTCTCAATTTCTCCAAATCTCTGCTCAAATCACCTTTTTGTCGCTCTGCTCTTTGAAAAACTTTTCTTCGCTCGAAAATTAATAGTGAGAAATAATTTCAAAATTGTTTTTAAACATAGTCCTCACCTACCATCATTAATGCTCCTCCATTAGGGCATAAACCCTAATTTTGCCTTTTTACCATTTTCGGTCTTCTGCCAAGTGATAGGTATCACATACCGGTTAAGATCTTTTGTTGGTATAAACCGGGGGTTTCAAAACATTTTTCCATTTTCTCCCCCTAAGCCTTTTGAAGCTTAGTTTGTTGGTTATGATATTTGCACACTAGGTGCAGAAACCAGTTCCTCTTCCAACATTACTGGTTTCCTCTTCCAGATTTTGTTCATGTCTGCTTGAACTGTTTCAACATCAATTCCTCCTTCTGGAGTGACCGGTATATCATCAAATATACTCTTTCTGCTTCTGCAGAATCTTGCAATGTGACCCAGTTTGTTGCAGTGATAGCAAACCAATCCAGGTGCTCTCCAAGGTCTGTTGTTCATGTTTCCATTCTTCCTTCTACATGTTGCAGCAGTGTGACCATGACCATGACATACCATACAATTTTCTCTCCATCTGGTTGCCGCTTGATAGCTATCGCTTCTTAGCTGATGATTGAAGACATTAAACCAGTTGTGGTTCCGGTTCAGGAACAACTCCTTCGGTCCTTTGAGGATATCTTCCAGTGTTATTCATAACAGACCTGCATTCAAATGCTCTATGCCCAAACTTGTTGCATGCATAACAATGACCATTGAACTTATTAGATCTAGGTACATTGTTAATAAAGTAAGGAAAATTATTGTAGGCTTTGCTCCTACATACATTGGCAGTGTGTCCTTCTTTAAGACAGTTAAAGCAAACAGGTTTGAATTTTTGCTTACGTTTTCCTTTGAATGTCGGTTGCTTCTTTGATGCTTCAACATTTTTACCAGAGGTCTCACCTTCCTCATGACCGGAATAGCCAAGTCCATCAGTATTCTTGACCGGTTTGGCAGATTCAAGCTTTTGCTCTAGCTTGACAGTGCTCTTGTTGAACTTAGCAAGTATTTCCTTTGACTCAGAGAGTTCTTTGGAAATAGCAGCATTTGTTTCCAACAGGTTTTCATTGTCAAAGATGGCAATGTTTAGTTCTCCTTGCATTTCTTCCTTTTCCACCTTGCTTGCATGGAGTTGAGCATTTAGGGCACTCATCTCTTGTTTCAACTTGGAGATCTCAAAATCTCTTTCTTTCACTATGTCTTCAGTTTTTCTCCGGTTCTCAAGCTCTTGACACATCCAGATAGACAGTCCTTCCAACTCCTTTCTTAGGTTGAAGTTTGATTCATTCAGCTTATTTACTTCTGCAATTAGGGCTTCCATATCTGCTTCATCTGCAGAACTATTTTTAGATAGCTCCATCAGCTTTTCTGCATGTTCTCTCATTTTTGCTTGAGATGCCTTGTATTTGACCATAAGATCATGATAGGCTTGCTCAAACTGAGTGAGTCGTTGAGTAAGTTCCCTCAAGGTGTATTCCCCCATATCTCTTTCCAAGTGGTTAAACTTATAGAAAGGTAGGCTCTGATACCAATTGATGAATACTAAGAGGGGGGGGTGAATTAGTATACCGAAAAACACTGCACTTAAACACTTAAATAGTCTAAAGATAAACCAGTAGAACAATTTAACAGGCAGACCAGTTATCACACATGCAAACCAAAATGCAAATAAAGCATTCACCCACAAAAGCAATACAACCATAACACAAGATATTTGACGTGGAAACCCAAATGGGAAAAACCACGATGAGATGGAACTCACAAGTCACTATCTGCAGAATAGAAACCAAATCGGTTAAGGCCAGACTGGTTAAGGTCTTACAATGTTCTTCACCAGAACACATCGTGTTAGGAATCTCAATCTCTGTTAGGAGATAAGTCTGATCAAGGACTACCTTGCTAGAGGATTTTAGATTCACAAAGGTGAACCACCTTGTTAGAGGATTTTACAAAAGGCTTTTGGGCCTACCCGGTTAAGGGCTACAGACTTGTCAAAGATGTGAGTAATCAACAAGTGTTTGATCTAGCTAGTAGCACAGACTACTTGGTTAGATACTTGATAGCTCATTCTTAATGCACTCCTACATTACTTCAGTCTTCTACACATTCATATTCTGTCCAACTCCTCAATCACCTTAAACCCTAGCAACAACATAAACTCTTTGTTGTGACCTCATCAACAACCTAAAACCCTAGACATGATGTCCTTATAAAGGAATCTGATTTTATGTCGGTCCAATAGGATTACATTACAATTTCCTAGGTTCAATGAACGTGGACATACTTGGTACCATGACACAAAAAGCACTACCAGTGTGTCGGCACCATCAAACAATCGATGGATTGGTAACTCATCACAAAATGTCAGTTGGTAACTCATCACAGAATATTACTGGTTCATACAAAATACCAGTTGCCGGTTTGACAAAAATGAAGACTGGTAAAAATGTGTTATGCTGCTTTAATCCCTCTTACTGCTTGGTATCCACGAACCACTTGGGGTCAACATGCTACTTTAGACCGGTAAACACATTCTGCAAAACATCAATAGTCTAAAGACTATAATACAACATACTTATAACATACCGGTTGGAACAAATACCGATTGTGCTTTACCATATACATATAAAGAGGATCTTAATGCAAGTGTGTGTCCATCAATGACAATCACAACATAAACATCAAAAATGCCAACATCAACATGGGAGTGGACTCTGACATTAATGACTAATGAACCTCGGGCCATGAGAGGTTTGTTGTTATATTTTATTATGGATGGTGGGATGAAAATGACAGATGGAGTGATGGTTACCCAAATAAAATACTAATAAATGGTAGAGTTGTAACCTCCTCCACATGGTGCCTATTTCCTAGGTTTTCACACTAGTACTTACCCATAGTGCATGTTTTCTAGGTTTTCACTATAGGGCAAATTATTTCTTTAATTTTTTTTTATTGTCATTTTCCATTTTTTTTTGTGATCACACAAGACACCTGTTTACCATGTTTTCATCAAGATGACTATTTTTTGTATTTTTTTATGATTTTTCAATTGGTTTTTGTCTTTTTTCTCTAGGTTTCTTTGAGGACACATGTCATGATCTTCTTCTTTTGTCCTTACCTAGGGTTTCTCTTGTTTTTGTTTTTTCTTTTATAAGGATTCTTCATTGTATTATTCACTCATATATTGTGAGGTTTGCACATTTAATATAATTTTTTAATTTTGTGGATCATTCAACTCTCAGCCTTCACAACATTGTTATTTATCTCTTTTTGTGACACCTGTTTTATTGCAAGTGATTTTTGGGAGCTATAGGGTTGTGCATATTTTACTCTCAAGCTTGTAGCTTTTTGCTGGTTCCTTCATTTTTTTTATTCTTGTATTGTTGAAAAGATCCTTCAAATATCTTCATATCTATCCATGTAATTTATAAGATTTTAGAAGTACAATTTGTTTAAAATTTATCATGTTTTCACATTCTAGTTAGTTACTTGAATGTTTTGGAACTTGGAAACGTTATATTTGCATGGGATGACTTGTTTTGAGTTGTTTGTTATTTATTTCCAACATATTGGCCTTTTTAGAAATTGTATGCATCTTTTGAGTGCACTTTCTCATTTGTAGACACAATGAGATAAAAGTGCTACTCTTGTACGTGCCTTTTGAGAGTTTTCCACACCATGTTGTGCCATATTTTTTAATTGAATGGTATTATAAAGTTTCATGGTGGGTTTGTTGTGTGTACTTATTGTTTTCAATCACAACCTCACTACCTTCATGTGTGTTCACATTGGTTTGCACACCCTTTTTACTTGAAAGGAATTTCTCATATAAGTTCATATGTTGTTTCTTCTCTTTCATGTACTACATGATGAAATAGTTTTAGTGGACCTATCATTCCTCTCCTTTGTCAGCATTATAGAGGGTTTCATACTATTGGTGCTAATCAAGGATAACTTTAAGAAAGCCCCCCCGGGCAAAAGTGTAAAACCCTGGTGAATTAGGCGTTATTTTGGGGGGGGGGGATTTTCATATTGATGGCGAAAAAAATTTCAAAGTAGGAAAAAAAATTAATTTGTATTAGTGATTTTTGTATATGGTACGAAAATTCCATAAAATTCTGGCGAATAATACCTTGTTATGTGGGCGAAAATTTTTACTCCAAAGGGAAAATTATTTAAGTGTATTGGCGATTTTTATCCACCGTTTGAAAATTATTTAATTTGTTTGGCTAATATTTCGTTATTTATGAAAAAATATATATTTTATTGGTGATTTCATGAATTCATTGTAATTAATAGACAAGGCACATCACATTGAGTCCGGAGTCCGGACTCTACATGATGTATCGATAAGCGTGACCTCATTGACACATCACACATACCTAAAATCCATCAATGATTTTAAATCATTTGATGATGATAGATCAATGGCTGAAGTTTTATTTTGGCCCAAATTTCTGAAGAGAACGTAGTTCTCCAGAAAGTGCCCGAAATGGAATTGGATTCAATAGACATGTATCAAATGTCACAGTCGATAATGTTGGTCATTTAACATATGTCTTGCCACTAACTACAATCCACTCTGCCCCCACGACTTCCAATATGGTATTTGGTACTAGTTTATAGTTGTTTTCGATTTCGCACACTAGTGCAAGTATGGGAAAGATTTGCAGAGATATACGAAAGATTTTAAAAAAATTAAAGGAATTAATACGGTTAGAGAAGGAATTATTACAATCATGAGCTTCAACTATTTATAGATGATCTTTTCTTCTTTCATCTTGAATTAGCCTTTGGTAGATAAATCGTCAGAGCTCACGGTAGTTAAATTCTACCTTTGGTTTAAGTCTATAGGCTCGAGCTATATAATTTGGTATTCTGATTTCTCAAGATGGACACTCCTATCTGCTTGAGAAGCATTTCTGCGGGGGACCAAAGGGCCTTTTTGGGCTCCATTAGAGACCCAACCCTCCAATCAGTCTGTAAGAAGGTTGGGATGTTCACTAATGAGGTTGTGAGGATGGTGCTAGACAGAGAATTTCTGTGTAATGAAAATAGATACCGTGTTAACATGAACATTACATCTCGGTTCTTGGCGTCTCTTCTGGACCTCGAAGGAGACAAGGTGGATATGTTGTTGCTGTTAAGGAAGGTGTTTAAAGAAAACTTCCTTGGAGAGTATGTTACTATTGTTGTCTTTGCATAAGTAGGGGTGGGGATCCCTTGGGCAAATGAATTAACCAAGCTTCTCCTCCTTGACCAAACAGTGGTCAGGCAATCGTTTCTTTTAAACTTGAATGCGGAGCAGTTGACGTGTCATAGGAAATGGGCATGAATTGGTAGGGACATTCTCTAGAAATGGTTTCTCTTGGATGACTTTCTAGACTATAGTTGGCTTGAAGAATTCTCACAGCTTATAATGTCTAAAGAATTCTACATAGAGGGAGGGCAAGATTCTTAGGGTAAACCATGAATGTGTCCACTGCCTGTGCCCTAGCCCTGACCCCCTAGTAGTTTTGTCTTTTTGGCTATTTCCTCGTAACCTCACTCATTTTGGCTTTAGAGTTTTTGAGGGACTCCGACATGTAAAAATTGCAAATTTGCGAAACATATATATTAATGATAATTTTTGAAATTCCAGTCCGTTTCAGTTTGCCTCTTATGGATTTTATTATGTGTCGCTCTCATCATGCCATGACATGATACTTAGCATAATCATTATGTTTTGAAAAAGCTTAAATAGTTATTAATTTGTGTGGATATAAGATTTAATTTTCACCATAAAAAAATAGTAGGTCTATTCTAATTTCTTCTCTAAAGTTAAAGAACAAACTCAGTGTCACTCCTAAGATGACCTTTTCTAGAAGATATTTGAAGTTCTTGACAAAGAAGTATTTGAAAAAACATAATGTCAGGGATTGGTTGCAAGTGATAGCATCCAATAAGGATCGCAATGTCTTAGCTCATATGTTTATTTTGTCTATGAGCTATGTTATTTCAATCTTTTGTTAAACAATGGAAATAAATATAATATTGTGATCTTTTTTATGTAATGTTTCTTCCTCTATATTTAATAAATAAATAAAAAATTGAGTTCGTTTCATTAATTATTTGTACATTGATTATCACTGTTTATAAATATAAAAAAAATATGCTTATCTCATGAAAAACAAGTGAATTAAAAGTCCAACTTGTACTTTTTTCTGCATAATTTTAATATATAAAAAAAGTCCAACTAACTAGGTACATTATATTGAACACCAAAAAATACATATCATTGAACACTGACACAAAATAAAGGCTATGGCCCATGGGACGATGAAGTGTCAAGTGACATGGCGTTTGGGTGGATAAAATCCTATGTATAATGGGACAAACAAGAACTGATAACTAATATGCAATGATATTGCCTTATGGTATGCATATCACTAAAAGTGAATGGTTAACATTTAACCTTTATGAGGCTTTAATGTCAGCTTGTGTGAATGAATTATGCATTTGATAGTACATGCAGAGGAATGATGGCAGAGTTTGTGATTAATGTTGATGGTTGTCACCATTGGATGTCAGAAATTAGAATTGAGTGAGAGGTGTTTAAAACTTGGGTGGATTGGAATTCTTTGTATCATACTATTTACACTTGCAGCATTGTCTTGGGTTTCTTAAGCAGTATGGAAGCCAATTTCTCCTTCCATACTAATAAGAAATTAGTCTCATTTCTTGGATGATTTACGGACATGAAGCTGAAAGGTTTGTTCTTGTTTAAGGATGAGCGGTTGTATGAGAGTGTGAAAATATTGTTGGGAGAGGAAATTGTCCATGTAGGTCATTGCTACAGGATAAACATGGAGGCATATTCATTGATTGCCGCTTGGGCTTTCCAATTTGAGGATGAGGTGGACAAGGTAAAAAATGCCCTGACAATTGTAATTGATTCAAACTACCTGTTAAATCTGGATAGTGTGTGTGCTCATGTGGTCCCGAAGGTGGGCATTGTTCCTGAGATAGGGGTGGTTGGTCTGGTGGCGCCACTACCACTCATTCAATAGGCTGATGATAATTTGAAGGCAAGATGCAGAGATCTTGCTTGGCGCAGGTGGAAGGCCTTCAAAATGTTCGCAAGGTTGATGCAGTGTGATGAGGTTTTAGCAGTCCTTCATGAAGTGGCACATTCAGAGGTGGGTCGAGAGTTGCGGTCAAGACCCAATACTACCCAAGCAATGAAGTGGTTCTCAGAATTCTATGATGATCCAGAGTAGAGGTCATTTCTGAGTTAATCCTGCTATGGTCGGTGGTGTTTGGTATTGTTTGTATCTTTTTGTTTCATGTTCATTTTCTCCCCAACTTCGTATGTATGAGGGGATGTCTGCTACAAATTTTGGTATGCCAAATTGGAATTCTAGGGTTTTGCATGTAGTAGGGTTTTATTTTTTGTTGGGAATGGTGGTTTTGGCCCTTGGGGGTGTTTTTTGTGGTGGCAGAACTCTGGTAGTTTTACTATACCACTTATACTTGCATATTTGTAATATTTTATTTCCAAGTAATACAATACAAAAATTATCGATAAAAAAAAATGAAATATTATGCAAGTTTTGAAATTACATATTTAAATTATATATTTAGTTCATTTAATTCATATTCAAATCCTATTGATAATGGGACGGATGACAACTGACAACAGATACTGTTGTCTGTTGGATGAGCACGGATCAACGGCTTAAGGTGTATTTCGGGCTGAATGTGGGATCTCTAAATTTTTTTGCAAAATTTCACTAGAAATGCGTGTCATTGAACACCAACAGGAAAGAAAGGTTATGGCCCATGGGACGATGAAGTGTCTGGTGATGTGGCATTTGGGTGGCAGAAATCCTATGTATAATGGGACCCATGACAACTGTCAAAGGATACTATCGTCCGTTGGATGAGCACAGTTCAACAACGTGAGGTGTATTTCAGGCTGAATGTGGAAACGATAAACATTTTTTGCAAACTTCTAACAGAAGAATTCCATAAACGATAAACATTTAATTAAGTATAGTTAAATTCTAAATTTGTAATTGTATACTTAATTATCTGTAATAAGCTCTATTTCAGGCAGAAGTTGTAAAGGATTAAAAAGTCTTCAAAACCATTCCTGAAAAGTGACTCGTGTCTATTGACATGGCTGAAAAATGGAAAAGTCTTTGGACCCATGACAACTGGCAATAGATACCATCGTCTATTGGATGAGCACAGTTCAATGACTTAGGGTGGATTTCGGCCCAAATGTGGGAAGTAAACACATTTGTGAGAACTTCATCCGGAATTGAACGTTTTACATTTAATTAATTATAATTAAGTCTAAAAAGCTCTATTTCGGGCAGAAGTTGAAAAGGATTAAAAGGACTTCAAAAACATTCCAAAAAAGTGACTCAAGTCTGGTGATGTAGCCAAAAAATGGCAAAAGTCCTGGGACCCACGACAACTAACAACAGATACCATCATCCATTGGATGAGCACAAATCAATGGCGTAGGGTGGATTTCAGCCCGAATGTGGGAAGTAAACACATTTTTGAGAACTTGACCCAGAATTGAATGTTTTACATTTAATTAACTATAATTAAGCTCTATTTTGGGTAGAAGTTGAAAAGGATTAAAAAGACTTCAAAAATAGTTTGGAAAAGTGACTTGAGTCTAGTGATGTGTCCACTGTCCTCGGAATTTAAACTGAAGCAATGCATATTTTGTCCTTTGGTGACGAATAGATATTAATAATAATTTATAAAATTACAACAAGATTCTAGAAATTTTGCCCTTTAGGTATTACTTTTGAAATTTTCAGTGTTTTCTAAATAAGTGACTCATAATCATATTTCATTTCATGGACAAACCAGTAAATCCAGGGAGATTCAGAAACAACTACTAGATTGAGGAATGCAACAGAGTCTGTCTGCGCCAATCTAGTGAAATAGAAATTTCGAGTAAAATCTAGAACACCTACATCCCGCATTTTTTATTTTTTTGAATCTCGTGGTTCAATTTGAGGGTTAGCATTTTCAAGCTTGTATCTAGCATTATTTTGAATTATTAATAGTAATAGCGATGGGGAAACTGGAAAGTAGTAGTTCAACAAAAATCCAAGTGAATAAAAAAATATACCCAACCGAACTAGTTAAAACACCAGGTTTCACTAATGAATACCATGATATTTATGACCTCGCTATCCATAGTAAAAAGGGTATCATGGAAATTAGATATGCATTGTCTAATAAGGTGGTAGATCCAAACAGGGCAAAATTTATTGTTTTCAACACAATGTTAAAACAAAGAACAAATAAAATTTCATCGTGGGATGCTGGATTGGGAAGCATGGTGTTACCTGAAGTATTCCCTTTCCTTGAATTTTTCATGGTCTGCACCGAAAATTATGATGAAGATAAAAAAGCAATTGTCAATAAAAATAAAAAAGAGGAAATTCTATCCATAACCAAGGGAGAATTTGCTCGTTTGTTGAACCTAGGGTTTGAAGCACAAAACTCAAATGCCCACATTGACCTAGGAAAGATGGCAGAGAATTATGAGAGTCTTGATCCAAGTCATAGAGATTCATTTCTCAAAGCTCTAATAATGTGTGGTACTCTATTGGATCAGAATCATAAGCCTCCTTATGATTATAACATTTTTGTTCCATGGGTTCAGGATACTATTTCCTTATTGACATTTTTCTTGGGATTGGAAAATGATAGGGAAGTGGGTGCTAGCCTT
Organism: Cryptomeria japonica; assembly: GCF_030272615.1. Lineage (NCBI taxonomy): Eukaryota > Viridiplantae > Streptophyta > Pinopsida > Cupressales > Cupressaceae > Cryptomeria > Cryptomeria japonica. The sequence goes on from NC_081415.1 coordinate 296,933,817, forward strand.
CTTGAAATGAATTTTAATATCCATTGTGTAAGTCAACTAGTAAGATATAATTTTGTTGAGCACATTGTTCAATCCATGCAAAAACAATTACTAATGATGAAAAAAGGTTTTTGTAAGACATTTAGGTTCCCATCCTACTTGTGTTATCTTCTTCTATCCAAGTATCGTGCAATATTCAGGACCAACAATCTTCACATTCTGAACTATAAGATTGATGAGAAGACTCGGAACATAACAGAGTGTCCAATATTTGAATGGGAACCTAAGATAAGGATGCATGATAACAGAAATAACTACAACCATTTTGTAGACTTCTTTTTGGCACCAATGTATAATGAAATTACAAGCACTCCAATGCCTAGATTGTTTGTGTCTTGTAGAGATTGCATTCAACTCGGAAGTCAAATACAATTGGCTGACTGGTTCTTCATGGAAGAATACACTATGTTAAGGTTCTACATATCAGCAGTAAAACCCTACATACTTCCAATACATGTGACACAGAGGGTATTTGTATTGGAATATGTACGATAGTTGGAGAGCACAGATAGGCACTTTCATGGTCAACAAAATAAGACAATATTTCCTTCCTTGCCTTTCTCATGTGGAGAGTTCACATTTCAGAGAAAAGCATTCAATGTGGCACATGATTTTTTGACAATTTTTAGCTTTGGTGATGAGGGTCTCTGGCAGTATGATCCAATCGGTGTAGTTCAAGAAAGTCTTAAGAAAAATGGGAACTCTTCAGCTTTATATCAACATGAAAGTAAACCATTGCTAGAAAATCTTAGAAGCATAGACTCCTGGGATGACGTAAAAAAAGAGATGGATAAAATTGCCACTAACAATAACATTTCAACAAATAATTGTCATCACAAATTATGGCATTGTACACACAAAGGACAATAGAGCAGGGCATCCAAAATAGGAGATCCTACAATGTCTACTAAAAATCTGCTAATCCATCTAACAAATCTATTCCCAAAACAATTCTGCAAGAATGTAAAGATAGATTTTGGACTCAAACCAAAATAAATGATTTTTGGACTATGAGGAATAATCTCAGTGAACCAAAGACCAGTGCAGAATTTGAGTCCATCAACGAGGATGAAGAGTTTAGCAAATTGTGGAATATGGAACATCCCACAACAGCATATGACAGGAGTGATGATGAAAATGAGTATGAGGTTGAGGCCACTCCAACAACTACTACAGTCCCTACAATATTTGGTGGAGTCAATGAGTCCATGAAAGAAAAATATAGCAAAGGGGCAAACATTATGGAAAAAATGGGTTTTGAAGGTGGTGGTCTAGGTCCCAGAGGAGAAGGCATTTGGTTTTCACTTGACGTACAAATTCTATTAGATTTATAATAAAAAGCTCTTGTTAAACTAGTCATTGGACTTGATTCGTCAAATTCATCACGGAAAGGTACTACTCATTACCCTCCAGGTCCACCTGCATTTGTTAGAGGTTCAAATCCACACCCACCACCACATCATGGTATTCCTATTGGTGGTGAATCAAGTGCCACTGCCACTGGTGGGGAATCTGGGTATAGTATTCCTATTAGTGTTCAGTCAAGTGCCATTGTGATTGGTGGGGTTGGCATGGGTACTACTACTGATACTAGTTGTCTTGGTGTTGGACAAGTGCAACAACAAAATATCTCTCGCAAGAGGCCACTAGTGGTAGATACTCATACTATTCAGAATCCTATATTAAGTGCCACTACCGCGACAAAACTATCATTTTCAGCTTCAGAATAGACCCCTTAAAAGGCTATAAAAATTACATATGCAAGTGACAGTGGGACAGGATCAGGAATGGTTGTTGGTACTCCTCATAATGCATTAGTTAAAACCACATGCATAGGTGGAACTGGAGCCTCTGCTATTTCACCTTTCAAACATTCAATTGCTTCAGCAAGCCCAGATTTTCAATTTTGTGATTACTATGAAAATTTTGAGCACAACAAATACAAATAAAGAAAAAAAGAGAGCATTGTAGAGGGTTGCCCTGACTGAAGTTTTAGAGGAACAACCTGCAAGGAACGGGGTATTTCCAACATATGACCCACACAAAGATATGATGGAGTTCATGGTTGTTATGCCCCCAAGTAAAGATAAAAATCCACCACATAGTTAGATAGATCCCTCTGAATTTCAAGTTAGCACCCTTTAAATGGATTTTTCCAAAGTACAAAATGTGGACAAAATTAGTGTGTCAAAAAGGACTAATGAACTAGTCTACACTTCACTGCTAAAGGTGGAGAGAGAAAAAAATAAGCTGGAGAAACAAATAGAAAAGTTACAGGCAGACCTGGAAAACTAAAAATCAAAGAGGAAAGCAATAGATAACAAGTGCAATGATTTACAAAAAAGGATAAAAAATTCAGGCTCTACAGTAGAAATTGTAGAGCAGGAAAAGATGGTGGTAGAATTGAAGGAACTAGGGGGAAAACTGGCTAAAAGCAGTAAAAAAAATTATGATAAAAGAGCCAGTTTACAAAAATTATACAAAAGTTATGAGTCTGCTGCTGCCGAAATTAAAAAAAATATAGGACCTATTGGATCACGAGAAGGAAAAAGCAAAACATTTGGAAGAGGAAGTAGAGGAAGAAAGAAAAAAAATGTGCACAAATGAAAGAAGACCTGCACAATGCAAATGACAAAATTAAAACTTTGAGGGATAGATTGAAAGATAATATGAAAAATACAACAAAGTATATACAAGAAAATATTTGGGGGCAAATAATGCAAAGGAGTGACAAGTTGTGTGAATGGTTTGAATTGAATAAAAGTTTGAGATTAATTTATTGTAAAGTCAAATGGCACATTGAGAAGAGCATACATGTTTATTCAAAAGAGGATACGGCAAAATAGATTTTACAAGTAGTCTACAGTACTAGTGACATCTATTTGACATCCAAGGGAATTAACAACCATGTTGATGCCATAGTTAAGACTTCATCTACCCTTCAAAAATTCTAGAAACTAAGGGAAACATCAGAAGTTATGGATAAAGGTGGCAAAAAGATATTGAAGCTGCAAGAAAAGACAACTAATTTGATTAAACTTGGTTTTCCGAAGTCTGTTGACCCATCAAATAAATTCATTGGAAAATAAGCTTACAAAAAAAGCATGGAGGAAAAAATGAAGTTTGATTTAGACTTGCTTCCTAAGAACACAACTCCCCAAAGCTTTCTGGAATTCATCAAACCATTTACGACTTTGAATGCGGTATTGGGTAAAACAGTGATGTCAAGTCACTCTTCTAAAATGGATTGTTGATGAAGTTGCAGTTGACTTTCCACAGTTTAAAGAATGTTGACCATTCATTACACAAAGAGTGGATCACCCTACAAAAACTAGCACATAAATCTCAAGAATCATAGTATGTATTGCACAATTTTCTACTTTTACTCTTAATTTCAAGGTTTTATGTTTTTTCTGTTTGGAATTTGGCATCGCTTGAAATAACTTTATTTAATGAATAGGAAAAAACCAGCACTCGCTATTGCTAATCTAGCCTATGATGCACAGTGCAAACCTTCAGCCTATAAATTTGTATTCTCAAATTCTCCCAAGTCTTAACATTTACGCATTTCTCTATTTCTGATTTCTAGGTTTTGGGCACTGCTATTATCTATATTTAATTTGTCATGGCTTGAATTAATATTTAATTTTGAACAACTCTTTTTTTTTAATAGGAGACATGTAGCAGTTGTTAAATTGCTAAATTGCTAATCCAACCTATGATGGCCATGTAAATTTGTGTTGAGTTTGTGATATTGATGGCAGTCAGGATGATATATTCATTATTCATTGCCTTAGTAATTGATTTTGATTTTGAATCTTCACATGTTGCAAATCGACCTGAAGCTTTTGTTTCTCCCTTGTTTCTCTAAAAGGGAATTCAGGGTCATTTGCAAAGGGTTCTGAGACTTTGTATTGACTTTTGCATGGAGAATCACACAGAGTGGCATATTGAATGAATTATATCATATGGCTATATTTTGAAAGAATTAATGAAAATCTAAGTTCTCGACATGTCTAAATAAACATCTTTGTATCAATAAACACATTATGGTGTTTTATTATGCTATTTTAAATCTGGAAATAGAAAGTTGAAAAATACAATTACAAATCAATATTAAATTCTAATTGCAAAAAGTTGATAGACTCATACAATATCATCAAGTTATCAACCATAGTAATAAGATTTTGTAATATGAATTATGAGATATAGTAATAAGATTAATAAATACCAATCTCTTACAGTTGCCATTCCTCCTCAACAAATTCAGAGCTTTCTTGATTCTTGTCTGTGTTTTCTTCACTCTGAGTCTGCATACCTTCGTTGAACTGCATCTCAATGCTACCAGTAGGTCCAGTACATGAGTCAATAGTCCCACTGGCACTTTGGTTTGAAGTGTTTCCCAAACCTCTTCTTTCACAATCGGACCTCCAGATTTTGAGTGCCCTATCGTAAGCAAAAGTGTAGACATCATACCTAGATGTATAGAGCCTCAAGCAATTTTCTAAATTTTTGTCTAGTTTGTTTCCTAGCTTTGATTTTAGGATCCCCAGAGCACTGAAAACTCTCTTATCTTCCACCAAACCCAATATCATGGTAAGACATAAATCAACAAGCTTGAAATATTCTGGTATTGAATTAGGCAACACTAAGTTATCACCTAGATTTTTCCAAAGCCTTGTTACTGATCCCTCTTCGTAGGGGTTCTCCATTCTGCCATATTGTTCCCTTATAGTGTATGCAAAATGAGATCATTTCTCTCTAAGATGAGTTTCATCTAATATTTTATTTATAGTTGCTCCATTCAATTCTCTAGATATGCAAAATTGTTTTATCAAAGTCAGTAGCTTACTTTGAAAATCAGCTACACTGTTGAGGCTTCAATATTAAGGAAACACAATAAACATGGCTTCGAGTAGGTTGTCAGGAGGGAATTTGCTTCTAATTTGTGAGGAAAGATCATAGGTATTTTTCTTCACAGAAGTAGTTATAGACTCAATAATCTTGTTTAAATCTTCCCTTGTAACTCTTGCTAGTTGCTTCTTGGGGCACTTTCTTGGTTCCTCAGGGTCGACCGTAGCATAGAAGTGCATTGGTATCTCAACTCCCTATACATTGGCACATACCTCCCCGTTTGCACTGATTTATAAAAAGTTATCAGGATTGTTCAAATTTGTGGGTGCCAACAAATTTTTAATCAGATTGTGTTGGTTGATTTCAATAGAGATTATCGAGGGCCATGCATGTCAACTTACGCAGCGTAGCATATTCTGCAATATACATGGCTCTTTTTGGGGCAGTCTTCATAATATTCCTCATTTCCTCTAGAATGGGTAGAAGAGCTACTAAAGTTAAGAGTTTCTCTAGATTACTTAACCTACAAACAAGGTCAGAAAATTTTGGTTGCTCTGATTCATCATGAGTTGTGTGAAATAGTCCAATCAAGGATGAATATTCCGAAAAAACTCGATGCACTGGACCATCCAAAGAGATCCATCTGGTATCATTATCCTTGAGAATCTTGTTCCCATCAATTATTCCATCATCAAAGTATTGAAATTCCATAAATCACTTGGGACTTCGACAGAAGTGGGAGTAGAGCTCTCTAATTAAAATTTCATTTTTTTTACTAGAGCATACTTGCTCACAATTCCAAAAGATAGATTCATTATGTGAGCCATGCAGTGAATTGTAGTAATGTAGGGTGCAAAAGAAGTTTCCATCTTTGTATAAATATTGTTCCTATGACCTTGCATTACTGAAGCTCCATCTGCTCCAACACACACCATTTTTTTAGAAATCGTCATGTCATCCATACCTCCATATTGAATTAAACATCTCTTTCCTAGCTGAAATAAATTATCCGTTGTCGCACTATCCTTCATTTTAGCAATAGATAGTAGATGAGGTTGGCGGGCATGATTATGTATAGTATAAACATGCATGCATACCCATGAAGTATTATCTATTGTCGCAACTTCGTCTAAAGAAAATTCAATAAAGTTTGACTCTCTTATTTTTTCCTTTACATCTTCTTTTTCAACCTCAGCAAGACAACTTGCCCATTCCCATCCACTGTTTACTGACCAGTGACTATTAGGATAGTTAGAAACTTTGAAAAAGTGTAATAAACCACTAATTGATGGGAAATTTGTCATAGGACACCCTCTACTCAAAATATAAAAAACAACACTTAACTGAACAACTTTTCCCAATTGTTCTATTTGCATTGCTTTTCTAAAACTAGCTTCAATAGAACCTTTAACTTTAGCAAGCTTCATCTATATTTTCTCATGAAAATAATGCTCTTTGGCATTCCTCACATGCTTACATTCCTCCTTTGTTTTCCATCTTATCACTAATTTTTCAACTCTGTCTATCATTTGTTTTTCATAAACTTGACCCATATGCTTTTCTATGGTGTCAAATTGTAGCTGCAACCTAATTTCCTTGTTATGTTTCCAAGTGCAAATCGTACACCTGCATTCTATTGAAGGCTCACCTTCAATTGGATTCTCCACTAGTTCAATGAATGGATACTTTGATGCCCAATTAATTTAAAAATTCCTCACTGGCATATCCCACTCTCAATCTTTTTTTGATTTGGCTTTTCTTTTCCCCTTCCGTGTATTATCATCTATGGCATTATCACCCAAGTCGATTATATCATTCCAGCTAACTTGGGTATCTACCATATAATCTTCTTCAAGATCATCTTGATCTAAGATATTAGGTTCACCGTCGTCTTCAACATGCAGTGTAGGTTGTGAATTTTGTACTTGTACTTGTGATGATGTACCTTTCTAATTTTCATCACAATCTTTTCCAAAGCCAAAGTACGAAGACAATGTTTGGGTTTTGTTGGCCTCTCATGATGTTCCCCACATTCAGGTTTCCTACCCTTCTTCCTGTTTGACATCTCCAACGAAATAAAGGCTACAAAAAAAATATCAATTTGTTGAAGAAGTAATAATATATTATAAAGTATAATATATGTTTCATTGGTCCTACAACCTACAATCTAGATGTCTGAGGTCTGAATCTCCTGGCTGACCACTTGGCACTAACGGGTCCCCATTGAATAAGAATGAACTCAACGGTGCAAACAGATATAGATAAATTCAGAATAATATTATAACACTTCAAAAATATGATCACTCACCTTTAAGTTACTAGCAGTCACTAATGCAGTCAACACCAATGATTTTCCTTGGTCTGAAACTTTGCTATTGATATGAATTCAGAGCCTAGAAACCACTAGATTGTGTAGAGATAGATCTAATCTTTGAATGTATTTATACCAATCCTTATATGGTGAATTCCGCGGGAATTTTATATGGTATACAAATATTTGGCAAATCCCGCTTAACTATAACACGACTTATGTAATTTTCGAGGTGATTATGGGTCATCCAAATAATTGGCAAATACAATATAGTTGGCAAAAATTGGAGTGAATGGAGACACGCATCGACAAAATACAGGCGAATTGGGTCCTCTTGGCCAATAAATCTTCATATGCCTATAGGCAAATTAAGGTCGTATGTTAAGGCAATCTCCAAGAGTGTAGGTGAAAAAATTAAATTTATCGTGTGTCCACCGTATATTGTATTGGTGAAATCCTCTCATAAAAACATTTAATTACATAAAACATATTGCGATCGGGCCATGAATTTGACAGAAATTGATAATGTTCTGGTGACATGGCCACACCCAGTCGATACAAAATATTCGCCATTTCCCAAGTCGCCGACGTAAAAAATTCTTCATTGGCAAATATTCACCACTAAAGTAATCTCCGGTGCTAATGCTTCATTGGTTTTGGTTTGGAGTGACCTATGTATCTCTTATTTGTTCTTATGTACTAGGTAAATGCAATAGCTATTTATACATGCATTTTGGTGAGATGGGGCACCTACCAGATGGACACTCTTACATGCTCTTTTTGTGGTGACAACCTTCCAGCCTTAGTTGATCAATTTATTTAGAATAATAGAACCTATACTTTGACTTGATTATTTGCATGGTTGAGTAATTTTTTGGGATCACTAATGCAAATTCATATGCCATTTGTATCTTTGATTGTCAAATGTTTTGCCTTTGTTTTCCATCTGATCATTATTCGCATAGTGTCATTGGGGGAACTCAAGTAGATTATTTTCTTCTTGATCCTAATCTTAATTATGATTTTAGAGGAGTTTCTACATTTTCAACATTATAACAATCATCTTTTGATATTTGTTTGAAGCTTCTTCATGCTTTAATGGTTTTCTAAACATGTTCCTAATCTTTTCGGGACATTGATTTGGAGGCTTTTTAGTCCTTCCTATATATTTCTCTCTTTTGGAGAGGTATTTTATACTTGAGGTTCTCTTCTTCTTCTTCTTCTTCTTCTTCTTCTATGAGATTATTTTTCAATTGTATGTGGGCATCTCATCAAGCCTTATTGTTGGGATCCATCTTTTGCATTTTATGCATTCATCAATTAGGGGTTTTAGATACTCCCCAAGTTGCACTAAAGGGGGGAGGAGGGGGGATTTAGAGTAAAAGGGTATTTACATTATATTTCCATTTTCACTCTACAAATTAAGCTTACTTAGGCCATGTTCTATTTTGTGTCTCAATTCATAGGATGAGAACACATGTCATGATCTTGTTTTATCCTCAACTATGGTTTCTCTAGGGTTTCTTTTTCTATTTTTTTTCGTTTTCCTTTTATAAGGATTCTTTATTGTATTATTCACTCATATATTGAGAGGTTTGCATGTATTCAATATGATTCATTTCTTTTATGGATCGTTCAACTCTTGAGATTCATAGTAATGATATTTCTCTATTTTTGTGACATTCTTTTGGTTGTCAGCAATCTTCATAAGTTGTAAGGTTGAGGAATCAACTCCAATAGGGTTGTCAAACATATTTAAATCTTCATCAAGTCTCACATTTTTTGTTTTTTTCTTGATGGGTGCTATTGGAGTCAATGTATTCATAAGCCATCTACTTTGAATAAGGGTTAGACGATAGGGGAACTTGGGAATAAAAAATAGGGTAAGTGGTTTGTTGGAAGGGACTTACTTGTGAGATCTCATTTATCTTGACATAATTGAGGCTACCATAAATACTACATAATATATTGAGGAAGAGGGGGATGGTGAAGGAAAGGTGGAACAAACATCCTGAAAAGATTTGTTCTTTATGTTGGGTTCACAAAAATATGTAACCACCACAACTGTGCACAAATCACAAATGGTAGGCACATGCATGGTTCACATTAATTAAATAGTTGGCATACTACATTTTCTTATAGAGAAACAATAGGTGTAATGATGGGGAACTTTATGGACCACCCTCTTCATGAGGAAGGAGTGCTCTAAATATAATGAAGATAGTTGGTCAAAGTGTTGTGATGTACTTGGAGTGTTTTTTGTTGTGTAACATGTTAACATCTTGATGTAATTAATCAAGGTTTTGATATACATTTAAAAAGAAGATTGAGATAGGAAACCTCTCATTTGAATTATTCATTTAAGTGATTTTTCTTAATGGCTTACCATAAATCATTTTCATGTCGATGTCCTTCTAAATCTTGAAGTAAATCTTCTACTTTGAGAAACACAAGAGTTGAAAAAATATCCTAAAGCTCACTCAAGGTGGTTTTTGCTTACTCCTCTCTTGTACTTAGAGACGTGGCCTTAACATGCCAAACATGACTTAAGGGAAAACAAATGAAACCACATATTAGTTTACTTTTTTTGGTTAGTTTTTCATTTGTCAATGTAATGCCCACCAAAATACCTTAGAGAAATATAACCATCTAACTAACAAATAGAGAAAAAAAATTAAAACATCTACTAATGCAACATATACAACTCAATACTCAAATGCAACTATCCAACCATCTAATAGATACACATCTAATAAATTAACTAAACAAATGAACATAATACGCAAGCGGAAATATACATAACAACTCAACATATAGCATTCCCTGGGGTATCTCAACGCCATTACTTAAGTAGCATAAACATAACAACATCATATTTGATACCACAACCAACTCTACTTAAACATTTTTATTTATTTTTATCATTTGCTTTCTTCAATACATAAAGATTAATCCTTTACTTAACCACCATGAGTGTAATCTATCATTATCCAATTCCCAATAATTCTTCTAGGTTCATTTTAAGAGCACCAATACTAAGTGTTCCAAACTCCCTTTCTTCATTTACCATCATTTCATCATTAATCATAACACCTACAACATGCCTAATCCTTTTCCTTTCTAGAACAATCATACATCCAACATAACACCATATGCATATAAATTTCCATGTGACAAGATTAAATATGAAATAAAAATCTTCCAATAAGAAAATACACTCTAATTCATCCAAATCTAGATCCGATAACAATAACACCCTTTATTTAACCATAAATTTCAATTCCTTATTTCATAAGTACCATATCCAAGTTACATAATAGATTCAACAATAATTACAACCACATGTCCCAAGACATAATTCTCATTACATAAAGATACAAGATCTTCTTACATCAAATACAAAGCTTTCAATCAATAAATACGATTATTTCATAGTCCCACTATTACAAATGTCACGTGAATCATAATACATCAACCTGCTACAAGAATCCATCCATTAGCGGAAGAGATAAGAATCCACATCCTCACTCAAAAGATTACAATGAAGAACATCACAATGGAAGAAGGCATCAAACCACCCGACCATGTGGAATCAAAGGAACCACCCCCCATGCTAGGAGATGACACAAGGTCCCACACACACTCTAGACCTAGGTTGACACCTAACAACCAAAAGATACAACACAATGACAACCACCACAAAAAAAAAACATGAAAAATAAGCCCAATCACATCACAAGGCTAAATCATAAAACATAGAAACTCCCAGAGGCGTACCAACAATCGAGGCATAAGGAACAAGGACACAAGTAGGAAAAGATTGTCATCACATTCTATCCTCACATAGAAGGGAATAATTCCACACCTTGATAGACATGTTACCGCATTCTATCCTCACAAAGAAGATATAATACCATACCCTGATAGACATGTGGAGCCATCTCAACCTATGAGAGAATCAAGGGAGTTGGGCTTACTATCTCCACGGTCTTCCCAAGTTCATCTCGAGTTGCCACCCAAGGGCCATGAGGTGGAGCATCAAATCCATTCATTATCTTGTTTAGGTGAGTCCTAATTACCCAACCCAACTAATCAATTATTATCGTTATCACTTAATTAAATCAAGGAAAACCCCCAACGTGTTCCTAGTGGTATAGAATTGAAGCATCCTTACAAGGAACCTCTTGATAGCCTATTCTCTCATGACCCCAGCCATCACGTGGAAGCCCACTCCCCCTAATCATGTTCCAATACCTTAGGGTATCACAAATCATAATAACAGCAAGAAGGCTCATACAAAATGAATGCACAAATAACATCAACATACAAATATGAAACATAATCAAGAGCCATAACGCCAACATATAAATTAGGAGTCTCATCTATAAATGAAAAAATCAATAAATAAGAGTAAGGAATAAATCCCTCTTACTCAAACATGATCAATAACAACCCTCAACAGTGAGGCACAGTCATCTCGCTAGAGCTATCATGAACAATCCTCTACAACAAGGAATAACCCATCTTGCTGGAGCCAAAACAATATACATATATACATCCCTCAACAACAAGGTATAATTCCATCTCGCCAAAGCCAAATCCATAAACAAATAATCAAATCTAAAAAATATCCAACCCTGGTAAGCATAAGAATGACAACTAGATAGCCTCTGGTACAAGAACAGACTGAGAAAAATCATCTCAAAAGGTCAAAATAATCAAGATACCACTGACAGAGCAGTTTAGCGCTTTTGACAAACAGTTTAGTGCCTCTATTCAATAGAGTAGTGCTTCTGACAAACAAAACACCGCCTTTGCCTTTTCCTATAGCGCTTTCAAAGGTTTAAACAGTGCATTCACTAATAACATTAGTGTATATAACAAATTGGATAGCACATATATCAATTTCCCTAGCACATTTAATAGGCACAATAGCGCATTCATGGTTCGGCGCATTTGCCAAAAGGTTTAGTGCATATACTTAATAACGAAGGTAAAATTTATGACAAGACCCAAAAAAATAAAGGTTTGTGATATGATGTGAAACCCATCTCAATGAGGGTGCAATATAAACCAAACTCCAAGGGATACACAACTTAAGCCAAGTGCATATACTTCAGAATGAAGGTAAAATTTGCGACAAGTCCAGAAAAAAAAAAGGTTTGTGATATGATTTGAAACCCATCTCAATGAGGGTGCAATATAATCCAAACTCCAAGAGATACACAACTTAATCCAATTAACCAAGACAAGGCATGCCAAACTCTAGGAAGCTTATAGAGGTGTCAACATAATATAAGAACATTTCCCTGAAGGACAAATGCAAGATACATAGAAAAAAGGGAACAAGGCTTTCACATACTAATGAAAGGAATCAAATAGAAGTTCGAATAAACACATTGAGATTCAAACAAGAAAGTTCTCCAATAGTCATTCTCACAGGACACTCACAATAACACATAGAAATGCATATATATATATATATAATGCCACCAATGCCCCAATATATCTACTTAAATATGCACATTCTTATACTTATAAAACTATATGATATTCTCCCCAATTTATCCCAACAACCAAACTTTTCACAGACACAAGGAAGACAATATTTCTGGAAGGAAAATTGCACAAAAGGTGAAAACACAACCAACCTGGAAATAGAAGTTATGGCATAAGAATTCAATGAAGAGAAACCAAAATCCAGGGAGCTCCAAAACCAAACCAAGTCCAAAATCCAATCGAGAAATCTTTAGAAAATACAAGCGTTCCTCCAGTAAGCCAACCCCCGTGAAAACCCAGGAAGATATCTTTATAAAAATTAAACCAAAACTATAGCCCAAATCCAGCCAATCAAAATAATCCAAAATACTATATTTCATACCAACCCTTCCCAAATTTGAGGTAAGAAATATAAAATAATAATATTTACTTACCAAATTCTTACAGCCAATAATATAATAGGGTAGGTAGAAATATAATATTTAATTAACCCAAATAGGTAAAAGAGAATAATAATAAGGATGGCCAAATAAATTAAATAAACCACATGGGTAATAATACCTAAACTCAATAAATAATTAAATAATAAATCTAAGGCCCAATAAATAAAATAACCAAGGGCAATATAAATAAATAACCGAAATTAAATATAAAGTCACAAACCAATTAAATAGAACAATAAGTCCAAAGGCTCAAATAATAAAAATAATTCAATAATAAATATTAAATCTGAACAATAAATCACCCAATAATAATTAAATATCAAAACTATATAATAAATTAATTTTAACATTAACAAACTATATAAATCAATTATTAATTAATTAATGAAATAATCATAGCACCACAAGGCAACCCGACATAGGGTCGAATAACTCCACACTAGACACCAACAACAACTCAAACTAAGACACTTATTGACACAAGTGTTAACTCAAGCCTAAAGTGTGTAGAAGGAACTCATGCCATCTCCAATCAACTTGCCATTGGAAAAAAGACATGCTCAAACCTGTGAGACCAGGTGGAGTCGATGTCTAGTACCTGCAATCTTGTAACCACCGATATTCACCACAACATATACAATAACATATATATCATAAATAATCAAACAAGTGAAGAGAATCACAATGTCATATCATGCTCGTAATGAGTAGTATGACATTGTCTCTATCATGAATACACTAGTAAGACAATCACAACCATCATAATATCAACTGAACTAATATGATCATGACATAGGGTTAGCATAATCAAGATGTCATCATAGTCTCGTAGGAATATAATCCATCCAAGAATAATAAATGTGGTATAGATCATCTAATGTAAATCCATCATCATAATAGTCTACGATATGTCATCATCCATAAAAGTCATCATATATCATATGTCCATATAAAATATCCAGCATCATGAAATAGCAACTGAGATATAGATAGAGTCATAAGCATCAATCAAAACATCACCAAAACAAGTTTAAACAAGTCTATCGGTGCATAAATTAAAAGATGAATCAAGGAGGGACACTACAGTCAAGATGTTCAATTTGAAATGTTGATTGCTTAATTTGAAATATTTTGAGATATGTCAAGTTTGCGAGTCAAATTATTTGGAGTCCGACTTTGTTTGGAATGTCTAAATATTTTAATGTGATGGTTTGAACTAATTTTGGAGTATGTGCTTTGTTTAAATGGGAAGGCCTCAATTGTTTGCACTGTTATTTTTTAATTTTGTGATTTAGAATGTGTTTGAATGTTAAATAATAAACTAAACTACTCTTGTGTGTTGTTGTATGTTTCTTAATTGAATATCATTGTATTCATTAGGAAAATTATTCAACTTTGAAAATAATTTTCAATGTTGAAACCAAATGCATTTTTAATGGAAAATATGAAGGCAAGGAAATGAAGTTCATCAACAAGTAATTAATCACCAATTTCCAATCAAAACTAAAACACAAATTAAAATTAAACGTGAACACATTGATTTTTGTTGCTATGTTGGTGAAATAGAAGTTTTGATTCTTTGTATTGCTCATTATTTTGTTTAAAAAGGAATCAATGGTTTGTTGGTTTTACTTATGTGTTTGAGATTTTTTGAGATAGAAAATGCTATTGTTCTAAACTTGTGGCTTGTAACGAAAATAAAAAATCTACTTTATTGAATTGAGATTGCTCTATCTTAAATTTTGAATCAAATATATAATTATGATAACACAAAAAACAATTCTAATCTACTAAATAAACCAATCTAAAGAAAGAAACCAAATGGAATTATCACATCTAGTATATAAATGATTTGAAAAGTGAGAGATAGTAGTTTTCACAATGTCATCCTTAGTGACCCAATTGTTTAGTATCTTTTGTCCTCTAAAATACAAACTCTCCATTTGACAAAAGGACAATGTGAAGACGAAGCAAATGAACTTATGAGAAACAAATAATGGTGCTACTAAAACATTAAAATTAAAACTTGAAATCTATTGAGAGCAATGAAATTGATTAAGATAATTGTCTTACAAAGCCTAGAGGCTATGTGTATTCACAAAACTATAGTAGATGTTGTATGAGACATATAGAAGTTTCAATGTCTTAGTGTGATTATTCAAAACAAAATTGTAAACACATTATATTCATCAATGAAAAGAGGCACAAGCAAGAGTTTCTTAAAATTAAAACCAAAATATCCTTACAAAAACTTCCCTAAATATATTAATATCAAAGGATCCAAATTTGATAAAAGAACTATAGTTTAACCATGTGGGCATGCTCATCTACAAATGGAATAAGAGTTCAAGAGCCAAAAATTGTACAAGAATATATGAATGCAATAAATCACAAACAAGAATGACATTAATGTTCAACTCTTTGATAATGTTTTTGATAATAACAACAGCCAAAAACGAGGGGGCTGACCCATGGGTACAATTAAGAGAACAATGGTAGAACCATTGTCTGCATAAAATCAGCAAAGAAGCAGCCTTTTACCTCTATCAAAAACAAACATCATACTATGAGAGTTTAACAGTGATAAAATACTACTAGTCAGAGTATAATTCATAAGCCACGCAGGGCCATAAACAGCAAAATATAAACAACAGTCTAAACTAGGTTTATCCCACGAGAAACTACACAGCATCAACAAAAAACTCCTCCACATGCAGAAAGTTATTTCTTTTTTACTTGGCTCTTCTTAGGGAGCGGTTTTCTAGCCCATTCCTTAGTGAGGAACTTGAATAGGCCTTTGTAGTCGTCCTCCTCCTTGTCTTTCCCTTTGGTTGTGCTTTCCTGCAACTGGCACAGCGTAGTGGCTGAGCATCTCATAACGTTCAGAGCAAACTTAGACACATCATGCATCTTGGACTCTGTCGCCTCTAGTCTGCTGGTGATCACCTCCATAGTCAGAGAGGGCCTCTATTTTTTTCTCAAGCTCTGCCAGGTTGGAATCCTCTTCCTTTACGCTGCTGGCCTCTTCAAAGACCAACATTTTTTTCAATCCTAAAGGTTGAGAAGGGGAAATGGGCTAGCTCCGAACTCTTGGAGGATGCAGGGCTTTCATAAATCCGGGTGGAGCTCACAGAATGAGGGATCGGATTATGCTGGGCCAGGGACGTTTTAACATTCAGAATGGAGTTGCCCATGTCATGTGAGGAGGAGGGATCTCTCAGGGATTTATCTAAGGGTTTAGAGGCCAATCTGCTAGAGCGATGGGGGGTGTTGGCTTCTTCAGTAATATCCAAATTAGAGTCAATCTCTTGG
The DNA here is from genome assembly GCF_030272615.1 of Cryptomeria japonica. Classification (NCBI taxonomy): domain Eukaryota; kingdom Viridiplantae; phylum Streptophyta; class Pinopsida; order Cupressales; family Cupressaceae; genus Cryptomeria; species Cryptomeria japonica. The sequence continues at coordinate 296,950,275 of NC_081415.1, forward strand.
ATTTTGACTCTTTTGGGGGTTCTGACTTCCTCAAGGGAGTGGTTCTTGGTTTTCTTGTTGGAGGAGCCAAATTCCAGGCACCGAGGGCTTGAATCAATAATGGCCGGAGGTTGGGTCAAGGGGCTGACATTCTGAACAGATATGGAGTGGGGCAGGTAGAGGGCGAGGTGAAAGTTATACAGGTAGAGAGTAAGGCCCTGGTGCAGGATGGGAAAGTCTTTCCCTTTCTTCTTGGCTTTGGCTATATCTTTAACATTAGCATCCATTGAGTGCAGTAAAAATAACGGAATGGAAATGAGGTCTTTGTTCCTCAAGTGGTTCAGGAACGAGAGATGGTAGTAGTAAAAAATGCCATACCTATCCTCCAACATAAAATACTTCATGACAATGTAGCATACCTCATCCCATGGGTGAGGGAGCTCCTCCCTATTGAATCCTCTAGCCCTCTTGATAGGGTTCTCACCATGGCAAAAGAACTGGTTGAGGCTAGTAGAATCGGCAAGGCGGCTCTACTTTTTCCATTTTCTACCCTCCATAGAAAGGCTCGTCACCTAGGCTATAACCTCTTCATTGATTTTGAAAGAGATTCCCCCCATGGTCACCCTTTTGTCCTCCCAGGAAGTCACGAATTGTTTGGAAAGCCTTTCGTCATTACCCTTCATACTTTCCATGAATTTGTCAATACCGCCTTCAGTGCACACAAACCAGGCTACCGGTTTAGCTTTAAATTTATCTACTTTATTGGGTTCCAGTCTGAGCCTGTCCCCCCCCCATTCTTGAATCCTCCAATTTAACAGATTGAAAATGACTAATAGCCACAATGCAAAGCCGAAGCAAGCTTAAAGAGGAATAGTTAAGATAGTTGTATCAGACTTGAAATAAACGGTTGTAATAATCAGAGTGATTATTATCCCTTAGGATCAAGTAGATATCGAAAGTCGAAGATCTACTCGGAACGTGTGAGCCTTCACTCGGGCCAATGTGAGTTGACAGGTCCCCAACGTCACCTTTATCGTTGCCAGTTAGCTCCGTCTGGGTAATAATTAGGGAGTAATCATTCCCGATGTCTGTACTTTCATCATAAATCCATCCCATATGGTAGTGGTGACTCAGCCTACCTTTGATACGTGGCCATCTAGGGTAGGAATTGGCGGGATCCCTGCGCCAATTTGAAAATTGAAAGAAGGTTTCCTTCATCATTGAGCGGATGGGATGGTCCCTTCCTGGGTAAAGGTTTTTTCCTTTTCCAAGATTTCCTTAGTGGTGGTCGGCAGCTGATTGTGGTCCCTCCAGCATCGTAAGCCAATCTGCAGCCTTCCGTCAACTGCCATGAAGTCGGCAGCTCTGTTTCCTTCTCTGAAGATGTGGTGGATAGTGAAGTCCTCCAACATGACCAGAAGGCACCTGCTATCTCTCAGAATGGGTTCTACTCTCCATCCCTCCATGGCATTCCCTTTGATAGAGTCAATAATGATTTGAGAGTCTCCTTCAATTTCCAGATGTTTTATTCCTATGGAGTTAGCCATTTTCAGACCCCAAAGGAGGGCCATTCCTTCAACTTGAGTTACTGAATTATTCCTTAGGTTGCCAGCATAGGCTACAACCATGCTCCCCAGATGGTCCTGAATGACTCCACCTCCAGCCTGACAATTGCTTTGAGCAGATCCACCAAAATTCAGTTTAAACCAGTGAATCTTGGGGGTTGACCATCTAGTCATCCATCTCTTGTTCTTGGTACTATTGTTGAAGCGATCAAAGCTAGAGGGGAGCTTCCAGCAAATAGCGATCCTGTTGTCAGCCTTATTGGGGGATAAGGGGGGATTTTCCATTTTGTAACTTCTAAATTTTCCGAGATCATCTTGAAGCACATGTGAGCCACAGTGTCAGGGGGGTCTCAGTGTCTCTGAAAATTTTGTTGTTTCTTTCCTTCCACAAAGCCCAGCAGATGTGTGGCGGTATTTTTTTCCAAAGTTGGATGATGAGGGGATGACGAGAGGGGGGGGTCCAATCCAAAGCAAAATTTTCAATATTCATCTGGAAGACCCAACAAAGACTGCATTTATGAAGAGTAATAGACCAAATATGAGCTGCAAAGGGACAAAGGACAAAAAGGCGGTCAATAGATTCCTCATCGGCTTTACACAAACTGCATCTTTTGGGGAGATGGAATCCCCTCTTTTTCAAGTTATCAAGTGTGAGGGTTTTACCATGCATGAGGGACCACTAGAAGAAATTGATTTTAGGGATTAGCTGAGGGTTCCAAACTTTCTTCCAGCATTTAGCATCTACAGGGTGCTTAAGGAGCTGATTGTAAGCAGTTTTGACCAAGAAATAGCTCGATTGGGTCTCTTTCCAGATGAAGTTGTCTTCATTCGGGGCCAGGGGGATTCTGGTTTTCAACAAAATGAGTTGCAGGTCCTGAGCAAGGGGGACCAGGTTAGGTCTATTGCTATAGATGAGCACAATGTCCTTCTAGCAACCACTTCCAGGATCCAAATAATCTGCAGCATAAACCCCCAGGATACTTTTAAGGTGGTTCATGATTTGATGGAAGCGAGTGTTGACCAAAGACCTCTCCTCCGTCCAAAAGTCTTCCTATAATCTCACCTTTCTACCATCTCCCAACTGCCACTTCAGACCTTCTCTAACCATCACTCTACTCTTCAGGAGGTTGTTCCATAACTTGGAACCTTGGGGGAGGTCGGTTGTATTCAAATTATAGTAGAAATGCTCCCATTCTAGGTACTTAGCTTTGATAATGTTGCACTAGTCCACCTCACCTTTAGCCAGAGTCCATCCAATCTTGGCAATTAGTGCCTTATTGAGGGTATTAATCTTTCTTATGCCCAAGCCTCCCACAGATTTGGGTAAACACACGGTATCCCAATTGACCAAAGTAAGGCATTTTTTCTCTTCCAAGCCAGTCCATAAGAAGCTTTTTTGGATTTTCTCAAGTTTTTCCCCCATGGTCCCTGATATTTTAAACATGGAAAGGAAGTACACTGGAATTCCCTGTAGGGAGGCTATGAGAAGCTGGAGCTTCCCCGCACTACTGAGGAATTTCCCTTTCCATCCCACAAGTTTTTTCTGCATTCTTTCCAAGATTGAGTTCCAGAAGGTGGGGGTGACTTCCTTGACTGTGAGGGGGAGACCCAGGTAGATCCCCAGGAGAGTTGCCACTTTGCATCCAAGGATGGAGAGAATTATGAGTTGGAGGTCATTATGAGTGTTGAAGAAGTAGAGATTACTCTTCTCATAGTTGATGCATTGTCCCGACATCTTGGCGTAGTCAGCAAGTAGGATTTTCCATCCTTTGGCCTCCATGACAGAAGACCTACCAAATAGGAAGGTGTCATCCATGAACTGTTGAATATTAGAGGGGGGAACCGTGGAAGCCTCTTTGAACCCTTGGAGCCTACCATTGGTAACCAGATGGGTCACATTTCTATTTAAGACTTTGGTTATCATAATAAACAGATAAGGGGACAAAGGGTCACCTTGCCGGATACCTTTTCTAGCTTTGAAACATTCCCTAGGAGTCCCATTAATCAACATTGAGAATTAGACCGTAGTAACACACTCCCAAATCATATTCACCATTTTTTGGTTAAATCCCATTTTTAGAAGCACTTTGAAAAGAAACTCCCAATTAACCTTATCATAAGCTTTAGATATATCAAGTTTAAAAGCCATACCTAGTAATTTGCTCCTATCCATGGAGTGGATTATCTCATGAGTGGCAATGGTAGCATCCAAAATTTGGCATCCTGGGATGAAGCCTTTCTGGGACGGGCTGATAAATTTTTCCAAGAAGGGTTTAATCCTATTCATAAGGACCTTGAAGAGAATCTTATAAATGGTATTGCACAGGCTTATGGGTCGATACTCCTTCAAGCAGCTGGGAGTCATGGTCTTGGGGATGAGGACAATGAAAGTGTTGTTGATCTTTTTCAGCAATCTCCTCATCTTGAAGAAATCTCGAACAACTTTGGTGACATCGTAGCCAACAATGTCCCAGAAATCCTAGAAGAACGTCGGGGGGAAACCATCTGGGCTCGGTGTCTTGTAGGCCCCCATAGCAAAGACAACTTGGTGAACTTCTTCAGTAGAGATGGGGGCCATGAGTTGCCGGTTGTCGTCCTTATTGATGGCCATCGACAGCTTACTAATTAGGCAGTCCTGGAGTGGATAATCACATTCACTAATATTCATATGCATTCTAGTGAAAAAGTCCACTGCGTTCTGTCCAAGCTGGGAGTCTTCAGAGATCTCCTAACCAGTTTCATCCTTAATACTTTTGATATAGTTCCTCCTCTTGTGGATACAAGTTGATCTGTGGAAGAAAGCAGAGTTTTTGTCCCCTTCTTTCAACTACTAGATCCTGGATCTTTGCTTCTAGTACACTTCTTCCTCGGCAAGGGTATCTTTCCAGCTCTTACGACAGTCTTCCTCCTCCTTCAGAATGGGGTCTGGGGGGTTACCGTTAGCCATAATATTCTGAATTTGTTTCAGTCTGGACCCCAGGTCCTTCTTCTTTCTGAAGATGTCTCCAAAGGTAGTCCTGTTCCAACCTTTGACTTCCCTGCTAATTAGCTTTAGTTTCTCCATAATTATAAACATGGCAGTCCCTTGGATCAAGGTAGTCCACCAGCATCTAACCAGCTCCTTGAAGTCCAGATGTGAGGCCCACATGATCTCATAGCGAAAGGGGGGAGGTCCCAGGTAGGGTCTATCTTTCCAGTGGAGAAGAAGGGGGTTGTGGTCAGACGCAGTCCTTGGGAGGGTTTTCAGGTAAGAGCTATGTCCGATGTCCCAATTGGTGGAAATCAGGAATCTATCCAGTCTGACTTGAATAAGATGTTTACCTTCCCTATTATTCGACCAGGTGAAGGGGGCACCCTGAAGGTCGATATCCATAAGGCTAGTAGTATTAATAAAGTTGGCTAGGTCGCCCATGCTGTCAGAGAAATCCTCTAGGCCACCACATTTCTCAGAGGGGTAGAGGGGGAAATTGAAATCTCCCACAAACATAAACTGATCCTTCTGGTTAGTCATAATGATATTAGAAATTTCCTCCCAGAGGAGCCATCTCCCTGACCTTGAGTTGGGAGCATAGATGTTGAACACCTACCAGCATTGTTCTCCATAAAGAAGAGAGACCACTAGGAAATTTTGGGAGCCAGCGAAAAGCTTACCTTTCATTTTAATGGGATCCCAAAGGGTAGCAATACCCCCAGAAGCACCCAAAGCATCAACATACAGATAGTCCACTCCAGGCCGGAGTTTACCGGCCACCACTTCAAAGGTTTGAAAGGGCATCTTGACTTCCTGAAGGAGGCAAATGTCAATTTTCATCTCCAGAATGAGTTGTTTTATGGCGAACTTCTTCTAGGGGTTGTTCAGACCCCTTATGTTCCAAGAGAGGAACTTCATTTCTTACTTTTGTTAAGTCCATCCAGGGTCAGTTGTCTGCCCTTTGCAATGTCCCTTGCTATAACCTTGTGTCTCAGGACTCTTTCTGAGGGTTTCTCAACTTTATTTTTGATTCCCCCACATCCGCTTTCTTGTCCTTGACTTTCTTCTTCTGGGTTGTCCATTCTTCATTATCCATCTGAGGAGAACCCAGGGGGACACTTTCAGTAGAGTTGCCAAGGAGTTTCCAGGGTGCGCCTCTCTATCCCTCATTGTCAGGGCGAGGGGGGTTGAAGAGGTGGGTAAGATACTTTCAATCATAAGAGGCTTGACCAAAGCCAGGCTGGGAGCATGAAGAACAGGGGGGTGGGGGAAGCATAAGGGCGGGGGTTGGGGGATAGGTTGAGGGCTATCACCTGTGGGATCTCCCCCTCTTCCAGGGGATTGCATGAGTTTTTGACTGGGTCTGCTGGGGATTTTAGGATATCTAGTATCCTATCCATGTGTGGGTGATCCTCATATATTTCATTTACTGTAGTTAGCTCAAGGGGGGGCGAGGATGATGGGTCACTAGGGTTGATGGGTTCGGCCCAGATGGCTTTATTTTTGAGTTAGGGTTCTGCAACCATGGGAGCTTTACATTCAATATAGGAATGCCCCTGATTATTGCATTTCTGGCAAAACAGGGTGGCATTTTCATACACAATAGCCTGAGACCATTTTCCCCATTTTGATTTTAGGGAGATGAAGTTGGGGAAAGCCTTGTTAATAGTAACATTAACACAAAAACAAACATACACCAACCTGGATTTGTTGAGAGTGACCGAGTCCATTGCGACAAAGCTGCCAAATGAGTTTCCTATCCAACAGAAGATTTGTTCATCCCAGAACTCCATAGGGAGTCCAGGAAACCTAACCCAGACTGGAGCCATGTGATTTAGTTCTGCGGAGGGGTCAAAACCAAGCTTCCATTTAGCCATGGTTAGGAAATGCCTTCCATACGCCCAAGAACCTGACAGAACGTAGATCAAATCCTCATCAATGTTGAACTTGAATAGAAAGAGTCCCCCAGCATAGTTGAAACCTCCAGGCTTCCTTTAAGCTTCCAACGAGATTTTGCCCATCGCCTGACCATGTCATTAGATGGTTGGAAGGAGAAGAAATGACCAACTATTACCAGGTGAAGGGAAGAGGCAATTCTATCCATCAAGTTGTCTGGGAGTTTGATCTCTGTTCCATCTTCCATTTGGGAGAAAGTGGCCACAACATCTTCAGGGGTCGACTTTGTTGACCCAAGGAGGGAATTCTTCCAGTTAGCCTTTGGATTCTCCTTCACAAGATCCACATCTTCCTGACCAGCAGAAGTTTCTGGTCCGGGTTGAGGTATATTCCTTTCTTCCCCTTTTAGGCCAGTATCAGTCAGAACTGGTGAAAAGGAGGGGTGTGAAGACTAGCGTTTTCTCCTGTATGGTCCATAGACTGTGGGGACCCTGCAACCGGCACAATAGCATGCACCCCGACCGTGAAATCAAGAGTTGGGTCCAGCAAGGGAGGGGGGACCTCCCTGGAGGGGGCGGTCATCCAGGAACACAGATTCAAACACAAATAGGAGGGAGAGTTGCGAACAGGCGGGAGAGTTGCAAAGCACTCTTTGATAATGTTTTAATCACCTTGACAAATATTTATTCACATGATCACCAAGGTGAACCGATGGTAACCAAGGTGAACATGTCAATTAAAGGCAAAGAATTAAATGTTTGGAAACAATATATAAAAGCTTCATAAATGACTAAATAAAGAAAAACAAAGAAATGAGAGGGCCCCAGAGGTCAAATTATTTCTATCAGGATCAATAGAAATAATCTCCTTTTTCTATACCATGTATGGTCATGAGTTGGACCATCAATTTATTATTGGACCTATCATGTATGCATGTCCATTTTTAGGCACTTAAAAATATTGGAATAGGTTGTGAATGATTGTAATTGTTTGTAAAATAAATTTAGGAGCTATGAGATGAAAAATCTAAAAGTGGGGCGTTGTTGTAAACCTTGAGCACTATAACCATGAATTGAGGGAAATCTATCCTTGTAGAGGTGTTGGTGACCTTTACTCCATATAATTACAATTTATAGAAAATATTTATAATTGGTGCATAGATCTATTTTATTTTTACTTTATCCATATGACCTCTAGAATATGAGATACTCTATATTTGCGTTAAGGGGATAAGAAAATTAGGTTGTACTACTTTAGTTGATCTCTTATTGAGTATATTTCAGCTAATTTTTTTATAAAAACTCTATAAAAAAAGGAAAGTGTTTGTAGACCTATGTGAGTTGAATGTGATGTGTGCAAATAGGTGTGAACAACAACACTCTAAGAGGTAGATCTAACACAAAGTGGTGTGTGATAGTGGTGAAGGAAACAAGAAGATGGAAAATGGTAATCTCAAAGGACAAACAAGAAAGAAAAACACTTCAAATAAGGACATTAGTTTAAAAGGTGAAGGTTTTTAAATTTAGAGGATTTGATAAGGGTTTCTATGGCTTGTGGGTGATGGAAATGAGAGAAATATGATATGACAACAACAATAGGTAAGAAAAACTATTTTGAAAGGATAACACAACTCAAGGTCACACATGAGATTTCATCATTCTAGATATTCAATGCTATCTTTGTTGTCTTCTTGCCTTGACAATGTATATGCAATTGGTGTTTGGAATGGAGAGAGGAACTAAGTTTTAACAATGATGTCTAACTACTTGATGAGTGAATTTTGAGAAAATAGGCTTATGCTAATTTTTTAAGGTTTGTGACAAACAAAAACCTAATTATTATTATGGTAACAACAATCCAAGAAATCTTGAAATGATTTAGGGATAAAGTTGTGTATTTGAGGGTGCTAATGACCTGGGCTTTATTTTTGCACCCATGGACACAAGTAACCCTTGAGGATGTAGAATCCAACATTAGAGGGGTGGTCATGGGTATATGGACATGTCTTAGAAATTAGGCACAGTTAGTTTGTGATCATTAAGGAGGCTAGAAATAGGTATAAAATGACCTTAATTCAATTGGGAAAACAAAAACCAAAATGAGCGCAAAAATGCAATGTGGATGTTGTACTGTATTCAATTTCTATTATTAGTTCTTGTCACAACAAGAATACTTATGTATTCACCCAAATCTATTAAATGTCAAAGCATCAACCATTAACAACCAATAATTAAAAGTGTTTGACCAATTTTCCTAATGTCTATTTTTTTTTAGTTTATTTTAAAATACATAAATTATTTTATCTATTATTCTATTGGATAATAGTACTCTACAATACTCTATAGTCTTATTAGTATGATGTAAGCATTTGACTATTAATTGATTATTTTTTTGGCATTTTCTTACAATAGTTTTTTTATAATAGTATTTTACAAAAGTACTATTACATAATAGTAACTATTTTGTCATATTTCTTTTGACAATGCAATAATTGAGAGACTTGATTTTTTTATCTGTAAAATAATTTGATTTTTAATAATTGCTTTAAAAATATATAAAATTATAAATATCAAACATATTATAAAGTTAAATGTGTAGATATAATTAATCTATTAATATAATGATGAGATAATAATTTCTTATATAATATTATATAAAAAATAAAATTATTTGATGATAATATAATAATTAATATATAATGTAATATAATTTATACATGTTAATAAAATAATTATACTGCATTAATTGTATATAAATTAAATATACTTATATAATTGTAGGATTACTTGTATTCAGGATTGTCATGGGAATATTCTTTCTGAGGCAGGGGACATTTCTAGTGAAGCAATAAAGTTTTTTAAGAATCTTCTTTCATCTGAGAATATTGATGTCTCTAACAATATCTCTTCTCACATTCCCTCTCTAGTTTCTCCCGATGACAATAGAATGTTAATGTCTCCTTTTTCATTAGAAGAGGTTAAGGTGGTTGTTTTTGCTATGAATCCGGATAAGGCACCCGGGCCTGATGGATTCACTCCTTTATTCTTCCAGAAATGTTGGGATTTTGTGGGTCCAGATGTTCTTTTGGCTCTTGAGGAAGCTAGGCGAAATAGGTCAATCCTTAAAGAAATGAATACTACCTTGATAGTTATTTTACCTAAGAAGGAGGACCCTAAAAATTTTGTTGATTTTCGTCCTATAGCTTTATGTAACACCCCTCTACAAGATATTTGCCAAAGTGATTTCTATGAGGTTAGCTAAACTTTTACCAAAAATAATCTCCCTTGAGCAAGGAGGTTTTGTTCCACAAAGGGAAACTTCTGAGGGGGCTATAGTTGCTCACAAGGTTTTACATTCAATTTCAGTTCAGAAATATCCTGCCATGATCCTTAAGCTAGATATGATGAAGGCTTACGACAAGGTCGAATGGAATGCATTAAAAGTTGTTTTGTCAAGGCTAGGTTTTTCTTTGGCTTGGATAAAATGGATCATGTCTTGCATCTCCTCGGCTAGATTCTTGATTCTTGTTAATGGGTCCCCTTGTGGTTTCTTCCACTCTTCTAGGGGTTTGAGGCAAGGGGCTCCCTTGTCCCCTTTCTTGTTTATATTACTAGCTGAAACTTTGAGTTGGGCAATCAAATTAGTTCAAGTGAATGGTTTATGGAAGGGTATCAAAATTCAAAACTTTGACTAGAGGATTTCCCATTGCCTTTTTGCCGATGACACCCTTTTGTTTGGTAGTGCATCTTTGAAGGAGGCTGGAGTCATTGATCAAGTGGTTAACAATTATGTTTCATTTTCGGGTCAAAAGGTCAACAAGGATAAATCTAAGATATTCTTCTTAAACACTCACTCTTTGATTCAGGATAAGCTTCAGAAGTTTTGGGGTTTCCAACTTGGGGATTTTCCTTGCAGCTACCTTGGGATCCCCTTTTTTGTTAAAAAGGACAAGGTGGGTTTTTGGGACAAAGTAATTTCAAGGGTTTCAAAGAAAATCTTGTCATGGAACCATAAATGGCTTACCATGGCTGGGAAAATTGTTCTAATTAAGTCTGTGCTGAATGCAGTACCAATCTACTTAATGTCAATTCTTAAAGCTCCCAAGGTTGTCCTTGTCAGTTTAAAGGATACTCTGAGATCCTTTCTTTGGAATAATAATAAGGATGGGAAATCTAGGATCCCCTTGTGAGCTTGGGATAAGGTATGTCTTCCTAAAGAGCTTGGGGGGTCAGGAATTCAAAGTTTGGAGAATCGGAATCTGGCTCTGGGGGCTAAGCTAGTGTGGAAATTGTATGATAAACCAGATTCCCTATGGGCTAAGATCATGTTTGCCAAGTATTTTAATAATGGAGTTAGAGAGTGTGTTTTTCGTGCCTCGAATTTGCCCCTGGGGTCGGCTATTTGGAATTTTTTGGTGAAATGTAGAAGTGTCTTGTTGCTGCATCTTTCTTGGGTTGTGCATAATGGTAGTAAAGTTAGATTTTGGGATGATGCTTGGAATGGCTACTATCCTTTGGATTCCATTAGGGATTGGACCCCATTAAAATCAATCCTTTCGGACATATGGGGGATTTTTTTGTCTGATTATTTTGATGTTGTACATAATGGGCAAGTGAAGATGGCTAAATGGAAATTAATTGACTATATGAATGTTATTCCCAGCCTGAAAGCAGATTTTTGTACTGCCCTTTAAGATAGAATTATCATCTTGTCTGAGAGGGAAGATGAGCTTATTTGGACTAAGAGCGCATCTAGCAAGTACTCTATGAAAGATGGATATAATTCCCTTATGCTAGCTAAGGACTTTTCTTCTTGCCCTTATAAATTATTCTGGCATCCGGCTTGCCTCCCGAAGGCAGGAGCATTTGCTTGGCTTGCTATTCAAGACAAGGTTCTTACAAGGATGAGAATGGATAGGATGGGTTTGTCTGTTGTTTTCCCTTGTGTTTTGTGCAATAAGAATTTGGAATTGTCCTCTCACCTGTTTCTTCATTGTGATTTTGCCTTTGGATGTTGGCAATGGTTGTTTGAGAAACTAGGTCTATCCTTTTTTATTGGCAATGACCTTCTCTCCCACTTTAGAGCCTGGCCTATCTTGTTCTCCTCATCCTTTTATGTCCGTCTCTGGCTTATCTCTCCATTGATTATCATTTGGAACATATGGTTAGAAAGAAACAATGGGATTTTTAGAAAGTTATCTGCTTCGCTTTCTAACATTTTAGTCAAGATAGAGGCTTTTATCTCGGAGGTGGCTTTGCCATACATTCATAAGAATTTGGAAAATCTGACATCATTCTCCCATTAGGATGGCAGGATTACAAGGACATGGAAATCTCTTTCTGCCATCCCTTCTCATGGGTCTATTGCAAGAGGTCTGGTTATTAGTAATAAGAGACTTGCTGCTAGATGGGATCCTCCTCCTCTGGGTCATTTCAAGCTTCATTTTGATGGGGCTTCTAGGGGTAACCCGAGATTGGTTCGGGCCGGTATGGCCATTTTTTACCACAATGCAGTCTTAATAGCTGCTCAATGTCATGCCCTTGGTTCCCAGTCAAACAATTTTGCTGAGTGCCAAGCTTTGTCCCTTGGGATTGATTTGGCTATTTCTTTAGGGATTAAAAATTTATTGATTCAGGGGGATTCTATGGTCATCATTCAAAGTGTTTTGAGTTGTAAGAGTAATTGCTGGCAGTTGAAGTACATTATAGATCATATTTTGGAGAAATCGTCCTTCTTTGATACATTCTCATTATCTCATTGTTTTAGAGAATTGAATAGGTTGGCAGATTTTCTGGCTAACATGGCAATTGACACTAGTGCTCAACTTAAGATTATGGAGGTGTGTGATATTTCTCAGGACATTCTTCTTGGGTATTTGATCTAACCCCAAGGTTTTAAGTTAATTTTCGTGAGCTATTTTTACATTATCTCTTAAGGTATCCATATTATCCTCTTCTCTGATCAGATAGTTTTTGTACCACATGTGTAGATAGGAGGTTGAATAGGCTCTATTATTTTCCTATTTACATATGGTGTATTCTCACAATTCTGCATTTGGGTTAGATGTTGATGTGTATATCTCATGAGGTGTGGGTAGGTAAACTACAGTTTGCATCGCATTCTAAAGATTAATTTATATTCTGTTGAGGTATGGGTTCTAGGCTTCTTGATCTAACTATGGGTTTATGGCAATTCATTTCAATTTGTCTATTTCTATTACCTCTTAAGGTACAGACGTTATCCTTTTCTTAGTTCAGATTCTATTTGCACCACATGTGTAGATAAGAGGATGATAGGATATATTATGCTATTGTTTACATATGGTGTGTTCTTAAAATTTGCTTCTGGGCTAGATGATGGGGTGTATATCCCATGAGGTATGGTTAGCAGGTAATTTGCATTTTTTGTTGTATATGCATGTTAATCTAAAGATAAATTTGAAATTCTATCGAGGTTCGAGGTAAGGGATATTCCTCAAGGCTATGTATAAGGCAGTGGGATGCATTGTATAGGCCCGATATCTGTTATAGAAACCACACTTTTTCTTTGTGTATTCATTGTTAAAGTCATTTATAGGATGGTGGCATGTGTGATTTGAGCAGTACTTGTTTCAGTCCTTTATAGGATATGACATGCTTGTAACTTTTTAATGTATGGTACGTCCTTGGGTATTTATTACTTGATTTAAGTACTATATCGTTGGCCGCCTTGTGTGTGTTTGTGCCTTGACAGAATTGGCTTATGTGATAATCATTGTTGAGGGTGGCGTCCTCGCTTGCTGGAGATGCATTTATGGGTGTTAGTGTAAGGGTTGTTAATCTGTGTGAATTTTTCTAATCAAGTAAGCTTGCAATGGATATTTTGCATTGTCATTATGGGAAGTTAAGGGCGGTTTTCTCATTTATATTAACTCATGCTATTGTCGAGCAGTTTTTATGTTATGTTTTTGTGGCTTTTTCAGAGCCCTTCCTCCTTCAAATGTCTTCTTCTCTGTCCATTGGTGTTTACAGAGTGGTATTAGAAGCCCGAATATTGGAAGAAGAAAATGAGGACAATTTTGTCAAGCTGTGTAAGGTTTTTAACTTGTTTACTCCTGCGGTGGATTTTGAATTTCGTAGGCTTTTGGGGTGTTGGTGGCTACAAGTTTGCCCTCAGGTTTCTTATGCTAAGCTTCTATCTCGCTTTGTTACTATTTGCTTTGATGTTTTACTTGATGAGGATTTGGTCTGCCTCTTGGTTTCCATGTTTATCTTTCTGTCAGTATGTAATTGGGCATTGGTTTCTCCTGCATTGGTTGTTTATCGTTTTGATATGGGGTCTTTTTACTATGGTGGATTTCTTCCTCGTCACAAGCTTATGGCTAATGGCTGGTTTGGCCAAATACTACATGAATTACAAATGGGTTTGATATGTGATTCCATGGAAGACACTCAGGCCTCCATGGATTTTATGTTGTATTTGGCTCTTGATCTGTATGTGGATAAACCTTGGGTTGTCTTTCGGGCATTGCATTCATTGATCACTCTGGGCTTTTTGTGCTCTACTCCTGCTTGTTTGGATTTTCCTCTAAGGGTTATTCCACCTCCGATCTCAGCTCATGAACCTCCAAGGGAGAGCTCTAGCTCTTGGTTTTTGGATATCTGACTTTTTTCTTTTTGTAGTTGGTGGAATGGTTTTTATTGTTGCAGATTTGGTGGTTCTTTGGCTTCTATTATGCTCAGATGATTATCTATGGCTTTGGCAAGAAATTTTATCTCACTAATCTCCCTGGTGGTCCTTCATGGCATTATTTGATCAGCCCTTCATTTGGTCACAGTCTAGTTTTTTGGATTTATCCTATGGGACCCTTGTAAAAAATTTAGAGATAGGGGGTTGGTGGATCTGACTGGATAGAAACAAATGATGTAAGGGTAGTGCCTAGTTTTATCTTTTGAAGGCTACAACCAGAGGTTTTCTTGTGGGTTCTTTCCTGCCGGTATGCCTTTTTTTGAACCCAATGTAAACACTTTATTATTAATATATAAGTTTACTGGATTTTACATTTTCATTTAAATATATATATATATATATACTTAAATAATTAATACTTATTATTATGTATAATCATTAAAGTTTAAATAATATAATTATTATTATGCCATAATAGATGTTATTAATAATTAATATTATAATGGCCTATTAATGGTCCTTCCGGGTAAATCCAAGTTGTGATAAGGTGCTAAAAGTGAGTTGGGTTGCTCCCCAAGATGGTTGGCATAAGGTAATCTTTGATGGGGCCTCTAAGGGTAATCCAAGAGTGTCTAGAGAAGGTTTTGTTGTCTGAGACTAGAAGAGTAATATTATCACTCTAGGAGTGAAGAAACTACCTAAAGGAATGAACAATGTTGTAAAAGTACAAGTTGTCTTGCTCGTTGTGCAATCAGAGCAAAAATTGGGAGTTCAAAAGTTATACTTAAATGGAGATTCTCTAATCATTGTAAATGCAATTTTGAAGGGGGAAGCTTAGGTGTGGCATCTCAATAAATACATTTATGCTATCACCCAAATATTGAAATCCTTTAATGAATTTTGTGTCACACGTGTATGACGTGAAGGGAATGAGGTAGTTGATTATCTTTCAAAGTGGACATTGTCCTTTCATGATGAGGAAGAGGTACACTTTGAATATTTTAGAATCTTTCAATTGATGAAGTTGATATAGGGGTGTATGCCACCGCTTGAGTTTGGTAATGATTTTTTTGAGTGGTTGATTAGGATGGGACAAGTTTTTCAATTTTAGTATTTAAAGGTGGCAGTAGTTGTGTTTGTCATTGTTTTTGTAATGATAGGTGTTTAGTTGTCTGAGCTATTGGAAACCACATTTACATTGTATACTTCTAGGCAACTAGCCATTGCAGGTGATATACTGTTAGAAGGCCGAAATGCATTTTTAAATTCAGAGATAGGGTTTTCTGCAAATTTTGGAAACACTTTTGGGTGATTTCTTTCTGAGAACCATGTATAGATATAGGAAAAATGTGAACATTGTCACAATGGTAATAGCCCGAGGTTTGGAATAGGGTGAGAAGGAGGGCGTGGTCAAGTGGGTCTTGAAGGAATGTGTGGATTCTGATTAGCTTTGTGGGTTGCAATTTATTCTAGAGTGGGCAATTCCTGGTGTTGGGTTTGATGTTGGTGAAGGCTTGGAAAATGAGGAAGAATTTGAAGTTCGTGAGCTTGTTCCTTTTATGCGGTGGCCCTTTGGTGTTAACAAGGAGGAGTGAAGAGAAAAAGCGACAATAGGGTGGGACGTGTTGAATATTTTCCTGCATGAAAAAAAGAAGCGGAGAGGAAAGTCGAGGAGAAGAATTCAAAATCAAAGCATGTGGCATCGTGGGTGGGGAAGGGAAAGAGGAAGGTGATAGATGGAGCAGAGTCTTCTATAGTCGATATGCACAGGACGAGATGATGAAGAAAGATAGATTGTGTGGCTAGGGTTTGTTGTTTATGTAATTACACTTATTACAACTTACATGTACATATTTTTTAATATCAATAAAAATTATCTATTATCGATAAAAAAATTAAATTAATATTATAATATATAGTTATTATATATCTTTATGTAGCATCCTAAAATTGCACCCTTTGCAATTTTGACCGTATTTGGGGCCCTCACCTTAGTGTTCTCATCCTCACGCTTGATCTGGACCTATTTATGCCTCTGCCATGCAGTAAACATCATAATTTCATATTTTACCTTATTGGGACCTCTTGACCTTGGCCTAATTTGGGGTAGGACCAAGGCATGGTGCTTTGGTCCTCACTAGGACCATGGTGCCATGCCATGGTCCTCCCTAATTGGGGCCCAATTTGAACCCTAGGCCCTATCTAAAATTTGAGCGGGAGCTACTTCTCCATGTCGGTCTATGTTGAAAAATTAATATGTTTAACGACAGGCAAGTATAAAAGGAGGTCTTCCCCTCTCATTTGGGCATAAGGAGATAAGGAAAGGATAAGAGGGAGAATTATAGTCAAGCAATCAAGCATTGAAGCATTAAAGCATTAAAGAATTCATCATCAGGCATTTATAGAGGTCTTCAAGATTGCATATTCTTCATCCATCCATTGTGGAGCAACATTACATCATTAATTTTCAAGTATGTGTGTGTTAGGGTTTTGTCATGTTCATGTTATTTCATATAACATATGAGATTACATTCAAGAAGCAAAGCATCATCATCATCATTCATTGTGAATCTGAGGTATACCTTTTCATCATTTATTTCAAGCATTTGCAATATTTCATTCAAGGTTGATTCCAAACTAGGGTTTGACTTAGGCAAACCCCTATTCCCAACCTTTTTCCTCTTCTTTCTATGTGCAGGAAACAGGTGTGCAACTATACTTCTCATAATAAGCTCCATAAATAGGGACAAAACAATCCTTTTTGGTGTGTGGAAAATTCAAAGGACTGTGTCGCCGCATCATAGTCCTTGATTTTTTGGAGCATTTTTGCAAGATAGATCTGAATCATCTTATATTACTCAGATCCAGGTGCACGACAAAATCCCAAACCTATAGCTCATTATTTTCTCAGTTTTATCTTCAATTTCAGCACTTTACCCTAAATCGACATTTCAACTTACAAAAGAGGGAAAAACTCATCATAATCAATCGATCCACTTAGTATTCAGTCATTATTTGATTTGTGATTGAATCCAGTGAATTCCTCCCCTCTTTTGAATGTAAAGGAATTCATCCCCCAAAGCAAAAATTGATTTGGTGATTTCTCCTTCTATGTTGCAAATTGCCAAATCAAATTTTCCCCTTTACATTTTGGTGAACCGGACTCCTTACACCATTAGTTCCGATTTTTGTTTTCAGATCTGAGTGTATGCAGTTTAAAATTCAAGTTTTCATTTACAGCTTTGATTTCCATGCAAATTTTAAAAATTTAGAGATTAATTTCATTAAAACCCTAATTTTTAATTTCGAAATTGAGCTTGTTTTCATTTACAACTTTGATTTTCATGCAAATTTTTAAAATTTAGAGGTTAATTTCATTAAAACCCTAATTTTTAATTTCAAATTTGAGCTTGTGAATTGTTTAATTTGGATTAATTATTTCAGATCTTAGCACTATTTCAATTTCAAAATTCAAAATTTCATCTACAAGTCAAATTTCACAATTAAATTTTAAAATTAAGTGGTTAATTTCAAAAACCCTAATTTAAAAAAAAAAAAAATTGAGCTTGTGGGTTGTTTAAATTTTGAATTTATCATTTTATTTTTACAATCTTGGATCAAATTTAAATTTTAAAATTAAGTGGTTAATAAAAAAGACCCTAATTTTTAAATTTAAATTAATCTTGTGCATTTCCCAACTTTTCAATTTACAAATTTCAATCCTAGATCTAATTTTAAATTTTAAAATTAAGAAGTTCTTTTTACAAATCCATAATATTAAATTTATATTCTTGTGGATAACTTTAAATTTAAATTTTAAAATTAAGAGGTTATTTAACAAAGCCCTAAAATTTAAATTTTTATTGGGTAAATTCAAATCTTCTAATAGGTAATTTAAAATATAAATTAAGAGGTTATTTTTAAAGCCCTAACTATAAATTTAAATTTCCTGGGAGGTTGCATAATTTTTCAAAAATTGAATAATCATTTTTCTAAAATTTTGAATTATTCAGTTATTTTGCAAGTTCCAATTTCCAAGTCTCAACTTTCAAATTCTCTTTTTCAAATTTGATTTAACATTTTTCAAAATTTATATCTTAAAAAAAAATCAAATTTGTGAATCTCATCAATTTACATAAATTAAGTGGTTTTATTTATAAAATCCTAATTTATTTCAACTAATTTGCTTGGATTTAAATTTCAATATTCATCATGGCAATTAATGGATTTGATCTATTTGCTATTTCACATATGATTGCATTACTTTTTACGTACATTTATTATAATCATATGTTGGATAATGGCTTCTTTCACTTCATGTTACATCTTTTCATTCATAGCACTTGGACATATTGCATTCTTCAGATTTCCAAGTTGATTCCTTTTCATAAATTAGATCTCAACTCTTTCATTTATCATGTACATTGTGTTATGGTGATGTTTTTGGGAAAATGCATTTCATACGTAGATCACCTAAAAGCTTTTGTAGATCCTAATCCTAGAGATGACAATGAGAAACCTAACACTTGTACCTCTCCTAGGGTATCTAATGTGAATGAAGAAAGAGCTAATACTCTTATCAATGATCTCTCTAATGGAGAGCAAGCATTGAAGAGAAACATGGCCCCATCTTCTTCTCATACACATACCCTTGCGCAAGGGGGGCAAGATCAAAATATTGGTGTATCCATCTCTCTAGATCCTCCTTATTCTCCTAGAGCCTATCTTAAACATCAAAACATTTGTAGAGAAGATGATGTCATGCATTTTATTCATGATACCTCTACCCATATAACATTAAGTAAAGATGAGGCCTTAAATGATAAGGATCTTTCTTGCCAACATACCAAACAGGATGTGCATGATGAAAGAAAGGAAAATCCTCTTCTACAAGATATTCCTTCTTCATCTACTAATCCTTTCATTCCTTCTAAACATCCTTACACTAAAAAATCCAAAGAAATTTATTATAATGTTCCCTGGCCTTCTCAATTAAAATATTCTTATAGGAGTGGCTTTAACATAATATCAAAACAAGGTTTTAGAGGACAAGTTTTTTTAACAAGGAATTCAAGTCCCTATAAACCCTCCTACACAAATTACCATAGAAGGCCTACAAAAAAATAATAAATCTCCTATGGATGACCTCCTTAGGATTCAATACTTTAAAGATCATCTTGCAAGACAACAAGTCATTCATTCTTGTAAAAGTGCTTCCTCTTCAAAAGCTCTTTTTTGTTCATTTCATCAAACTCATGATCACCATGTCGATGATTTTCCCGATTTTTAAAGTTCACTAAAATAACTTATCGATAGTGGTAAAGTTAAAATAGTGGATGACAATCCTTATTCTTCTAATAACAACTCTTGTCCTCTATCTCAAAAGAATAAGCCTAAACTCATTAATGATCAAGAAATATTAGCAACTAGAATCTTTTGGAAATTGAAGTATGACAAGAATGTTGTTTTTCCTTTTGTGAAGTTTAGTAGTAAACATAAAGAAGGAAATGGATATTGTCTTTTTCATCATGGTAGTTCTCATTCTCTTGGAAAGTGTAAAGCATTTAAGGAATTTGTTCAAGAATAATATGATCGTGCTCGTATATGTCTTTCAACAAATCTTGCTCTCTTTCTAGGTGAAAAGGTAGTGCCTTAGCACTCCTTTCATCCTCATGTTTCTCCTTACTCTATTACATAAGTAGTTAACTTAATTGGAGGCTATTTGTCATTAAAGGTGGCGCTTTTTCAACTTCAAACTTCTTGGAGTAGCAGCATGCTCCTCTTTTATCTCTATCTAAACTCTTATATTTTCACCATTTCCTTTTATGGATTGCATTATCCATAAATTTATGTCCTTTCTTTCATGGAATTATCCTTCATGCAAGAAAATGTTTGTTCCTTTATTAGGACCCATTCCTTTCTTGAAATGATACATCTTTTATAAATGATCTCTCCTTGGAGAGGTTTTGTCATCCCTCTTCTATCTTGCTCTTTATCTTTGAAGATATTACCTCTTCTTTTGTGTTGCATTATTCATAACGTGATGTCCTTTCTTGTATATATATATCCTTCATGTGAGAAAATGATTTTTCCTTGGTTAGGATCTATTCCTTGTTTGAAACAACATATCTCTTATGAATAACCTCTCTTTAGAAGATGTGTAATTCTTCTCCTTGTTCTCTTGCTTGGGGGGAAAAGATGGCTTTTTCCCTCTCTCACTTTCTATTTAGTGTATCACTATTCCCTTTAGGGGTTGCATTTTTCATTTGTTGATATCCTTTCTTGCAATGGTATGTCTCTTATGATTAATCTCTCCTTAGGGGAATATGTGATATTTCTTTCCCTCTCTCACTCTCTCTCTTTGAGGATTACCTCTTCTTTTGAGTTGCGTTTTATATATACTAATGACTTTTCTTGCATTGGATATTTATTCATGTGAGTATATTGTACATGTGCTTATGCTTAATCTCTCCTTAGAGGATTATACAATTCTTCTCATTGTCCTTACACTTAGGGAGAAATGATCTCTCTCTCTCTCTCTCTCTCTCTCTCTCTCTCTCTCTCTCTCTCTCTCTCTCTCAAATTTCTAAGGATCCACCCTTCCTTTGTTGAGTGGTGTCTATTTCATGATTTGGTGTCATTCCTTGTGTGAAGTTGTTGATTTCTCAAGGATTCTCTCTTATAGAAGAGGTGTAAGTCCTTGGCTACAACCTCTTCTCCACTTGGAAATATACATCTATCATAAAATTACCCCTCACATTGGGTCAAAAAGTGTGTCATACTTTATCAAGAATCCCTTTCACCTAGCAATGGGAGGAAGGTATGAATTCTTGTTCTCCTTCCCTTATTTTGGTAGAAGATGTTATGTTTGTTCAAGATAGCTCCTCTTGGAGGTCGATGGCTTTTGAGAAAATATTTCTTCTCCTCCAAGGATCTCCTTTACACTTGTTGCAAGATATCTCTTTTTCAACTATCTTATCCTTTCTTGAAGAATATTCCCTCTCAAGCTTGGATTTATGACATTTTTGCCTCAAGGATATCTCCTTGGTGTTGAAGGATGGTGTCCTTGTCTCTAATCTTCCTTAAGACATCAACATAGGGCTATGTTGACATCTTAAGAAGGGGCACCCATATTGTTCCCTTTGTATCATATTGAACTATAATTTTTGCATCTTAAACAAGGTGTTCATTCTCGGAACCAGAGTAAAAAAACTCTTAGAGTGAGATGCTTCACACCCAAAACCAAACGCAACATTTGATATATGTCTTAGATGGGGATACACATCACTGAAACCATAGAAAAGCTCTTACACGAGATGTCCTCAAAACTAGACATGTATCTATCATTCGCCCCTTGGCATTTGCACACACAATCGCCCCTTGGCATTTGCATTTACATTACATGTCTTAAATAGGTTGAAGAACACTCAAAACTAGAGGAAACAAACTCTTATACGGGGTGCTATACACTTGAAACCATAAATCACTTGCCCACACGCGCGAGGATGAGTGGAACTAGCTAAAAATAACTAGACTATTCCTACTCTCCTCCCCAATGTGGATCACCTAGATAAAAACATCTAGGGGCGAGTAGTCCATGTCCATTCTCATCATGGATTGAACCTAGATAAAAACATCTAGGGGCAAGTAGTATGTTTGGCTCTCTTAATGGTTCTAATAACTAGACTTTGAGGCCATGAATTAGGGATTGGACATCCATACTAAGTACTTATATGAACATGAAAGCTCATTTCTCTGTCAACTCTGGGTGTGTACTTGAAATGGGTTAGCAAGGTATATGCACTATGTTAGGATTATTGACAGTCCCAAAGATACTGAGAGGGGGGGGTGAATCAGTATCTAACCGGTTTGCAAAATATTTAAACTTATTAAGAACTTTGCATCCCAAAACAGTATATCGGTAAATAAGAATTAATGCAGCAAATATGAATAACAAAGACAACATAGAGAACACACCATAACACAAGATATTTAACAAGGAAATCTGGTGTGGGAAAAACCTCCGTGGGATTTGTGACCAACAATATTCACTCACTAGCCAATGAATAAATATTACTTACAATGAGGGGCATGCACATGCAGGAAGGCCAACTGCCTAGAGCACACTACTCAATAAGAGTCACACTGACTACAAAAGTGGATTATGAAATCCAATACAATGTACTGCTTCAAATCAGCATCAACTATGCTAGGTTCAGTACCGATTTAAGCTCATTCCATTACCAAAACCTTCGTTGTTAACTATATTACCTTATACACAATTTTCATACTTCCATACATGCTAAATAACCTATAAGATCTCATACATATATATGAGTCTTTTACAATATGCCATGTCGGCTTTTACAAAAGATAATTACATTTAAATACAATAAACAAAAGTTTATTCCCTGTCGGCTGGGGTGTCGGTATGCATTGTTGCCGCTACCGGTGAAGTGTCTGCCAGTGTATGTAGATGTCTATTGTCGGTGTCGGTAACTATCGGTGGCTTACCAGATGAATACCAGTTGGTTGCCAGTTGGTTGCCATCAATGACAACATCAACTATTTCTCATTAGAGCGTAGAATGCCAACACACTAAATTCCTTATTGTAGTCATTCTACTAAAGAGAAAAATCCAAAAACTATTCCAAAAACCGAAGTCCAAAAAGTTACCAAAAAGATGTGCTCCCCCTAAGCAAATGATCTCTTCTGAATAATCATTTTTCTCTCTCCACTACTCCTCCTTTGACATCAATGACAAAGGTTGTCAAAAATAGTCAAATGAGTGTAAAAATGTCACCTCAAAGTTTGTAACCAGTTGATTACAATCTGGAATATATCTGCCAAAACCAAATTAAGACTCTACATGAATTTGTTGTTGTCTTTTATCTTACCTCAGTCTGTTGGATCATGTCAGTGAGATGATGCATGTGCTCTTTTGGTGATCGTTATCCTTGAAGT